>NC_091980.1:60374550-61091868 GCF_044704955.1 Pristiophorus japonicus
CCTCCCCAAAAGCCCGGGACCATTTCCTAGGGCAATCCAGAGTGGCAGCCGGTTCTGAGATCCATTATGTGTGACCACCAACATTGCACTGCCTAGCACTGGGATGATCTCTTTGGTGTACGTCCGTAATTGCATGTCAATGCGTTCTAGTTTGGGTCTGCTAGCTCTGAGTGGCCACAGTTTCTCGAATTGTTGGACACTCATAAGTGACTGGTTGGCTCCTGTGTCCAGCTCCATGCGTACCGGGATGCCGTTTAACAGTACGAGCATCATCATAGGTGACGTTTTTGTGTATGAGCTGTGGATGTTTGCCACCTGGACCCGCTGAACGTCAGCATCCATTGCTGTGTCCCAGGCATACCCCTGCCTTGAAGACCCCTCTTGTGGTTCATCCACTTCGTAAACCAGCCTCGCTGCGAGCTTCCTGCACATCATGGCTAAATGTCCACTCAAGTTACAATTTCTGCAGATGAATTGTTGAAACCAGCAGGTCTTTGCAACATGTTTGCCCCCGCACCTCCAGCATGAGCTGAGATTGTTGTGAACAAAAGAGCTGTTACCAGGCATTCCTCTCTGATTGTCTCTTTGATTACTCTTGAGCACTCTGTTTGTGGGTGTCAATGGTCCCATCCCGGGACGTATTGTCACTTGTCATGGTATAAATGTCCGTTCAACCTGCCATTGTCTCTGTTGTGGGCCCACCCTAGAGTCTGTTACTGCCTGGTTGGTGTCGAATTGCCCTTGCCTGCCTGTGGGGTTCTGAGTCACTTTTACCATGTTAACTCCCTGCTCCATCGCCACGTTGGGAACAGAGTTGCGTGCGTATATGATCTTGGTTTCCTCCTCCCCCGCCATGAAGGTTTGAGCCATCAATGCCACTGCTTCCAAGGTCAAGTCCTTGGTCTCAATTAGCTTCAGCAAAATCCCGGCATGAGCAAGGCCCTCAATGAAGAAATCTCGTAACATCTCCCCCTTGCAGGCGTCTGTGAACTTACAGAGACTGGCCAAGCACCAAAGGTCCGCAACGAAGTCTGGTAGGCTCTGCCCTTCCCGACGTCAGTGCGTATAGAATCAGTGTCGGGCCATGTGTATACTACTCACCAGTTTGGGATGCTCACTGATCAGTTTGTGAGCTCCTCGAAGGTCTTGTCCGCCGGCTTCTTGGGTGCGAGCAGGTCTTTCATCAGTGCGTATGTCTTAGGTCCACAGCTGGTCAGTAGCTGCGCCCTTCGCTTGTCAGCCACTGCCGCTCCCAGCCAGTCCTTCGTGACAAAGCTCTGCTGGAGCCTCTCAACGAAATCGTCCCAGTCCTCACCAACACAGTACCGTTCCAGTGGCCATTTTCTTGAGTTGTTGATTCCCGTTTCTCGTCGCCAAATGTTGTGTCCTTACACACTACAGCAAATCAACATGAGGCACATACTGGAGACTCTGTGCTTTTATTCACAGGACCAAGGAGTGATGACCCTGCGTGGGACCTCCCTTTATATACCTGGATGACCAGGTGAGGAGCGTCTCCCACAAGTTCACCCCCTGTGGTCAAGGTGTACATTGCTCAGGTGTATACAGTGTACAGTGTTGTTACATAAAGGTTACAATTATGTGAGGTTACAAACATGACAATCTATAACTCACAGAAAGTAAAACATGACATCACAGATGCTGTACCGCAATCATTTGAAATAGGTGATCTGGATGATTTTGTTTCCCCTATGCAAAACACAAATGATTAATGGAGGCAAATGTTGTAAGAAATATGATGCTGTCTAGGAATAGCTGTGACCACATCTGAGTTCCTGCTTATCACTGACTAGTCAGACACTTGCACCAAAGAACTCCTCAATAACAGTTTAACCTTTTCCTTGTCGAGTGATTTTGCCTCGAAAGCAGTTCTGTAACACATTGGATTTCCCAGTGTTCTGGAATCCACCCCTTTTTTCCAAGGGTAGGTATCGCATTAAGTGAGCATTAAAGGAAAAACAGGATTTCACAGTTATTCCAAGATCGTAATGGCAGCTATCATTTCTAGCTGTGTGTCTTCTAGATGTATTGCAATGGCAATTCCCAAAATGGTTGGCGTGGTTTAACAGCAGAACAGAGAATCGGAATAGCATCCAGTTTCTGAAACTTAACAGCAGCAGTTGCATTGCACTTCTTGTGTCAGTGCAATGTGAGAACTGAATGGCACTGATACATTCTAGCCTACCGATTAATATTTATTTTCTTCTTTCTTGGCATTCATTTCTTCTGTTTAAATTCCAAATAAAAACATATTGGGAGTGCAAATTAATTCTGGCAAGTTGAAAAAAATCCTACTCAGCACTTTGAAACAATTTGGCAACCTGACTTCTGAATGCTGAAGCAAACACTATTTTCAGCTTCCTGCAGTGTTTCTGCTTTCCTTTACTTAATGCTCTGGGCTGTAGCTCTTGAAAGCAGTCCAAGCCCTGACAGCCATCTCACTCCTTCCCCCGTCACAAGAACCTTCCTTATGACAAAGTGACCTTCAGAAGCTTGAAAGCAAAGAATTTTTAATTTGGAGTGCTTGAATTGCTTTCCAGTTCGATGCGCAGCAGAACCTATAAAAAATGTAGTCGATATGGAGGAGGAACACATCTCACCTCTCACATTCCATACTTTATGTGAAGCACAGCCCTGTACTTTATAATCCAACATTCCTGCTTAGGCTTTACAGACACCTTCATTTTAGTATGTGGCCAATTCAGACTTCCTGACAAGAATGAAACAAGGGAGTGTTTTATAATATATCATTTTGGCCATTGGTCCCAATCCCAATGGTACCCACATTCGGTAAACCAGCATAACCAGTCAATTTGTAGACCATATTGTGTTATAAAATTGTACATTTTCAAACATGCTTCTAGCTGAAAGGAAATCCAAATTTTATTATAATATGCTGACTACACTATTTGTTTAGCGAACTGTTGATAGTGTGTTTCAATTGCATTACATTTACATCAGCCTTCAACTAGACATCTATAGTCACATCAAAAAGCTTAATAATGTACCAAATAAATCAAATATATTTATGCCAAAATGATTAACAAAGTGAAAAATGTAGTATATTTTTATTTCCCCGGCCCAGCAGAAATAGTGAGTGTGAGATTTACCCATTGCCTTCCCCCAGTGCAGGAGAAAAGGACTCCCGCCCGAAGGCTCTGACCTTAAATATGCAGATTGAGCTATGATGATATTATCGAAGCCCGACTGCATTATTAACCTGATTAAATGGAACATTCTTTGTTCCAGTTGCACTCGAGTCCCCTCCCACACTTCTTTTTCTGGTACATTAATAACTGTATTGGAGTCGTTTTCTGCTCTCTCCCTGAACTGGAAAACTTCATTCACTTTGCTCCCAATCTCCACCCTTTCCTCACCCATACATGGTCCACCTCTGACTCTTCCCTTCCCTTCCTTGACTACTGTGTCTCCATTTTGGGGGATAGGCTATCGACCAACATCCACTATAAGCCCACTGACTTCCACAGCTACCTGGACTACACTTCCTCCTACCCCGCTTCCTGTAAGGACTCTATTTAATTCTCCCAGTTTCTCCATCTCCATCGCATCTGCTCTGACGATATCACCTTCCATACCAGTGCTTTAATATATTTTCCTTTTTCCTCACTTGAGAATTCCCCTCTACTGTGGTTGACAGGGTCCTCGACTGTATCCGTTCCATTTCCTGCATTTCTGCCCTCACCCCTTCCCCTCCCTCCCAGAACCACAGTAGGGTTCTCCTTGTTCTCACCTTCCACCCCACCAGCCTCCACATTCAATGGATCATCCTCTGCCATTTCCCTCACCTTCTGCATGAACACAGCACCAAAAATACCTTGCCCTCCCCTCCCCTTTCAGCATTCCGACACCCTGGTCCACTCCTCAGTCACCCCCATCACATCCTCTCTTTCTAATGGCACCTCGCCGTGCAGGTGCAGGAGATGCAACTCCTGCCCTTTTACCTCCTCTCTTCTCATCATTCAGGGCTCCAAACACGCCTTCAGGTCAATCAGCAGTTTACATGTACTTCTTGCAATTTAATACACTGTATTCGCTGCTCACAATGTGGTCTCCTCTACATTGGGGAGACCAAACGCAGATTGGGTGACTGCTTTGCTGAACATCTCCGTTCAGTCTGCAAGCGTGACCCTTAATTTTGATCGCCTATCACTTTAATTCTCTGCTCAACTCCCACTCTGACCTCTCTGTTCTCTGTTCCAAGGAAGCTCAACTTAAGCTCGAGGAACAGCACCTCATCTTTCGTTTAGGTACTTGACAGCCTTCTGGACTCAACATTGAGTTGAACAATTTCAGATCATAACTACTGCTCCCATTTTTTCAGATTATGTTGGTGATTCTGATATTCCCGTTTACACCTCTTCTAGCCCCATCTTTGTTTCTTTACCTGTCCCATTATCATCTCCTTTTGCTTTGTACAATCATACCTTTTGTCATTGAATATCTCTTGCCTTCCACCCTATCATAGACATTCCCTTTTGTTCTTGCCTCCGCACCTCTTTCCCTGCCTCTGCACTTGCTTGAAACCTGTTGTATCTCTAACTTTTTCCAGTTCTGATAAAATGTCATTGTTACCTGAAATGTTAACTCTGTTTCTCTCTCCACAGATGCTGCCTGACCTGCTGAGTATTTCCAGCATTTTCTGTTTTTAATGTTGTTTTCCAGCATCCACAGCATTTTGCTTTTGCATTAATAACCTGAGGCCTGAGTGGGGACGCAGTGATGGCTTCTCTGTCAGGCCAAAGCTGTTGGAATACAGATTGAAGGCCAGAAATGAATTTATTTATGGTTTCCTTATGAGCCCGAAGGAGCAGGAGTGTCATACAAGGAACCCTTGGGCTTACCTACCTGCGTTACCCCCACCACTCCAAACCACCACCCCTCCACCCCCCCAACCCCCCCCACCACCACCCAGTTTGTGATCTCTTCCACATCTTCCCCTTATAGCCTACCTTAGTGCCGAGGACCGTTTCATTTGGACCCTGGCGTTGACCTCTTGCTGCCTGAAGTCCCACTATCCCCTCCAGCCAGGTACCGATTCCTGTTGGATCTGGGCAGGAGTCCAACCTTCCATATTAAAATGAGGTCTGGGTGCTAACATTTCTCTGGGTCTCCTGTGGCGCTGGCATGCGGGATTGCCACTCACTCTGATTCCCCCCATACTCATCGATCCCGCTTCCTGTTAAAATTAACCCCAATGTTTCCGCAGTAGATATGCAATTTATAAAAAGCAAAGTTTTGAGAAATCAGAGGAAGTCACACCAAGGGTCAAAGTTACATTTCTGTCTTTGCAATTAAAATGTCAGCATGTTGCAGCTGGTTCACTAAATACTTGAATAATATATAAATATCACAATCAGGGAACTATGTCAGGATGTCTCTTGGCCTGCTTCTGTATCAAAGCTAACAGTCATGGATGAATTCTCTATTTCTCGAAGAACAGCAGCTGATTTTAGAAGAAGTTCTAATTTTAAATTAATTACTGATGTGCAGGTAGCCATATTGGATGCTTTGTTTTCCAATTTCTTTCTCTTTGTCCTTTGTTTCATCTTGAAACCCCATCGGACTGTGGTTCCACAGTATATGCAGCACTAAGATCAATAGATTTTGGACTCTAGGGGAATCAAGGGGTATTGGGATCGAATGGGAAAGTGGAGTTGAGGTCAAAGATCAGCCATGATCTTACTAAATGGCGGAGCAGGCTCGTGGGGCCGTGTGGCCTACTCCTGCTTCTATTTCTGTGTTCTTATGTTCTTATGCTGAAGCTGGTGACTCATGCTGGGTACAGTGGAAAGGGTGTTGACAGCAATCTGGTACATTGCCCAAGTGGCCAGTCTTCCTGTACAAACCTAAACACTGAGTGTTGACAGACTAGTTTATTGAGGGGCAGTCACAGCCAAGCACATTCTTGTACTCACCCAAAAGGGCAACCATAATCTTCATTAAATTGATATCACAATATTAAATATGAAGTCCTAGAAAATGGGCTGCGGCACCATGGGGCAAGATTTGCTCGCACCCGTTTAGAAAGCGCAGGCAGCATGATATTTTGGTGCTGCCTGCTGATTTGAATGATGTTAGCGCACAGCCCGGCAACGAACGAACTGCTTCAGGTTGTGCGCTCAGCAGGAGGCCCAATATCGCGTCACTGTAGCTTTGCTGGGGCGAGGTTGCATTCTCTTAAAGCAAGGCTGTCAATGTTTAAAGCAGTCTCGAGCCTTTAAAGGTGAACTGCCTTCTGAGCATTTTTTTTTAAATCATTCAAAAATAGGCAGTCTCTGGTCCTTAAAGCTCAACTGCATTCTGAAAAAAAAACAATTAAAAATCATCCTAAGCTAGGCAGTCTTCAGCTCTTAAAGCTGAACTGCCTTCTGCACATATCAAATGGTAAAAGTGTTTTAGCACTAACACAAATGGCTCAAACAAGCCAGGGAAAGGGTACCCAGGGTCTCGCTGCAGCACGGCAACTTTGTGCAGGGGGTCAATGTTAGAAGAGAGGCCCTCTACCCACAGGGGGACAGAGACCCTCCATAAAGAAGGATGTGGGACCAGATTGCTGAGGCCGTCACTGCCAGGAATGTTGCCCCCAGAACGTAGCTCCAGTACCTAAAGAAGTTTCATGACCTCAGACCAATCGTCAAGGTCAGTAAATTCATCTTCAAAAGCCGTCTCCTACCAACTGCAACACTAGCCTCATACACTGCTGAATACATGACTCCCCCAACACTCACCTACCAACAATCTCGACCAAACATGAGGCATACCTCACATTCCTAGCTTCATCTCACCCCCTTGGAAGAGACAGTGCTGGTCATTCTTGGCAAGGGTATGACTAAGCCCTTGGTCAGCGGCAGGGCTGAACGAATACAAGATGTCGGATCCTCATACATTATCCTCCTTCTCACTTCTCACTTCCTCCACATCCCACATTATCTTCTGATGTACAAGCTGCACATGGTATAAGCATTCACTTCATGCTTTCCCGCCCTCCCCGCAGCACAACCCTATCCTTGTGCCTTCCTCATTTCAGACACCCAGGAAATCCAGCCAATAGTTGACCAAGAAAAGAGAGAGGAGGGTGAAGAAGAAGAAACACCATCACTGAATTTCACACTCCCAGACACCAGCTCCTTGAGGTCATCCTGCAAGGCCATCTGCAGTCTCCCCCACTGAAAGTCAGCAGCCTTGCACCAGCCATGCAACTGCCACTGGGGTAGCATTGCATAAGAGCACTAGGATAGGCAAAGGCACATGCAAGACAGTCACTCATCATCATCATAGGCGGTCCCTCAAACGAGGATGACTTGCTTCCACAAGAGTTCACAGATGTTTCAATGAAGGACCCGATGTTCCAGTCCTGAACTCCAATTGAGGGGGTGGAAGATGCCTGTGCGTGGATTTTTTTAACGTGTGGTGACCGTTGCACATCAGCCACCACACGGGCTTGACAGAGCTAGCCTTTATCCAGTAGCAAGGATTAACCAGGACGACTGGAGACCTGCAAGACAGTCACTAAGGGAATGCCCAAGGTTGATTAGTTAACTTTTGGATGTAATATTGGATGCATATATGGATAAAGTTGGAGTGGAAAGGTCGCTTTGCAGTGACTTTTATTTCAGCATTATGGCCAAGAGGACGCTGTGATAGTCAGTAACAGAGGGAAGGTAAGGTGTGGGACAAATGTTCAAAGGGGAATTGGGGTTGTGTTCACTGGTACCGCAGGCGGATGATTTGATCCCAGATATCCCTGCCAGAAAGGGGCTGTTTGAGTTGCCTCCTTCCTTCCGCTTCCTCCACGTCTGCTTCTTCCTCTTCACTCTGTGAGCAGTTTGTCCCCTTTGCCAATTAGAGCCCCAGGACTGTGATCAAGTCGTCTTCTCAGAGGCCTTGCTTTAACATCCAAAGCCATGCAAGTGTCCAGCAGTACTCTCTGCACTCCCTGCACACATTAACAACTTTTTAAATGTATTGCATCAAGCCACTACTCTAGTAAAATATACAGAAAAATACTCAAAAAGCTGAAATCGAAACTTACCTAAAAGTCCCCTTAAAAAGCGCTGACAGGGTATCTGTATAACGGCTGGATGCATGGTCTTCCATGTGTGGTTAGGAGATGGTGTTATGGAGTATGGCAATGTCCAAAATCACTGTTGTGCGACAATTCAGGTATTGCAAGCCGATATGTAGGGAGAAGCGAGTGCAGGCAATAGCAGCGCTGCCAACATCTCGAAAATGGCCGCTGCCATGCCCCAGGTTGGAAGCGGGCAAAAAATGAGGCAGCCACCATTTTTAGAGAAAACTGGCCTCAACGCTGCAACATCGAATTTTGCAGCCAAAGTATTTATTGACATCACTGTATCAGCCAATGAGTTAGAGGCTGGGCGGGACTTACAGTAGGACTTACAACAAACAGTCAATTTTACAGCAAACAAAGTCTATTTAATCAGCATACAGAGTCTATTTAAAAATAGTCTCTATGAACTGCAGCAAACAGAACTCATGACCGAAACTACAACAAAGTCTCCTGATGAAAGCAGGGTTATTTCACCAATAAAATGAAGTGAGTGCAGGATAGTTACATACTACAAATTCTGGCCAGAACTTTTCTTATCCAGTCGGGTCGGGTGCATGCGACTTTAGCGTAATGGCCCCTATTAAGGCAGACATGCCGTCAGCTCTAAGATTTGTATGTTTCAATGAGATCACCTCTCGTTCTTCTAAATTTCTCTTCCCTGCAGAAGAGATCTCCCCAAGAGACCAAACGAGCCTGACTCCAAATTGCTGACGAGGTCAACAGCAGTGATGTCGTAAGGCCTGGGTTCAGTGCAGTGAGATCAGGAAAGGTGAGAGCGAAGCCACACTCACCTTCATCCTGCTGTGCCTGTCATCACATCCCCATCACTCTGCCTTCCCAAGCCTACTCCTGCACATCATTCCTCACACCAACATACCTTGCACACCCATCCCTCTCTCTCAATGTACATTCTCATATCCTCATCTGACTGACCATCCCTCATACTCATCCTCATTCTAATGTAATCACACCAACTAACACCACAGAAGGAGGCCATTTGGCATTGGCACCATGCTCCCTCATAGTCACCCTTTTCAGATGTAACCCACACATTCCTGACACTCATGCCATCACTCTCACGCAAACTTCTCTTCGTTCCCTCCTTGCAGGAGAAGAGAGCACATAACAACAGGGAGAGGGAAAGAACCAATAGGGAATTCAGAAGAAACTTCTTTATCCAAAGAGTGGTGAGAATATGGAGCTCGCTACCACAGGGAGTGGTTGAAGCGAATAGTATGGATGCATTTAAGGGGAGGCTAGACAAGCGCATGAGGGAGAAGGGAATAGAGGGTTATGCTGATAGATTTTGATGAGGAAAGATGGGAGGTGGCTCGAGTGGGGCATAAATGCTGGTATGGACTGGTTCGGCCGAATGGCCTGTTTCTGTGTTGTATATCCTATGTAATCCTATGTAAATCAAAGGTGGCCCTTCATCCTTCAGTACTTTAATTTCAGAAGAGGAGGAGGCTCTGGAGAGCTCAGGAGTTGCTGAGCTGCTGGCGGTGGGAGACGGAGAGAGAGGGACTTCCCAGCAACCTAGTGACAGAATTGTATCTCATGCAGTCACATGGCACACAGCAGTCTCTCATTTGGTGACTGATGTCAGCAGGCACTGAATGTTTATCATGTGCATAATGGTATTGTTACCCATTCTTAATATAACATTTCTAAATCATCTCTTTACTCTCCCACAGATCCATCACGTGCAGCCTCCACTGTCCAGCTGGAGGAGAAAGGTGACTCCTCAGAGGAGCCTCCAGCCTCTGAGGTGCATTGTCACCAGATCCAAGCGCACCCAGCACCAGCACAGATACGCACACCTCGGTGGGTCCTGTGAGGGATAGAGTAGTATTGTCACATGGTGTCTCACACTTCATAAGTGAGCCAGAGCAGATGGTGTTGACAGGAACAGCAGTGGAGATTCCTCGCCGGAGGGCGCAGGACACTCCCAGCTCTGTTCAGCTACATGCAGATGCTGAGCCTTGGGGGACATGCAGAACAACGGTGATCCTGGAGGGGCAGCAAGAAATGCAGGAGGCTCTGACAGGTTTTGCAGCTGTGACTTCTGCAAATGTGCAGAGAATTGTGGCATTCATCACCAACATGAGCACTACCATGTCACAGGTGATGATGTCAATATGTTCTTTCATGAAAGGATGGTGCAGCTAATGCGCCACTCACATGAGCACATGTTGACGATGGAGAACAGATGGCAGAGGCTCATAGACCTCCTCTCGAGAAGGGATTTAAATGTAGACTTGGGTCCACATGCTCCCACTGCTGTGCAGCAAGCTGCTCTCCAGCTCCTTACTAGAAGGAATGTGTCGGTGGCCCATGAAGGTGAGAGGGGCATGGAAGTGGCAACTCCTCTCAAAGTGCTCCCACTTCTCCCCGTTTGCCCCCTTCCTCCATCAGAGCCTCACATGCTTCCTCGGATTGTGATGGCTGAATCTGCTCCTGCATAATCACAGGAGGAGCAGACTTTGGTGGGGCCCTCAGAGGCTCCAAAACCCAAAGGAAGCCCACCAAAGGTGTCAAAACATTCGCTGCAATGAAGTGAGCACAGCATCTGGCAGCCATATGGGTGCACTACAGGAAGTTAAGTAAATCTGGATATGTTGAGGCCATCCCTTGGCCTTCTGGGTAGCAATGTGCTCCGGTACTAGTACCATCTGGATCTCGGGTTCCTCCTCCTTTTCTCCTCCTCTGAAGAGGCTGTGTGCTCAGTGCCTTGCTCCACATGCAGCGCTATGTTGTGCAGCGCGCAGCAGACAACGATGTTTCTGGAGACCCTGGCTGGTGCATATATAAGGGCTCCACCAGGCCTGTCAAGGCATCTGAAGTGCATCTTCAGCATGCCTACTGTTTGCTTTATGACACATCTGGTGGAAATATGGTTTTCATTATAACGCTCCTGAGTCTCATTGCCTGGCCTCCTCGAGGGTGTCATAAGCCACATCTTCAGTGAATAGCCCTTGTTGCCAAGCAGCCAGCCGGTAAATGTGTTTGGCAGTGCAAAGAGCTGAGGGAGGGTAGACTGGCGCAGGACGAAAGAGTCATGACAGCTGCCAGGGAATTTGGCACACACTTGCATGATGATCTTTCTATGGTTACAGACCAACTGCACATTGAGGGAGTGGAAGCCCTTGAGGTTGACAAACATTTCTGGGTGGTGATGGGGTGTCCTGATGGCTACATGTCTACATGATGCCCTTCACATGTGGGAAGCCAGCCAGAGTGGCATAGCCGAGCGCCCTCTCAGGAACACTAGCTTCATCAGTGGCAAAGTTTATATAATTGGCTGACTTGTCAAAGTGGACACCCTGTGTGATGCATCTGTGGGTGCTGCAAATGTCTGCTGCAGGTTCCTGGAAGGAGTCTGAGGCGACGAAGTTAAGGGCGCTGGTGACTTTGGCAGTAAGGCCTGTCCACCAGGTCCTCTGGGCTGCAGGTCTTGCTCCAGTAATCTACAAATGTCTGTGACGGGCTGGCACGATAGCCTGAGCCCCCTTTGGCACTGCTGCTCAGTCATGTTGAGGAAGCTCATCCTCTGCCTGTATATCCTGTATTGGGGTTATCGCCTCTGGCACAGTGCAGCCCTGCACTGATGCCCTTTCTCCTGTGGACTATCAGGTCGTTGAGGAAAAATGTGTTGGTGTTGTTGCTGCTGCTGCTGTGTCTACTGCTGCTGGTGTGCCTGCTGCTGCAGATGATAGGGCTCATGCTGGTCCAATTCTGAGGACCAAGGTGAGACAGAATAAGCAGCACCCAAGCTGGCAGGTCAAGTAGAGATCAGAGGAGCAATCTGTCAGTGGTGTGATTGTTACTAGCAATGTGGTGAGAGTGGCTTCCGAATTTGCAGAAAAGTCTTGCAAACTCTAGACACCTAAATCTGTGCTCAAAATGGAGTCCGCAAGAGCCTTTCCATTAGCCAAGTGCCATGTGGGAGTATTTATTTGGATTTCCATGCTCTGCATGAATGTCCGTTATCAATGGCCACTCAGCTTCCGCCTCAGGTTGACAGACGTGGTTCCCGAGCTACGTGATTTCCATGGTCATCCAGTAAAAATCAAAAGGTCTGGTTAACATCCCTATTAATGGTCTCACAACAAGGATTTAAAAAACTTAAGTAGTCGCCTCCTCTGCCATTCGGGTCCGTGGCGTGCCGGCAAATGTGCCTGAGTTAAAGGCGCCATTAGGCGGGATGATGGCAGGTTACCAACGCGTTCGCATTTTCTGCAACTATGACTGCTCACCCGCCTCTAAATCCACATGCACAGCACTGGGAAAAGTCCGACCAATGGGCATAAAATCAATACCAGTCATTTGAAGCAGTATGGTCTCCAGGCAGTGACTAGTGGGGTACCGTAAGGTTCTGTGCTGGGGCCCCAGCTGTTTACACTGTACATTAATGATTTAGATGAGGGGATTAAATGTAGCATCTCCAAATTTGCGGATGACACTAAGTTGGGTGGCAGTGTGAGCTGCAAGGAGGATGCTATGAGGCTGCAGAGTGACTTGGATAGGTTAGGTGAGTGGGCAAATGCATGGCAGATGAAGTATAATGTGGATAAATGTGAGGTTATCTACTTTGGTGGTAAAAACAGAGAGACAGACTATTATCTGAATGGTGACAGATTAGGAAAAGGGGAGGTGCAATGAGACCTGGCTGTCATGGTACATCAGTCATTGAAGGTTGGCATGCGGGTACAGCAGGCGGTTAAGAAAGCAAATGGCATGTTGGCCTTCATAGCGAGGGGATTTGAGTACAGGGGCAGGGAGGTGTTGCTACCGTTGTACAGGGCCTTGGTGAGGCCACACCTGGAGTATTGTGTACAGTTTTGGTCTCCTAACTTGAGGAAGGACATTCTTGCTATTGAGGGAGTGCAGCGAAGATTCACCAGACTGATTCCCGGGATGGTGGGACTGACCTATCAAGAAAGACTGGATCAACTGGGCTATTATTCACCGAAGTTCAGAAGAATGAGAGGGGACCTCATAGAAACGTTTAAAATTCTGACGGGTTTAGACAGGTTAGATGCAGGAAGAATGTTCCCAATGTTGGGGAAGTCCAGAACCAGGGGTCACAGTCTAAGGATAAGGGGTATGCCATTTAGGACCGAGATGAGGAGAAACTTCTTCACCCAGAGAGTGGTGAACCTGTGGAATTCTCCACCACAGAAAGTAGTTGAGGCCAATTCACTAAATATATTCAAAAGGGAGTTAGATGAAGTCCTTACTACTAGGGGGATCAAGGGGTATGGCGAGAAAGCAGGAAGTGGGTACTGAAGTTGCATGTTCAGCCATGAACTCATTGAATGGCAGTGCAGGCTAGAAGGGCTGAATGGCCTACTCCTGCACCTATTTTCTATGTTTCTATGTTTCTATGATGGGAGAATTACCCAATCATCTCCATTCTGGCCAAGCATAGTGGTGTCACTATATGCAGCCTATTAAATAATAATTACACATCCACTTCCAAAAGTAAATTTAAACTGTTACCAGAATTTGGCTGAGAACTTTTCATCAGCCAATTGAGCACATAACAGCATGTGGGTAGGTAATAAAAAACTTTCATTCAGAGTTCACAATTATTCATCGACCAAAACACCTTTTCTCTTTTCACATGAATGTTTTTCCTTCACACTTCATAATCATGGTGAACAGCCACACACAATGAAATTACTTGCATTCAGGTAGCGGTAAATAATTTTCAATATTTTAATATAAGACAGGCCATCTCCTCGAGTATTAATCGCGAATAATGGGTTGAAACCCAATTACTGGCCTAAAATGAAACTTATAATAATTCTTATTTTCCCTAATCTGCAAACACAAATTCAACAACCTGCTGGCCTACACATCATAATAATACTGACTCTTCAGTGGCAGACTGGATACAAAATTGACTAAGAAATAGAAAACAGAGGGCCCGAAATTGATGAAGGCCCCTGCCCGCCCAAGTGCCACCCAAAGAACGGCCAATGGCAGCCAAGGTACCGGACTGTACTTTCGGCACGATTTTCGTCAGAGAGCTTCCTCGATAGTCGGCGGGCGGCAAATGAGCGACTTATGCTGCCATTCTGGGAGGCAGCCAGCGGGAGCTCCCAATCTCGGTGGCAAAGGCGCTTGCTGCCCAAGTGCCACTGAGGATGGAGTCTGGCCCAGCGAGAGTCGAAGAGCTGAAAAGCAAAAGCATAAAAAAAAAACATCTGAAGACCTTCAGGGGACCCGATCCTGTAAAGAAAAAAATTACAAGAAGTATACTAACCTTGTTGTCACCATCTTCTTACCTACCGTTGGGGACAGACCAGCCTCCAGCCAGCGGTTCACCCCGTTCTGCCGCCGACTCCTGCCCACATCAATATCGCAGCTCAGCGGGTGGGAGGTCAGTTGTGCGACTCGGTCATCCGCTGACATCAGCGGGCGTTTTGCGGCGGCTCTCCCCTCCCGCCCGCTCCAGGCCATGTCAAAAGTGGCACTGGGCGGATGTTGCAGAGGAATATCGGCGGCAGTGGGCGGCAGCCGGGGGCAGTAAGTTCTTCAATTTCAGACCCAGATTGTTGTGGTGAATGTTTGTTTTTCAGACTGGAGGGAGGTATACAATGGTGTTCCCCAGGGTTCAGTCACCGGACCACTGCTGATTTTAATATACATTAATGAATTGGACTTGGGGGTACAGGGCACAATTTTGAAATTTGCAGATGGCATGAAACTTGAAAGTGTAGTAAACAGTGAGGAAGATAGTAATAGATTTCAAGAGAACATAAACAGGCTGGTGGAATGGGCGGACACGTGGCAGATGAAATTTAACACAGAAAATTCTGAGATGATATGTTTTTGTAGGAAGAATGAGGAGAGATAATACAAGCTAAATGGTTCAATTTTGAAGGGAATGCAAGAACAGAGAGACCTGGGAGTGTTTGTGCACAAATCTTTGAAGGTGGCAGGTTAACAAAGCAGTTACTCAAGCATATAGGACATAAACACATCTTCAGATAAATTGCTTGCAAGAAGGGAACTGGAAAGACACATAGAAACATAGACAGTAGGTGCAGGAGTAGGCCATTCGGCCCTTCGAGCCTGCACCACCATTCAATATGATCATGGCTGATCATGCAACTTCAGTAACCCATTCTTGTTTTCTCTCCATACCCCTTGATCCCTTTAGCCATAAGGGTCACATCTAACTCCCTTTTGAATATATCTAACAAACTAGCCTCAACAACTTTTTGTGGTAGAGAATTCCACAGGTTCACAATTCTCTGAGTGAAGAAGTTTCTCCTCATCTCAGTACTAACTGGCTTACCCCTTATCCTTAGACTGTGACCCCTGTGTTGTGTATGTAGGCACCTTTAGTAATGACTCCACGAGGCAGGGTATGATACTTAAACTGTGTAGACCTGTAGTCCTTTATTTGCAGCTCCTGAGTGAGGACAACAAGCTGTGAGTTCCTTTTTATACTGGGTTACTGTCGTGTGCAGGTAACCCTTAGGTCTCCAGCAGCAGCACCCTCTGGTGTACAGGTAAGGTGTGTACAGTATAAGGGTACATTCTGTGAGGCATAACAGTGTTACAGACATCACACAGTAAACAGGCATGCATACACAATAATACTCCCCCCCTAAGGATTTTTCATATCCTTATTGTCATGACCAGGGGATGTGATCAGTGGTGAGCTATGGGAGGTTGTGGTGAGGGTTGTGTGGTTGCCAGGTGTGACCCCTGTGCTTGAGGCTGGCCTCATACGTTTCCCCTCCCTCACGCACAGACCAAGTGGGTGTCACTGTTGTGGGATCCCTCGGGGTGGGAGGGCGGGTAGCCACGGCAGCAGTGGGTGGAGTGTATACACTGTGATGTGGGTAGTTGTGGGGTGGTGGGCAGGGCCACAAGACTGGATGGGCTTCTTGTCCACCAATTGGGATGAGGGTCAGGTCATCCCAGGGCTTGCCAGGGAAGCTGGAGGGTACTGGCCTCATGCTCCTGGTGTTGGCCCTGGTGGCCAGGGGTTGTGGGGCTGGTCTGGTGCAGGTTGCCATTGGTGGTGGTTGGGCTGCCCATTGAACACTGTCCCTGTAGTGGGTCTGCTCCCACTGGCTATGTGTGTGTCCTGCAAGGGGCATCACATTCGTTCCAAAGGTCCAGGCTACATGGTCAGGTAGTCTGCTGGACCTGGGGGTCTGCCACAGGGGGATTCAGTTGGCATCAGCATGGTCTATGTAGGACCCAATGTCCTTTGGCAGTGTCCTACCGGTATACATGACATCTTGGCTCTGATCACACATCGTCGAGCCTGCATCATACATTCTAGCATTTGCATCACTTTTGGGTGTCCTGGTTTCAACAGACATGATTACATTAGGCATTTCACATTCTCTATCAATATTGTTAAGCATAATAAACTTGTTCTTAACCTTACTGACACCTGCATTCATCTCATTAGTCAGATTAGTTAAACCAGCATCACAAGTCATTGTTACATTGCATACATTTTCATACTTGCACCCTTTAATCGCATCTTTAGCTTTAAAGTCCGTGTACTCAAATAGTTGAAACTTCCCCTTTAAGTTTTTTTGGTTACCGGTCTCCTTTAAGGGAGCCTTCAAATCCGATTGGCCGCTCGGTGTCACGTGACGCTCCTCCATGCTCACTCGTGGTATGGCTGTGGCCATTTTGATTATAAGTTTTTCTCCTCGTGGTGCTGGTGCTGCAGCCATTTCCTGGCTTTCCTGCAGGTGGGCTGTGGTGGTCTTTTCTTCCATAGGGTCACTTCGCCTGATGTGGACCCGATTCATCCAATTCCTGCCCAGCAGTGTGGGACCGTCGCCAGCTACAATCCACAAGGGGAGTTTGTTCAACACGCCGTCCTGGGAGACCTGGACGTCCGTGCTGCCAACGATTTGGATTTTACCTTTGGTATAGTTGAGCAGCTTTGCCTGGACAGGAGACAGTTTTGGTCGAGTGGCAGGATTCATCCAAATTTCTTCAAAGGGCATTTGGCTCATCACAGACTGGCTCACGCCTGTGTCGACTTCCACTTCCATCGTCCATGGAGAACTTTCGGTGGAGCAGGTAAAGATTCCATACTCCTCTCCCAGGGTTTGAGCAACTTCCTCTTCATGTGTGTTGCAGCCCGGTTGATCAGTCAGCTCATCAGAGACGCGGTGAGTAAAGCATTTTCTGCACATTCTCTGAAAGTGCCCTTTCTCTTTGAAGCCTTTGCATGCATAGTCTTTGTAGCAGCACTGGTAGCCCCTCCACAGCGCCAGCACAGGGCCATCCGGTTTGCCCCATGTGGCAGACTCAGGGTTGCAGGACTCGGGGCAGCATTTCTTCCTTTAGAAGTATTCATGCGGTGCACTGCACTCGCCGGTTTAGAGTCCTGGGTCAGTATTTGCCTGGACTCACCGGCCGAAACCATGTAGGCCTGGCTCACTTGGATTGCTTTCTGCAGGGTGACCGTGATGTCAGCCGAGAGCAATTTGTGTAGGAGGCCTTCGTGGCCGATTCCGATGGCAAATATGTCCCTTAGTGCTTCATTAAAGTGGTCGCCAAAATCACACAGAGCAGCTAGTCTTCTTAAGTGTGCAGTATACTTGGCAGTTTCTTGGCCCTGAGGTTGCCGGTAAGTGTAGAACCACTGCCTGGCTGTGAGGATGCTTTCTTTCGGTTTTAGCTGTTCCTGTATGATTGTTACAAGTTGCTCATAGCTCTTGGTGGTTGTCTTCTCCGGGGCTAGTAAGTCCCTGACGAGACAGTAGATGGTGGGCCCACAACTTCTTAGCAGGTTGGCCTTGCGTTTGTTCGGTAGTGTGGCCGGTGTGTCCCCGTCCAAGTCGTTGGCTGTAAAGAAATGTTCCAATCTTTCCACAAAAGCATCCCAATCCTCCCCCTCTGTAAATTGCTGGAAGTTGCTGAGGTTAGACATGTTGAGCGTGTAGTTCGTGACCTCGTATTCCCGTCGCCAATTGTAGTGTATGTAGGCACCTTTAGTAATGACTCTACGAAGCAGGGTATGATTCTTAAACTGTGTAGACCTATAGTCCTTTATTTGCAGCTCCTGAGTGAGGACAACAAGCTGTGAGTTCCTATTTTTACTGGGTTACCTGCAATGTGCAGGTAACCCTTAGGTCTCCAGCAGCAGCACCCTCTGGTGTACAGGTAAGGTGTGTACAATATAAGGGTACATTAAGTGTGGCATAACAGTGTTACAGACATCACACAGTAAACAGTCATGCATACACAACACCCTGGTTCTGGACTTCCCCAACATCGGGACATTCTTCCTGCATCTAACCTGTCCAATCCCATCAGAATTTTATATGTTTCTATGAGATACCCTCTCATCCTTCTAAACTCCAGTGAATATAAAACTAGTCGATCCAATCTTTCTTCATATGTCAGTCCTGCCATCCTGGGAATTAGTTTGGTGAACCATCGCTGCACTCCCTCTATAGCAAGAATGTTCTTCCTCAGATTAGATCAAAACTGTAAACAATATTCACCAAGGCCCTGTACAACTGCAGTAAGACCTCTTACAATGCTACTTTGCCACACCATTATCCAATAAAAATAGTGCTATTGATTATTTAGCGTTCACCTAAATCAGTAAAATGGGCTCAGTCATTTCTCTCAACTAAAGGAAAGCACCTTTAACAAAGCAGCACTCCCTCAGGAGTGGACTGGCGTATCAGTCTAGACAATGAAGTGCTAAAGCCAATCTTAAAACCACGACTTTCTGATCCAGAAGTGACAATGTGATAATAATTACGATTTGGCTACACCACAGATACCTTTTCTCAAGTCCAGCATAAAGGACCATCGTCACGAGCTTGTCATGCTTACTATAAACGACACATGACTTCAAGCATATTATAATTTATGTAGTAGATCACAGGCTGTACAAAGAACTCTTTTGTTAATTTGTTGCATAGTAGAAATGATAAAGATTACTACCATGAACACCTGGTCAATCTGATTGATGGACAAATAAAACTTTAACAAACAGGATATATCAGAGTAAAGACTACAAATCAGAATTGTAAAGAAGTAAGAAACAAGAGAAACTACAGTAAATTCCACTAGCAAACTTATGAACAGAGATGAAAACAACTTCCTTTCAAATAGATAGCAAAAGTTTCTATAGAAACATAAAAACATAGACATAGAAAATAGGTGCAGGAGTAGGCCATTCAACCCTTTGAGCCTGCATCGCCATTCAATAAGATCATGGCTGATCATTCCCTCAGTACCCCTTTCCTGCTTTCTCTCCATACCCCTTGATCCCCTTAGCCGTGAGGGCCATATCTAACTCCCTCTTGAATATATCCAATGAACTGGCATCAACAACTCTCTGCGGCAGGGAATTCCATAGGTTAACAACTCTCTGAGTGAAGAAGTTTCTCCTCATCAGTCCTAAATGGCCTACCTCTTATCCTAAGACTATGTTCCCTGGTTCTGGACTTCCCCAACATCAGGAATATTCTTCCCGCATCTAACCTGTCCAATCCCGTCAGAATCTTATACGTTTCTATGAGATTCCCTCTCATCCTTCTAAATTCCAGTGAATAAAGGCCCAGTTAATCCAATCTCTCCTCATATGACAGTCCAGCCATCCCTGGAATCAGTCAGGTGAACCTTCACTGCACTCCCTCAATAGCAAGAACGTCCTTCCTCAGATTAGGAGACCAAATCTCACTAAGGCCCTGTACAACTGCAGTAAGACCTCCCTGCTCTGCTACTCAAATCCTCTATCTGTGAAGGCCAACATACCATTTGTCTTCTTCACCGCCTGCTGTACCTGAATGCCCACTTTCAGTGACTGATGAACCATGACACCCAGGTCTCGTTGCACCTCCCCTTTTCCTAATCTGCCGCCATCCAAATAATATTCTGCCTTCATGTTTTTGCCCCCAAAATGGATAACCTCACATTTATCCACATTATACTGCATCTGCTGTGCATTTGCCCACTCACCTAACCTATCCAAGTCACCCTGCGGCCTCATAGCGTCCTCCTCACAGCTCACACCGCCACCCAGTTTAGTGTCATCCACAAACTTGGAGATATTACATTCAATTCCTTCATCTAAATCGTTAATGTAAATTGTAAAGAGCTGGGGTCCCAGCACTGAGCCCTGCGGCACTCCACTAGTCACTGCCTGCTATTCTGAAAAGGACCCGTTTATCCCGACTCTCTGCTTCCTGTCTGCCAACCAGTTCTCTATCCACGTCAGTACATTACCCCCAATAACATGCGCTTTGATTTTGCACACCAGTCTCTTGGGCGGGACCTTGTCAAAAGCCTTTTGAAAGTCCAAATACACCATATCCACTGGTTCTCCCTTGTCCACTCTGCGATTTACATCCTCAAAGAATTCCAGAAGATTCGTCAAGCATGATTTCCCTTTCATAAATCCATACTGACTTGGTCCGATCCTGTCACTGCTTTCCAAATGGGCTGCTATTTCATCCTTAATAATTGATTCCAACATTTTCCCCACTACTGATATCAGGCTAACTGGTCTATAATTACCCGTTTTCTCTCTCTCTCCTTTTTTAAAAAGTTATGTTACATTAGCTGCCCTCCAGTCCATAGGAACTGATCCAGAGTCGATAGACTGTTGGAAAATCATCACCAATGCATCCACTATTTCTAGGACCACTTCCTTAAGTACTCTGGCATGCAGACTATCAGGCCCCGGGGATTTATCAGCCTTCAATTCCAACAATTTCCCTAACACAATTTCGTGCCTAATAAGCATATCCTTCAGTTCCTCCTTCTCACTAGACCTACTGTCCCCTTGTACAATCAGAAGATTATTTGTGTCTTCCTTCGTGAAGACAGAACCAAAGTATTTGTTCAACTGGTCTGCCATTTCTTTGTTCCCCATTATAAATTCACCTGAGTCTGACTGCAGGGGATCTACGTTTGTCTTCACTAATCTTTTTCTCTTCACATATTTTGCAGTCTGTTTTTATGTTCCCTGCAAGCTTCCTCCCGTACTCTATTTTCCCCGTCTTAATTAAACCATTAGTCTTCCTCTGTTGAATTCTAAATTTCTCCCGGTCCTCAGGTTTGTTGCTTTTTCTGGCCAAATTGTATACCTCTTCCTTGGCTTTAACACTATCTTTAATTTCCCTTGTTAGCCACGGTTGAGGCACATTCCCCGTTTTATTTTTACTCCAGACAGGGATGTACAATTGCTGAAGTTCATCCATGTGATCTTTAAATGTTTGCCATTGCTTATCCATGTCAACCCTTTAAGTATCCTTTGCCAGTCTATTCTAGCCAATTCACGCCTCATACCGTCGAAGTTACCTTTCCATAAGTTCAGGACCCTAGTTTCCGAATTAACTGTGTCACTCTCCATCTTAATGAAGAATTCTACCATATTATGGTCACTCTTCCCCAAGGGGCCTCGCACAACAAGATTGCTAATTAGTCCCTTCTCATTACACATCACTCAGTCTAGGATGACTAGCTCTCTAGTTGGTTCCTCAACATATTGGTCTAGAAAACCATTCCTAATACACGCCAGGAAATCCTCCACCACCGCATTGCTACCAAATTGGTTAGCCCAATCAATATGTAGATTAAAGTCGCCCATGATAACTGCTGTACCTTTATTGCACACATCCCTTATTTCTTGTTTGATGCGGTCCCCAGCCTCACTACTACTGTATGTTGGTCTGTCCACAAATCCCACTAGCGTTTTCTGCCCTTTGGTATTCCGCAGCTCCACCCATACCGATTCCACATCATCCACGCTAATGTCCCTCCTTAGTAATGCATTAATTTCCTCCTTAACCAGCAACGCCACCCCGCCTCCTTTTCCTTTCTGTTGATACTTCCTAAATGCTGAATACCTTTGGATGTTGAGTTCCCAGCCTTGGTCACCCTGGAGCCATGTCTCCGTGATGCCAATTACATCAGACCCATGAACTGCTGTCTGCACAGTTAATTCGTCCACCTTATCCTGAATACTGCTCGCATTGAGGCACAGAGCCTTCAGGCTTGTCTTTTTAACACACTTTGCTCCTTTAGAATTTTGCTGTAATGTGGCCCTTTTTGTTTTTTATCTTGGGTTTCTCTGCCCTCCACTTTTACTATTCTCATTTCTATCTTTTCCTTCTGACTCCATTTTATTTCCCTCTGTCTCCCTGCATAGGTTCCCATCCCCCTGCCATATTAGTTTAACTCCTCCCCAATAGCACTAGCAAACACTCCCCCTCGGACATTGGATCCGGTCCTGCCCAGGTGAAGACCGTCCGGTTTGTACTGGTCGCACCTCCCCCAGAACCGGTTCCAATGTCCCAGGAATTTGAATCCCTCCCTTCTGCACCACTGCTCAAGCCACGTATTCAGCTGTGCTATCCTGTGATTCCTACTCTGATGAGCACATGACACTGGTAGCAATCCTGAGATTACTACTTTTGAGGTCCTACTTTTTAATTTCATTCCTAGCTCCCTAAATTCGTCTCGTAGAAACTCATCCTGTTTTTTTATCTATATCGTTGGTACCTATATGCACCATGACAATTGGCTGTTCACCCTCCCTTTTCAGAGTGTCCTGCACCCGCTCCGAGACATCTTTGACCTTTGCACCAGGGAGACAACATACCATCGGTTGCGGCCGCAGAAACGCCTATCTATTCCCCTTACAATTGAATCCCCAATCACTATCGTTCTCCCACTCTTTTTCCTGCCCTCCTGTGCAGCAGAGCCAGCCATGGTGCCATGAACTTGGCTGCTGCTGCTCTCCCCTGATGAGTCATCCCCCTCAACAGTACCCAAAGCGGTGTATCTGTTTTGCAGGGGGATGACCGCAGGGAATCCCTGCACTCCCTTCCTTGCACTGCTCTTCCTGTTGGTCTTCCATTCCCTATCTAACTGTGGACCCTTTACCTACGGTAAGACCAACTCACTAAATGTGCTATTCACATCAGTCTCAGCATCGTGCATGCTCCAGAGTGAATCTACCCGCAGCTCCAGTTCCGCAATGTGGTCCGTCAGGAGCTGAAGGCGGACACACTTCCCACACACGTAGTTGTCAGGGACACCGGAAGCGTCTCTGACTTCCCACATGGTACAGGAGGAGCATAACACCTGTCCGAGCTGTCCTGCCATGATTTAACCCTTAGATAAATTTAAATTGGTAACAACAATGCTAAACATTACTTACTGATAAAGAAAAGAAAAAAGAAAAAAGAAAAGGGAAGCTATTTACCAATCATCAGCCAATCACATACCCCCTTGGCTGTGACGTCACCTTTCAATTTCTTTCTACTTCTTTTTTGCCTTCTCACCCCGCTGCAGCTGCACAAGCTGGGCCTTTATAGGCCTCTCTACGCCGCTCCTGCCTCTTCTCTGCCACCGACTCCCACTGCCGCTGGGCCTTTATAAACCTCTCAACGCTGCTCCCGCCTCTCCTCCAGGTATATAAAAAGGAAAAATGTGGCTAAAGTAAATGTTGGACCCTTAGAAGACAAGACCGGGCAATTAGTCATGGGGAACATGGAGATGGCAGAAACTCTGAACAAATATTTTGTCTCAGTCTTTACAGTAGAGGACACTCACAATATCCCAATAATGGATAGTCAAGGGGCTATAGAGGGGATGGAACTTAACACAATCACAATCACTAAGGAGATGGTACTCAGTAAGATAATGGGACTGAAGGCAGATAAATTCCCTGGACCTGATGGCTTGCATCCTAGGGTCTTAAGAGAAGTAACGGCAGGGATAGTGGATGCATTGGTTGTAATTTACCAAAATTCCCTGGATTCTGGGGAGGTCCCAGCAGATTGGAAAAATTCAAAAGTAATGCCCCTATTTAAGAAAGGAGGCAGACAAAAAACAGGAAACTGTAGACCAGTTAGCCTAACACCTGTGGTTGGGAAAATGTTGGAGTCCATTATTAAAGAAGCAGTCGCAGGACATTTGGGAAAGCATAATTCGGTCAGGCAGAGTCAGCATGGATTTATGAAGGGGAAGTCATGTTTGACAAATTTGCTGGAATTCTTTGAGGGTGTAACGAACAGGGTAGATAAAGGGGAACCAGTGGATGTGGTGTATTGGGACTTCCAGAAGGCATTTGACAAGGTGCCACATAAAAGGTTACTGCACAAGATAAAAGTTCACAGGGTTGGGGGTAATATATTAGCATGGATGGCTAACGAATAGAAAACAGAGAGTTGGGATAAATGGTTCATTCTCGGGTTGGCAACCAGTAAATAGTGGGGTGCCGCAGGGATCAATGCTGGGACCCCAACTATTTACAATCTATATTAACGACTTGGAAGAAGGGACTGAGTGTAACGTAGCCAAGTTTGCTGACGATACAAAGTTGGGAGGAAAAGCATTGTGTGAGGAGGACACACAAAATCTGCAAAAGGGCATAGACTGGCTAAGTGAGTGGGCAAAAATTTGGTAGAGTATAATGTTGGAAAGTGTGAGGTCATGTACTTTGGCAGAAAAAAATCAAAGAGCAAGTTATTATTTAAATGGAAAAAGATTGCAAAGTACTGCCTGGGGGTACTTGTGCATTAAACACAAAAGGTTAGTATGCAGGTACAGCAAGTGATCAGGAAGGTCAATGGTATCTTGGCCTTAATTGCAAAGGGGATAGAGTATAAAAGCAGGGAAGTCTTGCTACAGTTATATAGGGTATTGGTGAGGCCACACCTGTAATACTGCATGCAGTTTTGTTTTCCATATTTATGAAAGGATATACTTGCTTTGGAGGCAGTTCACTAGGTTGATTCCAGAGATGAGGGGGTTGAGGAAAAGTTGAGTAGGTTGGACCTCTACTCATTGGAATTCAGAAGATTGAGAGGTGATCTTGTCGAAATGTATAAGATTATGAGTGGGCTTGACAAGGTGGATGCAGAGAGAATGTTTCTACTGATGGGGGAGACTAGAACTAGGGGGCATAATCTTAGAATAAAGGGTCGCCCATTTAAAATTGAGATGAGGAGAAATTTATTTTCTCAGAGGGTTGTGGATCTGTGGAATTCGCTATCTCAGAGAGCTGTGGAAGCTGGGACATTGAATAAATTTAAGACAGAGATAGACAGTTTCTTAACCGATAAGGGGATAAGAGTTATGGAGAGAGGGCAGGGAAGTGGACCTGAGTCCATGATCCAATCAGCCATGATCATATTTAATGGCGGAGCAGGTTCGAGAGGCCTTATGGCCTACTCCTGCTCCTATTTCTTATGTTCTTATGTAAATAGTAACTAAATGGAAGTCAGTGTTTGCATATTATACATGCAGCCAGGCAGAAGCAAACCTTTACAGATAGCAGCAAAAGAAACTGGGTAGAAATTGGCTAACCCCTAAAAACAAGTGTGGGGATCACAGTGTGCAATTGACCCATGCCCATTCATTGTGTTGCAGGCAACACGGTAATTTGGTGCTGCCTGCTTTTTCACATGATTGCCGCGTGTAGCCAGCACTGACCATCCTATTCATTGGCTGCATGCTTCAGCAGAGGGCCCAATGTCATGAGTGGTGAGCGCTACTTAAAGGCAGCCAGCACCTCATAAAGGGGAGGTGCATTGTGGCTGCAAGAAGTGGTGGGAGTTTTTTTCCAAAGGCAATCAGGGCTGTGATAATGGTTGAACATCCGAGAGAGTGAGCACCATGGGTTTCCACCACTGCACTAGAGGTCTTGGTTTAAATGATGGGAAGAAGAAGAGATGTTCTGTATCAGCAAGGGACTGGAGACCCTCCAGACAGGTGCGCAGGAAGCAATGGCAGCGGAGGTCTATACCAGTAGTATTGCCCCGAGAACATGGATGCAGAGTATGAATATGTTTAATGATCTGACATGAGTTGTCAAGGTGAGTTCTTATTCAAATGGCATATCTTACCAACTGCATCACCAGCCTCATTCAATGCTCAATTCTCTACACCCCCATTAACTATCTATCAACAATCTCTATCAATCAGTACTCAGTCCTCAAATTCATATGCCTTTCCTCAACCTCACACACATTGGCAACCATTCAACCATGACAGTCACATCATCCAAACATATTGCAGGACACTCAATGAGAACTTTCCCTCTTTCTTGCAGGAGAAGGTGGTGCATAACAGCAAGCAGCAGCAAAGAACTGGAGGAGGACAAACATGCCTCCATGTTTTAACCCCTGTGGAAGAGACAGTGCTGGCCATCATGGGAAGGGATATAATTGAGGCCGTGGCCACTGGCAGGTCTGAAATGATTTATGATGAGGGTATCTTCCAACCTAATCCTCCTTCCCTCATCTCAATTCTCCACCATCCCGCAATCTCTTCTGACTCAAAAAATGCAGATGGTATGAGCACACACTTCTTACTTTCTCCTCTCCCCTAACCACAACCCAACTCTTGTTCCTTTTTCATTTCAAATGCTCAAGAACTGGAGCCTTCCCTGTCAGTGGAGGAAGAGGAAGAAGACAGTGAAGATGAAGAGACACCATCACTCGATCGTACACTCGCAGTCAGCAACTCAGACACTGAAACTGCGCGTATTTTGGAAGATGGTTGTGGTTGTTGGAGGCTAATTATCTCAGCCCCAGGACATTGTTGCTGGGGTTCCTCAGGACAGTGTCTGAGGCCCAACCATCTTCAACTGCTTCATCAATGAACTTCTCTCCATTACAAGTTCAGAAGTGGGGACATTCACTAATGATTGTACAGTGTTCAGTGCCATTCACAATGCTTCAGATAATGAAACAGTTCATGTCCACATACAGCTAGATCTAGTCCATGTTCAGGTTTGAGCTGATAAGTGGTAAGTAACATTCATGCCATACAAGTACCAGGCAATGGCTATCTCCAACAAGAGAGAGTCTAACCATCACCCCTTGACATTCAACGACATTACAATTGCCAAGTCCCCCACCATCAACATCTTGGGGGGGTCACCAATGTCCAGAAATTTACCTGGACCAGCCACATAAATACTGTGGCTACGAGAGCACATCAAAAGCTGAGTATTCTGCAATGAGTGACTCACCTCCTGACTCCCTAAAGCCTTTGCACCTTCTACAAGTCACAAGTTAGGAGTGTGATGGAATACTCTCCACTTGCCTGGATGAGTGCAGCTCCAACAACACTCAAGAAGCTCGACATCATTCAGGACAAAGCAGCCCGCTTGATTGGCAGCCCATCCACCCCCTTAAACAATATCTCCATCCACCACCGGCGCACCGTGGCTGAAGTCTGTACCATCTACAAGATGCACTTCTTCAACTTGCCAAGGCTTCTTCGACAACACCTCCCAAACCCCCAACCTCTACAATCTAGAAGGACAAGGGCAGCAGGTGCATGGGAACACCATCACCTCCAAGTTCCCCTCCAAGTCACACACCATCTTGTCTTGGAAATATATCACCTTTTGTTCACTGTCGCTGGATCAAAATCCTGGTACTCCTTCCCTAACAGCACTGTAGGAGTAACTTCACCACACGGACTACAGCAGTTCAAGAATGTGGCTCACCACCACCTTCTCAAGGGCAATTAGGGATGGGCAATTGCCAGGGACCGGCCACATCCCAGGAACAAATTTAAAAAAATTTGAGGCAAGGATAGAGGAGGAATTTGCACGTGGTGAGGCACCAGGCACAATTGTGCAGGAGCCAGGGCAGGGGGAAAGGATAACGCAGATGCCAGCTCATCGGAGTACACTAGTTCTACTGCAGAGGAGTCAGATGAGGACTTTGATGGGCCAAGTTACAGAAGAAGGCTGATGGGTGTACACAACCAAATGATTGGTGCACTGGAAAGCCTGCCAGAATAAGCTCAATTTCAAGAGGTCTTGCACCAAATTGGTATAGGGCTTGAAGCAGAGCTTGAAGCCCATCCTTTCTAACGTATAACGGGAGGTCACCTCCATCAGCGCACCTGTGGAACCCACCCCGACGCAGGTCTGATGGCCGAAGTCACAGCTTCCATTGCAGCAAAAACAGCTTCCATGAAAGCTCCGAGTGCCGCAGTGCAAGCTCAGAATGCTCCCATCTTAGTTCTGGATACCACTGTTCAAAGAGATTTCCAGAGCCTTATAGCAGTCTGTCAATCTGTTCTCCAACAGATTAGTAGGATTGCTGAAGCGCCGATCCGGGAGAGTGGCAGTGGATCCATGGAACAAGAACTTGCTGTCCTCTCTCAGGATGACAGCATTCCTCCTCCCACCATTGCCACTCTGCCAGTGCCCTTGCTGCTGCCTGTCAGCCAGTCAGCCCAGACAACTGCAGCCCGGGCCAAAATGGTGCAGTCTGAAGTCAGCCCTCCTAGGCTTAGAGCTGCTCGAGGCCACCCTCCAAGGCCATCTGCAGTTTCCTCAATTGAAGGTCAGTAGCCTTCCACCACCCATGTTGCAGCTATTAAGAGGCATCTTGTACGAGCATAGGAGAGGCAAAAGCACACGTAGGACAAGCACAAAGGGAATGCACATGGGTGATTCATTTATTCTTGTATGCATTATGTAATGATTGAAATTATAAATTTGGATTGCAATTTGCATTTTATGGTGGTTTTTATTTTTGTGTTGTCAGAAAGAGGATGATGTGATAATCAGTGAAAGAGGAAAGGTAAGGAGCATTGGACTGTTGCTGAATGGGGAGGCGTGGTTGAGGTTACTGGTATTGCTGATGAATTATTTGATCATGTCGAGCCCGGGCAAAAAGCAGCTGCCTACGTTGTATCCTCCTTTACTGTTCCCGTTCCTCCACGTCCTGTTCCACTTCCCCCTCCTCCACTTCTTCTTCCCTTCCTGGTGCACCTACTCCTCAGCTTCTTGCCTGATAGGCGGTAACAAAAGCTGTTCCCTCATAATGGCCAGGTTGTGCAGCATGCAGCATACTACCACTAATCTTGATACCCATCTAGCTGAGCACTGCAGGTCTCCTCCAGAGTGGTCCAGGCAGTGGAAGCATCACTTGAAGACTCCGATGGTGCGCTCTATAATGTCTCACTGTAGCCCTGCTGTACATGGACCTGAGTCATGGGCCACATCATGTGGATAACCCTTGACGTCTGGTAGCCAGCCTTTGACTTGCGATGGTGGGTCAAATACAAGTGGCAAAGAGGACTGCATCAGAAGGAAGGAATCATGATTACTGCCAGGATAACAGGATGCACTACCTGTGGTCACACATCAATTGCACATTGAGGGAGTGGAATCCCTTTCGGTCCGTGAAAATGGCTGAGGCACAGGCAAGGCAATATGTGTGCAGTCAATGGAACCCTGCACCACCGGTAAGTCTCCAATCCCTGTAAATCCCTGTGCTCACTCTGTGTGCTTGTCTCTGGCAAGAGGAAATGAGATGAAACTGTTTCTCTACTGACAGAGTGCATGCAGCAGTGTACTGAAAACTACAAGATGTGGCTTATATCTCCAGCAGCAGTCTGGAAGGAGCCACATGCATAAATGTTAAGAACCACAGTCACCATGACAGCCACAGGCTTTGTGGTCCTTACCCTGTTTGAGGTTGTAGTTGTGGCGACAGTAGTTGGCAGATTTCAGTCCAGACTTCTTTAGTGAAGTGAAGACATCTCAAGCATTGGTCCTCGCTGAAGCTGAGGTTCGAGAATTTCTCCCTAAAGACCCTCTGTGGATACGGCATCTTGCCATTTAATGTCGTGTTCAGCTGTGCGAGGTAAAGACAGGGTGCAGACTAGAGTGTGCCGTTCGAAAATGGCAGCATTGGTGTCAAGTCGGCATTACACATTGATTAATGTCATAATCTGCCTGCCACAGTCGTCAGGTGCACACATGCAAGATGAGGAAGAAGAAAGCTGCGGACTGCAGGAAGATATCAATGTGTTGGTTAGGTGGGCAGAACAGTGGCAATGGAATTCAATCCGGAGAAGTGTGAGGTAATGCATTTGGGGAGGGCCAACAAAGCAAGGGAATACTCATTAAATGGTAGGACACTGAAAAGTGTAGAGGAACAAAGGGACCTTGGAGTGCAGGTCCACAGATCCCTGAAGGTGGCAGACCAGGTAGATAAGGTGGTTAAGAAGGCATATGGAATGCTTGTCTTTATTAGCTGAGGCACAGAATACAAAAGCAGGGAGATTATGCTTAAACTGTATAAAACACTAGTTAGGCCACAGCTAGAATTCTGGTCACCAAATTACAGTAAAGATGTGATTGCACTAGAGAGAGTACAGAGGAGATTTACGAGGACGTTACCTGGACTGGAGAATTTTAGCTATGAGGAAAGATTGGATAGGCTGGGTTTGTTTTCTTTAGAACAGAGGAGGCTGAGAGGAGACCTTATTGAGGTTTATAAAATTATGAGGGGCCTGGATAGAGTGAATAGGAAGGACCTATTTCCCTTAGCAAATGGGTCAACAAGCAGGGGGTACAGTTTTAAAGTAATTGGTAGGAGGTTTAGAGGAGATATCAGGGAAATGTCTTCACCCAGAGGGTGGTGGGGGTCTGGAACTCACTGCCTGAAAGGGTGGTAGAGGCAGAAACCCTCACCACATTTAAAGGATACTTGGATGTGCACTTGAAGTGCCATAACCTACAGGGCTACGGACCAAAAACTGGAAAGTGGGATTAGGCTGGATAGCTCTTTATTGGCCGGCGCGGACACGATGGGCTGAAATGGCCTCCTTCCGTGCTGTATATTTCTATGATTCTATGATAGTGTCCAATGCGCTTCCCATTGCAAGTGTGCGTGGGCACCTTGGACGCCATTTTCCACCATTGGGAGGCCTTGTAGTGCCTATAAAATGAATGCTACAGAGCCCATTTTCTCCCCATTATTCCTGAATTTACACCGCCTTATCTGGTAGCAAAAGTGTGTGTGTGTTTGTGTGTGTGTGTGTTTGTGTGTGTGTGTGTGTGTGCATGTGTGTGTGTGTGTGTGTGCGTGTTTGTGTGTGTTTGTGTGTGTGTGTGTGTGTGTGTGTGTGCGTGTTTGTGTGTGTTTGTGTGTGTGTGTGTGTGTGTGTGTTTGTGTGTGTGTGTGTGTGTGTGTGTGTGTTTGTGTGTGTGTGTAAATAAAATATCAATGTATATCAAGTTTTTTACAAAAAAGGTAGACGTTGGTTCCAACCAACACAGTAAGAATATTGTCAACTAAGCCCAGCTTGCATTGTAGTAAGTTTGTAGCATGAGCGAAATCCAAACCAAGTCAGACTGACAGTTCCATTAAACCCCTCTTAAGATTTCTATGGTTATAAATTCATGGGTTTTGGCATAAAACGATATTGTGGATCAACAAATGAGATTAAATATCCAGTTTGTATCTGTAACTTCTGCCCACAGTTTATGAGACTACAGTGAGATTACACAGGACTTGCTATAGCCTGGCGCCAATGTAGCTTGTCTGTTTCTGTGTGCCAGCACGCAATATTGTTTCAGTACTGCAGAGTGTCTCGCACTTTATTTATTTTCACAAGATTCAAATTTTATGGCTGGTAATGTTATATTTTGACCTGCTCTGAAGTTCAATTCAATGCAAATTTTACCACCAGGTTGGAGATGAGGTGGCGGGTGCTACTTGTATAGCCCAACCAATTACTCAAGGTTGACAAATCCATGGGACATCTGAGTAAGGAGGAGGAAAAAACTGTACCCACACAAAGACAAATGTGGGGGGTTTGGGGCAATTGATCAAATGGCGTCATTCTGAGTTTTTCACTTCACTTGGATCTGACAAAACTTTTTAAACTACTGTTGAAAGTTTTGAAATGGTCACTTAATTTGAATAGTGCAGTTATGCATAGACAGACCATTGCTTGGCTGAAAAGCAAGCCAAGCAAACAGCTACCAGGCTTCTGCCAAAGCTGTTCTATTAATCTTTGTCAGGAAGTGCTCAAGAGCAAATTAGTTGACTTTGTTTCCTGTGGGAAAGCTTTGGCTTCAGTTCCGTGCTTCCTCAATAGTCCAACTGAAATGGGGATTTTCCCAATGGAAATCATAGATGTGAACCGCCTGTACCCACCACTCTATGGAGCACTGCTTCTGCAACAAAGGTAGGTTGCCACAGAAGGGAAGGGTTGCTTGTACATTTCTTAACTTTTAATAAAAGTATCATTGATGAACATCATTGGAATAACCAGAAGCAAAACACCAAATTTACCCAACTGTTTCCATATTTGACCAATTACAGATGCGTGAAATTCCAAGTAAGAGAAGTAATGATTGGGCCACTGGATGGATCAGTGATGCTGAGTGCAGCACATCCCATCTAAATATTAAGCAGTTCTGTTTGTCATAGTGAAAATTCATAACAATGACAAATATTCTGATCCTTACCCTCTGTTTAAGTAATGTTGCTGATAAGCTCATAACATTTAATAGGTTTATTTCTTCTTGTGTGAATTATCGCAGATGTGGCTGTACGTGAGCTGGGTTGAGGATACAAAAATAAATAAATTTTTGGCTTTGATGCAGTTTTCAGACCTGATGAAAGGTCTTCAAGCTTCTTGGGGCTGGTGGACAGGTGAGAGGTGCTGCACCCTGCCATATTTTACCTATAGTTTACCAAAGTGGCCCAGACTTTCTCCTACTTCGACTATTCATTCATCCGATTTTGGAGAACTACTGTGAAACTCACAATCACAATTATTAAAAGGATTGCTCTTCGAAAGAGCTGCCGTAGAGTCGATGGGCCGAATGGCCTCCTTCTGTGCTGCACGATTCTCTGATTCTATGATTCTAATTTACATCCACAAACATCAAAAGCTATTTTCTCCACTTCTGGAGTTGTCTTTAATGTAATTAATTTGGCAAATAATTAGTGACTGATTGCATAACCCAGATGCAGTCCAAGGATTTATTTACCTTCCTGTGATCCTCAGGTTAGCGGTGAGTAACATCAATCTATGCAGGGGTTATTAGGTACGCAGTAAACGCATCAATGGCCCCAATAATTGTGATAAAATGAGCTGTGACTGCTGAAGAGGAATGATTGTGCCGATCTGCACCAGAAAAGTGCAATTTACTGACCATGTTACACTTATGCTTGTGGATAACGTGCTAGCTCACCAGCTGCAAATCTACAGGAAACAGAGGCCATAAAATGTCATGTATGGGAGGAGGTGACACAGCAGCACTGAAACTGCAAGGTTTCACTCTGTGTGGAGTCTCGCTTGATGGAAATGCAGAGGGGAGAATCATCACAGTGGCCATGGCATTCCATTCTTGCCACTCTCTGATCATCCAGCTTTCTGATCAACTCTTATATTGTTAACTGGGCTTTGGCCAGAAAGGGTTAACATCAGCTATTTAAATCTTCAGTATAATATTACTTTAATTCTTTCTTTTTTGGATGTGGGAAAGTGGTAGGTTCAAACAATAATGGAAAGTATGATGCAACAAATTTGCCAGACGTTTTACAGAGGTCATTCATTCCACTGAATTCAAAGCCAAACCCAAAAATGGTGCTATGTATTTTACAAGATGTCAGTGAGCACAAATCCTGAAGCTACAGCGATGAATGATCTTCTAACTTTGGCCATGAAAGCAGTTGCATAACTTTTATTATACTGGAGACACAAAAGGGTAATTCTTCCTTTTCACAGGGGGATTGCTGTTCCTCGGACATAATGAAGAAATAATAGGGGTGGAGTCCTGTATCATCCGGTCTCTGCTCCCAGTCCACTGCCCTAGAATTGTCTTGTGTTTCTCTTTCACACGCCATTTCAGTCACAGAAGGAGCAGTTTGAAGTATGAGGAATGAACTTGATCAGAGATAGAACCACAGCCCTGGCTTTATCCCAACAAGGCAGGTGAGCAGTCAAAATGGTGAAATCAACCTCCCACCCCATTCCGGTCAGAAACTTGCCGACTGCCACACTAACTCGGGAGCTGATACAGACACACACTTCGGCAAACACACACAGGCATAACACACTACAACAGCAAAATACTGCAGTTGCTGCAATCCGAAGCAGAAACAGAAAGTGCTGGAAACACTCAGCAGGCCAGGCAGCATCCATGGTGAGACAATCAGTTAATGTTTCAGGTCTGAGACCCATCATTAGAACTGGAAAAGTAAGAGATGTAACAGATTTTAAGCAGGGAAAGGGGAGAGAGGAGGAAAAAACAAAAGGGGCGATCTGTGATAGGGTGGAATGTAGGAGAGTTTAAATGTTGCAAATGGGAATTGCAGAATCATAAACAGCTGCAGCCTGAAAAAATAGGGGCAGAAGTTATGCTCTGAAATTGTTGAACTCGATGTTGAGTCCAGAAGGCTGGAAAGTGTCTAATCGATGGATGAGGTGCTGTTCCTCGAGCTTACGTTGAGCTTCGTTGGAACAGTGTAAGAGGCCGAGAAAGGAGAGGTCAGAGAGGGAGTGGAGCGCAGAATTAAAGTGACAGGCGACCGGAAGCTCGGAGTCATCCTTACGGACTGAACGGAGATGTTCCGCAAAGCGATCACCCAATTTGCATTTGGTCTCCCTAATGTAGAGGAGACCACATCGTGAGCAGCGACTACAGTATGCTAAATTGCAAGAAGTATAAGTTTCACCTGGAAGGAGTGTTTGGGGTCCTGGACAGTGGGAAGAGAGGAGGTAAAAAGGAAGGTGTTGCATTTCTTGCACGTGCATGGGAAGGTGCTGTGGGGAAGGGAAGGGGTGCTGGGGGTGATTGAGGGTGTCGCGGAGGGAATTGTCCCTTTGGCTTAAAATGGTTACAATGTAGCCCAATTTTGTGGACCAACGTCCTGCGCCCCAAGGACGCTTCGAAAAGGTCTGACCAGAAATCGGTCGATAGGTCCCTTACATATGTAAATAATGGGCCTACTGCCTGGTTTTATCGGTCTGCTATGAGCGGGGCAGAAATCAGACCTGCCACGCTTAGGATTTTTCAGCGGCTGCTGTGTCCTAAGCAGTGATTGGTAACAATGGGTGGTTTAAAAATAATAATCATTTAATAAACATTGTTGTGGAGCCAGGAGGAGCAGGAGTGATCCTCTCCATTTCTTGCCGGTCAGATTGAGAGACTCTCCCCAAATGCATTACCCCAGACTTATCCGGATTGAATTCCATTTGCCATTATTCTCTCCATCTGACCAGTCCATTGACATCTTCCTGCAGTCTACAGCTTTCTTCCTCACTATCAATCACACGGCCAATTTTTGTATCAACTGCAAACTTCTTAATCATGCCCCTGCATGGAATCATTGATACATACCACAAAAAGCAGGGGACCTAGTACTGAGCTCTGCGGAACCCGACTGGAAACGACCTTCCAGTCACAAAAACACCCGTCGACCATTACCCTGTGCTTCCTGCTTCCGAGCCCATTTTGGATCCAACTTGCCACTTTCTCTTGGATCAAATGTGGTTTTACTTTGTTGACCAACCTGCCATGTGGGACCTTGTCAAAGGCCTTGCTAAAATCCACATAGTTACACTACCCTCATCAACCCTCCTCATTACCTCCTCAAAAAATTAAATCATGTTAGTCAGACATGACTTTCACTTAAAAAATCCACGCTGACTATCCTTGATTAATCCGTCACTTTCTAAATGATGATTTATACCGTCTCTCAGAAATTTTCCAATAATTTTTCCACCACCGAGATTAGGCTGACTGGCCTGTAATTATTCGGTCTATACCTTTCTCCCTTTTTAAACAATAGCACAACGTTAGCAGTCCTTCAGTCCTCTGGCACCATGCCTGACGCCAGAGAGAATTGGAAAATTATGGTCAGAGTCTCTGCTATTTCCTCTCTCGCCTTTCTTAACAGCTTGGGATAATTTCACCCAGGCCTGGCGATTTATCTACTTTCAAAGATGCTAAACCTCTTAATACTTCCTCTCTCTCTATGTTTATCCCATCTAATGTTTCACACTTCTCCTCCTTAACTACAATGTCTGCATCGTCCCTCTCTTCTGTGAAGACAGATGTAAAGTATTCATTAAGAACCATGCCCATGTCTTCTGCCTCCACATATAGGTTACCTTTTTGATCTCTAATAGGCCCTACGCTTTCCTTAGTTATCCTCTTGCTCTTTATGTATTTATAAAACATCTTTGTGTTTTCCTTGATTTTACTTGCCAATATGTTTTCATGCCCTCTCTTTGCTTTCCTAATTTCCTTTTTAATTTCACCCCTGCACTTTCTATACTCCTCTTGGCTTTCTGTAGTATTCAGCTCTTGGTATCCTTTTTTTCCTTATCCTACCTTGTATGATTCTTGACATCAAGGGGGCTCTAGATTTTGGAGTTCCACCCTTTTTCTTTGTGGGAACATACTTGCTCTGTACCCTCACTATCTCCTCCTTGATTGCCTCCCACTGCTCTGACATGGATTTATCTTCAAGTAGCTGTTTCTAGTCCACTATTGCTAAATCATATCTCAGTTTAGTAAAATTGGCTTTTTCCAAATCTAGAACTTTTACATCTGGTCTATCTTTGTCCTTTTCCATAACTATGCTAAATCTAATTGAATTATCATCACTACCACCAAAATGTTCTCCCACTGATACCCCTTCCACCAGCCCAGCTTCATTCCGTAAAACTGCCCAGAACTTCCCCCTCTCTTGTTGGGCTTGTTACGTACTGGCTAAAATAGTTGTCCTGAATGCATTTTAAGAATTCTGCACCCTTTATTCCTTTTACACTTATTCTATCCCAGTTAATATTAGAGTAGTTGAAATCCCCTACTATTACTGCCCTATTGTTTTTGCATATCTGAGAAATACTTTGGGCTAGATTTTACACTTTTGTGCAGATTGCCCAAAATTAGGTATTATTTCCGGTGTGGGCAGTAAAATGGGTTTTCAGATCGCCAGCTTGTCACCCATTCTCAAAGCCCCTAATCTCCATTTTTGAAATTGAATCTGACCGCGAGCGATATGAAATGGGAGTTAGCGTAAAATCTCTCTGACCTTCTGCCGTAAAGTGTGGCCATCCTTAGCAATGGCATGGCAACGCTTGATTCCCGTGACTCAGGAGGCCAAGGATCATCATGACATGTGCATAAGAGGAGACAGAGAGAGAGGGAGCTGAGGGAGTGAAGGCGTGTGTGGGTGTGGTGTGGCTGCTTTGGGAGGAAGGAGGGAGAGTTTCGAGCTTTATAGCAAATTGGGAAAAAAAAATTAGCTGTTACCAGCCAGATATTTTCCCAAATTTGCTGCCTATAATGAAGGGAGAGGAGGAGGTGACACAGCATGCTGTGGAGACTGACGCTGGTGAGAGCAGTGAGTTGGGAGAGGAGCACATTGGAGGGCGCAAAAGAGTGAGGAGGTTCTCAGACGAGGCAAACGCCTCCCTCCTGCAGGAGGTTGAGTCATGCTGAGGTGATTTGACACAGGGAGGGCGTGGGAAGCCCACCCCAAAGGCATACCAGAGGATATCGACCAGGAGAGCAGAGGTAGTCTCGTCGGCGACCAACTCTGCTATCTCGGCCCATACCTTGTCGTATCCGCAAGAGTACTACATTTATTTACATGTACTTATATATTTATGTAATTTGATTTGTAAGAGTCATGAGTGACTATAATCAAATTTGAGGTGTGTCACTTTTACCGGGAATGTTATACTCAAAGCCTGCGGTCACGGTGTACGTCTTTAGGTAAAGAATGATAATTATCATAATAATCATGATTACATCTGTCGGTTATGCGTTGTATCAGTCTCTGTGACAGTACCTAGCAATAATATCACGCAATGATATCATGCCAAGTCATCCTGTAATAGAAACATAGAAAATAGGTGCAGGAGGAGGCCATTCGGCCCTTCGAGCCTGCACCGCCATTCAAAAAGATCATGGCTGATCATTCCTTCAGTACCCCTTTCCTGCTTTCTCTCCATACCCCTTGATCCTCTTAACCGTAAGGGCCATATCTAACTCCCTCTTGAATATATCCAATGAACTGGCATCATCAACAACTCTCTGCGGCAGGGAATTCTACAGGTCAACAACTCTCTGAGTGAAGAAGTTTCTCCTCATCTCAGTCCTAAATGGCCTACCCCTTATCCTAAGACTATGTCCCCTGGTTCTGGACTTTCCCAACATCGAGAACATTCTTCCCGCATCTAACCTGTCCAGTCCCATCAGAATCTTATATGTTTCTATGAGATCCCCTCTCATCCTTCTAAATGCAAGTGAATAAAGGCCCAGCTGATCTAATCTCTCCTCATATGACAGCCCAGCCATCCCTGGAATCAGTCTGGTGAACCTTCGCTGCACTCCCTCAATAGCAAGAACGTTCTTCCTCAGACTAGAAGACCAAAACTGAACACAATATTCCAGGTGAGGCCTCACTAAGGCCCTGTACAACCACAGTAGGACCTCCCTGCTCCTATATTCAAATCCCCTAGCTATGAAAGCCAACATACCATTTGCCTTCTTTACCGCCTGCTGTACCTGCGTGCCCACTTTCAGTGACTGATGAACCATGACACCCAGGTCTCGTTGCACCTCCCCTTTTTCTAGTCTGCCGCCATTCAGATAATATTCTGCCTTCGTGTTTTTGCCCCCAAAATGGATAACCTCACATTTATCCACATTATACTGCATCTGCCATGTATTTGCCCACTCACCTAATCTGTCCAAGTCACCCTGCAGCTTCTTAGCGTCCTCCTCACAGCTCACACCGCCACCTAGTTTAGTGTCATCCGCAAACTTGGAGATATTACACTCTATTCCTTCATCCAAATCGTTAATGTATATTGTAAAGAGCTGGGGTCCCAGCACTGAGCCCTGCGGTACCCCACGAGTAACTGCCTGCCATTCTGAAAAGGACCCGTTTATCCCGACTCTCTGCTTCCTGTCTGCCAACCAGTTCTCTATCCACACCAGTACATTACCCCCAATACCATGTGCTTTGATTTTGCACACCAATCTCTTGTGCGGGACCTTGTCAAAAGCCTTTTGAAAGTCCAAATACACCACATCCACTGGTTCTCCATTGTCCACTCTACCAGTTACATCCTCAAAAAATTCCAGAAGATTTGTCAAGCATGATTTCCCTTTCATAAATCCATGCTGACTCGGCCCGATACTGTCACTGCTTTCCAAATGCGCTGCTATTTCATCCTTAATGATTGATTCCAACATTTTCCCCACGACTGATGTCAGGCTAACCGGTCTATAATTACCCGCTTTCTCTCTCACTCCTTTTTTAAAAAGTGGCGTTACATTAACTACCCTCCAGTCCATAGGAACTGATCCAGAGTTGATAGATTGTTGGAAAATGATCACCAATGCATCCACTATTTCTAGAGCCAGTTCCTTAAGTACTCTGGGATGCAGACTATCAGGACCCGGGGATTTAACAGCCTTTAATCCCATCAATTTCCCTAACACAATTTCCCGCCTAATAAGAATATCTTTCAGTTCCTCATTCTCACTAGACCCACTGTCCTCTAGTACATTCGGAAGGTTATTTGTATCTTCTTTTGTGAAGACAGAAGAAGCTATCGATGATTAGGTCCGTGCAGAGGCGAACGGGTGGGGGGGCCACCAGTCACCAGCGACATCACTGACATCGAGGAGCAGGTGCTCACACTCATGGGGAGGCACCCCCGGATGGCCACGCAAGCAGCTGCAGACCCTGAAGTGATGCCACGTGAGTAAAGTGTGCACCATTGCATGATCTAAAGTCAATTGATGCTACACCCACCCATATCCGAACAATAATATGTAATAGATGGTTTCTAAAATTGTCCTATGAATAATGCTGGCCTAATGAAAATCATTGCAATGCACAATGTGTTGATGGTCATGAAATGTGATGTCTGTGATGATTTTGATAGTGGTGGTGCTTTTGTCGTGCATATGCTGTGTGTAGCGCTGGACTCACTTTGTGACGCTAGCGCCCCCTTCTCCTCTAATAACCTCATTTGTGTTTTGCAGTTCAGCCAGTAACACATCCCAAGGCAAGACCACAGAGGCCGGAAGGTGGGGATGCAGGGCCGGACTCGGCAGGCGATCCTACATCTAGTGCTGAGGAGGTCCGATTCTCGCCTATCAATCCGCTGGGTCTGTTCACCGACTTCGAGGAATCTGCATCGCCAGCCTTCAGAAGGTGTTCCACCCTAAGGCCATCTAGTGCTCCTGCGGTCATTCCCGCCTCCACTCTGGAGATACCGGGCCCAAGCACCTTGCCACAGGGCACCCCATTTGTCCGCAGGACGGCACCGATCCCGGGGAGGTTTCATGGACGTGGCAGATCTGGTCCACGAGTGCCAGATGAGAGTGGAGAGATGGTACAGTTGTCCAGGAGAACTGTAGACATAAGTGACCAGATCCTCAATGCATTAGGAGGCATATCTCAACAGCTGGCCACCATCTCTGGCACCATGACTGAGTCCCTGGATGCGATAGCAGGCCTCCCAGTGGTCCCGGAGCACGACACTCCTCCCCTAGGTTCTGCATCACCACTACCAATGACACATGAAAGGCAGGAGCAAGATCCTGCTTCTGGATCCGAGAATGTTCCCACCCCGCTCCCGTACCCGTGTAACCACCGGTCCTGCCTTCATCCTCCCAATGAGGCACCACCTGAGGAGCTCCATGGCCAGGCGGTGTGGACCGAGGAGGAGAAGGGATAGAGGTGGGGAGAAAAAGGGGAGAGGGGGAAGGAAAGTGGGGTGCATGTCCGCAGTTGATGGCTGTGTTATATCTCCATCTGAGTGTATGCAATTTGTTGTAATGTATCGGGGGAGGGGCCACCCTCCTGCTTTGCATTTGTATTCTGTGTAGCTGGACATGTTGACCATTTGATTGATGTCAATAGTGGAAAAAGTGGGGTGGGGGTGGGGTGTTTTTGCCCGTGATACTTATGATTTCAGACCAATGGTCGTATTAAATGTTTTTTATTCAACATAACCTTGTTACACATTGTCTCAGATAGCTGGACCGTTACACACTGGTGATTGCTTAACAGGAAAGGATATAACTAAACTTAACTTGAATCAACTTAAACTTTATCTGGCACCAAGTAAGTAAATACATTTTTCCAAACATATACTTCCAGTGTCAGGCATTTTAATCGCTGAGTTATTGGGTTTATGATTGTACAGACAAATAAAAGATATTGGGCTGAGATTTGCTGATAAAATACATGGCACACTTAGTTATCAATGTGCAAATCGGGCAGCAATTGCAAATTGACACAAGCTGCTGGATGATTTACACTGCTCTGCTTTTAGCTTCGCGAAAATGACATCTCGCTCAACCTCCCTGTGAGTTTCATGAATTTGCTGCATTTGTATATTAATTACCCATTAAACTCACCAAAACTAGTAAATAATACCCGAAGAACCCTTTTATCAACATACTAATTGTTAATGATTGCCAATCAACCTCACTGGCCTGGAAAGTGAATCATTAAGATCATGAGGTCTCATTCATTCAGGTCGTGAATTGTGTTGGAAATGTTAAAAATAGCAATTTTTTTTCTTACATTTCCTTTCTGTTTCTTTTAATTCAATCTTTCTTTCCAGCTCTTTATTTCTCTTTCTGTACCTGATTTGACATTGAATTCACCTGTCATGTATTTAACTGTCATTGGAACCCATGTATAAACTGACCTAAGTTGTACACTGTGACAACATTGACCACTAGGTGGTGAACTTGTGGGAGACACTTCTAACCTGGACTTTCAGGTATAAAAGGGGAAGCTCCACCCACCTTCATCACTTTAGTGCTGGCTAATAAAGGACCGGTCACAGAGTGACCTTGTCTCAAGTATGGACCTCGTGTGCATTTATACTGTATAGTAAGGACATATCATTGGCGACGAGAAACCGGGATTTAAAACACGCGAGCATGGCCACTAGCAGCACAGACGAGAGGTACTGTGTTGGTGATGATTGGAACAATTTTATTGAGAGACGACAGCAAAGTTTCGTCACTAAGGACTGACTGGGACAGTATTCGGCCGACAAACGCAGGGCTCATCTCCTGACGGTTTGTGGATCCAGGACGTACTCCCTGATGAAGGGCCTTCTAGCACAGAGAAGCCGGCGGACAAGACGTTCGAAGAGCTCAGTAAGTTGATCAGGGAACACTTTCTACCGGCGAGCAGCAATGCACATGACGAGGCACCGGTTTTACACGCACCGGCGGCGAGAAGGGCAAAGCATTCACGACTTCGTGGCAGACCTCTGGCGACAGGCGAGCCTATGTAAGTTCCCAGATGCAAGCAGAGTGGAGATCCTGCAAGACTTTTTTATTGAGAGCATCGGGCACGCTGGGGTTTTCAGGAAATTGATTGAGACCAAAGACTTGACCCTGGAAACAGCGGCTTTGATGGCCCAGACATTTATCTCGGGGAGGAAGGGACCAGAATGATGTTTGACAAAAATCTTGGTTTAAATTCAGCAAATGGACAGGGAGTCAACATTATTAATGCGGCACACAGTTCTCCAGGCAGACAGGGGCAATCGGACATGCCCGAGCATGTAATCGAACCCAAAGGGGGAATTCAACAGAGGCAATGGCTAGCTGAACGGCGATTCATGCCATCGCAAGGGACAATGCGGCCAGTAATGGGGCCATCAACACCTCAATGGTGCGCTTAAGGACAGTTACAGAGACAATCACAGACGATCGACTGGTAATGGACCTTTTGTTTTCAACAACGGCTCATGTTGGAGGTGCGGAGGCTGTAAAGTCCTGACCCTGCAGTACAGACTTACACGAGGCACATGCTGAAGTCAAGGTCACTCTGGACCTGCACCTTCATTTCATAGCTCCCAAGTGCCACACTTGCCTGAGACCTGCCTCCACATACCTATGTGGAACAGGCATGTAGTGTCTCCTGCAAGTGCACCCCTGGTGGTAAAGTATGCTTGTGTTAACAGGTCACATCCAGTTACAGTCATGTACAGCATGGCAAGACACAGTCACACACTGTAGTGTTAGATACATGACATCACCCTCCCCCAAGGTCTTATTGTCTTTATAGATTCAGTCTCTCAGGTGGTCTGCACTCTCGCGTGGAGCGTCTTAGTTGTGGTTCAGTTGTTTGCCCTGGTGCCTGTTTTTCTTTTGGTGTGATTGCTGGTATCTCGCCTGGGCTGTCTGTTTCATTCAGTATGATTGCTGGTATCTCACCTGGGTTGTCTGTTGAGACTGCCCTTTCCTCAGGTTGTTCCCTCTGTCTGTCTACAGGTGTGTTGTGAGTTCCACATTGTAGTCTGCCTCTGGTTCTGCAGTGTTGTTAGTGAATCTACTTTTTACTTGGTCTACATGCCTCCGGCAGGTTTGGCCATTGTCCATTTGTACCACCAGTCGCCTGTTTCCTTCCTTGCCTGTTACTGTCCCTGCAAGCCATTTGGGACTCCTGCCATAGTTTAGCACAAACACTTTGTCCCCTATCTCATTCTACCTCCCCCTCGAACTTCGGTCATGGTACTCGGTTAGCTTCCGGTGCTTTGCCACAACAATTTCATGTATGTCTGGGAGGATTAACGAGAGCCTAGTCTTTAAGGTCCGTTTCATCAATAGTTGCGCGGGGGGAACCCCAGTCAACGAATGCGGACGAGATCTGTATGCCAGCAGCAGTCGCGACAGGCAGCTCTGCAGCGTGGGACCTTGGATTTTTAGCATGCCTTGTTTAACGATTTGCACTGCTCGCTCCGTCTGGCCATTGGAGGCCGGTTTGAAAGGTGCCGTCTTAACGTGATTTGTGCCGTGGCCAACTATAAAATCTTGAAATTCTGCGCTGGAGAAGCACGGACCATTATCACTGAACAATATGTCAGGAATTCAATGCTTTGCAAATATGGTTCTAAGGCTCTCCACAGTGGTGGAGGTGGTGCTCGAGTTTAAAATGGTGCACTCGATCCACTTTGAAAATGCATCAACGACTACGAGGAACATTTTGCCCATGAATGGGCCCGCATAGTCTACATGCACCCACAGCCACGGTTTGGTGGACCAGGGCCAGGGGCTTAGGGGGGCCTCCCTGGGGGCATTACTGAGTTGGGCACAAATGGTGCACCGGCGGACGCAGAGCTCCAAGTCCGCGTCAATGCCAGGCCACCAGACGTGGGATCTGGCTATGGCCTTCATAAGGACAATCCCCGGATGCTCGCGGTGGAGCACCCGGACAAACGCCTCTCTGCCTCGCAAGGGCATAACTACTCGGCTGCCCCACATCAGGCAGTCTGCCTGTAGTGATAGTTCATGCATGCGCCTATGGAAAGGTTTGATCTCCTCAGGGCAGGCAACGCGAGCCTCTGCCCAGCCACCAGTTAAAACACATCTTTTGACTAAGGATAACGTGGGGTCGCTGGTCATCCATGCTCTGATTTGGCGAGATGTCAAGAGCGAACCTGTGGATTCAAAGGCATTGAATGCCATGATCATCTCACAGTCCTGTTCGTCGGATCCTTCCGTGGTCACTAGGGGTAGCCTGCTAAGCGCGTCGGCACAGTTGTCTGTGCCTGGTCTGTGCCTTATTGTGTAGTCGTAAGACGCCAGCATGAGTGCCCACCGCTGAATGCGCGCCGAGGCATTGGCGTTTATTGCCTTGCACTCGGATAGCAGGGATGTGAGGGGTTTGTGGTTGGTTTCTAATGCGAACTTGGCCCCAAAAAGGTATTGGTGCATCTTTTTGACACCGTACACGCACACGACGCCTCCTTCTCAACCATACCGTACCCGCGCTCCACCCGCGAAAGTGATCTGGAGGCATAAGCAATGGGTTGTAATTTACCCGCACCATTGACATGCTGTAAAACGCACCCAACCCCGTACGCCGACGCATCACATGTGAGAACTAGCTTTTTACCTGGGTCAAAAAAGGCTGAAACACTGTTGGAACATAAAAGGTTGTATGCCTTATTGAAGGCGCGTTCTTGAGTGTCCCCCTAAAACCAATCGCACCCCTTTCTGAGTAGCACATGGAGGGGTTCCAGCAGCATGCTCAAGTTCTGCATAAAGTTCCCAAAGTAATTGAGTAGCCCAAGAAAGGCGCGCAGTTCCGAGATATTCCAGGGCCTGGATGCCAGACGAATTGCTTCGGTTTTGGATTCTGTTGGGTGGATTCCATCAGCGGCAATCCTTCTGCCCAAAAATTCAACCTCGGGTGCGAGAAACAGACACTTGGATTTCTTAACTCTTAGGCCTGCCCAATCCAATCGACTTAGTACTTCCTCCAAATTGCGGAGATGGGAGTCGGTGTCCCTGCCGGTGATGAGTATGTCATCTTGAAACCCAACCGTCCCCGGGATGGATTTGAGCAGACTCTCCATGTTGCGCTGGAATATAGCACCTGCCGACCTGTTGCCGAATGGGCATCGATTGTACATAAAAAGGCCTCGATGTGTGTTGATGGTGGTGAGTAGCTTAGACTCTTCAGTCAGTTCTTGCGTCATATACGCGGATGTGAGATCTAGTTTCGAGACGGGATCAGACCTACTGCGTCCAAAACAGAAGCGATCCAGAGAGCACCCAGACTCCATAACACGACGGAGCTGTGTTTGTTCCTGGGGCTCCTGAACAATTTCGGTAACTTTCTTCCCAAATTGAGCACGCTGTTAGAGCCGCTACACGTGCTCCTATGCAAAGGTCGCGAATGGGTCTGGGGGGACAGCCAAGAAAGGGCTTTTGATAGAGCACGAAATTTGTTATGCTCCAACAAACTGTTAACGCTATATGACCCATGTAAGAAACTCATTTTAACATGTGATGCGTCGTATTATGGGGTCGGGTGTGTGTTGCAGCATGTTAATGCCAAGGGTCAGTTACAGCCGGTAGCTTATGCCTCCAGAAGTCAGTCCCAGGCATAACGGGGCTATGGGATAGTAGAAAAGGAAGCGCTTGCATGTGTATATGCTGTAAAAAAAAATGTACCAGTACCTGTTTGGCAGGAAATTTGAGCTGGAGACAGATCACAAACCTCTAATGTCCCTTTTGGCCAACAACAAGGCCATAAATGCTAATGCATCGGCCCGCATACAGAGGTGGGCACTCATGTTAGCTGCCTATGACTATACCATTCGGCACAGACCGGGCACTGAAAATTGCGCCGATGCACTCAGCAGGCTCCCACTAGCCACCACCGAGGGGGCAACCGAGCATGCTGCTGAGATGGTCATGGCTGTTGAAGCTTTCGAAAGCGAAGGCTCACCCGTGACAGACCGTCAGATTAAACTCTGGACAAATAGAGATCCGCTACTATCTTTAGTCAAGAAATGTGTCCTGAACAGGTACTGGGCAGCCACGTACGGGGCATGCCCTGAGGAATTCAAACCATTTCACAGGCGCAAGGATGAACTCTCGATTCAGGCCGATTGCCTACTATGGGGAAACTGAGTAGTCATGCCCCAGATGGGCAGAGAGATGTTCATCAGAGAACTCCACAATGAGCACCCGGGCATTGTCATGATGAAGGCAATTGCCAGGTCACACGTTTGGTGGCCAGGGATAGATGCAGACCTGGAACTTTGTGTTCGCAGGTGCAACACGTGTGCCTAGCTGGGCAATGCGCACAGGGAAACCCCCCTTAGCCCCTGGTCCTGTCCCGCCAAGCCATGGTCATGCATCCATGTGGACTACGCAGGTCCTTTCATGGGAAAAATGTTTTTGGTTGTAGTCGACACCTACTCCAAAGGGATGGAGTGTGCCATTTTAAATTCAAGCACATCCTCTGCCACGGTAGAAAGTTTACGGGCAATGTTCGCCGCCCATGGTCTACCAGACGTCTTGGTCAGCCACAATGGCCCGTGCTTTACAAGCATTGAATTCCAGGACTTCATGGCAGGAAATGGTATCAACCATGTCAGAACGGCACCGTTCAAGTCGGCCTCAAACGGCCAGGCAGAATGAACAGTGCAGATAATCAAACAGGGGATGCTCAGAATCCAAGGGGGTTCCCTACAAAGCCACTTATCACGCCTCCTGTTGGCCAATAGATCCCGACCACACTCGCTCATAGGATTCCCACCCGCAGAGCTGCTAATGAAAAGGACGCTCAAAACCAGATTATCCCTTATGCAACCCACCAGGAAAGAAATTGTTGAGAGTAGGCACCAGTCACAATGTGACTACCATGACGGGAATGCGAGGGCGCGATGTATTGATGTCAATGACCCTGTCTTTGTCCTCAACTACGCTGCAGGGCCTAAATGACTCGCAGGCAGTGTGATTACCAAAGAGGGTAATAGGATTCTGGTAGTTAAACTTACTAATGGTCAAATCTGCTGCAAACACGTCGATCAAACAAAAAGGAGGTTCAGCAACCCCATAGAAGAAGCAAAGGAAGAACACGATGTCGAGTTCACTCCTCCACAGGTGACTGAACACCGGAACCAAGTGAAGGAGAGCCCAGTCACTGTGGGCAGTCCGGACAGACCTGAGGCACCGCAAACAGCAGACACTCAGACCAGCGCCCAACAACCGGAGCCCCAACTCAGGTGCTCTACAAGGGAGCATAAATCACCAGAGAGACTTAACCTGTGATCCCAATAAGACTTTGGGGGGGAGGTGATGTCATGTATTTAACTGTCATTGTAACCGATGTATAAACTGACCTAAGTTGTACACTGTGAGAACATTGACCACTAGGTGGTGAACTTGTGGGAGACACTCCTAATCTGGACTTTCAGGTATAAAAGGGGAAGCTCCACCCTGCTTCATCACTTCAGTGCTGGCTAATAAAGGACTGGTCTCTCAAGTATGGGCCTCGTGTGTATTTATACTGTACAGTAAGGACATATCATCACCCACTCTAATTCATCCTCTTTCTAACTCCATCCTCTGTTTGTTTCTCAATCCTTAAATCTCATTGGTTAAGGCAATCCACCGTTGGTCCTGTCGTTCACCAAGATCCCAGATGTCCTGTTGCCCTCGTTGTACTGTCATCAGCTTGCACTTCCGGCAACTTACAGGGCAACAACATTTTGAGCTGACGAGTGCAGAAAAACTAATCAGGCACACCACTCCAGCAAATTCCGGCCCATTGAAAAAGGTTCTTGAGGATCCGAAGAGGAACAGAGAAATAGCAGATTTGACGTTGTGATTTCCATGGGGACAGACAGCTGAAATAATGGGGGAAATTTTGCTCTGAAGCACAGATTGGGCAGGGAGTGGCCGGTGCAAATGGTCCACCTGCCCAAGACAACGAGAGGTCTCAAATAATTGAACAGAAAAGCTGTCAGTGTGAATCATGCTGCTTATAGCAACTCGCATTTGGGAGGGCTGGAAATCCAGCAGGGCAGATGCTCATCATGGGCCTGAAACACCATTTTAAAGGGAAGGCTGGAAACATTGGGAATTAAATGGAGCAGCAGATTTCAGTGGCAGGGACAGTTTATGAGCACACACAGCAGCAAGGAGATTAACTTATGGAAGCCTTTAAAGCTCAAAACTCTCAAGAGACTGATGTAAAAATGAATGACAGATCATCTTTCAAGTTTCCCTGACTACAGCTCGGTTTCCCTTTATATAGCGCTGTAATGGCCTTCTCCTGACCTATACTGTCCATGGTTTGTGGATGGGTTGAGGAGGTAGCGATGTACAATCACTACATGCACTTTAAACTTGAATAACTTGCCAAACACTGCTATCATTTATCAGTAAATTGTCTCCCAAACCTTTGCAGTGTTTGAATTACAGTCGAGATGAGAATCCCTTTAAGTAAATGGCCACCTCCCGACCACCACTGCCCATGATTTGTGGGTGGCTTGCAGATGTAGCAGTGATCGCGTTGATTAACAGGAAAATCATGCTGGGGTCTCAACTGTGTCTTCTGACCACTACTTAAATATATTCATTGGCCTCTACCTGTTTTTAACACTCGGCGCCTAAATCTAGATGTGCCCAGATATCACAATGGGTGACTATCCAATGGTTAGTCAGCAGCTTCTTTGCTTGGAACTCTTGTTCTGCTATCACCCCATTTACAGGCAAAAATAAGGTGGCAGTGAAACAAAAATTGGGGCTTTAATGTTTCTACGACGCAGCAAAGAGGGGAAGAGGACATGGTGGTCTGGCGGGGAAGGAGGGAGCGGTGTGTGAGAGAAAGCAGAGGACAACCCTTCCGTTCTCCTCAATCTTCAGGCTCTCAAAACAGGAAAAGTCCCGCATTCATTAAACATAGAAAATAGATGCAGGAGTAGGCCATTCGGCCCTTCGAGCCTGCACCGCCATTCAATGAGTTCATGGCTGAACATGCAACTTCAGTACCCCATTCCTGCTTTCTCGCCATACCCCTTGATCCCCCTAGTAGTAAGGACTATATCTAACTCCTTTTTGAATATATTTAGTAAATTGGCCTCAACAACTTTCTGTGGTAGCGAATTCCATAGGTTCACCACTCTCTGGGTGAAGAAGTTTCTCCTCATCTCGGTCCTAAATAGCTTACCCCTTAACCTTAGACTGTGACCCCTGGTTCTGGACTTCCCCAACATTGGGAACATTCTTCCTGCATCTAACCTGTCTAAACCCATCAGAATTTTAAATGTTTCTATGAGATCCTCTCTCATTCTTCTGAACTCCAGTGAATACAAGCCCAGTTGATCCAGTCTTTCTTGATAGGTCAGTCCCACCATCCCGGGAATCAGTCTGGTGAACCTTCGCTGCACTCCCTCAATAGCAAGAATGTCGTTCCTCAAGTTAGGAGACCAAAACTGTACACAATACTCCAGGTGTGGCCTCACCAAGGCCCTGTACAACTGTAGTAACACCTCCCTGCCCCTGTACTCAAATCCCCTCGCTATGAAGGCCAACATGCCATTTGCCTTCTTAACCGCCTGCTGTACCTGCATGCCAACCTTCAATGACTGATGTACCATGACACCCAGGTCTCGTTGAACCTCCACTTTTCCTAATCTGTCACCATTCAGATAATAACCTGTCTCTCTGTTTTTACCACCAAAGTGGATAACCTCACATTTATCCACATTATGCTTCATTTGCCATGCATTTGCCCAGTCACCTAACCTATCCCAGTCACTCTGCAGCCTCATAGCATCCTCCTCGCAGCTCCCAACTTAGTGTCATCCGGAAATTTGGAGATACTACATTTAATCCCCTCGTCTAAATCATTAATGTACAGTGTAAACAGCTGGGGCCCCAGCACAGAACCTTGCGGTACTCCACTAGTCACTGCCTGCCATTCCGAAAAGTACCCATTTCCTCCTACTCTTTGCTTCCTGTCTGCCAACCAGTTCTCTATCCATGTAAGCACACTACCCCCAATCCCATGCGCTTTAACTTTGCACATTAATCTCTTGTGTGGGACCTTGTCGAAAGCCTTCTGAAAGTCCAAATACACCGCATCAACTGGTTCTCCCTTGTCCACTCTACTGGAAACATCCTCAAAAAACAGTAAACATCAATGTTTCATTAATACAGTGCTTTCCATAACAGGAAAGAAAGGAACTTTGACATGCTGGCTATTTTTCATCAACAGAAATGAAAGAAAAGGTACTTGCAATATCAGACAAAATAATTGAATCTAAGAGATTTCATTTTCCATATGTATGAAAACAAAACCAAATTTAAAGTGCTCTAATTGTGGTCATGAGGAGTGGATTCAAGCTGTAATGCATAGCAACACCAATACTAAGAACCAAATTCCCTGTTACAGTCTCTCATGAGTTGCCATTCTCAGACTTGCCACTGTGGGACACACTAAAAGAAAAGCAGAAAGTCCTCCATGAAAATGAGAAGAAACTATTAGGCAGGAACAACACTAGAAATGTCTCTTGCACTCTACAGTTGGTTCAAAAGGTTGACAAGCCTGGAAGCAGATTAGCCACTTGCCTTCTCACTGAAATGGTGCCTGGTCCGAGGAAACCAGAAGAAGGCAGGGGATGATAAATAGTTTAAAAATGAAAAATGGATGTATTTCTGCAACTCAAAAGTACCAAAATATAAATGTCTTTGACTAACAATGTGGAACTGTACATTAACCATTGTTTTACGTGTCAGCTCAGTCTCTATTTCTGGTTTATTTCAAAAGATTAAAGAATGTAAAGAAAAAAATGCTCACAGTTTGTCATCAATTCCATAAAATTTGAGCTTGATCATTATTTTTGGATGGATGTCAAGTGCTGGGAGGCTAAATTGCAATAATGGCACAAAACAGAGCAACTGTAAAATCTCAGATTATAAACACTGTCTCAAGGAAAGCTCAACCTAATGAATTTCTCCATTGTCTGAACCATGTGGCAAATTCAATCTACTTTGCTCCATTGTCCTATTTCGTAGCTGCTTGCTCAAACATTGTTCAATTTACCCAAACCATTGTGTCTAAAACAATTTTAAATAGTGAAAAGTCCAAAAGTGATATTGTCAAAGATATTTTTGAAATAATATAAATAAATATTTTTCCAAAAGTTTGTTGATAATCCTAAATCTCCAATTTGAAGATCTGGCATCAGTTCCTTCATCCTATACCTTGACTCCCAAATGCCATGATAGATTTTTAGATTGTGAGCTTTGTTGCTGTATTTTCATGGTGATGTGGTTGAACTGCTTGAGGAATTTGACCTGTGCTCCATTTTCTGGTCAAAGAATATTATTAGCTTGGAACTGCAGAAGACTGTGCCAACATCATGTAATATATATAAACCAGGTTTTAGCTCATTCTTGGTCCTGTCCAACACTTCACTTCACAATCAGCATTCAGCCATTCACCCCATTTTCCTAAAAGGTGTAAAGAATCTGAAATTTCCAAACTCATTTTTACTCATATAAGCTTGATTACTAGTATTGCTCATAGTGATTTCAGAATACATTGTTTGAGAATATATAGCATGTTATATTATGAGAGTCACTATTTACAATAAGTTAAATTGTATTTTTAGCAGAATTGCAGTTTATTTTTTGGGTCAACCTGTTTCTGTTCACGTGTGCGGAAATTGTAAATCAATAGCCGTGATTGCTATTAAAAGTTAGTTTAATTATTTAGTTAATTTTATCTCTTACCCTTTTTTAAAGCCACGAATACAGAGAATGATGATAGGGAAGATTTTCCATTGCACAAGTAAGTAGGAGACAGGCTGCAGGAACTAAATGAGGCAGCAATGGGGAGTTGGTGAGGGTGCAAGGTGGGGAGTGGCGGGAGCCTTGTGGGTTGTTAGAGCTGCAATGGTAGTACTGGTGTTTAGGACCAAAAGTCGGGGTGTGGAAGCACTGGGGGACATGCAAAGGTCTAGGATAACTGTGAGGAGGTTTGCGGGAGGTGGGGACGCTGGAAAAGTGGTTCTGGTGTTTGCCAGCACTGGGAGGTGACGGAGTGTGACACCACGGTCTGGTAACGGTAGTAGAAGTGATGTTGTGGCACAGCAGTATTGGGGGGGGAGGAGGGGGAGAACTCCTGGATGTGAGAGCAGTTGGAATGGATACCTGAGTTTGGAGGCAATGGACGATGGGTGCTGGATGTGAGAGTGACGGGTTTGGCATCACTGGGGTGTAGGTGGCGGTGTCTGGGAGCATTCGGAAGGTGTGTTGATGGGTATTGCTGGGAGAGGATTACGTGCTGTTGACAAAAGCATGATGACGGGAGTTTTCTCAGAGGTGGGCCAGCAATGGGGAAAAGCCATGGATACTCAGAGTATGGGGCTCCAGTTGCTATATCAATACGGGTAGCAACAGCTGTTATTCCAGTCCAGATTGGGGTAAAAGATTTCTTAAAAGAGTTCTCCCAGGAGTGATTATAGAAAAATGTAATTTTAAAATATGGTGGAACATTTTAGGTTTCCTTATTCGAAACAGGAAAACAGGACTTATTTTCTTGTCTCCCACTATTGCACCTGAGGTAATGAACACTTGTATTTCCATCTAGAAAAACAGAATATAAAAATGGGTTTATTTACAGCATGCGCAGAAAACATTAAAAACAGTCAAAGAAGAAATTTTGACCACAGCTCACGGCTAAAATAAAAAAAAACTCAATTCCCAATTGGGCACTACCAGGCAGGTATTTGTCAATGCCACTCTAATTGGTGCCCGATTGGTCCAGGTAACTCTCCTTCTGAATCTCTCAAAAAACATGTACCACATCCTTCAGTTCCATGGCACATTGTATTAGTTAAAATCAATGTAAAATATTACCAGATCCCCATTATATCTTAATATAAGACAGAGTTACACTTACAGCAAGCAACCCGAAAATATGGTTGAAATGCTGAAATAGGCTCGTAAGAAAGAAAAGAAAAAACTTGCATTTATTTAGTGCCTTTCATGTCTTTGGGAGATTACAAAACACTTCACAGCCAATAGATTAATTTGTGAAGTGCAGTCACAATTCTTATGTCGGCAAAGGTGGATGCAAATCTGGATTGCAGCAAGATAATTGGTACAGGTGCAGCGTTGAAAATCCGAAGTACCGGAATCCAGAATGTTCCGGAATCCGGAATGCGGATCGATCGATGGCAGGGTCGTCTGGAATCCGTACAATGTTCCGGAATCCAGACCCGCCAACCCTGCCAACCTTCGGCCTTGCCCCGCTCGCCGCCGCTGCCCTTACCTTGCCACCGCTCGTCTCGCCACCTCTCGCCGCCGCTGCCCTTACCTTGCCACCGCTCGTCTCGCCACCTCTCGCCGCCGCTGCCCTTACCTTGCCATCGCTCGTCTCGCCACCTCTCGCCGCCGCTGCCCTTACCTTGCCACCGCTCGTCTCGCCACCTCTCGCCGCCGCTGCCCTTACCTTGCCACCGCTCGTCTCGCCACCTCTCGCCGCCGCTGCCCTTACCTCGCCGCTGCTCATCTCGCCGCCACTCGCCTCAACTTGGGGCCTCCTAGGCAGCCCACCCAAACACCTCCTCTGTGACGGGGCCGGCCAGCCGTAACAGCTCCTCAGTGGGGCCCCGCCTGAACATCTCCTCCTCAGTGAGGCCCCGCACGAACAGCTCCTCCTCGGCGATGCCCCCTCCCCCGAACAGCTCCTCGGCAGGCCCCGCCCAAACTCCTCCTCCTCGGCGGGGCCCACCCCACCTCCCCTTTCTGACGTTCTGAAATCCAGACATATCCAGGCTCGGGTGTTTCTGGATTCGTGACATCAGAAAGACAATCAAAAGTCCAGAAAAGTATGGAATCCTGAGGGTTCCGGGTTCTCGACGCTGCGCCGGTAATGCAAAGGCTTTGACTAATAATGCAGAGAATGTGAGTTCCAATCCCACTATGGCAGTTTGAGAATTTGAAATTCAGTTCAAAAATCTGAAAATAAAAAACTGGTATCAGTAAAGTGACCATGAAGCTGTCAGATTGTCGTAAAAACCCACTGGTTCCTGAATGTCCTTAAGGGAAGGAAACCTGCTCCTTGAGTGGGAAAAGGATGAGTAGGCGGCTATGGCCTCTTCACCTGCTGCCTTATGTTGTATGTGACCTTCTCCTCGAAGAAGGGAGTGTGTTAGTGATAGTCTTGTGAGCTGTTTTGTGAATGTGCCTGTCAGGGTTAAATAGTGTGGATGTGTGCAAGATGTCAGGTGGGTTGGGGGTGGGGGCCGTGGTGGGAGTGAGGAGTCCAATTGTGCTGAGAATAGAAGGTGCATTGTGAGTGAGTAGGAAGAACGTAAGAACATAAGAAATAGGAACAGGAGTAGGCCATTTGGCCCCTCGAGCCTGCCCCGCCATTCAATAAGATCGTGGCTGATCTAATCCTGGCCTCAGCTCCACTTCCCTGCCCACTCCCCATAACCCTTGACTCTCTTATCATTCAAAAATATTTCTATTACCACCTTAAATATATTCAATGACCAAGCCTCCACAGTTCTCTGGGGTAGAAAATTCCAAAGAGAGACGGCCCTCTGAGAGAAGAAATTCCTCCTCATATCCATTTTAAATGGGTGGCCCCTTATTTAAAACCATGCTCCCTAGTTCTAGATTCCCCTACGAGGGGAAACATCCCCCTTGCACTTTCCCTGTCAAGCCCCCTCATAATCTTATACGTTTCATTAAGATCACCTCTCATTCTTCTAAACTCCCAATGAGTAGAGGCCCAACCTGCTCAACCTTTCTTCATAAGACAACCCCTTCATCTCCAGAATCAACCTAGTGAGCCTTCTCTGAACTGCCTCCAATGCAAGTATATCCCTTTTTAAATAAGGAGATCAAAACTTTACGTAGTACTCCAGGTGTGGTCTCACCAATACCCTGTACAGTTCTATCACGACTTCCCTACTTTTATACTCTATCCCCCTTGCAATAAAGGCCAACATTCCATTTGCCTTCTTGATTACTTGCTGTACCTACATGCTAACCTTTTGTGTTTCATGTACAAGGAGCCACAGATCCCTCTGTACCACAGCATTTTGTAATCTCGGTCTATTTAAATAATAATTTGCATTGTTATTTTTCCATTAAAGTGGATAACCTCATATTTTCCCACATTAAACTACATCAGACAAATTTTTGCCTACTTACTGAGCTTATCTATCTCCCTTTGCAGATTGTTTGTGTCCTCTTCGCAACTTGCTTTCCCACCTATCTTTGTATCATCAGCAAATGTGGCTGCATTACACTTGGTCCCTTCATCCAAATCATTAATATAGATTGTAAATAGTTGAGGCCCCAGCACTGATCCCTGTGGCACCTCACTGGTTACAGTTTTCCAACTGGAAAATGAGGTGGTGGCATATTGAAGGGTGGGTCAGTAATTGTAGGCGAGTGAAGGGAAACAGTGAGGGGAGAGTTGTGAGTAGTGGATCTGCAGACGGTGCAAGTATGAGCAGAGAGTAATTGAGTTGAGAGCTAGGATTTTTACCCTGACAACCCTGGCAAGGTCATTAAACTTCTTTTGACCAGGTCCTTAGAGATAAGCTCTTCCCACTCACCACTTCAGCCACCTCTTCGCATTCTCTGTGGCAGTGCTGTCTGGAGAGCTTTCTGCCCATTGCCACACCACTCTCTTCTCCTGTCAACTGCCTGGTAAAGTGCCCCCAAAGCTGTTTCAGTGATTTTGGGTGCCCTTTCCGTAGTTCTTGCTGCCCATGTCTGCCAACTTCCAGCGTTTCCTGATGTCTGCAGCCAAAGTGCACCTCCCGCTGAAGAGGTTCAGACTGTTTTTGATTGATGTCACTGATGTCCAGTGTCCCGCCCACCCAAATAAGCAGCGTGGGCACTGCTGGTGACTTGCCTGTCTGTAAAGTCCTGTCCCCTCAGTACAGATTCACACGAGGTATGTAGTGAAGTCAAGGTCACTCTGGACCTGCACCTTTATTTCACATCTCTGGAATGCTGCACTTGCCTGAGACCTGTCCTTATATACCTGTCTCTTGCAAGTGCACCCCTGGTGGTAAGATATGCTGGTGGTTACAGGTCATATCTTATTACAGTCATGTATAGCATGTTCGGATACAGTTATATATAATAACGTAAGATACATGACATCACCCTCCCCCAAGATCTTATTGTCTTTATAGGTTCAGTCTCTCAGGTGGTCTACGCTCTCGCGTGGAGAGTCTGAGTTGTGGTTCAGTTGTTTGCCTTGGTGTCTGTTTTTCTTTGGGTGTGGTTGCTGGTATCTCGCCTGGGTTGTCTGTTTCGATTGGTGTGATTGTTGTTGACTTGCCTGGGCTGTCTGTTGGGATTGCCCTTTCCTCAGGTTGTTCCCTCTGTCTGTCCACCAGGTGTGGTGCGAGTTCCACATTGTAGTCTGCCTCTGGTTCCGCAGTGTTGTTGGTAAATCTGCTTTTGACTTGGTCTACATGCCTCCGGCAGGTTTTGCCATTGTCCATTTGTAATACCAGTAGCCTGTTTCCTTCCTTGCCCGTTACTGTCCCTGCAAGCCATTTGGGACCCCTGCCATAGTTTAATACAAACACTTTGTCCCCTATCTCATTCCATCTCCCCCTTGAATTTCTGTCATGGTAGTCAGTCAGCTTACGGCGCTTTGCCTCAACAATTTCGTGCATGTCTGGGAGGATTAATGAGAGCCTTGTTTTTAAAGTCCTTTTAATCAACAGTTGCGCGGGGGGGATCCCAGTCAATGAGTGCGGACGAGATCTGTATGCCAGCATCAGTCGCGACAGGCGACCTAGCAGCGTGGGACTTTGGATTTTAAGCATGCCTTGTTTAATGATTTGCACTGCTCTCTCCACCTGGCCGTTGGAGGCCAGCTTGAACGGTGCCGTCTTGACGTGATTTATGCCGTGGTCAATTCTAAAGTCTTGGAATTCTGCGCAGGTGAAGCACGGACCATTGTCACTGAACAATATGTCAGGGATTGCGTGCATTACAAACATGGTTGTGAGGCTCTCCACAGTGGTGGAGGTTGTTCTCGAGTTTAAAATGGTGCATTCGATCCACTTTGAAAATGCATCTACAACTACGAGGAATATTTTGCCCATGAATGGGCCCACATAGTCTACCTGCACCCACGACCACGGTTTGGTAGGCCAGGGCCAGGGGCTCAGTGGAGCCTCCCTGGGAGCATTGCTGAGTTGGGCACAAATGGTGCACCTTCGGACGCAGAGCTCCAAGTCCGCGTCAATACCAGGCCACCAGACGTGGGATCTGGCTATTGCCTTCATGAGGACGATCCCCGGGTGCTCGCAGTGGAGCTCCCGGACAAATGTCTCTCTGCCTCGCAGAGGCATGACGACTCGGCTGCCCCACATCAGGCAGTCTGCTTGTAGTGACAGCTCATGCATGCACCTGTGAAAGCGTTTTAATTCCTCGGGGCAAGCATCGCAAGCCTCTGCCCAGTCACCGGTTAGGACACATCTTTTTACAAAGGATAACGTGGGGTCGCTGGCCATCCAGGCACTGATTTGGCGAGCCATCATGGGCATTGATTGCCATGACTATCTCACAGTCCTGTTCGTCAGACCCTTCCGTGGTCGCCAGGGGTAGCCTGCTGAGCGCGTCGGCACAGTTGTCTGTGCCTGGTCTGTGCCTTATGGTAGGACGCCAGCATGAGTGCCCACCGTTGAATTCGCGCCGAGGCGTTGGCGTTTATTGCCTTGCTCTCAGATAGGAGGGATGTGAGGGGCTTGTGGTCGGTTTCTAACACGAACTTGGCCCCGAAAAGGTATTGGTGCATCTTTTTGACACCGTACACGTATGGGTTGTAATTTGCCCGCACTATTGACATGTTGTAAAATGCACCCGACCCCATACACTGACACATCGCATGTGAGAACTAGCTTTTTACCTGGATCAAAGAAAGTCAAAACACTGTTGGAACACAGAAGGTTGCGTGCTTTATTGAAGGCGCGTTCCTGGGCGTCCCCCCAAAACCAATCGCACCCCTTCCTGAGTAGCATGTGGAGAGGCTCCAGCAGCGTGCTTAAATTCTGCATAAAGTTCCCAAAGTAATTGAGTAGCCCGAGAAAGGCGCGCAGTTCTGAGACATTCCGGGGCCTGGGTGCCAGGTGAATTGCTTCTGTTTTGGACTCTGTTGGGCGGATTCCATCAGCGACAATCCTTCTGCCCAAAAATTCAATCTCGGGTGCGAGAAACAGGCACTTGGATTTCTTGACTCGTAGGCCTACCCGATCCAACCGCTTTAGTACTTCCTCCAAATTACGGAGATGGGAGTCGGTGTCCCTGCCCGTGAAAAGTTTGTTGTCTTGAAATACAACTGTCCCCGGGATGGATTTGAGCAGACTCTCCATGTTGCATTGGAATATGGCATCTGCCGACCTGATGCCGAATGGGCATCGATTGTACATGAAAAGGCCTCGATGTGTGTTGATGGTGGTGAGTAGCTTGGATTCCTCGGTCCATTCTTGCGTCATATACGCCGATGTGAGGTCTAATTTTGAGAAAAGTTTACCTCCAGCCAATGTGGCAAATAAGTCCTCTGCTCTGGGCAGCGGGTACTGGTCCTGTAGGGAGACTCTGTTTATGGTAGATTTGTAGTCCCCACAGATTCGTACGGTTCCATCAGGCTTCATGACTGGGACGATGGGACTTGCCCAGTCGCTAAATTCCACAGGTGATATAATGCCTTCTCGCAGAAGCCTGTCCAGTTTGTGTTCAATCTTTTCCCTCATCACATAGGATACAGCTCTGGCCTTGTGATGGACCGGTCTAGCATCCTGTGTGATGAAGATTTTGACTTTGGCCCCTTTGAAAGTGCCCACACCTGGCTGAAAGAGATGTTCAAATCGCTTTATAACTGTTGAGCAGGAGGTCCGTTCCTCTAATGACACGGCATGGACATCATCCCATTTCCAGTTTAGTTTTGCCAGCCAGCTTCTCCCCAGCAGTGCTGGGGGGTCTCTGGGGACAATCCACAGGGGAAGTCGGTTCACTGTCCCTTTGTGTGTGACAGAGAGCATGGCGCTGACGAGGAATGGTACGATTTCTTTGGTATCGGTCCTTAGTTTGGTGTCTTGAGCTTTGGTCTGTCTCTTTTATGCGGCCACAGTTGTTCAAATTGTTGAGCACCCATGAGAGATTGACTCACTCCCCTATCCAGCTCCATGTTGACAGATATCCCATTGAGTAGGGCCCTCATCATTATAGGGGGCATCCTGTTGTAGGAGCAGCGGTCATTGATCGTGTTGACCCGCTGTACATCGGTGTCCCGGGTACTGTCCCCACCATCTTCTGGTCCGCTTTCCAACCCATCCGATTCGTATACCAGCCGAGCTGCCGTTTTTTTGCACATGCGGGCCGAATGCCCTGTATATTCACAATTTCTGCAAACAGCCTGCTGAAATTGACATCCACTTGACGAGTGCCCACCCCCACACCTCCAGACAGACCTGTTCCATTGTTCAAAGTGTTCCCAAAGAATGAGTTGCGTCTGGCTGATCTCTCTTGAGCTTCTCTCAGTTTGTAGTTGATTGCTCGCATTGTGGGTTGATGAGGTGTGAACGGCCGTTCCTGTGGCCCTTGATGGCTTCTGCCTGCTGTCGAGAGCCTGTTCTCCCGGTTTTGTCTGTGTGTGGGGGTAGCAGCTTGTTTAGTGCTGTGAACTTCTTGTTCCGATATTTTGTTATTTGTCGTACCTGCATTGTAAATCAACCTCATTTCTTCTTCCCCTACCAAGAATGTCTGCAACCAGTGCTGCTGCCTCTAAGGTCAGGTTCTTGGTCTCTATGAGCTTTTGGAATATGCCTGCGTGGCCTATTCCTTCAATGAAAAAGTCTCTCAGCATTTCTCTCCTCAGTTCATCGGAGAACTCACATAAACTAGCCAACCTCCGAAGTTCTGCCACGAAGCCGGGTATGCTCTGACCCACACAGCCTCTGTAGTTGAAGAACCTGTGTCTGGCCATGTGTAGGCTGCTCGCTGGCTTCAGGTGGTCTCTTACCAGTGTGCTCAATTTTTCAAACGACTTGCTTGCTGGTTTCCCGGGTGCCAACAGATCCTTCATTAAAGCGTATGTTTTCGAGCCATAGCTGGTCAAGAGATGGGCTCTTTTCTTGTCTGCCTTATCGTCGCCTAACCAGTCTTTGATTACAAAGCTTTGCTGGAGCCTTTCTATAAAGTCCTCCCAATTGTCTCCCGCATTGTACTTCTCATCTGATCCGTTGTTCGCGATTCTGTGGATTCTGTAATCCCGTAACTCGTCACCACTGTAAAGTCCTGTCCCCTCAGTACAGATTCACACGATGCATGTAGTGAAGTCAAGGTCACTCTGGACCTGCACCTTTATTTCACAGTTCTGGAATGCTGCACTTGCCTGAGACATGTCCTTATATACCTGTCTCTTGCAAGTGCACCCCTGGTGGTAAGGTATGCTGGTGGTTACAGGTTATATCTTATTACAGTCATGTATAGCATGTTAGGATACAGTTATATATAATAATGTAAGATACATAACACTGTTTAATTATAGTGACCTCCCAGTACCAATTTCATATGTTCCCTATGACGGGAGCATGCAGCATGCAGCCTGTTCCCTGTGACGGGAGTGTGCAGCGTACAACGTGTCGCATGTTCCCTCTGATGGGAGCGTGCAGCGTGCAGCCTGTTCCATGTGACGGGACCATGCAGCGTGCAGTGTGCACCTGTTCCCTGTGACAGGAGCATGCAGCGTGCAGTGTGCACCTGTTCCCTGTGACGGGACCATGCAGCGTGCAGTGTGCACCTGTTCCCCATGACGGGAGCGTGCAGCATGCAGCGTGCAGTGTGCACCTGTTCCCTGTGACAGAAGCATGCAGCGTGCAGTGTGCACCTGTTCCCTGTGACAGAAGCGTGCAGCATGCATGTGCACCTGTTCCCAGTGACGGGAGCATGCAGCATGCAGCGTGCAGTGTGCACCTTTTCCCTGTGACGGGAGCGTGCAGCATGCAGCGTGCAGCGTGCAGTGTGCACCCATTCCCTGTGACAGGAGCATGCAGCGTGCAGTGTGCACCTGTTCCTTGTGACGGGACCATGCAGCGTGCAGTGTGCACCTGTTCCCCGTGACGGGAGCGTTCCGCATGCAGCGTGCAGTGTGCACCTGTTCCCTGTGACAGAAGCATGCAACATGCATTGTGCACCTGTTCCCCGTGACGGGAGCGTGCAGTGTGTGCCTGTTCCCCATGACGGGAGCATGCAGCGTGCAGTGTGCATCTGTTCCCTGTGACGGCAGCGTGCAGCATGCAGTGTGCACCTGTTCCCTGTGACGGGAGCGTGCAGCATGCAGTGTGCACCTGTTCCCAGTGACAGGAGTGTGCAGCATGCAGCGTGCAGTGTGCACCTGTTCCCTGTGACGGCACCGTGCAGCATGCAGTGTGCACCTGTTCCCTGTGACGGGAGCGTGCAGCATGCAGTGTGCACCTGTTCCCAGTGACAGGAGTGTGCAGCATGCAGCGTGCAGTGTGTGCCTGTTCCCTGTGACAGGAGCATGCAGCTTGCAATGTGCACCTGTTCCCTGTGACGGGAGCGTGCAGCATGCAGCGTGCAGTGTGCACCTGTTCCCTGTGACGGGAGCGTGCAGCATGCAGTGTGCAATGTGCACCTGTTCCCTGTGACGGGAGCGTGCAGCATGCAGCGTGCAATGTGCACCTGTTCCCTGTGACGGGAGCGTGCAGCATGCAGTGTGCAATGTGCACCTGTTCCCTGTGACGGGAGCGTGCAGCATGCAGTGTGCAATGTGCACCTGTTCCCTGTGACGGGAGCGTGCAGCATGCAGTGTGCAATGTGCACCTGTTCCCTGTGACGGGAGCGTGCAGCATGCAGTGTGCAATGTGCACCTGTTCCCCATGACGGGAGCGTGCAGCATGCAGCGTGCAGTGTGCACCTGTTCCCTGTGACGGGAGCGTGCAGCATGCAGTGTGCACCTGTTCCCAGTGACGGGAGCGTGCAGCATGCAGCGTGCAGTGTGTGCCTGTTCCCTGTGACAGGAGCATGCAGCTTGCAATGTGCACCTGTTCCCTGTGACGGGAGCGTGCAGCATGCAGCGTGCAATGTGCACCTGTTCCCTGTGACGGGAGCGTGCAGCATGCAGCGTGCAATGTGCACCTGTTCCATGTGACGGGAGCGTGCAGCATGCAGCGTGCAGTGTGCACCTGTTCCCAGTGACGGGAGTGTGTAGCATGCAGCGTGCAGTGTGTGCCTGTTCCCTGTGACAGGAGCATGCAGCTTGCAATGTGCACCTGTTCCCTGTAACGGCAGCGTGCGGTGAGCGTCTGTTCCCTGTACACCTGTTTTTTGGGCACGGTCAAATATCTAGGCCTTAAGCTTTATTTAATTCATTATGGAGCTATCCTGAAGCTGAGCCACTGTTATGGCAACAGCCAGTTTTTAGATGTTCGTACCCTCTGAATATATTTTGAGTCAGAGGGTTTAAAGCAGCTCACAGTTTCTTCCCTTCGAATCGTACTAAATGATGTTGTGATAGTACAACTTATTGCATCATTAAACAGTAGAATAATCATCTTGTCCATCCCATCCATGGAAAGGCTAAGCCAAACTAAATCCTCCCCACAGTAAGGATAGGAAGGTTAGACAGAGAGAGTTGCCCTGGATTACTATTGTGTTCCCTTTAGCTGGCAGCACAAGAGTGGCTATGACAGAGCAAGTCATCTCATGCAGTAGCTTGTCCATGATGCAGAGAGAAAAATAAAGAAAATGATAAATAGAGCTACAACCAAAATTTACCATTGCGAGCTCCTGATAACTTCATACATTTATACACTGGAAAGACACTGGAAAAGGTTATGAGAATGAATAGTCTGAGACAGTTCGGCAGTCCTAATTAAAATTCTTATATGCTTCCTGTGTTTCACACGCTTACATTATTCAGTCAACTCGACAAAATGTTCAAGGGACTGCGTTAAGTCTGTGTAAACTGCTCTCTCAGCAATAATCTCATTAACATAACTTCATTCTCATTGCAGTGACTGTATATCAGAATGGAAAAGCTTTGTATCAACACCATTTCATTATAATAATTGTAAAGTCATTCGCAAACCCAATTTAAAAAACGAATTTGCTGTTGCTGACTTCAGATAAAAGTCAAAGTCAGTTCTTTCCATGATGATAGGCAGTAGTGCAGGAAAAGGATTGAGAACCAGAATAGAATTATCAGTACTGTATAAATCAATATGAGGCTCTTTAGCCTTTGCGGTTTCCAAATACATTGGGGTAATTTTAACCTCCATAATCGGGTGAGTTTGATCAGGTGGGAAGGTAAAATGTAAAAAATTACGAATCCAAATCCCACCTGCATCAAATCTGCCCGCTTCCAGTTTTAATGCAGGCAGGATGAGGGACAGTCAACCAATCTGCTCTCAGGAGGCGGGTCAGTTGCTGAAAACTTTTAAGGTGAGACATGACTCCGTTTTAACAAAGTTTCTATTGTTAACTCGTGTCGGTCAAGTTTCCCTGACCTCAGGAAACCTTGCAGGTAAAAGGAGGCAAGAAGGGCTGCATCCATAAGGTGATTAACTTTATCGCACCGCTTGTGGACCAGAAGGAGCAGGAGTGTTTCCTCCAGCCACAACAGGCTAACACTGTAACATAGAAACATAGAAACATAGAATATAGGTGCAGGAGTAGGCCATTCGGCCTTTGAGCCTGCACCGTTATTCAATAGGATCATGGCTGATCATTCCCTCAGTATCCCTTTACTGCTTTCTCTCCATACCCATCGATCCCTTTAGCCATAAGGGCCATATCTAACTCTCTCTTGAATATATCCAATGAACTGGCATTAACAACTCTCTGCGGCAGGGAAATCCACAGGTTAACAACTCTCTGAGTGAAGAAGTTTCTCCTCATCTCAGTCCTAAATGGCCTACCCCTTATCCTAAGACTATGTCCCCTGGTTCTGGACTTCCCCAACATCGGGAACATTCTTTCCGCATCTAACCTGTCCAGTCCCGTCAGAAATGTTATACATTTCTATGAGATCCCCTCTCATCCTTCTAAACTCCAGTGAATAAAGACCCAGTTGATCCAGTCTCTCCTCATATGACAGTCCAGCCATCCCTGGAATCAGTCTGGTGAACCTTCGCTGCACTCCCTCAATAGCAAGAACGTCCTTCCTCAGATTAGGAGAATAAAACTGTACACAAAATTCCAGGTGAGGCCTCACTACTGTACAACTGCAGTAAGACTTCCCTGCTCCGATACTCAAATCCCCTAGCTATGAAGGCCAACATACCATTTGCCTTCTTCACCGCCTGCTGTACCTGCATGCCCACTTTCAGTGACTGATGAACGATGCCACCCAGGTCTCGTTGCACCTCCCCTTTTCCTAATCTCCCGCCATTCAGATAATATTCTGCCTTTGTGTTTTTGGCCCCAAAATGGTTAACCTCACATTTATCCACATTATACTGCATCTGCCGTGCATTTGCCCACTCACCTAACCTGTCCAAGTCACCCTGCAGCCTCTTAGGGTCCTCCTCACAGCTCACACCGCCACCCAGTTTAGTGTCATCCGCAAACTTGGAGATATTACACTCAATTCCTTCATCTAAATCGTTAAAGTATATTGTAAAGAGCTGGAGTTCCAGCACTGAACCCTGCGGCACTCCATGAGTCACTGCCTGCCATTCTGAAAAGGACCCGTTTATCCCGACTCTCTGCTTCCTGTCTGCCAACCAGTTCTCTATCCACGTCAGTACATTACCCCTAATACCATGCGCTTTGATTTTGCACACCAATCTCTTGTGCGGGACCTTGTCAAAAGCCTTTTTAAAGTCCAAATATACCACATCCACTGGTTCTCCCTTGTCCACTCTGCGAGTTACATCCTCAAAAAATTCCAGAAGATTCGTCAAGCATGATTTCCCTTTCATAAATCCATACTTACTTGGTTTGATCCTGTCACTGCTTTCCAAATGCGCTGCTATTTCATCCTTAATGATTGATTCCAACATTTTTCCCACTACTGACGTCAGGCTAACCATTCTATAATTACTCGTTTTCTCTCTCCCTCCTTTTTTTAAAAGTGGTATTACATTAGCTGCCCTCCAGTCCATAGGAACTGATCCAGAGTCAATAGACTGTTGGAAAATGATCAACAATGCAGCCATTATTTCTAGGGCCACTTCCTTAAGTACTCTGGAATGCAGACTATCAGGCCCCGGGGATTTATCGGCCTTCAATCCCATCAATTTCCCTAACACAATTTCCTGCCTAATAAGGATATCCTTCAGTTCCTCCTTCTCACTAGACCTACTGTACCCTAGTACAATCGAAAGGTTATTTGTGTCTTCCTTCGTGAAGACAGGACCGAAGTATTTGTTCAATTGGTCTGCCATTTCTTTGTTCCCCATTATAACTTCACCTGAATCCGACTACAAAGGACCTACGTTTGTCTTCGCTAATCTTTTTCTCTTCACATATTTATAGAAGCTTTTGCAATCTGTTTTTATGTTCCCTGCAAGTTTCCTCCCGTACTCTATTTTCCCCCTTGTAATTAAACCCTTAGTCTTCCTCAGTTGAATTCTAAATTTCTCCCAGTCCTCGGGTTTGTTGATTTTTCTTGCCAAATTATATGCCTCTTTCTTGGATTTAATACTATCCTTAATTTCCCTTGTTAGCCACAGTTGAGCCACCTTCCCCATTTTATTTTTACTCCAGACAGTTCATCCATATGATCTTTAAATGTTTTCCATTGCTTATCCACCATCAACCCTTTAAGTATCATTTGCCAGTCTATTCTAGCCAATTCATGCCACATACCGTTGAAGTTATCTTTCCTTAAGTTCAGGACCTTAGTTTCCAAATTAACTATGTCACTCTCCATCTTAATAAAGAATTCTACCATATTATGGTCACTCTTCCCCAAGGGGCTTCGCAGAACAAGATTGCTAATTTGTCCCTTCTCATTACACATCATCCAGTCCGGGATGGCCAGCTCTCTAGTTGGTTCCGCGACATATTGGTCTAGAAAGCCATCCCTAATACACGCCAGGAAATCCTCTTCCACTGCATTGCTGCCAGTTTGGTTAGCCTGATCAATATGTAGATTAAAGTCACCCATGATAACTGCTGTACCTTTATTGCACACATCCCTTATTTCTTGTTTGATGCTGTCCCCAACCTCACTACTACTGTTTGGTGGTCTGTACACAACTCCCACTAGCATTTTCTGCCCTTTGGAATTCCGCAGCTCCACCCATACCAATTCCACATCATCCAGGCTAATGTCCCTCCTTACTATTGCATTAATTTCCTCTTTAACCAGCAATGCCACACCGCCTCCTTTTCCTTTCTGTCTATCCTTCCTAAATGCTGAATACCCTTGGATGTTGAGTTCCCAGCCTTGGTCACCCTGGAGCCATGTCTCCGTGATGCCAATTACATCATACCCGGTAACTGCTATCTGCGCAGTTAATTCGTCCACCTTATTCCGAATACTCCTCGCATTGAGGCACAGAGCCTTTGGGCTTGTCTTTTTAATGCACTTTGCTCCTTTTGAATTTTTCTGTAATGCGGCCCTTTTTGTTTTTTGCCTTGGGTTTCTCTGCCCTCCACTTTTACTGTTCTCCTTTCTATCTTTTGCTTCTGACTCCATTTTATTTCCCTCTATCTCTCTGCATAGGTTCCCATCCCCCTGCCATATTAGTTTAACTCCTCCGCAACAGCACTAACAAACACTCCCCCTGGGACATTGGTTCCGGTCCTGCCCAGGTGCAGACCGTCCGGTTTGTACTGGTCCCACCTCCCCCAGAACCGGTTCCAATGCCCCAGGAATTTGAATCCCTCCCTTTGCACCACTGCTCAAGCCACATATTCATCTGAGCTATCCTGCGATTCCTACTCTGACTAGCACGTGGCACTGGTAGCAATCCTTAGATTACTACTTTTGAGGTCCTACTTTTTAATTTAACTCCTAGCTCCCTAAATTCATCTCGTAGGACTTCATCCCGTTTTTTACCTATATTGTTGGTACCTATATGCACCACAACAACTGGCTGTTCACCCTCCATTTTCAGAATGTCTTGCACCCACTCCAAGACATCCTTGACCCTTGCACCAGGGAGGCAACATACCATCCTGGAGTCTCGGGTGCGGCCGCAGAAACGCCTATCTATTCCCCTTACAATCAAATCCCCTATCATTATCGCTCTCCCACTCTTTTTCCTGCCCTCCTATGCAGCAGAGCCAGCCACGGTGCCATGAACCTGGCTGCTGCTGCTCTCCCCTTGTAAATCTTCATTCCCCCCCCCCCGCAATCTGTCCAACCCCACCCCAGCGATCACTGGCCCCCCCATATCTCCACTCCCCCAAACCCCACAATGTCTCTGCTCTCCCCACCCTCCATCTCTCCCCCCACCCCGCGATTTCATTCTGCCACCACCACTAACTTTACCTGCAGCCTTTCCCACCAGAGAGACAGACAGGTAGCCTGTCAATCAGGCTGTCTACCGGGCAGGAAAGCTGACAAGAAAATAAATTCGAAACATGCCCTGAAGTTAAAACTACAAGATGTTCGGAGGGAAACTTCCAGGTTCTCTGACCATAATCTTCCCTCCCTTCCAAGATCTTGCCTCGGTAAATATCACGACCAATGTCATCTCAATCTGCTAGCTTGTCATCTTTCTGATCAAGACATACAATTAACAATTTGCAACATCCTGCCAAGTAAATCAGCTGAACAATCTATATGTAATATGCTTATTGCATTCACCTGATTCCACTTAATGTGCAAATCAAAGATTGAAGATTAATGTAAAGATAATAGCTATAGTTCCATTGTAAATTTTACTTCATGGGGGAATCTGATAATACAATGGCCCACTTCATGTTGCGATTTTGAGTAGTGTGCTGTTTAGCTCATACAATTCTAATTGGTATTATTTATGAAGCAATTTACAGTGACATAACCCAATACTGAGAAAATCATTTAATAGTTATTCTCCTCTTGTTAATATGACATTTTAGCAAACCTAAATTAACTTTTCCCTCCTAAAAAAAATCTGCTAGGTAGAGATTAATAAATAGCTGGGAGTAAGTTACAGGCAGCCATATTTTTTAAATTGTGCTTATCAAAACCAGGTGTGTCACTATTGGATTGAGACTGACCAGTTCAGTGAAACCCAGAGAGGAGAAATACAGGCACTACTAATCTGACTACAACTCTCAAAGGCTGGAAAGCAATGTGGTCCCAATTTCCTTGGGAGTTCCACCAGACTCCAATAACTCTAGCAGGATTCCAGCAAAATATGCTGGAACATTCAAGGATCCAAGACACGAGATACATTCCGACTCCAGGAAATTACAGACAGCCTTGTAAGGAGTAGAACCTCCATCCACCCCTTATAGGAAGCTGGGACAGGGGAGGTCTAAGGAAGCTACAAAAAATGTAAAGTAACTTACCTTGCTGGGCATCGTCTGGTCCTAACTCCTCTTCCCAATAGATTTGTCCTGGTAGGGAAGCCGCCAGGGCTTTCCCGAGCAGACCTGGGTTTAAGACTGCAATCAGGACACACTGCCATAACTGGAGCCCAAACTGTAGATTTAAACAAGGTCCCTGCTGGCTTTAGGCGATTGTCCTTGGTGCCTGCAATTTAAAATTGCAGTTGGTACGATCGCGGCAAGAGGAGACTAAAGTAGTGGACAGGGGAATATTTATGGATGTTATTTGTATGGACTTCCAGAATGCATTTAATAAAGTCCCTCATAAAAGATTGTTAGCTAAAGTTGAAGCTGATGGAATTGAGGGCAAATTATTGACCTGATTAGGAAATTGGCTGAGCGGCAGGAGACAGAGGGGCCGAAATTGTCCCTTCCGGTAAGGCTTCTGGCTGTCTGAAAGCAGCGGCCATGGGGCGGCGTGGAATGGCCGCCGACTCGCGGCGGACTGACCAACGTTCGCGGTATTGCCCTCAGGGGCTTTTGCTGCGGTATGAAGACCCACCCTGCTCGCCCCACTTCCACCCCGCTTCTGCAGATGCGTCGTTAACGACGTCATCAGAATGCACACCACAGCGGCCCCGCCCCGGAAAGTAAATTCACTTCAAAAAGTCTTCCGGCCGCATGTCGGTGCCAATGACAGTTTTATGGGTTGGTACACAGTGCTAGCTCAAGACTGCCAGCAGCCTTTAAAAGCGTGTTACGTGTGGCAGCATTATTTTTCCCGAGATTTTTTCAGACGTTTCACAACTATGCCAGTTGCCTTGTTCAGAGTGGGATTGAGTGCTACTGGGCTAGGTTCCTCAATCTCGACAACAGAGAGCCATCATTATGAAAGCTCTGCTTGTGGAGGCCAAGTAAATGGGATCAATGCTGGCAGCGGATCGCCTCCTGTGCATTGTGCGCGGCACGGAGACACGCAGGAGAAGGCGGCGCCGGTTCCAATGGCTCCAGTGGGCAAGGAATGCAGCAGACATGCAGAATCCATGGAGATGACGACAGACCTCAACCCAGAGAGGTGGCACAGAAAGGACCTTCTGTCAGGAGGAGGGTCAGGTAAGCTGAACCCCACATCAGATAGTGGGCAAAATCGAGAGAAGGCAGGATGCACAGGAGGCAGATGCTTGCCAGCAGCAGGCTGCAGAGGGTGAGGAGCAACAAGAGCAGGAGGGAGAAGGCAATGGGGCAGCTGCCATAGGAAGACGCGAGCATAGACGTAGAGGCAGAAGGCCCTATCGTGCAAAGATCTACAGGCAGCAGTTTTCGTTCATGGACCTTACGGATGACCAATGTCTCCAGAGACTTCGAATCCGGAAGGACATTGTGAGGGAGCTATGCAATCTCCTGCAGCCAGACCTCCAACCTCAAACAAGTTTGAGGACAGCTCTGACTGTCGCATCCAAAGTGACCATAGCACTCAATTTCTATGCCTCTGGATCCTTCCGAGCTGCTACAGCAGACATAGCGAACATTTTGCAGTTCGCCACGCATAGCTCCATCCATCGTGACAGATGCTCTCGATAAGAAAAGGAGGGACCACATATCCTTCCCGATGAGTAGGGAGAAGCAGTTGGAGTGGCAGACCGGATTTGTGCGAATTGAGGGCTTCCCCAGGGTTCATGGCGCCATAGTTGCATTGAGGGTGCCACAGAACAATCCCGACATGTTCAGAAACCACAAGGGATTCCACTCCCTCAACATCCAGCTGGTGTGTGATTACCACAGCAACATCATGGCAGTTGATGCCCAGTATCCTGGCAGCAGCCACGATGCTTTCATTCCGTGCCCGACATGTTTGTTGGCCCAAACCAAGATTGTGACTGGCTCCTTGGAGACAAGGGCTACGGACTGCGCACTTGGCTGCTGACTCCCCTTCGCAACCCCAGGACTACTGCGCAGCAAACCTACAATTATGCTCCATCAGCCACCAGGTGCTTAATTGAGCAGAGCATCGGGATCGTTAAACAGAGGTTTTGTTGCCTGGATCACTCAGGAGGTGTGCTACAGTACTCGCCTGAACAGGTCTCCCTATTTGTGGTCATCTGCTGCATGCTTCACAACTTGGCAACCATAAGGGCACAACCATTGGAGGACGAGTCAGCAGTACCACCTGAGGAGGAGGATGAGGCACAAGAGCACGACACGCAGGAGGAGGAGGATAAGGAGGAGGATGAGGCGCAGGAGCAGGACCAGGATCCAGGCCGCCGGCCACGCAGGAGGAGGAGGATAAGGAGGAGGATGAGGCGCAGGAGCAGGATCAGGATCCAGGCCGCCGGCCACGCAGGAGGTGGCGTCGCCATCCAAACTCTGCAAAGGAAGTCCTAAACCATCTCATTGCTGCTCGTTTCCAATGAGTTCATGCCCACTTTACTCTTCACCTTTGCATTTCCATGGGTAAACCAAACATTGCCCACAGTGAAATGAGCGACCTGCACAGATATTGAAACACAAAACAAAGATTTATTACACAAGAAAGAAAGGTGCAAAAAAACAAACACATAATCATTTATCACCCAAGTGCATTTCCTTATAACCCCTCTTACACAAACCTATTCTCGAACTACGCCGCAGTATCTCCCCTCATGGCTGCATCATGGGTCTGGGAAGGCTGCTGTGCTTCAGATGTAGAAGCTACAGATGTCCTTCTAGGACCTCCTCGACCAGCTCTGGCCCTGGAAGGGCCGGCTGCAGACTGAGCAGCATCCTCCTCGGTGCATCAGTCGGCCTTGGCTCAGGTGATTCCATGCTTGGCAGCAATGGCGGAGTGACAGGTCTGGGCTCAGGACTGCTGTGATCCTGAAAGAACAAATCAGGATCCTAGTCTGAGGAGCCTGCGCCACTCCCCCGGGGCAGTACCTCACCATCCCCACCAATCTGCAGGAGCATTGGTCAGTGGGGTGGCGCAACAGTGGAAGGTCCCCCGTGGACCGTGGTGGACGCAGCCACGATGGCAACACTCAGACCTCTTGTGGCAATCAGCTGAGACTGCATGAAAGCAGACATAGTCTTGATGTCACCAGAGATGACAGCAGGAAGACGGTCCATGACCTGTTGCCCAGAATGCATGAGAGCATTCTGAGCTTCTAGGGCAGCGGCCATCCTATCAAAAGCAGCACTGAGATGTTCATTCCCTTGCGCCTGAGCTGTAATTCTACATAATCAACAAGCGGCATCACAACTGGATCCGCATGGTCACTCTGGGAGTCCACCTTCATCTGCACACTGGCAATGATGGGCTGCATGGTGAGCGCAGAGTTGTCCACAATGCAGGAGGCAGACTCCTCGATGCTCCTCACCCTTGCCATTGCCCCCAAAATCTGGGAATGCATGGCTTCCACACTTCTTTCATAAGCCCCAACATCGATGGGCTCATCTGAACCCTCTGCAGCAGAGCTCGGGTGCGACCTCGCCGCCCTCGCCCCCGGAGAGATGGCATTAGGAGGCATAGTTTCAGAACAAGAGTTTGCCCAATTAGAACTGAGATGAAGAGGAATTTCTTCTCTCAGAGGGTTGTAAATCTGTGGAATTCTCTGCCAGAGAGCTGTGGCTGGGTCATTGAATATATTTAAGGTGGAGATAGACAGATAAGGGAATGAAGGTTTCTGGCGAGCGGGCAGGGAAATGGAGCTGAGTTCATGATCAGATCAGCCATGATCTTATTAAATGGTGGAGCAGGCTCGAGGCGTCAACTGGCCTAATCCTGCTCCTATTTCTTATGTTTCTTATGTAATTTAGCTCACTCCCTGAATGACCAACTGGTTGCCGAACACCAGCAAATTATACTGGCAGTGAATGTTCAATTTCCGGGCAGCATCCATGATGCTCACATCCTGCGTGAGAGCACTGTATCTGATTGTTTAACCATCAGCCACAAGGTCAATGCTAAATGCTTGATGACAAAGGATATGGCCTCGCCACCTGGCTGATGACCCCCCTGTGTGACACCCACACTGAAGCCGAGAGGCCATACAACAAGAGCCACAGAGCAACTCGCAATGTTGCGGAGAAAACTATTGGCGTGCTGAAGCAGCGCTTTAGATGCCTGGACCACTCAGGAGGCGAGCTCCAATACCACCCTGAGCAGGTAGCTCAATTCGTGGTGGTGCGCTCCATGCTGCACACCTTGGCTATCAGGAGGGGACAAGAATTGCCTGATGAGTCTGACAGTCCACCTCACCAGAGAGAAGAGGAGAACGAGGAGGTGGACGCTGACATCAGCCCAAACAATCAGGCTGACGCTGAAGCCATGCCCCCGCCCCCCTGTAGACTGCAGGAAAGGGCCCGTGGTGGCATGATAGCTGCAAGAGTCTTGCGTCAGGAGCTCATCAATGATTGCTTTACCTGAAAGAACGTTGGTGTTATTTCCATGGCTGACACATTGCTGGATGCGCAGGTGATACATCAATGGTGGGCATCACCTTGGTGACAGTTAAAGTTTACATTGATTGAAGTTAAGTGTAATTATACCCTTTGATGTGAAGGAATCACCACGTGTAATGGTGCAGCTATCTGAGCCAATGCGCTACAAGGTTTTGTTAAATTAAAAAAATTTAAACCGAACATTAGTCTGAAATTATCAGTATTTCTGTACAAACCAATCCTTCCCACCACCCACCCCGGCTTCTCCTCCCCACCTCTACCCCTTCCCCTTCCCCTCCTGACTCCAAGCCACCTGGCCAACGAACTTCTCAGGCGATGCTTCATTGGGGGGGGACGGGGGGGGGACGGGGGGGTGACGGCTGAAACGCTGCTTGGATGGATATGGGAGAGGATGGTCCTGAGATGGAAACGTGCTCCGAGCCAGAAGCAAGATGTTGCTGCTCGCTCTCAAGTGTGGTTGGCAATGGGGGTGCAGCACCTTGGTTGCAGTGCCGTACTCCGCGACAACTAGGAGCCCTCTGCCACCAGTGTTCCTGGCTACCAGCTCCAGGGCCTCCTCCATCCCTTCCATGTTATATCTTATTTGTTGGACAAAAATTCAGTGCCAACTATGTTCTTGGTGCTTAGTAGGCTTTTTGCTACTGGTGAATCTCCCTCGTGCCTCCCACAACAGCCAGACAAGCACACACCACAGCCACACACGCTTTCAGTGCCTCTGAGCTCCCTTTCTCTCTGTCTCCTCTTCTGCACATGTCATGATGACCCTTGACCTCCTGAATCGTGGGAGTCGAGCGTTACCATGCTGTTGCTAAGGACGGCCACACTTTACGGCAGAAGGTCAAAAGAATTTAACGCTACTGCCCATTTCATATTGCTCGCGGTAAAGCCCATTTTCAAAAATGGAGGCTACGTGCTTTGAGAATGGGTGAGAAGCCGGCGATCTGAAAATCCTTTTTTACCACCCAGGCCGGAAATAAAGACCATTTTTTGGCAATAAGCTCAAAAGTGGAGGTTCTAGCCCATGCACTTATTTTTCTGTATTTACAAATCTAACTTAACCACTGTTTTTTTGTTTTGAAGAGGATACCTTCACTCTTGAACAGAACTTTCCAAACTTGTTGTCGAACGTAGACTCATTCTAGGCTGAGTCTGAGAAGAGTTTTTCTCCAACGGCAACCCTTGACCTACATTTGGACTCTAAAACTTCAGACTGTTTGTAGGCCATTTAGGACTGAGATGAGGAGAAACTGCTTCATAAGAACATAAGAACATAAGAATTAGGAACAGGAGTAGGCCATCTAGCCCCTCGAGCCTGCTCCGCCATTCAACAAGATCATGGCTGATCTGGCCGTGGACATAGATCCACTTACCCGCCCGCTCCGCATAACCCTTAATTCCCTCATTGGTTAAGAATCTATCTATCTGTGATTTGAATGCATTCAATGAGCTAGCCTCAACTGCTTCCTTGGGCAGAGAATTCCACAGATTCACAACCCTCTGGGAGAAGAAATTCCTTCTCAACTCAGTTTTAAATTGGCTCCCCCGTATTTTGAGGCTGTGCCCCCTAGTTCTAGCCTCCCCGACCAGTGGAAACAGCATCTCTGTCTCTATCTTGTCTATCCCTTTCATTATTTTAAATGTTTCAATAAGATCACCCCTCATCCTTCTGAACTCCAATGAGTAAAGACCCAGTCTACTCAATCTATCATCATAAGGTATCGCCCTCATCTCTGGTATCAGCCTAGTGAATCGTCTCTGTAGACCCTCCAAAGCTAGTATATCCTTCCTTAAGTAAGGTGACCAAAACTGCACGTAGTACTCCAGGTGCAGCCTGACCAATACCCTGTACAGTTGCAGCAGGACCTCCCTGCTTTTGTACTCCATTCCTCTTGCATGAAGGCCAACATTCCATTCGTCTTCCTGATTACCTGCTGCACCTGCAAACTAACTTTTTGGGATTCATGCACAAGGACCCCCAGGTCCCTCTGCACCTCAGCATGTTGTAATTTCTCCCCATTCAAATAATATTCTCTTTTACTGTTTTTTTTTCCAAGGTGGATGACCTCACATTTTCCGACATTGTATTCCATCTGCCAAATCTTAGCCCATTCGCTTAACCTATCTAAATCTCATTGCAGCCTCTCCATTTCCTCTACACAATCTGCTTTCCCACTAATCTTTGTGTCATCTGCAAATTTTGTTACACTACACTCTGTCCCCTCTTCCAGGTCATCTATGTATATTGTAAACAGTTGTGGTCCCAGCACCGACCCCTGTGGCACACCACTAACCACCGATTTCCAACCCGAAAAGGACCCATTTATCCTGACTCTCTGCTTTCTGTTAGCCAGCCAATTCTTGATCCATGCTAATACATTTCCTCTGACTCCGCGTACCTTTATCTTCTGCAGTAATCTTTTGTGTGGCACCTTATCGAATGCCTTTTGGAAATCTAAATACACCACATCCATCGGTACACCTCTATCTATCATGCTCGTTATATCCTCAAAGAATTCCAATAAATTAGTTAAACATGATTTCCCCTGCATGAATCCATGTTGCGCCTGCTTGATTGCACTATTCCTATCTAGATGTCCCGCTATTTCTTCCTTAATGATAGCTTCAAGCATTTTCCCCACTACAGATGTTAAACTAACCGGCCTATAGTTACCTGCCTGAGTTCACTCAGAGAGTTGTTAACCTGTGTAATTCGCTACCGCAGAGAGTTGTTGATACTAGTTCATTGGATATATTCAAGAGGGAGTGAGATATGGCCCTTACAGCTAAGGGAATCAAGGGGTATGGAGAGAAAGCAGGAAAGGGTTACTGAGGGAATGATCAGCCATGATCTTATTGAATGGTGGTGCAGGCTCGAAGGGCCGAATGGCCTCCTCCTGCACCTATTTTCTATGTTTCTATGTTTCTATGTTTCTATGACTCAGACTCAGACTTAATTTCTGACTTTTTCTTGGACTTGTTTCTAGTACATCTGATGTAGGACTCTGGTACTACTGGTACTCTACTTGTAACAAGACAATCTGACTCCTCAGAAATAATTGAATCATTCCAACTTTCAACTCCTTCCACATCTGTAGGTAAAATATGGTCAATGTGAATAAGCTTAACTTTTCCATGATCAAACATTTTTACCAAATATGTGAGAGGACCACATATATTCACTATTCTTCCTGATAACCACTTTAACCATTTATGGTGATGGTTCGTCACTCTCACCTTCTGATTCAATTTCATATTTCACTCTCTTACTCTACCTCTATCATGATTTTATTTCTGTCTTAATTGTTTCTCTTCTACTGACTGTGCCAGGTTTGGCTTTAACAATGAGAACCTGGTTCGTGGTTGTATTTTGAGAAACAATTCTGCTGGTGTTCTACCAGTAGTGATATGAGGAATACCACGAAAAGTAATCAGAAAATATGTCAATTTGTGATCCTACGACAACTGCAGTTTCTTTGGATTTGGATCCAACATTCGCTTGATGTTTACAACTTGTACTGTGCGCTCTGCTGCACCATTTGCAGCACGATGGTATGGTGGAAGTTTGATGTGTTTCACACCATTTCTGCTTTTGAACTGTGAAAATTCTTCTGAACAAAATTGCAGCCCATTATCAGACACAATTTCTTCTAGGAGGCCATATGAAGAAAATAATCTTTGCAAATTGGCTAGTGTTTTAATTGTTGTTATTTTCCACATCAGCACAACCTCTACCCACTTTGACTGACTATCAATCACAATGAACTATTGTTGTCCTTCTAGCTCAGCAAAATCTAAATATAACCTTTGCTACACCCGGGGAGGCCATTTCCATGGCTGTAATGGTACTTATGGTGATTCCTTGCTTACCGACTGACATGTTGTGCACTGACTAATGATGTATTCTGTGGGGTTGAAATTCGGTATCGCCGTTTTTGAGGCGGTGACACCATCTGAGTGCTGATTTTAGCGCCGGGTATTAGGCGCAGCCCCAAAGTCATAAATTCCATTTTTATGCCCAAAGATGAGAGAGCAGTGCTAAAAAGTGGCGTTGCACACTCTCTCTCAGACGGGAGCTCAGGAGGCCTACTGAATTTCCCGACTGGAGGTGGCCACCATGCTAGAAAAAAGACCGGCAAAAAAAAAACCTAAAACATATCTGATCTCCACTCTTAAAACTAATGAAAACATGCAGAAATAAATAAAGAGAAAAACTTATCTTGCTTTCTGGGCAATTCTGCATGAGATCCGCTCTTTTTCGACAAATTTTTCCTGGCTGTGCGGCCTCCTATTTGTAAGATGTCGATGCCGCTTACGGATGATGGTAGGCATTTGTCGCCTATTAGCCGCCTCGCCCGTGCAGTAATAGACAGCTTCTACAACCAAATTTTGACCCCTATATCTTTATCTAAACCTGGCTACCTGGTAACTACATACAACACTCTTGTCATGAAGATCTCCTAACAATTTGGACCTAAATTTATTTAGAGTAACTACTCTTGCACCCCACATGATACCATCTTTATCCACTGACAATTCATTCCCACAAATGAAGTATGGATGAATATGTTCCTCTGATACATGGTTTTGCCATTCATTTGCTAAATAATCATACACCTTTGACGTAACTGGGTCACGTTTGGTTGCTCTACTATTTCATCAGCTGTGACTGACAGTTCATCAATGAATGAAAAATGGAACACTTCTTCTACCTTATTGATAATGTCCTCAGTTTCTAGTCTTTTGAGTTCTTGCTCAACTTTCTCCTTGAGTGTTATATGGTACAGGACTTGGCTTGCATTAAACTGGCCTAGCTTCCTTCAGCACTCTGACAGTCACCTTGAATTTTTGGATCGGACTGCCTGTTTCGCGGAACACCATCGGATACAGCTTGATGATTTCACCTTTTGATGCAAATCTCATTTCAACACGAAAAATCTCATTCCAATCCAGCTACAGTGATTCCAACCCATTTTTACCTATCAAGGCAGGCTTGTGTCCTGCCACTACTAAGAGAGGCAAGCTTTGAAACTGATCCTTGTATTTCACCAGTATAGTGATACATCCTACAACAGGGACTTTCTCTCTTGAGTAGCCTCGCAGCTCTTTCTTCGATTTATCCAGTCGAAAATCACGCAACTTGTCCAAGATATAGCGATTCCGGTACTACGCTCATGGATCTGTGTTGATTTTCATGGGTTTCCTGGTTCTTGCAACATCTACATGGATGATGATACACCATGAATCATTGTTAGATACCCTCGTGCTCCTGATGAGGTGTACCACCAAAACCTCCTCGTTCTGTTGCTTCGGTTCAATGCTATGTCATCTTTGACGATTACTACTTATAGCATTGAAAGTCGATTTACTCTTCAGTTGGCGTGCCTTCGCATGATGCCCAGTTTCCTTGCAGCAGAAACACTCTGCCTTCACATATGGACAGCTTTGAGCAATGTGTTGTCCCAGGCATTGATATCCTCGGTCGCCAATGTGATATATTCTTACAATATCACTTATAAGCACACTCTACACAAGATGGCTCTTAACAGAAAACTGTCATCGTGTGACCTTGCCACATGATCAGTTGCTGAGGCCTTGGGGCCTAACTGCCTTTTACTTTTAACGTGCAAGCTATTCACCTCGGTTGTCTGATGACTGGAAAAGATGCAAAATTCTCGAGAGTATTGGTCAGTCTTATCCATTGACAAGCTAAATCAAAAGTCAAGTTAAGGGTTGTCAAAAACTTCCTTCTGATTGCTTCATTTTTCATCCCACAAATAAAGCGGTCACGCAATGCTCGGTCCTGAAAGTTTCCAAAATGACAGTGAATGGATAGCTTCTTTAAACCTACAATGTACTCACTGATACCCTCATCAGTTAATTGATTTTGTGTTCCAAAATGATAACTTTCAGCAATTTAGAGGGTCTCGGGAATGTAGTGCTGTTCTACCTTGGTTAGAATCTCTGTCAGTGGCCTTGCCCTTTAGCTTGACAGGAACAAGCACATTTTTCAGAGTTTAATACAACCTGTGGATCTGCTTCAGTCAGGAAAATAGCCAGTTTTCTTCCTAAAATCGCCCGGTTACGGTTTTCATCATCGGGGACTTCGACGATACTGTTTGTGGTGAAAAACATTTCTAACTGTTTAATATATACTCCGAAAGTCTCTTGAGCGCAATGGAAGTCACCCAAGTGCCCTATTCTCCTCATAGGTGCTGCTATCTGGACTCTAGCAATGTCAACAGTTCAGAAAAGTTTACTTGTAATTTACCTTGGATTTTAAGCTGTTCTGCAAAACAAAGAACTCTCAATGTTGCTCTGTCAGTTGGCTGGATTATCTACCAACAAAAAGTTCAGCTAGGGAATCCAGAAATCCTATTCTCATTCGCCAATGTGATATATTCTTACGACATCACTAATAAGCACACTCTATACAAGATGGCTCTTAACAGAAAACTGTCATCATGTGACCTTGCCACGTGATCCTTTATTATTTACATCAGTAGTTGCAGTACATCGGTAATCCATTAGGTGGAGCAGTAGACCACTAGGTGGAACTCCACTACACTGCTGGTGGTGGGAGAGCGAGAGATGCGGATCTCCCAGCATCCTGGTGAAAGAATTAAATTTCATACAGGCACATGGAATACAGCAGTCACTCGTATGATGATGATGTCAGCAACCAGTGAATTTTCATCATGTGCATAATGGTAATATTACCCATTCTTGATCTAAATCTTCTAAATCATAAGAACATAAGAACATAAGAAATACAAGCAGGAGTAGGCCATTCGGCCCTTCGAGCCTGCACCACCATTCAATAAGATCATGGCTGATCTTTCACCTCAGTACCCCTTTCCTGCTTTCTCTCCATATCCCTTGATCCCTTTAGCCATAAGGGCCACATCTAACTCCCTCTTGAATATATCCAACGAACTGGCATCAACAACTCTCTGTGGTAGGGAACTCCGGAATCAATCTAGTGAACCTTCTCTGAACAGCCTCCAATGCAATTATATCCTTCCTTAAATACGGAGACCAAAACTGTACGCAGTACTCTAGATGTGGCCTCACCAATACCCTGTACAGTTGTAGCAGGATGGCTCTGCTTTTATACTCTATTTCCCCTTGTGATACAGGCCAACATTCCATTTGCCTTCCTGATTACTTGCTGTACCTGCATACTAACTGTTTGTGTTTCATGTACAAGGACCCCCAGGTCCATCTGTACTGCAGCACTTTGCAATTTTTCTCCATTTAAATTATAATTTGCTTTTCTATTTTTTCTGCCAAAGTGGATAACCTCACATTTTCCCACATTATAATACATCTGCCAAATCTTTACACACTCACTTAGCCTTTCTATATCCCTTTGCAGATTTTTTGTGTCCTCCTCACAATTTGCTTTCTCACCCATCTTTGTATCATCAGGAAACTTTGTTACATTACACTCAGTCCCTTCATCCAAGTCATTAATATAGATTGTAAATAGTTGAGATCCCAGCACTGATCCCTGCGGCACCCCACTATTTACTGTTTGCCAACCAGAGAATGACCCATTTATCCCGACTCTCTGTTTTCTGTTAGTTAGCCAATCGTCTATCCATGCTAATATATTACCTCAACCCCGTGAACTTTTATCTTATGCAATAACCTTTTATGTGGTACCTTATCGAATGCTTTGTGGAAATCCAAATACACCACATCCACTGGTTGCCCCTTATCCACCCTGCTCAATACATCCTCAAAGAACTCCAGAAAATTTGTCAAACATGATTTCCTTTTCATAAAACCATGCTAACTCTGCTTGATTGAATTATGCTTTTCCAAATGTCCTGCTACTGCTTCCTTAATAATGGACTCGAGAATGTTCCCAACGACAGATGTTAGGCCAATTGATGTATAGTTTCCTGTTTTCTGTCTGCATCCTTTTTTAAACAGGGGTGTTATATTTGCGGTTTTCCAATTCCCTGGGTCCTCCCCAGAATCCAGGGAATTTTGGTAGATTACAACCAATGCATCCACTATCCCTGCAGCCACTTCTTTTAAGACTCTAGGATGTAAGCCATCAGATTCAGGTGACTTGTCCGCCTTTAGTCCCATTATTTTACTTCTTTAGTGATTGTGATTGTATTATGTTCCTCCCTCCCTATAGCCCCTTGATTATCCACTATTGGGATGTTTTTAATGTCTTCGACCGTGAAGACCAATACAAAATATTTGTTTACCGTCTCTGCCATTTCCCGATTCCCCATATTAATTCCCCAGTCTCATCCTCTCGTGGATCAACATTTACTTTAGCCACTCTTTTCCTTTTTATGTACCTATAAAAACTCTTACTATCTGTTTTTACATTTCATGCTACTCTACTTTCATAATCTATCTTCCTTCTCTTTATTTTATTTTAGTCGCTCTTTGCTAGCTTTTAAAATTTTCCCAATCCTCTGGCCTCCCACTAGACTTGGCACACATTATATGCCCTTGTTTTCAAATTGATATCATCCCTTATTTTCTGAGTTAGCTACCGATGGTTATCCCATCTCTTTACTCTCCCACAGTCTATCAAGTGCCCACCCACTCCTGCCACGGTCCAACTGGAGGAGGATGACGACTCCTCAGAGGAAGCTACAGCTGTGAGGGTGCAGCGTCAGCAGATCCAACGCACCCAGCACCAGCGCAGATACGGAAACCTCGATGGATCTTGCAAGACGTAGAGTAGTGTTATCACCTGGTGTCTCACACATCACAAGTGAGCAAGAGTAGGTGTTGACAAGGACAGCAATGGAGACTCCTCGCCGGAGGACGCTCCAAGCTCTACTGAGCTGCATGCAAATATTGAGCCTTGGGGGCCATCATGAAAGATCGTGATCTTGGAGGGGCAGCAACAATTGCATGAAGCTCTGGCAGCTTTTGCAGCCATGATGACTACAAATGCGCAGAGAATGGAGGAATCCATCGCCAACATGAGCAGCACCATGTCACAGGCGATGATGTGCTGTTCCATGGAAAGGATGGCCACCTGCATGGAGCCAAGTCAGATGAGCACATGAGCACTGTTGTGTATGCAATAACTATTAGACTGAGTACTGTTTAACTCCAAGAGGAATAACCTTGACTCTGCTTTATTAAGGCCCAAAGTGACTGATATACAAAATGGCTGGCCTTTTATACTTGGGCTGCACACACGTGCATGCAGCCCAATGACCTCCAACAGTGACGACATCTAGCGGCTAGTGATCCCAAAAGTACATAAATGACAATACCCCCCTCTGAGATATTAACACAGTCTTTTACAAATTGAGACGGTCCTGTGTTTAACACTCCAAGCTTGACCAACTCAGTTCAACTCCAGCCTTGGGTGAGTGTTCAGAGTCTTTTGTGACTGGTGGCTGGGTGGCTGATCTCGTGGAAGTGACAATGGCCATGTCAGAGATTGAAGGTCCATTTTCATTGAACATGTCAGTGATTGAAAGTCCAGATTCACTGATGACCACTGAGTCCTCTGATGACTGGGGGTAGGTTGGTTGGTTGTCGATTGTCTCATCCTCCAGTTGTTCCGGTTTGTCTGTGTGCCACAGCTTTGTCTGATCTATAGGTTTCCTGCATGTTTGCCCATTTTTGAGCATGCCGATAAATACTCTGTTGCCCTCCTTGGCCATGACAGTACCAGCGATCCACTTGGGACTCTGACCATAATTCAGAACATATATAGGATCATTTACAGAAGTATCGCGTGACACAGCTGCGCGATCGTAATACCCTTGCTGACTTGGTCTTCTATATTCAACATGATTATTCAAGTCAGGGTGTACAAGAGATAGCTCGGTCTTAAGACCTCTCTTCATCATTAGTTCGCAGGTGAGATCTCGGTAAGCATGTGTGATCTTGTCCTGTAACTGAGCAGTATGCATGACAGATGGGTCTGCAGCGACTCTTGGGTTACTCGCTTCATGTTCTGCTTTATGATTTGGACAGCATGTTCTGCTTGCCCATTGGATGCAGGTTTGAACAGTGCTGACCTTACATGTTTGATACCATTGAGTTTCATGAACTCTTGAAACTCTTGACTGGTGAAGCACGATCCGTTGTCGCTAACAATGATTTCAGGCAGACCATGTGTCGCGAACATGACACTGAGATTCTCAATGTTAGCTGTGGATGTGCTGGATGACATGATTATACATTCAATCACTTCGAATATGCATCCACCACAACTAAAAACATCTTCCCCAGGAAGGGACCTGCAAAATCTATGTGAATCCTCGACCATGGTTTGGACGGTCACGACCACAGACTCAGCGGCAATTCCGCTGGTGCTTTGCTGAGCTACATGCAAGTGTTGCACTGATGCACACATGATTCCAGCTCAGAGTCAATTCCCGGCCACCATACATGAGACCTTGCAATGGCTTTCATTATTACAATGCCAGGATGTGTGCTATGTAGCTCACGTACAAATTTCTCTCTCCCTTTCTTGGGCATAACAACACGATTGCCCCACAGTTTATAATCCGACTGAATAGACAGTTCGTCTTTGCGATGAATGTAAGTTTTGGTCTCCTCGCACATTTGCTTGGGTATGGCAGACCAATCACCTTTAAGAATGCAACTCTTCACCACCAATAAAATCGGGTCCTGGCTGGTCCAGGTCTTAACTTGTTGAGCTGTGACAAGGGTTCCTTCACTCCCAAAAGCATCCATAACGAACAATAGGTCCACCGGTTGTGGCGTTTCCACCTCCGATGTGGGCAACGGCAGATATCTCAAAGCAGCGGCACAATTCTTGGTGCCAGCTCTATGGCGAATGACATAATCATAAGCGGATAATGTCAGTGCCCACCTCTGTATGCGGGATGAGGCGTTGGTATTGATACCTTTGTTTTCAGAGAACAATGAAATGAGCGGCTTGTGATCTGTCTCCAGTTCAAATCGAAGACCAAACAGGTACTGATGCATATTTTTAACCCCATACACACAGGCTAATGCTTCTTTCTCTACCATGCTGTAGGCTCTTTCCGCTTTAGACAAACTTTTTGAAGCATACGCGACTGGTTGAAGTTTACCCGAATCATTAGCTTGTTGGAGTATGCAACTAATTCCAGATGACGAAGCATCACAGACCAATACTAAATGTTTACTTGGGGCATAATGTACCAGCAGCTTGTTAGAGCAAAGCAGATTAGTGGCTTTCTCAAAAGCTCTGTCTTGAGACGGACCCCACACCCAGTTGTCGCCTTTTCTTAGCAGCATGTGCAGTGGTTCTAATAAGGTGCTCAATTTAGGTAGGAGGTTACCGAAGTAATTGAGTAGACCCAGGAACGAACGCAGCTCTGTCACATTCTTCGGCTTGGGTGCATTCTTGATGGCCTTGGTTTTCACGTCCGTGGGCCTGATGCCGTCAGCAGCAATTTTCCTCCCCAGGAATTCGACGTCTGGTGCCATGAAGACGCACTTCGAGCATTTCAGTCTGAGTCCCACTTTGTCCAGACGATGTAGAACTTCTTCCAGGTTGTTCAGATGTTCCTCGGAGTCACGACCTATGAGCAGGATGTCAGCTTGGAACACGACGGTTCTGGGAACGGACTTCAGTAGACTCTTCATGTTTCTCTGAAATATTGCTGCAGCCGAGCGAATTCCAAAAGGGCACCTGTGATAAATAAACAGTCCTTTATGCGTGTTAATGCACGTAAGTCTCTTCGATGTCTTGACCAGCTCCTGTGACATGTAGGCTGATGTCAAGTCCAGTTTGGTGAACGATTTCCCCCTGGCTAGTGTTGCAAACAAGTCATCAGCCTTCGGTAACAGATACTGATCCTGTTTCGAAACCCTGTTCATCATAGCCTTGTAGTCTCCACAGATTCTGACTGTGCCATCACTTTTCAGCACAGGAACAATGGGGCTGGCCCATTCATTAAATTTAACCGGTGAAATGATCCCTTCACACTGGAGTCTGTCCAGTTCGATTTCGACTTTCTCCCTCATCATATACAGAACTGCCTGAGCTTTATGATGGACAGCTCTTGCATTCGATGGATCTGCACCTTGGCTCACGTGAAGTTGCCAATGCCTGGTTTGAACAGCGAGGGGAACTTGCTCAGTACTTAGGCACATGTATCTTCCTTCGACACAACGCCTTGATGTCGTTCCAGTCGCAACTGATTTTTTTCAAGCTAGTTCCTGACGAACAGCGTTGGGCCATTACCTGGGACAATCCATAGCGGTAACTCGTGCACCGCACCGTCATACGACACTTTAATTGTGGCACTGCCAATTACGGTTATGAGTTCTTTGGTCTACGCGCGCAACTTGGCATTAACTGGACTCAGCCTGGGCATCACAGCCTTAGTATCCCACAGCTTGTCGAATGTCCTCTGGCTCATTATCAATTGACTCACCCCCGTGTTGGCTAACTAACAGAATTGGCTAACTAACAGAAAGCAGAGAGTCGGGATAAATGGGTCCTTTTCAGGTTGGCAATCGGTGGTTAGTGGTGTGCCACAGGGATCGGTGCTGGGACCACAACTGTTTACAATATACATAGATGACCTGGAAGAGGGGACAGAGTGTGTTGTCACAAAATTTACAGATGACACAAAGATTAATGGGAAAGCGGGTTGTGTAGAGGACACAGAGAGACTGCAAAGAGATTTAGATAGGTTAAGCGAATGGGCTAAGGTTTGGCAGATAGAATACAATGTCGGAAAATGTGAGGTCATCCACCTTGGAAAAAAAAACAGTAAAAGGGAATATTATTTGAATGGGGAGAAATTACAACTTGCTGTGGTGCAGAGGGATCTGGGGGTCCTTGTGCATGAATCCCAAAAAGTTAGTTTGCAGGTGCAGCAGGTAATCAGGAAGGTGAATGGAATGTTGGCCTTCATTGCGAGAGGGATGGAGTACAATAGCAGGGAGGTCCTGCTGCAACTGAACAGGGTATTGGTGAGGCCGCACCTGGAGTACTGCATGCAGTTTTGGTCACCTTACTTAAGGAAGGATATACTAGCTTTGGAGGGGGTACAGAGATGATTCACTAGGCTGATTCCGGAGATGAGGGGGTTACCTTATGATGATAGATTGAGTAGACTGGGCCTTTACTCGTTGGAGTTCAGAAGGATGAGGGGTGATCTTATCGAAACATTTAAAATAATGAATGGGATAGACAAGATAGAGGCAGAGAGGTTGTTTCCACTGGTCGGGGAGACTAGAACTAGGGGGCACAGCCTCAAAATACGGGGGAGCCAATTTAAAACCGAGTTGAGAAGGAATTTCTTCTCCCAGAGGGTTGTGAACCTGTGGAATTCTCTGCCCAAGGAAGCAGTTGAGGCTAGCTCATTGAATGTATTCAAGTCACAGGTCGATAGATTTTTAACCAAGAAGGGAATTAAGGGTTATGTGGAGCGGGCGGGTAAGTGGAGCTGAATCCACGGCCAGATCAGCCATGACCTTGTTGAATGGCGGAGCAGGCTCGAGGGGCTAGATGGCCTACTCCTGTTTCTAATTCTTACATTCTTATGTTCTTGTGTGTCCAGTTCTATCGATACCGGCACCCCATTAAACTTCACGTTGATCCTTATCGGTTTGCTCTTAGTTAAGAATGAGTACATTCCATACAATTCCTCCTCTGGTCTCTCAGATTGCGTATCCGGATCCGCGCTAATCTGACCATCATCCTCCACGTGGTGTGTAGCAGCACGCTTGCTCATCTGCAGACACTTGCGCTGGAGATGCCCCACTCTCAGACAGCCTTTGCAACTATTTTGCTTAAATCGACACTGCTGGTGCTGGTGATTTAGCCCACAATGCCAACATGGAGAAATCAGGTAAATTTCCACTGGCAGAATTTGGGCAGCCCCAGGTTTCGCGTGTGCAGTCGGTTTGGCCATGCTATGTGCTGCTCTGTCAAACGCCGAATCAATCACATTTACAGTACTTGCCAAGTTTCGATTTTTCAGTGATATCTGCTTTAGACTTCTATCCGTCGTCATGCATGACTAAGCGATCGTGATGGCCCTGTTCAAGTTCAACGTCTCCACCGCCAGTAGTTTACGCAGGATCACCTCGTGCTTGATGCCGATTACAAAGAAGTCCCACAGCATATCTGCCAACACAGCTCCGAACTTACACGATCCCGCTAGACTTCTCAGGTCGGCAACGAATTCCGCCGCATTCTGGCCCTTTGAGTGAATGTGAATATAAAATCTGTATCTCGAGATGATGATGCCTTCGTCTGGCTTAAGGTGGTCCTGTACCAGTGTACACAATTCTTCCTATGTCTTCTCTGTTGGACTCACAGGCAGGAGTAGATTCTTTATCAGACCATAAATTTTTGGACCGCAAAGCGTGAGGAACACCACCCGGCGTCGCCGACCTCCTCCATTTTGTTGGCCATGAAGAACTGGCTCAAACCCCTCACAAAGTCTGCCCAATCTTCTCCTTCGACAAATCGCTCCAACAATCCAATTGTGCTCATTTTTGCATGCAAAGGTTCTTGTTGCCTCGTCGCCAAATGTTGTGTATGTAATAACTGTTAGATTGAGTACTGTTTAACTCCAAGAGGTATAAACTTGGCTCTGCTTTATTAAGGCCCAAAGTGACTGATATACAAAATGGCTGGCCTTTTATACTTGGGCTGCACACACGTGCGTACAGCCCAATGGCTTCGAACAGTGATGCCATCTAGTGGCTTGTGATCCCAAAAGTACATACTTACTGTGGACAACAGATGGCTGACCCTCATGGACCTCATCTTGAGGAGGGATATAAATATGGACTTGGCCTACTACTATGCAGCAAGGTGCTCTCCAGCTCCTTGCTAGCAGGGAAGTGCTGGTGACCCATGAGAGAGGTGATGGCGAGAGGCAATATGGAAGTGGGTGCTCTTCTCAAAGTGCTCCAACTCCTCTCCCATTGCCTCCTATCAGTCAGAGCCCCACATGCTTCCTCGGATGCCAATTGCCGAGTCTGCCCCCACACAGTTGCAGGAGGAGCAGACTTTTTCGGGGCCATCACAGGCTCCAGAGGGCGTCCACCAAAAGTGTCTAACCAGTCACAGCAGGGAAGTGAGCAGCCTGTCTCTACCGCTGCTGAAGCCACAGGTGTAGCACCTCATAGAAGCACTCAGAAAAGGAAAAAGGCACAATTGTAGATGCACAAGGTTTGTGTAATGAGAGAGGATTAATTAGCAATCTCATTGTGCGAGACCCCTTGGGGAAGAGTGACCATAATATGGTGGAATTCTGCATTAGGATGGAGAATGAAACAGTTAATTCAGAGACCATGGTCCAGAACTTAAAGAAGGGTAACTTTGAAGGTATGAGGCGTGAATTGGCTTGGATAGATTGGCGAATGATACTTAAGGGGTTGACTGTGGATGGGCAATGGCAAACATTTAGAGACCGCATGGATGAACTACAACAATTGTACATTCCTGTCTGGCGTAAAAATAAAAAAGGGAAGGTGGCTCAACTGTGGCTATCAAGGGAAATCAGGGATAGTATTAAAGCCAAGGAAGTGGCATACAAATTGGCCAGAAATAGCAGCGAACCCGGGGACTGGGAGAAATTTAGAACTCAGCAGAGGAGGACAAAGGGTTTGATTAGGGCAGGGAAAATGGAGTACGAGAAGAAGCTTGCAGGGAACATTAAGGCGGATTGCAAAAGTTTCTATAGATATGTAAAGAGAAAAAGGTTAGTAAAGACAAACGTAGGTCCCCTGCAGTCAGAATCAGGGGAAGTCATAATGGGGAACAAAGAAATGGCAGACCAATTGAACAAGTACTTTGGTTCGGTATTCACTAAGGAGGACACAAACAACCTTCCGGATATAAAGGGGTCAGAGGGTCTAGTAAGGAGGAGGAACTGAGGGAAATCCTTATTAGACGGGAAATTGTGTTGGGGAAATTGATGGGATTGAAGGCCGATAAATCCCCAGGGCCTGATGGACTGCATCCCAGAGTACTTAAGGAGGTGGCCTTGGAAATAGCGGATGCATTGACAGTCATTTTCCAACATTCCATTGACTCTGGATCAGTTCCTATCGAGTGGAAGGTAGCCAATGTAACCCCACTTTTTAAAAAAGGAGGGAGAGAGAAAACAGGGAATTATAGACCGGTCAGCCTGACCTCAGTAGTGGGTAAAATGATGGAATCAATTATTAAAGAAGTCATAGCAGCGCATTTTGAAAAAGGTGACATGATAGGTCCAAGTCAGCATGGATTTGTGAAAGGGAAATCATGCTTGACAAATCTTCTGGAATTTTTTGAGGATGTTTCCAGTAGAGTGGACAAGAGAGAACCAGTTGATGTGGTATATTTGGACTTTCAGAAGGCTTTCGACAAGGTCCCACACAAGAGATTAATTTGCAAAGTTGAAGCACATGGGATTGGGGGTAGTGTGCTGACGTGGATTGAGAACTGGTTGTCAGACAGGAAGCAAAGAGTAGGAGTAAATGGGTACTTTTCAGAATGGCAGGCAGTGACTAGTCGGGTACCGCAAGGTTCTGTGCTGGGGCCTCAGCTGTTTACATTGTACATTAATGATTTAGACGAGGGGATTAAATGTAGTATCTCCAAATTTGCGGATGACACTAAGTTGGGTGGCAGTGTGAGCTGCGAGGAGGATGCTATGAGGCTGCAGAGTGACTTGGATAGGTTAGGTGAGTGGGCAAATGCATGGCAGATGAAGTATAATGTGGATAAATGTGAGGTTATCCACTTTGGTGGTAAAAACAGAGAGACAGACATTATCTGAATGGTGACAGATTATGAAAAGGGGAGGTGCAACGAGACCTGGGTGTCATGGTACATCAGTCATTGAAGGTTGGCATGCAGGTACAGCAGGCGGTTAAGAAAGCAAATGGCATGTTGGCCTTCATAGCGAGGGGATTTGAGTACAGGGGCAGGGAGGTGTTGCTACAGTTGTACAGGGCCTTGGTGAGGCCATACCTGGAGTATTGTGTATAGTTTTGGTCTCCTAACTTGAGGAAGGACATTCTTGCTATTGAGGGAGTGCAGCGAAGATTCACCAGACTGATTCCTGGGATGGTGGGACTGACCTATCAAGAAAGACTGGATCAACTGGGCTTGTATTCACTGGAGTTCAGAAGAATGAGAGGGGACCTCATAGAAACGTTTAAAATTCTGATGGGTTTAGACAGGTTAGATGCAGGAAGAATGTTCCCAATGTTGGGGAAGTCCAGAACCAGGGATCACAGTCTGAGGATAAGGGGTAAGCCATTTAGGACCGAGATGAGAAGAAACTTCTTCACCAAGAGAGTGGTGAACCTGTGGAATTCTCTACCACAGAAAGTAGTTGAGGCCAATTCACTAAATATTTTCAAAAGGGAGTTAGATGAAGTCCCTTGATCCCCCTAGTAGGGGGATCAAGGGGTATGGTGAGAAAGCAGGAATGGGATACTGAAGTTGCATGTTCAGCCATGAACTCATTGAACGGCGGTGCAGGCTAGAAGGGCTGAATGGCCTACTCCTGCACCTATTTTCTATGTTTCTATGTTTCTATGCACATGTGTGTAGGAACAAATGTTAGTGTTAGGTTTCAGTTATTTTGATGACACAGATAAATGTGTTACTCAGCACCACTTTCCGGTCTTGTCCATTTTTGCCTGCTACCTTTGCAGTGGCCTTGTCATTTGGAGTGAATGGTGAGACATTATTTAACCTCGAACACAGAAGGTTTGGGTGAGAGGAATGGCTTTGTCATTGTAGGGATGCTTTATGTTGTTGGAGGCGGGGTGGAGCTTCGTACAGTACGTGGCAGACACCTGCGTGCATTGGAGCATGATCAGTAAATCTGGCCAGAATGAGGCCATCTCGGGCCTCCCAGACAGCAATGTGCACCTCTGCTGGTGCCATCTCCACCTCGGGTCCGTCCTCCTCCTAATCTTTCACTGCTCCTCCTCCTGCTCCTCTTCTGAAGAGGCTCTGCACTCTGCGCCTTGCTCCTCCAGCAGCTCCAATACTCGCTGCTATGTTGTACAGCGCACAGCAAACGATGATTATAGAAACCCTGGCTAGTGCATACTGAAAGGCTTCTCCAGATCTTTCAAGGCATCTGGAGCCCACCTTTGGCATGTCTATTGCTTGCTCCATGACACATCTGGCAGACCTGTGGCTCTCATTATAATGCTCCTCAGCCTCAGTACTTGGCCTCCTTAAGGGTGTTATCAGCCACGTCTTCAGTGGATAGGTTTGTCTCCAAGCAGCCAGCCCGATAAATCTGTTTGGAGGTACGAAGAGCTGAAGGAATGTGGACTGGCACAGCACGAAAGAGTCATGACAGCTGCTCGGAAATCTGTTGCAAGATATTTTTATGGTTGCAGGTCAGCTGCATATTAAGGGAGTAGAAGCCCTTGCTGTTCACAAACACTCCTGGGCGATAATGGGGTGCCTTCGTGGCCACATGTGTGCAGTCGATGATGCCCTGCACCTGTGGGAAGCCAACCAGAGCCGCAAAGCTGAGCGTCCGCTCAGTAACACTGGCCTCATCAGTGGCAAAATTCACATAATTGTCTGACTTGTGAAACATGGCATCGGTTACCTGGATGATGCATCTGTGGTCGGACATCTGCGAGATCCAGCAAATGTCTGCTGCAGATCCCTGGAAGGAGCCTGAGGTGAAGAAGTTGAGGGCGGTGGTGACTTTGACACCCACAGGTAAGGAGTGTCCATAAGGACCTCTGAGCAGCAGACCTTATTCCAGCAAGCTGCAAATGTCTGCGATGACCTGCTGCGATAGCCTGAGCCTCCTGAAGTACTAGCTGCTCAGTCATGTCCAGGAAGCTTATCCTGTGTGTACCCTGTGTTGGGGTATTGCCTCTGGCATGCTGCAGCCCTATGGTGACCCCTCTCTCAGGTTGTTGAGGAGAAGGCTGCTGTTATGGTCGCTGCTGTTGCTGCTGTTGTGGCTGCTGCTGCTGGTGTGGTTGGTGTGGGTGGTGTGACTTGGTCTGATTGTGAGGTCCAAGGTGAGAGAGCATAAGCGGCACCCATGCTGCTGTAATAGCTGGCAGGTATAGTGGAGATCAAAGGCACAATCCCGCAATGGTGTGATTGTGACTGGCAATTGGTGTGAGTAGCTTCTGAGGTTGCAGAAATGACCTGCACACTGCTGATAGCGAAATCTCGGCACAAAATGATGTCAGCAAGTGCCTTTCCATTAGCCAAGAAATCAAGTGTAATATGGGAGTATTTATGTATTTTTCCCAGCTTTCAATTAATGCCCTTGCACAATAGCTACTGAGCTTCCACATCCCCTTCACAGGCTAGCTTCCCGATGTGTGTGAATCCCATGCTCTTGAAGTTAAAGCCAAAAGCTGGTGTTAAAAACCCTCTTAACAGCCTCTCAAGAAGCAGATAAGTACTTGAATTAGGTCGCCCACCTCTGCCAAGCGAGTCTGTAGCACATTGGGAAACGCGCTCGAGTTAAATGCGGAAATCGGCGGGATGAAAGCGGGTTCCCGGCGTGCCGACAATTTCGCCGATTTTTACTGCCGACCTGTCCCCAAACACGCACACTTGCCAATGGTAAAATTCTAGTCAAAATGTCAGTGGTTCTCCGAATATTATTTGACATAACAACACTGTTTTTATAAACATCTGACTCACAATGAGGAATGCCACGGGAGATCCGCTAGTATATTAAAAATGGCTGGCATTTTTTGTGCAACCTACTGGTAGTGATCTCGGTAGAGAAATATATATCGCTGAAAATTCGGTACCGCCCAGCCACGAGGCGGAACTTCCTGTGCCAAGCGCAGAAGTCCTGCCCCGCATGCTATATTGGGATTACCGCCCCTGACAGGAACTGCAGCGCAAAATCTCGGGCTGCAGTTCCTGTTGGGGGCGGAACCAGGACGCAACAGATGTGAATTTTCCAACGGGCGGGAAGACATGGGAGTGAATATAGATACAATGGGGGAAAAGTTCTGTTCGTGTGTACCTCCCGCTATCGAGGTGCAAATGATTTTTCAGCAGGCGCGGCACTGCTACTGATTCCTGCGAAATTCCGTGGGGGTTTGGCTGTGGCGGTAATCGGTAGTGCCCTGCTCCATTAAAGGGGCGGGCCAAGCTACTGACTCTGCAGGAGGGAGAAGGGGCCATTGCTCGACCACCAGGGAGCGGGATGCCATGGCAGAAGTGCCGGGCTGCAAGATCGCGGCACGGACCCCGCGATCTGCAGTGAAGAAGGCCGCAGCAGGTAAGTCGGCTATTTTATAAAATTTTCACTGCTGCACCTCGCCTTTAATATTCGTCCCGCAGGCGGCCTACAGCTTCACAGAGCGCTATCGAATTTTTGTTCTGGAGCAAAAACGGGTCGCTGCACACGGTGATGACATTGTCATCATTGCCGCAGCAGCCTGGAGCGTTACTGGTAGGAGCAGGGCACTACCGATTACCGCCACCACTAAACCTCACGGAACTTCGCAGGAGTTAATAGCGGCGCCGTGCCTGCCCAAAAGTCATTTGCACCCCATTAGCACCCCGCGGGAGGCCCACACGAACCAAATTTTTCCCCCACTGTATCTATAGTCACTCCCATGTCTCTCCTTTACTCAATAGGGATGTTTCCATGATGCCATGCTTTCAGCTGGAATCTTTGCATGCTGAAACTGCAGGTTGGAGATTGGGCTATAACACTATAGCCCTAATTCTCCAATTCATGCTCCCATCAAGTGAAGCCATTCAAACCCTTATTAGATTAGAGCCAGAAACTCACTCTCAAGTGTTCATTACTCTGAGACTGACCAGTAAACCATCTTAAGCCCTCAATCAGTTTGTGGCCTGCAACAGTCCTGGGTATCCATCATTCTATTCCAACTGTTGCATCAGAATCCTGTCTGCAACTTTCTACCAGGTATCTGTAGTTCTCTGTGTAGCTGCTGGGAGTGCTTATGTGGAATTTCCTATTTGCACGAGGCGACATGAAATTGTAAACCAGTTTGTAAAGAACGTATTTACAATTTTGCAACACTTAGTGCACAAGAGGAAATCGTTCTCCATGGTTGATTGTTCATTTTGGTGTCCTTGTTGGGTTTGTAGAGTAATTTTCCATGCTAGGTAATTTTCTGACATTGAAACTTTCAATACTTCAGTTATATTTATAAGTTTTCCAAGTCTTGATCTTTTTTTTCCAACTCCCTTAAAGCATTTCTTGAATCTAAGTTTTAAGCATCGTCATTCCTTGTGACAGGTTTAAGATTGCTTTTGTAGAAATGATTGCTTTCCTTGGCCAGTTACCAGACCCCAAGCTTCCTGAAACCAACTGTAAACAGTCAGCTGCAGTGGTTAGCATTTGCTAACGCAACGTTAGTGATAATTGACTAATCAATTTATCAAAAAAAATGAAAAAGCTGCAAATGCTAGCAAACGTAATTAAAAATGAGAAAATGCTGGAAGTACACAGCAGGTCAGTAGCGGGGGTTATTCTAACTTTAGGCGATATAGAATTAGTTGCCCATTTTCTTTTCCGTTGCAGTAAATGGAAAGAAAAATCAGGGATGGAGGAGGGGATTTACAATGGACGGCCAATTCCAGTGTCTGTATAGAGAAAAGATGGATTAAAAGACTTCAGGTGTGTAACCTCCATCAGAACAAATGACCAAAACAAGTTGGTGTTTGTTAAGTGTTAGTGCCTCCACTGGGTCAGATTATTTTAAAAAGGACCAGCTAACAGGCAAGCAGCAGTTGTGAATTGCTGGTCTCAGTATCCAGTCAGATGAGAACTGTTGTGTACGCATACTAACTGACAAACTGAGCCAGGAAAAAAGTAACTTAACTTAACTGTGCTTTTATACAACACAAAATGGTGGCCCCAAACCACCATGAACCAGCATGAGTACAGCAACTGTGAATAGCTCCCGCAGGGTCCTAATGCTCGTCCTTTGATCTGTAACAAACAAATAGAGTATGAACACAACGGGCCCGAAATTTAGTACCGCTGGAAAGCTGGTGCTCCCCCCACCTTTTTGTGGCCATTAGCGGCAACATTTTTCCGTGGCCGGGCCACCCCATATTCAGCTCCAAAAGTGAACAATTGGGTTCCAGCGCTAATAAACCCTTCCAAAGTGGATTTTTCAGCAGTGTGGCTGTCTTAATTTGAGCATCATCACCACTGAGAAATTCAGCATGCAGGTAAGGGTTTCTAATGAGCCAGCTGCTACCTGGCCTTTTTGCAGCAAGGCCCTGAGGGGGGAAGGAGTTTGGAAGGATGGCTGGTGTAAGAGGTGCAAAGAAGCCAACAGGTTCACTGATATGGAGCTGGAGCTGGATGCTGTAATCTTAAATAAAAATACTAAAATTAATAAAACTATTTCCCTACCAAAGGGCCCCGATCATGGCAATGCTCCAGCGGTGTCCCGTTCGAGCACCGACTCGAATACCTCGCGGGGGCACGGCTGGGAAAAGGCTTACCTTTTTTGCAGCTGAAAATCCCGGTCCTGGTGGCTTTTCAGCAGCCCGTACGCTGCGGAGCTCTCCGCTGGAATGTCTCCTTTACAGCAGCTTCACTGCGCCGTTTCTGGTGGAAATACACACTGCTCAAATTCCCCCCGAGCTGAATATGGCTGTGGGAGAGAGAAGTACCCGATCGCGGCGGCCGATCGATTTTTTTCGGTCAACCGCCCAAACTCCGCGGTAGCCGTCCCTTCGGGGATGGTGAATTTCAGCCAAAACATAATTACCCCCTTTTTAAAACCACAGTCTATGCACAGACAAAGTCCTTGAGACAGCCAGGCCATGTTCTGATACGCTGAGACCGGCGTGGAGCTTGCAGTGTTTGCTCTAGGTTTGGTTGGGAAACAGAACGAGTTGTAGTGAGGAGCGTAGTGAGCGCTTGGTGATCCATAAGGAGGGTAAATTTCCTGCCATAGAGGTAGATGCACCAGTGTTCACATGCAAGCGAGTGATTCACATACCCCTGTAGACTATTTACGTTCTGCAGACGAGAGTGTGCGAGAGGCGAAGGCAACTGGACGTTCCAGGCCATCAATCCATTGCGAGAACACAACACCCTAGGCGCTGCCTGATGCGTCCATGGTGACATACATTGTGGCATTTGGATCAAAGTGCGCGAGAATAGGAGGGGATGTGATTTTCTCCTTAAGCATGGTGAATGCCTGAGCCTGGGAATCTGTTCATTCCCAAGGGACATCCTTGGGCAGCAACTTGCGTAGTGATTTGGCAATGTGCGCGTATTGCAGGACGAACTTCAGATAGAAGTTGCAAGTGCCGAGAAATGATGCAAGTTCTTTGACATTGGTAGCCTCCTGCATTCGCTGGATCGCGTCAATGTTGTTAAGCACCGGCTTGACACCTAATGCTGTGACTCTGTAACCCAGAAAGTTTATTTCTCCAGCAGTGAATGTACACTTATCGGCATTAGTGTGATGTTATGTGTAGCAAGTCTAGACATCACTGCGTGAAGTCACTGATCATGTTCTTCCATTGTCCGTCCATGGACGACGATATCGTCAAGCCGATTGAGGGCACCCTCTATGCCTGCGAGCATAGGAGTGACAATCTTTTGAAATACACTTGGTGCAGAAGATAGTCCGTAGGGCATGCGTCAATACTGATACAGATCATCGTGCTTCGTGACTGCCATGAGCGGTTTGTTTCCTCCGCTAGAGGTATTTGCAGGTAACTGCAGCGCATGTCGTGTTTCCTAAAGATTATTGAGCCATGGAATTCTGAAGACAGTTTGTCGATGGTAGGAAGAGGGTACTTGTCAGGGATGATGTCCTTGTTGACCTCTTTCAGGTCGATGTATAGGCAGATCTCCCCATTTTCACGCCAAGCAATGACTAAGTTCAAGATCCAGGGTGAGGAGTCGATATTCTCAAGGATTCCCTGAGATTCGAGTCGCATTAATTCTGCGGATACTTGGTCGCAAACCGCAAATGGGAGATGGCGAAGTCATTGCGTAACCAGTTTGATGGAAGGGTCAACGCGGGGACAATGGCAAAATTTTGTTATTACTCCAAACCCTGTGAAAATTGAGGGATATTGCTTGTCAAAGTCCACCATGTATACAGGTGTGCCAGTTGGGTCGTAAACTTTAAACCCAAGCTTGTCAAAAAGGTCAACATCTATGAGGCTTCATCCCTTCGCGACATAAAATGAAAAATTCTCCAATGTTACGTCCTTGTAGTATATTGGGACAGATATGACCTCAAGTACCTCAATTTTGGATTCAGAGTATGCATGTAGATTGGAAGTTGCAGGCTACAGTTGACAGCGCGTGAAGTGGGTTTTGTACATAGCCTCGCTCAATATGGAGACTTTGGTTCCAAGGTCAATGAGGAGGTAAATGGGCGTGCCCTAAATGTTTACCTCACAGTCCTTGAATTTGCCCAAACCAATGTGCGAAATGTCACTAACGGTTTAGACCATACTGGGTTCATCACTATCAGGGTTATCCACATGTTAAATATGCTGTGATGAGTAACAGACACTAGCAAAATGGTTCATTTTACCACATGCAGATCATTTCTTCCCACATGCAGGGCAGTTAGGACTCTTTGCTGAGTATGGTTTGTCCCCACAGTTAAAGCAGTGGAAGTTAGGACCACGATCCGCAGTGGGTGACTTATTACTAGCCCTGGTTCTCTGCTGTGATTTCTGCTTTGGCCAAACACCTTGCACATGGGCTGTAGCTGAAGTCTGCTGCACAGGAGGAACAGGGGATCGGAATCGGAAAGCGCTGATTCGATTTGGATGGCCAAATTAGTTGCTTTGTCGAATGTCAATTTATCATCCTCCATTAGCAAGCGTTCCCGAATGCGGGGGATCGTTGTTTTCTCAATAATTTGATCCCTGATCATTTCCTCTGTGAGTGCTCCAAAGTTACACGTAGCGGCCAGTTCAGTTAATGAAATTATGTATTGTTTGATTGGTTCACCGTTCCCTTGCCCACTTTAACAAAATTGGCATTTCTCCATCACGATACTTTTCTTTGACCCAAAATAGTTCTCTAGGGTGCTTACCGGTTTGTCGTAGGACTCCGTGTCTTCGATTTGGCCAAAGATGTGTTGGCCTTCGGTGCAGAGATAGTGGATAAGTATTGCACGGCGGAGAGCTGGTGTTACGTTCTCACCGTCTAACCCACTCGCTGTGATGTACGTAGAAAAACTTTTTATCCATTTTGGCCACGGAATTGGAGGTCCCCGTGTGTGGAGAGGAAAGGTGGAGGGAGGGAGAGGGGGGCGGTAGGGAGGTTAATTTGAGTTATCTTTGTCGCCAAATTATGTTGTTTACGCATAATAACTGACAAACTGAGCCAGGAGAAAAGTAACTTAACTGTGATTTATACAACCCAAATTTTGTCCCCAAACCAGCATGAACCAGCATGAATACAGTAACTATGAATAGCTCCCGCAGGGTCCTAATGCTCGTCCTGTGAGATATATCAAACAAATCGAGAATGAACACCACAAGAACATGGCATACACCAGGGAGGGTTTCAGCTGGGCCAGCAACCTGGCCCCAAAAGAGGGTGCCAGGCTGCCTGTTGGTGGCCCGGCCGAACACGGGGACATAATTGTCGTGCCGACCTGGCAGTCGGCCTACAAAAAAAAATAAGATGCCGGCCGCGGCAGTGCGCCCTCCCCTTCAATGGTGGCCGCACCACCATTTTGCACACACTGCAAACACAGTGCACCGACAGAAAATACTGTCGGGGGCACAGCACGGCTGCATCAAGATTTATTACGGTGAATTTTGCTTGTGGCATGGGAGATTAACGGTGTGCGCTTTGATGACACACTTCGGAGGGTTTGGCAGCAGCGGGGCGGAACTGGGAACTGCCGGAAAAACCACCGAGGAGAATTTCACAAGCAGCCGCTTTCCAGCGGGAACAGGCCTTATCGGGAGGCTGAATTTCGGCTCTTTGTTTCAAAATGTTGGTCCGCTGGGGATAAAATAAAACAATGTTAAATAAAAAGTATTTTTAAAACTATGCTCTGGATTTGGCATTGGACAGATGGTAATTGGTTACAGATGTTTTTGTGAATTTCCATTACTGGGGTTAACTACCAGATGGAGAATTTGTAAATATCTGGCCTTGGCATCCAATGTGGCAATCTACTTTGAAACTACTGTATCAGAAACAGGAAGTTTGCATAAGTGGAAATGAAGACATGTAGTAAGGCATAATATATATATATTTTTTAGCGTGTTGAATATATTGCTGAACTCCAACCAATTGCAAACTGGAATCCATTGTCGTGACAAAGAGAAGAGGCTCCAGCTGAACCTGAGTCCTGCTGTGGCAGTCTGAGAGAGTGTTGCATTGAGGCCACCCTCCAGCTGTTTTTCTCTTTGCCAGCATTTATAAAAGGAAAATCAGGTGATGGGTCAGTAGCTGTGCTACGTTGTCTCAATTATTGTAATCTACCCATTCAGTAATATCTCCATACCTCTAGCTCCAGAGGCAAAGGAAAGCATTTTGATTTTGCACTGACTGTTCCTACTAGATTTAAAGAAAACAAAAAAAATTTTAATTCCTCCAGAGTAAAATTGAAATCATGATCTCTTTAAACACTCACACAAAAACATTAATATCAGACACATAAGTAGAAGGAAATAGAGATACTGAACAGAAGAAAATGATTTTATTTCTCCTCTTTTATAGAGAGCACACTTACTAAACTAACCCATTGCATAAAACAGTTGAGCAATAAATAGGCTGATTTCTATCATGTCCGCAATATGATGGAAAAAGAATACTGATAGCACATGTGAGTTTTGCTTAACCCAGTTATGCTGAATGGCTTATAGGTCTCAGCTGCCACTCCAATTACTACAAATAATTAAATCCTATTGAATGTAAAGAGATGATTTTAACCCTGGCCGCCCAGCGGGAATGGGGTGGGCAGGCTGTTAAAATCGCTGCAAAGTACTTATCGCCAATGTTGTCCCTAAGATGTACGGCCACGCATCAATCGGGAGGTCTCGTGCAGACCACTCACCAGCTGCTGCTGTGTACTGCGCATATGCAGCCATGCAGAAAATTTAAAGGGACTTCTTAATATGTCCTTACTATACAGTATAAATGCACACGAGGCCCATACTTGAGAGAAGATCACTCTGTGACCAGTTACCTTTATTACCAAGGACTCAAGAGACAGATGGTGGGTGGAACTTCCCCTTTTATATCGGAAAGTCCAGGTTAGGAGTGTCTCCCACAAGTTTGCCCCTTGTGGTCAATGTTCTCAAGGTGTACAACTTAGGTCAGCTTATACATGGGTTACAATGACAGTTGAATACATGACACCCTCACCAAAAAAAATTAGCAGGAACATTGCTTACCACTCTGTTTCTGATGCATTTCCGCCGGCCACCATTTTAACTGTGGAGTTTTCAGAGTCGGCCAATGTGCCCAAATACTGTCAAATTGGGGTTTTATGACACAATTAGAACCCAAACACCATTTTAATGCAGATTTCATGTCCAGTGCCCAACCTGCCAGTAAAACCTGGAGGGATTGGTCCATCAGAGCCACTGGTGCAGTACTTAAAGGGGCACTAATCAGGATCTATGTGTCATTGTACTGTTTGGGTTGCCAGGAAAGTTTCCAGAATCCAGATCACTTCTTTCTCACTTTGTTTGCCTCACTTGCCCTCAGTAAACTCTATCTGCTTAAAATGAGTTCCATTATTTCTTGTTTCTTTTGGATTGAGACATAGCAGTAGCAGAATCACAGGAACCAACACCAGTAGCAGCTAGGCCTATTGGAAGAGAACAGATGAGGATTGGAGAGCAGGATCGTAGAAGGCCATACCCTGAACACGGAGTGTACAGGCCAAGAGTCACTTTATTTGATCTATCTGAAGTTGCAGTACAACTGTCTCCAAGCAGACGGTAGCCTCCAGCAACAAGCCCTGCTGCCTGCTGGACCAGGGGTCTATGCTTTGCCAATAGCTGTCGAAGTCTCTACAGCCCTTAACTTTGTTGCCAATGGCTGCTTTCAGTCTGCTATAGAAGACATCACCTGTCTCTCCCAACCTTCAGTACATGGCTGTATTAAGCAAGTAACCTGTTTGCCAGGGCTAAGCAGTCAACCCCATTCCCCAAGTGATCTCAAAAGTCAACAGGAGATAACTTGAGGATTTGCAGCAGTGGCTAGCTTCCGTTACATCCAGGAAGTAATTGCCCGCACACATATTGCCACCAGAGCACCAGCCAGCAGTCTTCGTGAACAGCAAGGTCTACCATTCTATTAATACCCAGGTGGTGTCTGATCAAAGAAACAGAACTGAACAGACTGAAGCATTAATTCATTAAATCAGCCATCCCAATATGCACTCAAATGGAGGCTACTTATGCCACAACTTACATCAAATGAGTTTTATGTTGTGTAAAAATACTGGAGGAAGTATAATATGGAGAAGAAATAATCATCTAATGGAATGTCAATGAACTACAATGATGGCTCAGGGTGTTTATCCAGTGACCAGCAAAGCCACATGGTCCAGGACGGCCCAGTCTGCAATTGAGTTGACTAATTTCAGCTAAGGTGCCTGAGGTTTAAGGAAAGATTTGTAATTAACATTTTCTCGACATAGAAATTATTCTAATTCAATTGCCTATTGAAAAATTGGAGATGGATCTAATCAGCTAAAGCAGATTTTAAAGAATAATAAGGCTCCAGATTTAAATGGAAGGTAAGACAAAGACTACTTGCACCCCCTTCTGGTATAAAGCTAGAATTTAGGATCTTTCTGCAATATTATGCTGCATAAAGCTGTGAGAGAAACATTTGAAAATGCACAGAAATAGTTTGAAGCATACTTGTTATTCCATGTTTTGTTCACATTGTTCATTCAGTGCAGGTATTGAGCATATTTTTTGACTAGTCTCTGTCATCTATCATGGTCACAGCGCCATGAAGAATAGATTGTAATAATTTTCCAAAGATAATTTATGCCCTTTATTTAATGACTTATTATGACCACTGGAGGCTGCTCCAGAAACATTGCAGGCAAGTTGTTGCAATGATTTTTCTGGGGGTGGAACGAGCATAAATGCTCTTCCTATCCTCTGCCGATCCCTCCATGCCTCTCCAGAGGATTGCTTCTCTCCCTTTAAGGGCCTACTTTCAGTTCAGTTCCATGGAGGAGTTAGTGGTTTTCCCTCCTCTCCTGATCAGCGAGTTGTTTGTCAGCCCTCGATCAGTAATAGGCAGTTTGCCATAAATATTCAAAAACATCCCAGCCCTGAAAATGGTTCAGGCCTCCAACTCTCACCATCAGGCATGCAGTGTAATGGCTCTGCCACTGCCTGCCTGATCTGCACCTAAAATGACCCCCTTATATATTGGGACCTCTTTTAAAGGAACAGCCATCAAGCCAAAGCAAGGGAGACAATACAATGTTTTTGTCACACTACCAAACACAAATATAGATTTCATATTTTTCAACTGAGCAAATTAAAACTTTCCATTAGTTCAAAGTATCTGAAATATTACATTAATCTTAAGAACATTTCTGCAGTCACATGAGTTCAGATGACAGAAAAGTAGCATGGTTGTTATGTTCTGGACAGAAACCTGGGACTAATGATCCAAAGATGTGAGTTCATAATCCCACTACGGCAGCTGGGGAATTTAAATTCAGTTAATTAAATAAATCTGGAATAAAAAGCTAGTATTAGTAATGGTGACCATGATTGTTGTAAAAACCCATCTGGTTCACTAATGTCCTTTTGGGAAGGAAATCTGCTGCCCTTACCCAGTCTGGCCTATATGTGACTCCAGACCCACAGCAACGTGGTTGACTCTTAATTGCCCTTCGAAATGGCCGCACAAGCCACTCAGTTGTCAAGAAAGCGGCTCACCACTACCTTCTCAGGGGCAATTAGGTATAGGCAGTAAATGCTGGCCTTGCCAGCGATGCCCACATCCCAGGAATTAATTTTTAAAAAGTCTCGTCCAACAGGCAAAGTCTGTTAGAGAGAACTCCTTTTCAGATCTGAGCTTCTGTGTTTATTTCTCTTACTGTAAATGATTTTATCCAAATTAACCAAATATATTTAGTTATAAAGTAAATTAAATCTAATGAATGATGTCGGGTGTTACTCAGTCTCGGTAAACCAGATTTAAATACCTTTCCCAGTTAAGCTAAAAAACATGTTGTAAGGATATGTTTCAGATGATAGCAAAGAAAAGCAGAAGAACCCGTAACATTGGTTACAGCTGAAACATTTCCTTTCAACTTGGAATATCTCTTTGGTGGAGTTAGAATAAAAGAAGCTTCTCCAGAGTACTTTTTAAAATATTGTTCATTAGATCTAGTGGTGAAAATAATTCATTATTATTTGTGAAATACACAAGCAGCTTCGGGAAAACACATGGTCCAAAAGGACCCACTCAGATGCTATATCTGATGACATGTCTCTGACCAGGTACCTTTCAGCTGAGCCGGGATCAGTGTCCCCTTCAGATACTTCAGATGCTTCTGATACTAATTCCTGTGCTGGATTGCTCAATATTGAAAAGCTTAGTACCAGTTTGGGTGTAACCCCAGACCACCTACAGTACCTCAAGGTTGTGACTCATGCTGGGATATGGCACTTCGGATCTCCAGTACCACACCAAAGCAGCCATTCATCATTTGAACCTAGGTAGTGAGTATGTTGGGATTGTTTGATCATGGGAGAACACCATATCAGAATGCAATCCTGTCCTCATTTGATGTTCACATACATGCAGTAGCTTTCATTGAACAGTAAGCACAAAGGGAAACCGTACCAATTTTATTCTCCAGAGCTTGAGAAAATTGAAACCAATTTTAGCAATGCTTCTATCTGAGATTACTGACCTTAGTACAGGCCAGGAATTGAATTGGGAATGTTCCTTGTCTCTACAATTCAGTACAATACCGGGCAGTCCACTCACCTCTGAGCCATCCAAAATCACCCCACCCCTTCGACGTTTTAATGTGAAAGAAATATAGTGATACTGTAGTATTTTATGAAATAGCAGGTTATTTCAGATAGCAGAACCATAGAGGAGATTGATTACTGTATTTACTAGGCCTCACACAATTGATTGTATGCTCGTTTTTATCCCACTACTTGAAAGGAACCTCATTCTTCTTGGAAATGATCTGTACATTCTGTATTTGTCATGAAGAAAAATAAAAATCTACTTAAGGAAGGACAGTTACTAACTTAATTTTGTTTGAACTAGCGCTCCTTGCCCAATACATCCTTAATTTGTCAGTTTGTAACATTTGTCAGTTTATTTAATTATTCGAGTGGATTCCTTTCATTTTGACTAGCGTTCCATTTAATTGTAATTTTCCTGCTTTGTTAAATGTAATTCTTGATACTGCGAATTGAAAGAGATATATGAGTTCTCCTGGTACTATCCCTCTTCTTTCTCCTTAATGTCTAGCAAACAATTCTGACCATTTTCCCATTCCAATCAAGTTTTTCTAGTTCCCAAAATTCTTCTGACAGCCGCTCAATGGAAGCAATTTTCAACTTGGGCGCAGATGGAAAACGTAGAGGTTGTAAATCGTCCACGCATTGTTCTTCCCCCCCCCCCCCACCTCCACCCCACCTCCCAATTCTAAAATTGGTCTGATGTGTAACAGAAAGCCGATTCACTACAGCCAGTTTTTGACACTGCTGAACGTGAAATCCGGCTCTGATTTTCACCTGGCCAATCGGTGAAAGCAAAACAAGGTAACATAGAAACATAGAAATTAGATGCAGGAGTAGGCCATTCGGCCCTTCCAGCCTGGACCACGATTCAATAAGATCATGGCTAATCAATCAACCTCAGTACCCCTTTCCTGCTTTCTCTCCATACGCTTTGAACCCTTAGCCGTAAGGGCAATATCTAGCTCACTTTTGAATATATCTAATGAACTGGCCTCAACAACTTTCTGCAGTAGAGAATTCCACAGGTTAACAACCCTCTGAGTGAAGAGGTTTCTCCTCATCTCGGTCCTAAATGGCTTACCCCTTATCCTTAGACTCTGGCCCCTGGTACTGGACTTCCCCAGCAACGTGAACATTCTTCCTGCCTCTAACCTGTCCAATCCCATCAGAATTTTATATGTTTTTATGAGATCCCCTCTCATTCTTCTAAACTCCAGTGAGTACAAGCCCAGTCGACCCAGTCTCTCCTCATATGTCAGTCCTGCCATCCCAGGAATCAGTCTGGTGAACCTTCTCTGCGCTCACTCAATAGCAAGAACGTCCTTCCTCAGATTAAGAGACCAAAACTGAAGACAATATTCCAGGGGTGGCCTCACCAAGGCCCTGTACAACTGCAGTCAGACCTCCCTGCTCCTATACTCAAATCCTCTAGCTATGAAGGCCAACGTGCCATTTGCCTTCTTTACCGCCTGCTGTATCTGCTTGACAACTTTCAATGACTGATATACCAAGACACCCAGATCTCATTGCACCTCCCCTTTTCCTAATCTGTCACCATTCAGATAATATTCTGCCTTCCTGTTTTTGCCACCAAAGTGGATAACCTCTCATTTATCCACATTATACTGCACCTGCCATGCATTTGCCCACTCACCTAACCTGTCCAAGTCACCCTGCAGCCCCTTAGCATCCTTCTTACAGCTCACACTGCCACCCAGCTTAGTGTCATCTGCAAACTTGGAGATATTACATTCAATTCCTTCATCTAAATCATTAATGTATATTGTAAATAGCTGGGGTCCCAGCACTGAACCCTGCGGCACCCCACTAGTCACTGCCTGCCATTCTGAAAAGGACCCATTTATCCCGACTCTCTGCTTCCTGTCTGCCAACCAGTTCTCTATCCATGTCAATACCATGTGCTTTAATTTTGCACACTAATCTCTTGTGTGGGACCTTGTCAAAAACCTTTTGAAAGTCCAAATACACCACATCCACTGGTTCTCCCTTGTCCACTCTACTAGTTACATCCTCAAAAAATTCTAGAAGATTTGTCAAGCATGATTTCCCTTTCATAAATCCATGCTGATTTGGACCGAGCCTGTCACTGCTTTCCAAATGCTCTGCTATTTAATCTTTAATAATTGATTCCAACATTTTCCCCACCATCGATGTCAGGCTAACCGGTCTATAATTCCCTGTTTTTTCTCTCCCTCCTTTTTAAAAAAGTGTTATATTAGCTACCCTCCAGTCCATAGGAACAGATCCAGAGTCAATAGAATGTTGGAAAATGATCACCATTGCATCCACTTTTTCTAGGGCCACTTCCTTCAGTACTCTGGGGCGCAGCCTATCAGGCCCTGGGGATTTATCGGCTTTCAATCCCATCAATTTCCCTAACACAATTTCCTGACTAATAAGGATTCCCTTCAGTTCCTCCTTCTCGTTAGACCCTCGGAAAGGTTGCAAAATGGGTCCAGAGCCAGTGAGATGCATCTCACCAGCAAGATTTTAATGAAGCCTGAGCTTGAAATGGTTTGGGTTTTCCTGGCCCACTTGACGGATGGGAGGCTGGCATACATCAGCAGGCGGCCAGACAATAGTTGTAAAGACATTCATCACCACTAGAGTCAGACTCAACTATTTGATCCATTGTGTATTGAGACTAGAGGGCAGAGTGGCACTGTGTCTTTGAGTGATTATCTGATAGGCATAGCCGCATGTAGTTTTCTCTATTATGCTGCCAGTGTCCAGCCTCAGTGTACATTTGATAACACGATTTCTCACTGGGGAGGCAGAAGAGCTGCATACCAGTTTCTATTATAACAACATTCTGCAAAAACAGCTGCAACAGCTAAATGATGTGTTCCAACATGAATGAAGTTATCATAGCATGTTTAGCAAAGCTTTTGGGGAAGATTTTCTTGGGTCTATGCCCAGATGCACTGGATCACTTGGGCACAATGAATATTGGAAAATCACGTGGTTCCTGGAGCATGCACCAAAAAAGGAATTTGTCTGATTTTCCTCTATTAATTGTAAATGGAGGAAATACACACTGTAACCCACCTGATTTTCTGATATGCACAGAAGTATTGGATGAAAAAAGAAAACAACATTATTTTCAATAATTAGTCAGAATCAAAGTTATGACAATTTAACATATCCTATGACAGTTCTCTTTAAATAGAGTTTGACCTGTCGATAGCCACCTAACAATGTTATTGAACACCTCTTGCTAACTGAAATTCTCAGTAATGGGTAGGTCAAAGGTGGAAATGGTGTGCAATCAGTTAGCTGATGTCATGACAGTATTTAAATGATCTTTATATATGGCAAATAATATTTGGGATAGCCCAAGGGATTCAAGGGAGCGGTCCACCAACCAATTTTCCTCTTCTTGTTGCCCTGATACCGTCTGAAACTCAGCAGTAATGTGGAGAAAAATTCAGCCCATTGCTTCCCTCTGAAACAATGTTTTAATCAAAGATGAATAAAGCAAATACATGTGCAGAGAAAACTTCAGTTATAAACAAATAACCTTTGGATTTATTTTATTGAAGAAATTAGACTCATGCTTGGGAGGAATTAATGGTGATTTATTATTAGAGAAAAAAAGTGGGACAATAATAAAATTATGGGCCCAAATTTCCACATGATTTGCGCCTGATTTTTAGGAGCAACTGGTGGAGAATGGACTATCTTAGAAATCGCAATTCTCCACATTTTTTTTTCTGCAGTTCTAGTCAGGTAGAACAGTTCTACTTTGGAACAGAATTTTTTCTTCAAAAGGGGGCGTGTCCGGCCACTGACGCCTGATTTGAAAGTTTTCACAGTGAAAATGTACCTCAAACTAAAGTAGAATGGAGCAAGTGAAGATTTTTGTAGAACTGAAAAAACCTGTTCTACACATTAAAAAATCAGGCGCAGGTTACAAATTAGGCGCCCAGAACAAGGTGGGGGGGGGGGGAAGGGAAGTCATTAAATTCTATAATAAATCCTTATTTATACTTATACAAATATTATACAACTAAATCCAACCTGAATAAACATTTATAAGCAAAGAAAAGATTAAATAAACCATCTTCCTACCTGTGTGAAAGTGCTTCAGGCAGGCCTTTCGGGACCGAAGGCTGAACGGGCCGGCCCGAGACTTCGGGCAGGGCCGTCCCCAGCTCCAGATTTACAGGTAGGTGGCGTCGGGTTGGGTTGAGTTGGATCGGGTCGAGGGGTGGGGGGGGGAAGGGAGAGAGAGGGGGGGGGGGGAAGGGAGAGAGAGGGGGGGAGAGAGGGAGGGAGAGAGAGAGAGGGAGGGAGGAAGAGAGAGAGAGGGGGGGGGGAGAGAGAGAGAGGGTGGGGGGAGAGAGAGAGGGAGCGGGGGAGGTCAGGTCGGATCCAGTCCGGGAGCGGGAGTCGAGTCGGGTCGGGTCGGGGGGCGGGAGCGCGGGTCAGGTCGGGTCCAGTCGGGGGGGGCGGGGAGCGGGAACAGGAGCACGGGTCGGGTCGGGGGGGGGTGCGCGGGTGTCGGGTCTGGTCCGGAGGCAGGGGGGTGCGGGGAGCGGGTGTCGGGTCTGGTCCGGAGGCAGGGGGGGGCGGGGAGCGGGTGTCGGGTCTGGTCGGGGGGAAGCAGGAGCTGGCCGTGGGAGGAGCCTTATTCACGCAGCCCCAATGAGGCCATTCAGCCAGGGCTAGGGGCTGCGTGCTTCGGGCCCCTCCCACACAGTTCGGCGCCTGGAGCCACTGTAGTGCGCATGTGCAGAGGTCCCGGCACTGTTTTCAGCGCAGGGACCTGACTCCGCCCCCCCACAGCTCGTGCTGGCTGCGCCGAGGGCCAGAGGACCTGCAAGTAGGTGGAGAATACCGAGGATTTTTTTAGGCGCACTTTGTGGCGCGAAAAATGGGCGTCCAGGTCGGGACTGCGCCGTTCTAGGCGCGTGTGGAAACTTGGGCCCGTAGTGTTTCCCGTCATTACACAGTTCTGTACTATGGGTCAGTGTATAGGATCATATATGAAGGCCATTTATAGAAATTCAGTAAAAGCAACAATTAAAAAGATGTTAACTTGTGTTAACAGCCATCAGTAATGGAAAATTTCATTTGAATATTTTTCGTAAAAAAATAAAATGCATAGCAGATGGAATGAACTTCCTTAGCAGAAGCAAATCAGACATGCACAGAGAGCTAATGTAAATGTAACAACATAAGTGCACCAAGTTTAAATTGGGTCTGCTTAGAATTTGACATAATATCTGTCTCTTGAGTGGTTTCTGTTGAGTCATAATTTGCACTGTTAATTGCAAGCTTAATGATTTTCCACACACATATTAAATCAATAATTAAACAAATCAATTGTTGCAACCTGACTAAAATAAATCAACCAGTTACTTTGAATCACTTGTGTGCACTAAGATTGTGCACTATAAATTCCATCTCAAGCAGGGCTTCCCTAAATGTTCAGTCACAAATCTATCAGATGTATTCTGCTAATGCTGTGATTGAATTTCAGTATCATTGTCTAGGGTCGTAATTTTAATCTGGAGGCAAGTCGGAAAGCATCAGGGCTAGAAAGTTGGAGAGAAACCCGGGAAAACCGTTTTCCCTAAGGCCTTGCTGAATTTAACGGCATGGCCTGATAGCATTTCAAAGCTCTGTTTTCCACTCACAGCCAGCAAGATGGAGAGGCTGGCTAGCTGCGGGTGGGTAAGCCTGTGGCACTAGGCCACAGAGGAGGGAAGGAGGGATCGGGTGGCCAGGGGGCCGGAGGAGCATTGGGGGGGGGCCGGGGGTTGCGGAGGACCGGGGCCAGAGGAACATGGTGAAGGGGAGGATTGAGGCCGGAGGATTGGGGCCAGAGGATTGGGACCGGAGGATTGGGACCAGAGGAGCATCAGGGTGGGGGGAGGTGGGTGGACAATCGGGGCCAAAGGAGCATGGTGGGGGAGTGCGGGGGGGGATTGCAGCTGGAAGTTTGGGCCTGGAGGAGCATCGGGGGTGGGTGAGGCAGGATTGGGTCCAGAGGCGCAAAGGGTGGGGGCTGGGAGGTGTGGGGGGCGGTGTTCGATCGCGGGGGGTGGGGGGGTGGATGAGGCAGGAACACTGGGTCCAGCAGGTAAGTGTAAAGGCACTTACCTCCTAGATCTAGCAGTCCTTGACTTACTTTAGCTGGTGGGTTCCCCGAATCCTGGGAAACCCAACCAGCCAGTGATAAACTTAAAATGCTGGTCAAATCTGAGGCGAACAGCCACATGATAATAATTAAATGAGCGACCCACCTCCTGGGAGCGGGTTGACTGCCAGTCCCCAATGCTGCCTCCGTTAAAACTGAAAATGGGTAAGTTGGGGTTGTGATTCAGTTTTTTAGCACTTTAACCTCCCATTCACCCCCAACCCACCCATTTCAGGGGTTTAAAATTCTTCCTGAGGATGCAGTCAGAGGAGTTTCAGGGATTATTTCTGGAAACTCGTTAGAATGATTACATTTTTATGCAGTTTAATTAAACGGACTACAAGACATGAATAGAAATAGACTTCTGTCTAACCAAAGAGAAATTGGGGTAATTTTCAACATTGTCATCAGGGCGAAAACCTGGTGGAATGGATCGCCCATCCATTCTAGAACCCAATTCACTTGAATTAAGAAATAGAGAGCTGTATATCCAAGTTTGCGGATGACACTGTTAGGAGGCACAGGGGGAGAAATTCCTAACTTCTTCTAAATTGGGCATAAGTGTCCCAGAAAGAAAAAAGGGCTGTAAATGAGGCAATCTCAGTGGAATGCTGCAGGGATGCTAATGGCAGAGTGCTCCTGAAAATTCTCGGGGGCCGAGGGTCTAGCGAGAAGGAGGAACTGAGGGAACTGAGGGTAATTCTTATTAGTCAGAAAATGGTGTTAGGGAAATTGATGGGATTGAAGGCCGATAAATTCCCAGGGCCTGATAGTCTGCATCCCAGAGTGCTTAAGGAAGTGACCCTAGAAATAGTAGATGCATTGGTGGTCATTTTCCAATATTCCATGGACTCTGGATCAGTTCCTATGGATTGGGGAGTAGCTAATGTAACCCCACTTTTTAAAAAAGGAGGGAAAGAGTGTCATGTATTTAACTGTCATTGTAACCCATGTATAAGCTAACCTAAGTTGTACACCTTGAGAACACTGACCACAGGGGGCGAACTTGTGGGAGACACTCCTAACCTGGATTTTCCGGTATAAAAGGGGAAGCTCCACCCACCGTCTTACTCTTGAGGTCTTGGTAATAAAGGTAACTTGTCATAGAGTGATCTTCTCTCAAGTATGGGCCTCGTGTGCAATTATACTGTATAGTAAGGACATATTATTGGCGACGAGAAACTGGGATTTAAACCACCCGAGCATGGCCACGAGCAGCACAGAAGAGAGGTACTGTGTTGGTGATGATTGGGACGACTTTATTGAGAGACTACAGCAAAGTTTTGTCACTAAGGAATGGTTGGGACAGGATTCGGCCGACAAACGCAGGGCTCATCTCCTGACGGTTTGTGGATCCAGAACCTACTCCCTGATGAAGGTCCTTCTAGCGCCAGAGAAGCCGGCGGACAAGGCGTTCGAAGAGGTCAGTAAGTTGATCGGGGAACACCTTAAACTGGCGAGCAGCATGCACATGGCGAGACACCGGTTTTACACGCACCGGTGGCGAGAAGGGCAAAGCATTCCAGACTTTGTGGCAGATCTCCGGCGACTGGCGAGCCTATGTAAGTTCCACGATGCATGCAGAGCGGAGATGCTGCGAGACTTTTTTATTGAGGGCATTGGGCAAGCTGGGGTTTTCAGGAAACTGATTGAGACCAAAGACTTGACTTTGGAAGCGGTGGCTATGAAAGCCCAAACAATTATCTCAGGGGAGGAAGAGACCAGAATGATTTATGGCAAAAATCTTGGCTGAAATGCAGCAAACAAGCAGGGAGTCAACATGGTTAATGCGGCACACAGTTCTCTCGGCAGACAAGGACAATCGGACATGCACCAGCATGCAGTCGAACCCAAAGGGAGAATTCAACAGAGTCAATGGCTAGCTGAACAGCGATTCATGCCATCGCAATGGACAATGCGGCCAGTAATGGGGCCATCAACACCTGTTAATGGAGCACTTAAGGACAGTTACAGAGACAGTCAGACATGATAGACTGGTAATGGACCTTTTGTTTCCAACAATGGGGCCTCCAACTCATGTTGGAGGTGTGGAGGCAAACACCCAGCCAGAGCTTGCAGGTATCAGCAATATACCTGCAGAAACTGCAACATCAGCAGTCACTTGGCGTGTATGTGAAGGAAGCCTGCAGCCAGGTTGATGTACGAGGAGGACGGGCCCGACGTAAGCCCTACGAGGCCAAATGAATACTGGGGAAATCGCTGGAAGCTGAAGTTCAGCGAGTTCATGTGGAGCACATATACAGTTCATATACCAGGACGCCACCGATAATGATGAAAGTGCTCCTCAATGCCATCCCAGTATTAATAGAGCTGGACACGGGGGCCAGCCAGTCCCTGATTAGTATCAAACAGTTCGAAAGGTTGTGGGTGTCCAAGGCCAGGAGGCCAAAATTATTGCCGATTGACGCACTGCTTCAGACATATACAATGAAGATCATTCCGGTGCTAGGCAGCACCACGATAGTCGTGACCCACAAAGATTCGGAGAACAGGTTGCCACTCTGGATTGTCCCGGAGGATGGTCCTGCACTACTGGGGAACAGTTGGCTTGCTGTCATGAACTGGAAATGGGGCGATGTCAATGCAATTTTTTCTGTGGAGCGAGTATCATGCTCACAGGTCCTGGACAAATTTGACTCAATGGGCCCAAGTTTCGAGCCGCACCTAGAACGGCGCAGCCCCGACCTGGATGACTGTTTTTCGCGCCACAAAGTGCGCCTAAAAAAAACTTGCAGATTCTCCAGCTTCCTGCTGATCATCTTGAGTCAGGCGTGGCGCAGCACGAGCAGTTGGGGGCGGAGCTAGGTACCTACGCTGAAAATAGTGCCGGGACCTCTGCACATGCACGCTAGAGTGGGCGCGCATGTGCAGTAGCTCCAAACGCCCAAAACTGTGTGGGAGAGGCCCGAAGCATGCAGCCCCTAGCCCTGACCGAATGGCCTCACTGGGGCTGCATGCATAAGGCTGCCTCCCACGCCCAGCTCCTGCTTCCTCCCAACCCGACTCGACTCCCGCTTCCCCCCGCCACCGGACCGGACCCGACCCGACCCCCCGGACTGGACCCGACCCGCACTCCCCCCCCTCCACCCGACCTGACCTCCCTCTCCCTCCCTCCCTCCGATCCGACCAAACCCGACCCGCGCTCTCCCCCCCTCCCCGCACCCGACCTGACCTCCCTCTCCCTCCCTCCCTCCGAACCGAACCGACCTTCCTCCGCCCCCCCGACCCGACCCGCGCTCCCGACCCCGACCCGCGCTCCCAACGACCCAACCCGCGCTCCCGACTCCGGACCCGACCTGACCCAATGCCACCTACCTGCAAATCTGGTGCTGGGGACGGGCCCTGCCCGAAGTCGTGGGCCCGGCCGGGCCCGGCCCGTTCAACCTCCCCCCCGCCTTCTCCTCCCCCCGCCTTCCCCTTCTCCCCCCGTCTCTTCCCCTTCTCCCCCCTCCCTTCCCCTTCTCTCTCCCCCTTTCCCTTCTCCTCCTCCCCCCTTCCCCTTCCCTTCCTCCCCCTTCCCCTTCTCCCCCTTCCCCTTTGCCCCCCCTTCCCTTTCTCCCCCCTTCCCCTTCTCCCGCCCACTTCCCCTTCTCCCCCCCACCCCCATTCCCTACTCCTGATTTGTAACCTACGCCTGATTTTCTAGACAAGGTTTTTTCGAGCGTACAAAAATCTTCACTTACTCCATTCTAAGTTAGTTTGAAGTAAGTTTTCACTGCCGAAACTTTGAAAACAGGCGTAAGTGGCCGGACATGCCCCCTTTTGAAAAAAAATTCTGTTCCAAAGTGAAATTGTTCTAACTGACTAGAACTGGAGCAAACTAAATGCCGAGAATTTGAATTTCTAAGATACTCCGTTCTACACCAGTTGCTCCAAAAAATCAGGAGCAACTGAGGCCGAAACTTGGGCTCATTATTTCAACCCGGCATCGGCACTTTCATGGGGGCCAAGGTTGTGATTCACATAAACCCAGACGCCAGGCCAGTACACCACAAGGCCAGAGCAGTGCCGTACATGATGCGAGAAAAGATAGAATGCGAATTGGACCGTCTGCTGAGGGAAGGCATCATCTCACCAGTCGAATTCAGTGACTGAGTGAGCCCGATCATGCCGGTGCTCAAGGCGGATGGGTCGGTTAGGATATGTGGCGATTTCAAGGCCACCATCAATCGGGTGTCACTCCAAGACCAGTACCCGCTACTGAGAGCGGAGGACCTCTTTGCAACGCTATCTGGTGGCAAACTTTTTTCAAAATTGGACCTGACCTCAGCTTACATGACCCAGGAGCTGGCGAGTGAGTCAAAGAAGCTGACCACTATCACGACACACAAGGGGTTGTTTGAGTATAATAGATGTCCGTTCGGAATTCGTTCGGCCGCCGCAATCTTTCAGCGAAATATGGAAAGCCTCCTCAAGTCGATTCCAAGTGTCATGTTTGTAACTACAATGTAACACCACTGTATTACTGTATACACTCAACACAGATGCACACCTTGACCACAGGGGGTGAACTTGTGGGAGACATTCCTTACCTGATCACTCAGGTATTGAGAGGGAGATCCCACGCAGGGTCATCACTTCTGGAGTGCTGAATAAAGAGTTAAGGTCATTAAGTGGCCTTGTGCCTGAAATGTGCCACATGTGGTTTCATGCTGTCGAGTAAGGACTTAACATTGACGACGAGAAACGGGAATTCACGACCCATGAGAATGGTCACTGGTAGCACAGATGAACAGTACTGTGTTTGGGAAGACTGGGACAATTTTGTTGAGAAGCTTCAGCAAAGCTTTGTCACGAAAGACTGGCTGGGGGATGCAGCGGCCGACAAGCGTCGGGCTCATCTTTTGACTAGCTGCAGCCAAAGACTTATGCCCTCATGAAGGACTTACTGGCACCCGAAAAGCCGTCAGACAAAACGTTTGAAGAGCTTAGCAAGTTGATTGGGGAGCACCTCAAGCTGACGAGCAGCATACACATGGCTCGACAAAGATTCTACACCCACCGACGTCATGAAGGACAGAGCATACCGGACTTTGTAGCAGACCTCAGGCGCTTGGCCAGCCTCTGTAAGTTCACAGATGCCTGCAGGGGGAAGGTGCTAAGGGACTTCTTTATCGAGGGTATCGGTCATGCGGGGATTTTTCGCAAGTTAATTGAGACCCAGGATTTGACCTTGGAAGCGGCGGCGTTGTTAACTCAGACTTTCATGGCAGGGGAGGAAGAGACGAAAATTAATTACGTGCGCAATTCTGCCTCCAATGCGGCGATGGATCAGGGAGTCAACGTCCTCAATGCTACTCAGAGCCCCGTGGGCAGGCAGGGGCCGTCCGACATTCATCAGGCAGTAATAGACCCCAGAGTAGGACCTCAACAGAGACAATGGCAGGCTGAACGGACGTTCACGCCACCACAGTGGACAATGCGGCCCGGGATGGGGCCATTGACACCCACTAATAGGGTACTTAAGAGCAGTCAGAGGGACAGTCGGTGCGGAATTCCTGGCCACAGCCCTTTTGTCCCCAACAATGGAAACTTTAACCCTCGTTTTCCCCCACACATCCTCGTGCTGGAGACGTGGGGGAAAACACTCAGCTAGATCTTGCAGATTCCAACAATTTGCCTGCAGAAACTGCAACCTCAGTGGCCATTTAGCTCGTATGTGCAGAAAGCCTGCAACCAGACTGATATATGAGGCAGGTGGACCAGAAGAGGGTTCTGTGAGGCAGGATGACTTTTGGGGCAAATCGATGGACGCCAAGGTTCAGCGGGTCCATGTGGTGAATATTCACAGATGAAGTATAATATGGATAAATGTGAGGTTATCCACTTTGGTGGTAAAAACAGAGAGACAGACTATTATCTGAATGGTGACAGATTAGGAAAAGGGAAGGTGCAACGAGACCTGGGTGTCATGGTACATCAGTCATTGAAGGTTAGCATGCAGATACAGCAGGCGGTTAAGAAAGCAAATGGCATGTTGGCCTTCATAGCGAGGGGATTTGAATACAGGGGCAGGGAGGTGTTGCTACAGTTGTACAGGGCCTTGGTGAGGCCACACCTGGAGTATTGTGTACAGTTTTGGTCTCCTAACTTGAGGAAGGACATTCTTGCTATTGAGTGAGTGCAGCGAAGATTCACCAGACTGATTCCCGGGATGGCGGGACTGACCTATCAAGAAAGACTGGATCAACTGGGCTTGTATTCACTGGAGTTCAGGAATGGAGTACTGAAGTTTCATGTTCAGCCATGAACTCATTGAATGGCGGTGCAGGCTAGAAGGGCTGAATGGCCTGCTCCTGCACCTGTTTTCTATGTTTCTATGTTTCTATACACCAAAACGCCACCAGTGATGATGAGGGTTTTATTGAACGGTATCCCAGTACGAATGGAGCTGGACACGGGGGCCAGTCAGTCATTCATGGGCGTTCAACATTTCGAGAAGCTATGGCCACACAAAGCCAGTAGACCCAAATTAGAATGTATCGAGACACAATGAAGGACTTACACCAAAGAAATCATTCCGGTGCTAGGCAGTGCAATGTTGGCTGTCACGCACGATGGCTTAGTGAACTGGCTGCCGCTCTGAATTGTCCCGAGCAATGGTCCCATACTGTTGGGGAGGAGCTGGTTAGCTGAGATGAAGTGGAAATGGGGGGATGTTCATGCAATGTCCTCAGTGGAGCGAAGTTCGTGCTCACAAGTCCTACAACAATTCGACTCACTTTTCCAACCGGGCGTCGGGACTTTCAAAGGCACTAAAGTAGTGATACACATCACCCCGGACGCCCGGCCAGTGCACCACAAAGCCAGAGCGGTGCCATATGTAATACGGGAGAAAATCAAGAGCGAATTGGACCGGCTACTGCGAGAGGGCATCATCTCGCCTGTTGAATTCAGCGATTGGGCGAGCCACATCGTCCCCGTTCTTAAAGCGGATGGCTCTGTCAGGATCTGTGGCCATCATCAATCGGCTGTCCTTACAAGACCAATACCCACTCCCAAGAGCAGAGGACCTCTTCGCCATGCTGGCAGGTGGCAAGCTGTTCACCCAGTTGGACCTCATTTCAGCCTATATGACCCAGGAACTGGCCGACGAATCTAAACTACTGACCACCATCACCACGCACAAGGGACTGTTTGTGTATAACAGGTGCCCGTTTGGCATTCGATCAGCGGCCGCGATCTTTCAACACAACATGGAAAGCCTGCTTAAATCCATCCCTGGAACAATCGAATTCCAGGGCGACATCCTCATCACGGGGCGAGACACCGAGGAACACCTCCACAACCTGGAGGAGGTGCTACGCCGACTGGACCGGGTAGGCCTGCAACTCAAGAAGTCTAAATGCATGTTCTTAGCTCCCCAGGTTGAGTTTCTGGGCAGGAGGGTTGCTGCAGATGGGATTCGGCCCACCGAATCCAAAACAGAGGCGATTCGACGAGCACCCAGGCCCTGCAACACATCGGAGTTGCGTTCATTCCTGGGACTGTTGAACTATTTCGGGAACTTTCTGCCGAACTTGAGCACGTTATTGGAGCCGCTACATGTGCTCCTGCATAAGGATTGCAATTGGTTTTGGGGGGACTGTCAGGAACGGGCTTTTGATCGGGCGCAAAACCTACTGCGTTCAAACAAGCTGTTGACCCTGTACGATCCTTGCAAAAGTTTAGTTCTGGCATGTGATGCATCGTCCTATGGGGCTGGGTGCATGTTGCAGCAGGGTAATGCTGAGGGTCAGCTACAACCTGTGGCTTATGCCTCCAGATCGCTCTCTCAAGCAGAATGGGGCTATGGGATGGTTGAGAAGGAAGCGCTCGCATGTGTCTATGGTGTAAGGAAAATGCATCAGTACCTCTTTGGTAGGAAGTTTAAATTAGAGACGGACCATAAGCCGCTCACATCCCTGTTGTCCGACAGCAAGGCTGTCAAAGCCAACGCATCAGCTCGCATACAGCAATGGGCTCTCACGCTAGCAGCCTATGACTACTCCATCCGGCACAGGCCTGGCACTGAAAATTGTGCTGACGCGCTCAGCAGGCTCCCACTGGCCACCACCGACGGGGCAGCTGAGCAAAATGCGGAGATGGTCATGGCTGTCGATGCCATCGACAGTGCAGGCTCCCCTATCACAGCCCGCCAGATCAAAATCTGGACAAACAGGGATCCCCTCCTATCCCTGATTAAGAAATGTGTCCTAACTGGGGATTGGGCGCCTGCACACGGAGCATGCCCTGAGGAAGTCAGACCATTCCACAGATGGATGGATGAGCTCTCCATCCAAGCTGACTGCCTACTATGGGGCAGCCGGGTAGTCATGCCCCAGAAGGGTAGGGAGGCTTTCATCAGGGAACTCCACAGCGAGCACCCAGGCATTGTGATGATGAAGGCCATTGCCTGGTCAAACATTTGGTGGCCTGGAATTGACTCAGACCTAGAACACTGTGTTCGCAGGTGCACGACATGTGCCCAGCTGGGCAATGCACCCAGCGAGGCCCCGCTCAGCCCGTGGCCCTGGCCCACCAAGCCATGGTCACGCATTCACGTTGACTATGCGGGCCCGTTCATGGGGAAGGTGTTCCTTATCATTGCAGATGCGTACTCGAAATGGATCATCATCCTGAATTCATGCACGTCATCCACCACCGTGGAAAGCCTATGTGCGATCTTCGCTCCCCATGGCCTGCCTCATATCCTGGTTTGTGATAATGGCCCATGTTTCACGGGTCGCGATACTGAAGAACACCTCCACAACCTGGAGGAGGTGCTATGCAGACTGGACCGGGTAGGGCTGAGACTGAAAAAGGCGAAGTGCGTCTTCTTAGCTCCAGAGGTAGAATTCCTGGGGAGGAGGGTAGCAGCAGATGGGATCAGACCTACTGCATCCAAAATAGAAGCGATCCAGACAGCACCCAGACCCCGTAACACGATGGAGCTGCGTTCGTTCCTGGGGCTACTGAACTATTTTGGCAAAATTTCTTCCCAAATTGAGCACGCTGTTAGAGCCGCTACACATGCTCCTTTGCAAAAGTTGCGATTGGGTCTGGGGGGCACAGCCAGGAAAGGGATTTTGATAGTGCACGCAATTTGTTATGCTCCAACAAACTGTTAACGTTATACGACCCGTGTAAGAAACTTGTTTTAATGTGTGATGCGTCGCCCTATGGGGTCGGGTGTGTGTTGCAGCATGTGAATGCCAATGGTCAGTTACAGCCGATAGCTTATGCCTCCAGAAGTCTGTCCCGGGCAGAAAGGGGCTACGGGACGGTAGAAAAGGAAGCAGTAGCATGTGTATATGCTGTAAAAAAAATGCACCAGTACCTGTTTGACAGGAAATTTGTGTTGGAGACAGATCACAAACCCTGAACGTCCCTTTTGGCTGACAACAAGGCCATAAATGCGAATGCATTGGTCCGCATACAAAAGTGGGCACTTATGTTAGCCGCCTATGACTACACAATTCGGCACAGATCGGGCACTGAAAACTGTGCCGATGCACTCAGCAGGCTACCACTAGCCATCACTGAGGGGACAGCTGAGCATGATGCTGAGATGGTCATGGCTGTTGAAGCTTTTGAAAGCGAAGGCTCACCTGTGACAGCCCGTCAGATTATAAAGTCTGGTCAAATAAAGACTCGCTACTGTCTTTAGTTAAGAAATGTGTCCTGAATGGGGACTGGGCAAACACGTACGGGGCATGTCCTGAGGAGTTTAAACCATTTCATAGGCGCAAGGATGAACTCTCGATTCAGGCCGATTGCCTACTATGGGGAAACCGAGTAGCCATGCCCCAGAGGAGCATAGAGGTGTTTATCAGAGAACTTCACAATGAGCGCCCGGGCATTGTCATGATGAAGCCAATTGCCAGGTCACACGTTTGGTGACCAGGGATAGATGCAGACCTGAAACTTTGTGTTTGCAGGTGCAACACATGTGCTCAGCTGGGCAACCCACCCAAGGAAGCTCCCCTTAGCCCCTGGTCCTGGCTCGCCAAGCCATGGTCACGCATCCATGTGGACTACGCAGGTCCTTTCATGGGAAAAATGTTTTTGGTTGCAGTAGACGCCTACTCCAAATGGATGGAATGTGCCATTTTAAATTCAAGCACATCCTCTGCCACAGTAGAAAGTCTACGGCAATGTTCGCCACCCATGGTCTACCGGACGTCTTGGTCAGCGACAATGGCCCGTGCTTCACAAGCACTGAATTCCAGGACATCATGGCAGGCAATGGAATCAACCATGCCAGAACGGCACTGTTCAAACCGGCCTCAAACGGCCAGGCGGAACGAGCAGTGCAGATAATCAAACAGGGGATGCTCAGAATCCAAGGGGGTTCCCTACAAAGCCGCTTATCACACTCCTGTTGGCCAATAGATCCTGACCACAGTCGCTCACAGGGGTTCCACCCACAGAGCTGCTAATGAAAAGGATGCTCAAAACCAGGTTATCCCTTATACACCCTACTATGAAAGAAATTGTTGAGAGCAGGCATCAGTCACAATGTGACTACCATGACGAGGGCGCAATGTGTTGATGTCAATGACCCTGTTTTTGTCCTTAATTACGCTGCAGGGCCCAAATGGCTTGCAGGCACTGTGATTGCCAAAGAGGGGAATGAGGTTTTGGTAGTTAAACTTACCAACGGACAAATCTGCCGCAAACACGTGGATCAAACGAAAAGGAGGTTCAGCAACCCCATAGAAGAAGCAGAGGAAGAACACGACGTAGAGATTGCTCCACCACAGGTGACCGAACACCGGAACCAAGTGGAGGAGAGCCCAGTCACTGTGGGCAGTCCGGACAGGCCTGAAGCACCGCAAACAGCAGACACTCAGGCCAGCGGCCAACAACCAGAGCCCCAACTCAGGCACTCTACAAGGGAGCATAAACCACTAGAGAGACTTAACCTGTGACCCCAATAAGACTTTGGGGGGAGGTGATGTCATGTATTCAACTGTCATTGTAACCCATGTATAAGCTGACCTTAGTTGTATACCTTGAGACACTGACCACAGGGGGCGAACTTGTGGGAGATACTCCTAACCTGGACTTTCCGGTATAAAAGGTGAAGCTCCACCCATCGTCTGCCTCTTGAGGTCTTGGTAATAAAGGTGACAGGATACACGGTGACCTTCTCTCAAGTATGGACCTCGTGTGCATTTATACTGTATAGTAAGGACATATTAGAGAGAAAACAAGGAATTATAGACCGGTTAGCCTGACATCGGTAGTGGGGAAAATGCTGGAATCAATTATTAATGATGTAATAGCAGCGCATTTGGAAAGCAGTGACAGGATCAGTCCAAGTCAGCATGGATTTATGAACGGGAAATCATACTTGACAAATCTTCTTCAATTTTTTGAGGATGTAACTAGTAGAGTGGATAAGGGAGAATCAGTGGATGTGGTGTATTTGGACTTTCTAAAGGCTTTTGACAAGGTCCCACACAAGAGATTAGTGTGAAAAATTGGGGGTAATGAATTGACATGGATAGAGAACTGGTTGGCAGACAGGAAGCAAAGAGTTGGAATAAATGGGTCCTTTTCAGAATGGCAGGCAGTGACTAGTGCGGTACCGCAAGGTTCAGTGCTGGGACCCCAGCTATTTACAACATATATTAATGATTTAGACGAAGGAATTGAATGTAATATCTCCAAGTTTGCAGATGACACTAATGTGGGTGGCAGTGTGAGCTGTGAGGAGGATGCTAAGAGGCTGCAGGGTGAATTGGACAGGTTAGGTGAGTAGGCAAATGCATGGCAGATGTAGTATAATGTGGATAAGTGTGAGGTTATCCACTTGGTGGCAAAAACAGGAAGGCAGATTATTATCTGCATGGTGACAGATTAGCAAAAGGGGAGGTGCAACAAAATCTGGGTGTCATGGTACATCAGTCATTGAAATTTGACATGCAGGTACAGCAGTCAGTAAAGAAAGCAAATGGCATGTTGGCCTTCAAAGCGAGAGGATTTGAGTATAGGAGCAGGTAGGTCTTGCTGCAGTTGTACAGGGCTTTGGTGAGACCACACCTTGAGTATTATGTGCAGTTTTGGTCTCCTAATCTGAGGAAGGACATTCTTGCTATTGAGGAGTGCAGCGAAGGTTCATCAGACTGATTCCCGGGATGGTAGGACTGACATACGAGTGAAAGACTGGATCGACTAGGTTTATATTCACTGGAATTTAGAAGAATGAGAGGGGATCTCATAGAAGCATATAAAATTCTGATGGGATTGGACGGGTTAAATGCAGGAAGAATATTCCTGATATTGGGGAAGTCCAGAACCAGGGGTCACAGTCTAAGGATAAGGGGTGTGCCATCTAGGACCGAGATGAGGAGAAACTTTTTCACCCAGAAAATTGTGAACCTGTAGAATTCTCTACCACAGAAAGTTGTTGAATCCAGTTTGTTCGATATATTCAAAAGGGAGTTAGATGTGGCCCTTACGGCTAAAGGGATCAGGGGGTATGGAGAGAAGGCAGGAATGGGGTACTAAAGGTGCATGTTCAGCCATGATTATATTGAATGGTGGTGCAGGCACGAAGGGCCGACTGGCCTACTCCTGCTCCTAATTTCTATGTTTCTATGTTTCAGGTGACTTGTATTCAGCAATCATATGAGAGGGCTTTAAACTAATTAGTAGGGGAGAGGGTTCTGGCACACGAATATTTAAAGTGTAACTATTTGTACTGCACTTTGTTTGACAGACGTGCGTTTGTCAAGCCCAACCGCCACCCCCCCCGGCACCGACTCATTCCCTCTATGTGGTGCCGAAAAGCAGGACCTGAGGCTCCAACTCTCTTCACCTGCTCAGGGCCCAGCCATCTCTACCCAGCACCTCCCACAACCCTCTGCCCAACACCTAACTCTTCCCCCGCTCCAACCCCGACCCCGACCGAGGAGGCTGAGAGCGGCGGCTGTGGGGCCGAGAGTGGTCGGCCTGGAGCCGAGGGCGGCGGGCCGAGTTGGAGGGAGAGGGAGAGAGGGACTGGGGGGAGAGAGAGAGACTGGGGGGAGAGAGAGGGACTGGGGGGAGAGAGAGAGACTGGTGGGAGAGAGAGACTGGGAGGAGAGAGACCGGGGAGAGAGAAATAGAGAGAGAGACTGGGGAGAGAGAGAGAGAGAAAGAGGCTGGGGGAGAGAGAGAGAGAGAGACTGGGGGAGAGAGATGGGTGGGGGGGAGGGGAATCAGAGGGGAGAGAGTGAACTCAGGGAAAACGGATCACTTTCTTCCAACCCCCTAAAAGGGACATCGTTGGAGTGGATGAAATCCAGAAGTCATGACATTGTCACTATTCACTTCATACCCAATAAAACTGTTAACAATCTGTACACAATGCCTGCCCCATCTATGGTGGGGTGGGGCTGGTTGCGGGGGGGGGGGGGGGCAGCTGAGGCTGCACTAGCACTGAAGTAAGGCACTTTGGCTGGGGGCAGGGACATGCACTTGAACTGGAGTAAAGCACTTTGGCTGTGGGAGGTTTGCATTTGGATTGGTGCAAGGCACTTTGGCTGGCCCTTGCTGTCTTCTGGGTAGCTCTGTCCTCTGTCAATTCAGGAAGTCAAAGTGGATCGAGTTACAATTTGCAAAGTCGGTGAAACCTTGGGATGGACGGTTCCAGTTACAAATTCCTGTGAAACTTCAGGGTGTGGCTTATCCTCCAAGGGGAACAATCATAGACAAATGGTGGAGCATGGTGGCCATTTTTGCAGCACAAATAAGCACATCCAAAATTAAAAAAGTCAAAAAATAAGGAAAAGGCAATAGAGCAGGGTAGTACTGGGGACAATGAAAACCAGAGCATGACAGGAAGGGACAGAATGTATAAACATAAAAGTGAATCAGAAAGTGGGGTCAAAGCAGGAAAAAATGATTTAAAAAACAAATTTAAAAGTTTTTTTATCTGAATGCACGCAACATTCGTAACAAAATAGTTGAGTTGACGGCACAAATAGATACAAATGGATATGATCTGATAGCCATTACAGAGACGTGGTTGCAAGGTGACCAAGGCTGGGAACTAAATATTCAGGAGTATTTGACAATTTGGAAGGACAGACAGAAAGGAAAAGGAAGTGGGGTAGCTCTATTATTAAAGGATGAAATCAGTGCATTGGCTCAGATGATCAAGATGTTGAATCAGTTTGGATGAAGATAGGGAATAATAAGGGGAAAAAGTCGCTGGTGGACGTAGTCTATAGGCCCCCTAACAGTAGCTACATTGTTGGATAGAATATAAATCAAGAAATAATGAAGGCTTGTAAAAAAGGAACTGCAATAATCATGGGTGATTTTAACCTTTATATTGATTGGACATAGCAAATTGGCAAAGGTAGCCTTGAGGAAGACTTCATAGAGTGTATCCGGGATCATTTCCTTGAACAGTACATTGTGGAACCAACCAGAGAGCAGGCTATCTTAGATCTGGTACTGTGTAATGAGACAGGATTAATAAACGATCTTCTTGTGAAGGATCCTCTAGGAATGAGTGACCATAACATGGTTGAATTTCAAATTCAGTTGGAGGGTGAGAAAGTTGGATCTCAAACCAGTGTCCTAAGCTTAAATAATGGAGACTACAAAGTTATGAAGGCAGAGTTGGCTAAAGTGAACTGGGAAAATAGATTAAAGAGTGGGATGGTTGATGAGCAGTGGCAGACATTTAAGGAGATATTTCATAACTCTCAACAAAAATATATTCCAATGAGAAGGAAAGACTGTAAGAGAAGGAATAACCATCCGTGGCTAACTAAGGAAATAAGGGATGGTATCAAATTGAAAACATTGTGGACAAGACTTGTGGGAGGCCAGAGGATTGGGAAACTTTTAAAAGCCAACAAAGAACAACTAAAAAAAATGATAAAGAGAGGGAAGATAGATTATGAAAGTAAACTAACACGAAATATAAAAACAGATAGTAAGAGTTTCTACAGGTACATAAAAATGAAAAGAGTGGCTAAAGTAAATGTTGGTCCCCTAGAGATGAGACTGGGGAGGAATTAATAATGGGAAACAGGGAAATGGCAGAGACTTTGAACAAATATTTTGTATCGGTGTTCACAGTAGAAGACACTAAAAAGATCCCAATAGTGGATAATGAAGGGGCTATAGGGAGGGAGAAAATTAATGCAATCACTATCTCTGAAGAAGTAGTACTCAGTAAAATAATGGGAGTAAATGCAGACAAGTCCCCTGGACCTGATGGCTTGCATTCTAGGCAAAAAAAGTGGCTGTAGAGATAGTGAATGCATTGGTTGTAATCTACCAAAATTCCCTGCATTCTGGGGAGTTCCCAGCAGATTGGAAAACTGCAAAGGTAACAACCCTATTTAAAAAAGGAGGCAGATAGAAAGCAAGAAACTATAAACTAATTAGCCAAACATCTGTCGTTGTGAAAATAGAAACATAGAAACATCGAAACATAGATATCTGCAGCGGAGAAGGAGGCTATTTTGGCCCATTGTCTCCGCCTATGTTTCCAGTAGAGTGGACAAGGGAGAACCAGTTGATGTGGTATATTTGGACTTTCAGAAGGCTTTCGACAAGGTCCCACACAAGAGATTAATGTGCAAAGTTAAAGCACATGGGATTGGGGGTAGTGTGCTGACGTGGATTGAGAACTGGTTGTCAGATAGGAAGCAAAGAGTAGGAGTAAATGGGTACTTTTCAGAATGGCGACAGTGACTAGTGGGGTACCGCAAGGTTCTGTGCTGGGGCCCCAGCTGTTTACACTGTACATTAATGATTTAGATGAGGGGATTAAATGTAGTATCTCCAAATTTGCGGATGACACTAAGTTGGGTGGCAGTGTGAGCTGCGAAGAGGATGCTATGAGGCTGCAGAGTGACTTGGATAGGTTAGGTGAGTGGGCAAATGCATGGCAGATGAAGTATAATGTGGATACATGTGAGGTTATCCACTTTGGTAGTAAAAACAGAAAGACAGACTATTATCTGAATGGTGACAGATTAGGAAAAGGAGAGGTGCAACGAGACCTGGGTGTCATGGTACATCAGTCATTGAAGGTTGGCATGCAGGTACAGCAAGCGGTTAAGAAAGCAAATGGCATGTTAGCCTTCATAGCGAGGGGATTTGAGTACAGGGGCAGGAAGGTGTTGCTACAGTTGTACAGAGGCCACACCTGGAGTATTGTGTACAGTTTTTGTCTCCTAACTTGAGGAAGGACATTCTTGCTATTGAGGGAGTGCAGCGAAGGTTCACCAGACTGATTCCCGGGACGGTGGGACTGACCTATCAAGAAAGACTGGATCAACTAGGCTTGTATTCACTGGAGTTCAGAAGAATGAGAGGGGACCTCAATAGAAATATTTAAAATTCTGACAGGTTTAGACAGGTTAGATGCAGGAAGAATGTTCCCAATGTTGGGGAAGTCCAGAACCAGGGGTCACAGTCTAAGGATAAGGGGTAAGCAATTTAGGACCGAGATGAGGAGAAACTTCTTCACCCAGAGAGTGGTGAACCTGTGGAATTCTCTACCACAGAAAGTTGTTGAGGCCAATTCACTAAATATATTCCAGAGGGAGTTAGATGAAATCCTTACTACTAGGGGGATCAAGGGGTATGGCGAGAAAGCAGGAAGGGGGTACTGAAGTTGCATGTTCAGCCATGAACTCATTGAATGGCGATGCAGGCTAGAAGGGCCGAATGGCCTACTCCTGCATCTATTTTCTATGTTTTCTATGTTTCAATGCGCCGGCCGACAAAGACTCACACAGCCCTCGAAGATTACATATAAACCTATGAGCAATGGCGGAAAAGTAAAGAGCATCCAGCCCAACTAGTCCACCCCACACAAATGCGATACCCCATGCATCGCAGCATTTTACACATCACCCCAACCGGAGCCATGCGATCTCCTGGGATAGGCATGAAAACAACCAAAAGCCCAAGCCAATTGAGGAACAAAATCTGGGAAAATTCCTCTCCGACTCAACCAGGCGATCGAAACTAGTCCAGGAGATCACTCTGGCCATATTCAGTTCTCTGAAGTACTTACCATCGTATCTACGCCAGCCAACAAGAGGTTATCCAGTCTAATCCCATTTACCAGCTCTAGGTCCATAACCCTGCAGGGCTGGATGCTCTTTACTTTTCCGCCATTGTTCATAGGTTTATATATAACCTTCGAGGGCCGTGTGACTTCAAGTGCCCACCCAAGCACCTTTTAAATGTGCTGCCGGTTTCTGCTTCTACCATCCTTCCAGGCAGTGAGTTCCAGACCCCCACAAACCTCTGCGTGAAGAAATACCCCCTCAAATCACTCTAAAGCTTCCACCAACCACTTTAAAACTATGGCCCCTCGTAATTGACCCCTCCACCAAGGGAAATAGGCCTTTGCTATCCACTATATCCAGGCCCCTCAACATTTTATACAACTCAATGAGTTCTCCCCTCAGCCTCCTCTGTTCCAAGAACAAACCCAGCCTGTCCTCATAGCTAAGATTCTCCATTGCAGGCAGCATCCTCGTAAATCTCCTCTGCACCCTTTCGAGGGCAATCACGTCCTTCCTTTAATACAGCGACCAGAACTGCATGCAGTATTCCAGCTGTGGTCTAACCAGAGCATTATACAATTTAAGCATAACCTCCATGCTCTTGTATTCTATGTCTCGGCCAATAAAGGCAAGCATTCCTGTATGCCTTCTTAACCATCTTACCCACCTGGCCTGCTACTTTCAAGGATCTGTGGACAATCACTCCAAGGTCCTTTTGTTCATCTACACTTCTAAGTTGCCTACCGCTTAATGTGTATACCCTTTCCTTATTAGCCCTCCCAAAGTGCATCACCTCACACGTCTATGAATTAAATTCCATTTGCCACTGCTCTGCCCACCTGACCACTAGATTGATATCCTCCTGCAGCCCATGACTTTCCTCTTCATTATCAACCACACAGCCAATTTTAGTGTAATCTGCAAATTTCTTAATCATACCCCCTATATTCAAATCTAGATCATTGATGTATACCACAAAAAGCAAGGGACCCAGTACTGAGCGCTGCGGAACTGGAAACATCCTTCCAGTCACAAAAACATCCATCAACCATTATCCTTTGCTTCCTACCTCCTAGCCAATTTTGGATCCAACTTGCCACTTTGCCCTGGATACCATTGACTTTTACCTTACCTTTGTGACAAGTCCGCCATGTGGGACCTTATCAAAAACTTTGCAAAGTCCATATACACTACATCGTATGCACTACCCTCATCGACCCTCCTTGTTACCTCCTCGAAAAATTCAATCAGGTTAGTCAAACACGATCTTCCCTTAACAAATCCATGCTGACTGTCCCTGATTAATCCTTGCCTTTCTAAAAGTAGATTTATTCTGTCCTTCAGGATTTTTTCCAATAATTTTCCCACCACTGAGATTAGGCTAACAGGCCTGCTTTTACTCGGCCTATCCCTTTCTCTCTTCTTAAACAAGGGTACCACATTAGCAGTCCTCTACATTAGTACCAAGCCTAAATCCAAAGAGGACTGGAAAATGTTGGTCAAGGCCTCTGCTATTTCCTCTTTTGCTTCGCTCAACAACCTGGGATGCATTTCATCTGGGCCTAGGGACTTAGCCACTTTCAAAGCTTCTGAACCCCTTAATACCTCCTCTCTCACTATGTTTATTTCACCCAGAATTTCACACTCATCCTCAATAGCAGTATCTGCATTGCCCCTTTCCTTTGTGAAAACAGATGCAAAGTATTTATTAAGAACTATACCAACATCGTCCGGCTCCACACAGAGATTATCCTCATGGTCTCTAATAGGTCCTACCCTTTCTTTAGTTATTCTCTTACTTTTAATATATTTATAGAACATCTTTGGATTTTCCTTAATTTTACTTGCCAAGAATTTTTAATGCTCTCTCTTAGCATTCCTAATATCCTTTTTAATTTTACCTCTGAACTTTCTATATTCCTCCAGTGATTCTACAGTATTTAGCCGTCGGTATATGACATACGCCTCCCTTTTTTTCTTTATCCTCCCCTGTAAATCCCTAGACATCCAGGGGCCTCTAGAATTGTTATTCCCACCCTTTTTCTTTAAGGGCACATGTTTGGCCTGTGCAATCCGGATCTCCTCCTTGAATGCCTCCCTCTGTTCCGACACTGATTTACCAACAAGTAGCTGCTTCCAGTCCACTGTGGCCAAGTCACTTCTCAACTTAGCAAAGCTAGCTTTTCCCCAATTTAGGACTTTTATTCCTGGTCTATCCTTGTCCTTATCCATAATTACCTTGAATCTGACTGAATTATGGATCACTGGTACCTAAGTGCTCTCCCACTGATACCCTTCCACCTGCCCAGCTGAGGGGGTTGACTTATGACTTATGGGATTGAGTAGATTGGGCCTATTGGGTCATTGGAGTTCAGAAGAATGAGAGGTGATCTTTTCAAAACATATAGGATAATGAGGGGTCTCAACAAGGTGTATACAGAGAGGATCTTTCCACTCATAGGGGAAACTGAAACTAGGGAGCATCATTTCAGATTACGGGGCTGGCCATTTAAAACTGAGATGAGGAGGATTTTCTTCTCTCAGGTGGTTATAAATCTATGGAATTCTCTGCCCCAGAGAGCTGTGGAGGCTGGGTCCTTGAATACATTTAAGGTGGAGATAGACATATTTTTGAGCGATTAGGGATTAAAGAGTTATGGGGAGCTGGCAGGGATGTGGAGCTGAGTCCATGATCAAATCAGCCATGATCTTACTGAATGGTGGAGCAGGCTTGAGGAGTCAAATGGCCTACTCCTGTTCCTATTTCTTATACTCTTATGTTCTTATCCTTCAATCCTTGACACTGGCTTATTCCAGTTCTTAAAGGGGAGGTTATATTAAGCTGCCATTGCCCATTTTCACTCGAGCTGTATTTGAGGAAGAGCTGTGAGCAAGTGCAACAATTTTCTGGCATGGCTGCTGTAAATCCACCTGCAAGGGAGAGAACATGGCAAATTAATGATGTGGCATTGGAGGCATTAGAGGGATTGGTGAGGACAGTTGAGCGAAGGAGGGATGTGCTGCTCCCCGCATTTGGAAGGAGACTATTGTCACAGATCTTCAGGGTCATGTGGAGGGGAATGGCCAAGGAGGTGTTGGCCAGCACAGTGGTGGATCGAACACTGACACAGTGCCGTAAGAAGTTCAACGACATCACTTGGTGGACAAGGTGAGTACATACTTCAAAACCTCCTGCATACTAGCTTCTCAGCCTTTATTTGTGCACACTGTGCAAACCACCACTCCCCCACCTCTCACCCATCAAACATGTGGAGCTACTCAAACTCACATCCTCATCTCACTCCATTGCCTTTTTTTTCATTTGTTCATGGGATGTGGGCATCACTGGCAAGGCCAGCATTTATTGCCCATTCCTAATTGCACTTGAGCCAACTTCTTGAACTGCTGCAGTCCGTTTTGTGATGGTACTCCCACAGTGCTGTTAACGAGGGAGGTACAGGATTTTGACCCAGTGACGATGAAGGAATGGCGATATACTTCCATGTCAGAATGGTGTGTGACTTGGAGGCAAACGTGGAGGTGATGATGTTCCCAAGCGACTGCTGCTCTTGTCCTTCTTGGTGTTAGAGTTCGCGGGTTGGGAGGTGCTGTCGAAGAAGCCTTGGTGAGTTGCTGCAATGCATCTGGTAGATGGTACAGACTGCAGCCACGGTGCACCGGTGGTGGAGGAAGTGAATGTTTAAGGTGTCAGATGGGATACCAATCAAGCAGGCTGCTTTGTCCTGGATGGTGTCAAGCTTCTTCAGTATTGTTGGAGCTGCATTCATCCAGACAAGGGGAGAGTATTCCATCACACTCCTGACTTATGGCTTGTAGATGGTGAAAAGGTTTTGGGGAGTCAGGAGGTAAGACACTCGCCACAGAATACCCAACCATTGGCCTGCTCTTGTTGCTACAATATTTATGTGGCTGGTCAAGTTAAGTTTCTGGTCAATGGTGACCCCCAGGATGTTTATGGTAGGGGATTTTGCTATGGTAATGCCATTGAATGTCAAGGTGTGGTGGTTAGACTCTTTCTTGTTGGAGACAGTCATTGCCTGGCACTTGTGTGGTGCGAATGTTACTTGCCACTTATCAGCGCATGCCTGAATGTTATCCAGGTCTTGCTGCATGCGCTCCATTATTTGAGGAGTTACGAATGGCACTGAAAACTGTGCAGTCATAAGCGAACATCCCCACTTCTGACATTATGATAGAGGGAAGGTCTTTAATGAAGCAGCTGAAGATGATTAGGCTTAAGTCACTGCCCTGAGGAACTTCTGCAGCGATGTCCTGGTGCTGTGATGATTGACCTCCAACCACCACAACCATCTTCCTTTGTGCTAGGTATGACTCCAGCCAGTGGAGAGTTTTCCCCCTGATTCCCATTGACTTCAGTTTTACTAGGGCTCCTTAATGCCACACTCGATCAAATGCTGCCTTGATATCAAAGGCAGTCATTCTCACCTCACCTAACCTACGTTCACAGCTATTCAATGACGGCAGGCATATCTCCCATAAGCGGGAGCGGCAGTTGGGAGCGGAGGCTGTGTAAATAAACAGTGCGGCAGAGAAGGCCTGAGGCAGGATTTGAAAGTGACGTCAGAGTAAAAAATGATTTCGGCACAAGGGAAGGAGCTGATTGATGAGTAGCTGACAGGAGACACATCGGCAGCGGCAGCAGTGAGAGCGGCCTTGGGAGGAGCCTGAGCAAGGTCAGCGAGGGGGAAAAAGACACAAGGAGTGATGTCACAGGATAGCTGGTAAATGATTCATTGGTAAAGGTCACATTGTTTTTCTTTGCTATTCAGATTCAGGGTCGGTGAGTATCCCTGTTTTTTTTTTGTCTGTTGTCTTTTAGTCTTTAACGAAGAGCAGAGGGGTGTACTAAAAACTTGAGATAATTAAGCTAATAACTAAAATTATGTCAGGGCAGCTCAGTCCCGTGGAGTGCACATCCTGTGCCATGTGGGAAGTCCTGGATGCTTCGCATAGCCTGGATGACGACATGTGCAAAATGTGTTACCAGCTACAGCAACTCGACCTCCAGGTTTCGGAGCTTGAACGGCAGCCAGTCACTTTGATGCATCCGCGAAGCTGAGAACTTTGTGGATAGCACTTTTCTAGAAGTAGCCACCCCACAGCTTAAGAGTGTGCAGGCAGAGAGGCAAAGAGTGACCGCCAGACAGAACAGGAGGACCATGCAGGTAGTGCAGGCATCCCCTGAGTGCATCTCACGCTCCAACCAGTATTCGGTTATGATGGTTTATGGGAGATATGCCTGTTGTTATGATGGTACCTCTGGGAAGTGCAGCCAGAGCCATATTCACAGCACCACGCGTGGCTCAGCTGCACAAGGGGGGAGGAAGAAGAGTGAAAGAGCAATAGTGGTAGGGAATTCGATAGTTAGGGGAGCAGATGTGTTTCTGCGGCCGCAAACATGACTCCAGGATGGTATGTTGCCTCCCTGGTGCCAGGGTCAAGGATGTCACTGAGTGGCTACAGGGCATTCTGGGAGGGAAGGGCGAACAGCCAGAGGTTGTGGTCCACATCGGTACCAATGACATAGGAAAAAAGATGGATGAGATCCTTCAGACAGAATTTAGGGAGTAGGAGAGAGATTAAAAAGCAGGACCTCTCCAGATTACTCCCGATACCACATGCGAGTGAGTACAAAAATCGAAGGATAGAGCAGATGAATGTATGGCTGGAGGGATGGTGCAGATGGAAGGGTTTTAGATCCCAGAGGCATTGGGACTGTTTCTGGGGGAGGTGGGACTGTACAAGCCGGATGGGTTGCCCTCAACAGAGCCGGGACCAATATCCTCCTGGGGGGGTGTTGCTAGTGCTGTTGGGGAGGGTTTAAACTCGCTTGGCAGGGGGATGGGAACCTGAGAATTGATTCAGAAGGGAGAGAAGCAAAATTGAAATTGGAAAGCAGAGAAGTAGAAACTGAATTTGGAAGAGAGAGGAAACAAGGGCTAGAAAATAGACAGCAAGGGAGTTTAGCAATTCTAAATGGTATGCACTTCAATACAAGGAGTATAGGGAATAAGGCAGATGAACTGGTGTGGTGCCGGATGACTGGAGGACTGCAAACATTGTACACTTGTTTACAAAGGGAGAAAGGGATAGACTGATTAATTACAAGCCAGTCAGCCTAACCTCGGTGGTGAGAAAATTATTGGAAAAAATTCTGAAGGACAGGATAAATCTTTATTTAGAAAGACACGAATTAATCAAGAATAGTCAGCATGGAAGGTCGTGTCTGACTAATTGATTGAATTTTTGAGGAGGTAACAAGGAGGGTCGATGAGGGTAGTGCGTTTGATGTAATGTATATGAATTTTAGCAAGGCTTTTGAAAAGATCCCACATGACAGACTGGTCATGAAAGTAAAACCCCATGGGATCCAGGGCAAAGTGGCAAGTTGGATCCAAAATTGGCTTAGAGGCAGGAAGCAAAGGGTAAAGGTTGATGGGTGTTTTTGTGACTGGAAGGATGTTTCTAGTGGGATTCCACAGGGCTCAGTAGTAGGTCCCTTGCTTTTTGTGGGATATATCAATGATTTAGATTTGAATGTAGGAGGTATGATTAAGAAGTTTGCAGGTAATACTAAAACTCTTGAACTAGGGGACATAGCATAAGAATAGTTTAATTTAGAACTGAGATGAAGAGAAATTTCTTCCCCCAGAGAGTCGTAAATTCTCTGCCACAGAGAGCTGTGGAGGCTGGGTCATTGAATATATTTAAGGTGGAGATAGACAAATTTTTGAATGGCAGGGAAGTGGAGCTGAGCCCAAGATCAGATCAGACATGAGCTTATTAAATGGTGGTGCAGGCTCGAGCGGCCAATGGCTTACTCCTGCTCCTATTTCTTTTGTTCTTATGTACTTATGTTCTTACAATCGGCTGTGTGGTTGATAATGAAGAAGAAAGCAGTAGACTGCAGGAAGATATCAATGAACTGGTCAGGTGGGCAGAACAGTGGCAAATTGAACTCAATCTGGAGAAGTATGAGGTAATACATTTTGGAAGGGCTAAAAACGCAAGGGAATACGCATTAAATGTTAGGACACTGAGAAGTGTAGAGGGACAGAGGGACCTTGGTGCAGGTCCACAGATCCCTGCAGGCAGTAGGCCAGGTAGATAAGGTGGTTAAGAATGCATATGGAAGACTTGACTTTATTAGCCGAGGCATAGAATATAAAAGCAGGGAGGCTATGCTTGAATTGCATAAAATGAACTAACACTAGTTAGGTCACAGCTAGAATACCGCATGCAGTTCTGGTCACCACATTATAGGAAAGGTGTAATTGCACTCGAGAGGGTACGGAAGAGATTTACGAGGATGTTGCCTGAACTGGAGAATTTTAGCTATGAGGAAAACTTGGATAGGCTGGGTTTGTTTTCTTCAGAACAGAGGAGGCTGTAGGGAGATCTTATTGAGGTGTATAAAATTATGAGGGCCCTGGATAGAGTGGAGTGGAAGGACCTATTTCCCTTGGCAGAGGGGTCAACAACCAGGGGGCATAGATTTGAAGTAATTGGTGAGAGGTTTAGAGGGGATTTGAGGGGAAATGTCTTCACCTAGAGTGTGGTGGGAGTCTGGAACTCACTGCCTGAAAGGGTGGTAGAGGGAGTAACCCTCGCCACATTTAAAAAGTGCTTGGTTGTGCACTTGAAGTGCTGTAACGTACAGGGCTACAGACCAAGAGCTGGCAAGTGGGATTAGGCTGGCTAGCTCTTTATCGGCCGATGCGGACACGATTGCCTGAAATGGCCTCCTCCTGTGCTGTAAATTTCAATGATTCTATAAATTTATACATAGCTGGACTCTTACTCATTCGAATTCCTTTCTTTTTCAGGCCAAGATGGCACATAATCAGAGGGAGCAGCAGAGCACTTACAGGAGTGAACCTCAGCTGCACGAACTGTCTGACCTGGAGATGCGAGTGCTGCAGCTCATAGAAACATAGAAAATAGGTGCAGGAGTAGGCCATTTGGCCCTTCGAGCCTGCACCACCATTCAATAAGATCATGGCTAATCATTCACTCAGTACCCCTTTCCTGCTTTCTCTCCAGACCCCTTGATCCCTTTAGCCATAAGGGCCATATCTAACTCCCTCTTGAATATATCCAATTAACTGGCATCAACAGCTCTCTGTGGTAGGGAATTCCACAGGTTAACAACTCTCTGAGTGAAGAAGTTTCTCCTCATTTCAGTACTAAATAGCCTACCCCTTATCCTAAGACTGTGTCCCCTGGTTCTGGACTTCCCCAACATCGGGAACAATCTACCCGCATCTAATCTGTCCCGTCCCGTCAGAATCTTGTATGTTTCGATGAGATCCCCTCATTCTTCTAAACTCCAATGTATAAAGGCCCAGTTAATCCAGTCTCTCCTCATATGTCAGTCCGGTCATCCCGGGAATCAGTCTGGTGAACCTTCGCTGCCCTCCCTCAATAGCAAGAACGTCCTTCCTCAGATTAGGAGACCAAAATTGAACACGATATTCCAGGTGAAGCCTCACCAAGGCCCTATACAATTGCAGTAAAACCTCCCTGCTCCTATACTCAAATCCCCTAGCTATGAAGATCAACATAACATTTGCCTTCTTTACGCCTGCTGCACCTGAATGCCAACTTTCAATGACTGATAAACCATGACATCCAGGTCTCGTTGCACCTCCCCTTTTCCTAATCTGCCACCATTCAGATAATATTCTGTCTTCGTGTTTTTACCACCAAAGTGGATAACCTCACATTTATCCACATTATACTTCATCTGCCATGCATTTGCCCACTCACCTAACCTATCCAAGTCGCTCTGCAGCCTCATAGCATCCTCCTCGCAGCTCGCACTGCCACCCAACTTAGTGTCATCCGCAAATTTGGAGATACTACATTTAATCCCCTCGTCTAAATTATTAATGTACAGTGTAAACAGCTGGGGCCCCAGCACAGAATCTTGCGGTACCCCACTAGTCACAGCCTGCCATTCTGAAAAGTACCCATTTACTCCTACTCATGACTTCCTCTTCATAAATCCATGCTGACTCTGCCTGACTGAATTTTGCTTTTCCAAATGTCCTGCTACTGCTTCTTTAATAATGAACTCCAACATTTTCCCAACCACAGATGTTAGGCTAACTGTTCTATAACTTCCTGCTTTAAGAGTCCATCCATTTAAAACTGAGATGAGGAGAAATTTATTCTCTCAGAGGGATGTAACTCTATAGAATTCTATGCTCCAGAGAGCTGTGGAGGCTGGGTCATGGAACATATTTAAGGCGGAGATAGACAGTTTTTTGAGCGCTAAGGCAGTAAAGGGTTATGGTGATCGAGCAGGGAAGTGGAGCTGAGTCCATGATCAGATCAGCCATGATCTTATTGAATGGCAGAGCAGACTCGAGGGGCCAAATGGCCTACTCTTGTTCCTATTTCTTATGTTCTTATGTTCTAAGTGGAGGAAGACCACCTGGGAGGGTGTTGAGCACCTCCAGTCTTGTCATCAAGAGTACGCAGAAATCAAGCGCAGACCGCGGAAGGAGCGTGCGGCAAACCAGGCTCCCCACTCACCCCTTCCTTGTTGCTTATTTTTTTCATCACATTCTACCAAAAAATACTTTTCTTAACTTTTTGATTCACTAATCACATTTGATCAAAAATGAACAAAACAATAAAATGACCAATCAATATCTACAAAAGCACTCTCTTGCATTTTCTAAAATCTCCAACTACCTTGACAGTTCCTCACCCAACTAAACCTGGATCTCAAGGCTTCTCCTGCAAAAGAGAGGCAGCTGTCACAACAGTCCCCTATTTGATTATATCTCAGCCTGCCGTCCTCCGAAAAGAAAAGAAGCACAGGTTTGTGACACTGCCTTACCTTTGAGTTCAGCAGTGGGATAGAAGCAAAAGTCTGAGTCACACAAATCTGTGAGCAATTTGTTTAGGGAAATAAAATCTGTTGCATGCTTAAAAAAATGTACTCAAAAGTGTGTGCTAAACAGTGTCATGAAAGGTTATAGTAGAGACTGATGCTTTACTGGATATTCCCAGTTGACCTCATATTGTTTGTCTGATAAGATTCACATGACTTTACAGCCCCTTAAACATCTGTTGCTTAAATCATTTCATTTGGCTGTCCGTTGTGTTGAATGCATGACTACTCATGAACATACAAAGAGAATTATCTATTATGTGTACATACATATATTGTGTGAGAAAGTAAACACAAATCTAGTATGGAGAATAGAATCTGGAATTCCATTTTGACATTTTAAATCATTTCTTTAATAAGGTTGTTTATTCACATTGCCTGCTACTCAGTAAAGCTGTTGTTGGAAGCCAGAGATTGAAGTAATTATTGATATAGTTCAGGAGCTGCACAAAAGGAAGATGTGACTATTTGTAATTTGATATAGTTGAATTGTTCATTCTGTGTGATAGACTGTACAGTGATTATTTCTTGTCAAACAGTTGCAATTATTTCCTAAAGTTTAAGCACTTTAGAACGTTACAATATAATGAGGGACTCGAGTAGACAGGGACAGTGACAGAATCTTTGTTCATTTTCACAAAATTGTCATCTTGCAAGCTGTGTAAATGGAGTCCTCTTAGTTGCCTCCCTAGAGCTTGCAATTGAAGCCACTGAACCTGCACTGGAGGCTAGATATTGATTCAGCATTGATTCTGCCATTCCTTTCTGAATGCTACCCATAGTGCTTTGCATCTGCATTGAGAGTTTGCATTTGATTCTGCTAATAGAGCAGTTGTTAAAGGCAGAATATTGAAAGGGCAGAAAACACTTTTCTGAAAACTGATGTTTTATTTAAACCTTTCACTTTATGGTACTTTAACCACCTTTGGTACATAGCGGATAATATATGGACAGTGGTATAATGGGGCAAAGTTTGTGGTGGGTATGACGGCATACAAGCTGGATATGGAAGTATTTACATACGATCCACAGGATTATTATAGTTATATTTATTGTCCATTTATTCTCCATTATGATCATGTTTTTGTTTTTGTTCCCCAGATTTGGAAGTTGTTTCCCTAAGTTATTGTCAAATAAAGAACTGTTTTCCAACAGATTTTTGAAGAAAACATTATTCTCAAGTTTCTAAAATGTAATTTTGCTGGGAGGAAAAAATGAAATGGACACACCCAGACCCAAGACTCACACATTTAAGTATATTTTTGAAGTACTGAAGTTTAAATGGAGATAGCCAAAGACCTTGTATGGCAAGGATTTTAGATGATAAAGATCTCTAATAGTATTAGTGAGAGACTTTGGGTCTGAAATTCAGTACCGCTGGAAAACTGGTGCTCCACCCACCTTTTTATGGCCATTTTTTCATGGCTGGTTCACCCCATATTCAGCTCCAAAAGTGAACAAATGGTTCCAACACAAATGAACCCTTCCAAAGTGGATTTTTCAGTGGTGTGGCTGTCTTAATTTGAGTGTTATCACCACAGAGAAATTCAGCATGCTCGTAAGTGTTTCTAATGAGCCAGCTGCACCCTGGCCTGAGGGGGGAAGGAGTTTGGAAGAATGGCTGGTGTAAGAGATGCAAGGAGAGCCAACAGGTTCACTGATATGGAGCTGGAGACACTGATGTATGGTGAAGAAGACAGAAGAAGAATACTGTTTCCTGATGTGGGGAGAAATATAGAAACATCGAAACATAGAAAATAGATGCAGGAGTAGGCTATTCGGCCCTTCTAGCCTGCACCACCATTCAATGAGTTAATGGCTGAACATGCAACTTCAGTACCCCATTCCTGCTTTCTCGCCATCCCCCTTGATTCCCCTAGTAGTAAGGACTACATCCAACTCCTTTTTGAATATATTTAGTGAATTGGCCTCAACAACTTTCTGTGGTAGAGAATTCCACAGGTTCACCACTCTCTGGGTGAAGAAGTTTCTCCTCATCTCGGTCCTAAATGGCTTACCCCTTATCCTTAGACTGTGACCCCTGGTTCTGGACTTCTCCAACATTGGGAACATTCTTCCTGCATCCAACCTGTCTAAACCCATCAGAATTTTAAACGTTTCTATGAGGTCCCCTCTCATTCTTCTGAACTCCAGTGAATACAAGCCCAGTTGATCCAGTCTTTCTTGATAGGTCAGTCCCGCCATCCCAGGAATCAGCCTGGTGAACCTTCGCTGCACTCCCTCAATAGCAAGAATGTCCTTCCTCAGTTTAGGAGACCAAAACTGTACACAATACTCCAGGTGTGGCCTCACCAAGGCCCTGTACAACTGTAGCAACACCTCCCTGCCCCTATACTCAAATCCCCTCGCTATGAAGGCCAACATGCCATTTGCTTTCTTAATCGCCTGCTGTACATGCATGCCAACCTTCAATGACTGATAAACCATGACACCCAGGTCTCGTTGCACCTCCCCTTTTCCTAATCTGTCAGCATTCAGATAATAGTCTGTCTCTCTGTTTTTACCACCAAAGTGGATAACCTCACATTTATCCACATTATACTTCATCTGCCATGCATTTGCCCACTCACCTAACCTATCCAAGTCGCTCTGCAGCCTCATAGCATCCTCCTCGCAGCTCGCACTGCCACCCAACTTAGTGTCATCCGCAAATTTGGAGATACTACATTTAATCCCCTCGTCTAAATTATTAATGTACAGTGTAAACAGCTGGGGCCCCAGCACAGAATCTTGCGGTACCCCACTAGTCACAGCCTGCCATTCTGAAAAGTACCCATTTACTCCTACTCTTTGCTTCCTGTCTGACAACCAGTTCTCAATCCATGTCAGCACACTACCCCCAATCCCAGGTGCTTTAACTTTGCACATTAATCTCTAATGTGGGACCTTGTCGAAAGCCTTCTGAAAGTCCAAATATCAACTGGTTCTCCCTTGTCCACTCTACTGGAAACATCCTCAAAAAATTCCAGAAGATTTGTCAAGCTTGATTTTCCTTTCACAAATCCATGCTGACTTGGACCTATCATGTCACCTCTTTCCAAATGCGCTGCTATGACATCCTTAATAATTGATTCCATCATTTTACCCACTACTGAGGTCAGGCTGACCGGTCTATAATTCCCTGTTTTCTCTCTCCCTCCTTTTTTAAAAAGTGGGGTTACATTGGCTACCCTCCACTCGATAGGAACTGATCCAGAGTCAATGGAATGTTGGAAAATGACTGTCAATGCATCCGCTATTTCCAAGGCCACCTCCTTAAGTACTCTGGGATGCAGTCCATCAGGCCCTGGGGATTTATCGGCCTTCAATCCCATCAATTTCCCCAACACAATTTCCCGACTAATAAGGATTTCCCTCAGTTCCTCCTCCTTACTAGACCCTCTGACCACTTTTATATCCGGAAGATTGTTTGTGTGTGGTCACACATGAGACGCACAGTGAGTGGCAGCCTTTGCGGTTACAGAATACCTCAGGATTGTTATGCGGTGCCCGCAAAGCGAGGTGGGTGCAGTCAATGGCGCCCTGCACCATGGGGAAGCCCGCTATCCTGTCAAAGCCACATGCACGCTCCTGCTGTTTCTCTCTCGTCATGTGGAATGAAATGTAGTCCCTTCATCTGTACAGAGCATCAAGCAGATGGAGCAATGGACGGCAAACTCAGAGATGTTGGAGATGTCTCCTGTTGCACACTGGAAGGATCCACCGATGTAGAAATTGCGTGCTATGTTGTCCTTGACTGCCATTGAGAGAGCCGTCCTCACTATGGTCTGAGGCTCAAGGTCTGATTGCAGGAGATGGCAGAGCTCTGTGACCACATCGTTACTGAAGTACAGCCTTTGAACACACTGTTCCTCAATTAAATTGATGTGGAAGAACTGCTGCCGGAAAACCCTGGGAGGTTAATGTCTCCTGTTGACAGCCCTGTTGGGCCTCCTCCCTCTGGCCATGCTTTGCTGTCTTTCTCTCTGCCTACATTGCCTCTGATGGTGATGTCAGAGCAGGAGGTCATGTGCCAACACAGCCCCAATTAAAGGAAATAAATGTTGTCCTTTCAAATCTGCCCTGAATGGAAGTAACAACATTTTAACAGCCTGAACAGTCCTTGAACTGGAAACCACTGAAATGTGTCAAAAAGATTGTCTGCCTCTGTGAAAGTAAGCAGCAAATAGTAAGGGGCGACTAAAATTCTTCCTAAAGATGGTGCTTTTAAATAGCCCTCCTCCAGCCAACTCCCGACTCAAACTTGACAGCTGAAGCTGGCGTTGTCATCGCCAGGCAGAATCCCAAGGGGTGTGACTGAATTTAGCTTCGGGGGCGGTAATGGGGCTCTGCGCATGGGGATGGTATCATCATCGCCAGGCGCAGCTGAGTGGGCGCCCTGCCCAATTTAACAGGAGGCACTATGTTTGCTGCAGCCAAGCGAAAAAATATTTGTGCCCCATTAGCACCTCCCGGGGCACTAACGGGAGGCACAAAGTACCCAAAGTTCTCCCCCATAGTATGTTGTGTAGATGGGAACTGAAAGATACAAGGGGACACAAACAGATTAAGTGAGTGGCCAAAACTGTGGCAGATGGAGTTCAATGTGGGGATGTGTGAGTTCATTCACTGGAGGTCCAAGAAAGACAAATCAGAATATCTTCTAAATGGTGAGGTTGTGGAGGAGCAAAAGGATTTTGGTGATTAAGTACACAAATCGCTAAAAGCTAGTGAATAGGGTACAAAAAATATTCAAATAGGCTAATGGAATGTTGGCCTTTATCTCAAGAGGCCTGGAATTGTAAGGGGAGGAAGTAATATGTCAGTGGTACAGAACCTTGCTTAGACCCTATCTGGAGTAGTGCTTTCAGTTTCCGGCACCTCACCTCAAGAAAGATATATTGGCCTGGGTCCAGCACAGATACCCCAGAAAGATACCAGGGAGTAAAGGGTTAAATGATGAGGACAGATTACATAAGCTTGGTTGTATTTAGAAGGTTGATAGGCAATCAAATTGTGGTGTTTAAAATAATGAAAGTATTTGATAGAGTAGATACAGAGAGAACCTATTTCCTCTGGTGAGGGAAATCCAGAACCAGGGGGTATAATCTTAATATTAGAGCTGGCCTTTAAAAGAGTGAAATGAGGAAACTCTTTTCACACAAAGGAAATCTGAAACTCTCTCCCTCAAAAGGCTGTGAATGCGTTCGGTCAATGGAAATTTTCAACATTGAGATCAGCAGAGTTTTATTAGGTAAGGGTATCAAGGGATATGGAGATGAGGTACAGATCAGCAGATTATGCTTGAGGGACTGAATGACATACACCTGGCCTACAACCACACATTTGTAAAGTTCCTTTTCCCCCAGATCCAGGGGCACTTGATTTAATGTTTAATTTTGTCTCCTTAAAAGAGTTGTAAAGTTCCTTTATTGTACTAAATGTCCTAAGATGCTTTATAAGAAGTAACAAGAGGATCAGACAGAGAGCTTTAAGAGAGAAAGATGACAGAAGAAGAAAATGTAGGAGAGATGACAGAAGAATGGATAGAAAAGATAGATTATGGGAAGGTGCTTACATCAGAACAGAAAAATAGAGAGGTAGAGGAGCTTAGGGAGGGAGTTTCAGAAAGTAGCACGGAGGTGATTGAAGTGGGGCAAAGGGAGGCGGGATGCACAGGAGGCCTGAGTATGAAGACTGTAGGGTGCAGGAAGTAATGTAAGACTTTATGGGGGTGAAATTTGGGGACGGTAACCCAGTCGGGAATGGACTTCCTGTAGGGAGTAGGTCCCTCACAGTAAGTGGAGTGCAATGTTGTTCAGGGAATCAAGGGATGTGGCGATAGTGCAGGTAAATGGAGTTGAGGTCGAAGATCAGCCATGATCTTGTTGAATGGCGGAGCAGGCTCGAAGGGCCGAATGGTATCTCCTGCTCTTATTTCTTATGTTCTTATGTTCCTGTTGGAGCGGTATCCGGGGCAGAATCAGCAGCGCTACCTAGCTCCTCCACGTAGCGTTGATGCATTTCAACACCCCTCCCTTCTGTTAAAGTGGAGGACCATTGCGCACACTGCAGGGCTTCTGATGGCCTCCAATGAGTCACCAGGGCGGTGGGATGCCGAGGCCGCAGCTCGGCAGCCAAATGGTGTGTCGTGCTGCACGATGGCGGCCTGGACCACGCCACGGAGCCTCAAGGTGAGCTGATCGGTGAGTCGTCCAAAACAAAAAAATGGCGTCGCGCCGCGCAGTGCAGGTGCCTCCCCTTTAACTTCCACCCTGCGAACGGATGTCAGCCCGGTTCACGACCCGCTATGGCCAATTTCTACCGCGGGGCGGAAAGGGGTCATTGCAGCATGCTAAGGGGTCGCCGTGCATGGCAAGGACAAAATTGCCAGTTGCGCGGCGGACCGAGGCGCTACTCGCGGGGCATGGTGTTTTCCCGGTTCATTTTGTCACAGTTTGCTTGATAATACTCCTATGAAGTGCCTTGAGATGTTTTACTATGTTAAAGGCACAATATAAATGCAAGTTGTTGTTGTTTTTGTTGATGTAAATGTAAAAGAAAATCGGGAAAGATGTACAACAGGTGACCGATCTGATAGCACCCATTTTACACTATTGCCAAAAGTTCAAATTCCTCCACTTGTTTTTTCTCCCAAAATGTATTAAATCATATTCATCCACATTCATTTGCACTGTCATCTTTATGCCCACTCTATGAATCTTTTTATTAAGTGTTTTACTGAAAGGCAATTTGTATATTAATTCATGAACTTTAAGGAGGAATTGAATCCAAACAGTACAGAGAAGACCAAATCATATCTAAATATTACAAGACCAGAGCAAATTGTAATGTGAATGCCTACAAACCAATTTTGCTTAAAATAACTTGTTTGGATTGGTCCAGTATCCCAGAGCAATGAACCACCTGTATATCTGATTTTGAAGCCCATTGAAACATCTCGTCACTTGATGTTCCCTCGCTGGCAGGTTCTTCAGATTTGACCAGATTCTATCAGTGGAAAAGGGGTCACAGAAGAGTTCATGGCCTACTCAAGTGCATCCCCTCATTGGTTGATCAAGAATAGCCATGGAGCAGCTCCTGCTCTCACTATAGCACGTATGAAGGTGGACAGCACAGGTGCAGAAGAAAGCTGAGGTGGGGGCTCGGAGAGAGGAAATAATTTTTTTTTAAGTTGGACTGGTTTTAGTTCTTTTTTGATTCCTCAAAGTTTATTTTGTCTTTTTAGTTAGGGTATTTTAAATTGATATAACATCTGATCAGTAGGCACATTGAAACAACATATATCTTTAAATTAATGAAGTCCTCACAAATGCTGAGGTTCTTATCAATATTTCCAAGAAGACAATAACCTGCCCGTGATTGATGTTTGTGTTGGGCTTGAGGAATTGTACAAGTGGCAGATTCTGCTTAGTAATTGCATCTTGGTGTGGTCTGCACATAAGTAGTGCATCACACCTGTGAATGAGATTCATGAAAGAAATGTTAGAGTCAGCCCGAGTCATGCAGTACACCTGGGCTCCAACTGAACTGGACAGCATGTTACACGGCTGAGATGAATGGAATTAATAGAGCATTACTAAAAGGAATTCTATAAAACTGCATTATGCAGAGAATGAATGATTAAGCACTTTTACAAAAGTTCAAGAAAAGGAAATACAACACCACCCACTTCAGACAATAATCTTATAGAATGAAAGTCGACAGAAAAAAAGATTGAAGATTATACTTAACACCAATGCTGGATGTGGAGTACTTGTGTCCCTTTTTTTTAGAAAAGCATTATAAGCCTGTTTTGCCAACACTGCTCCTGGTGCCTCTTACTGCAAATGTGCTGTGTGGGTGTCAGCTGCTGTTTATCATAAAGAATTGTACCAGTGAAAGCTTCTCAGACCATTGAGCTTTGTATTTTTTTATGATTACCCAATATTCCTCTCAAAGTCTGTTCTGTTTTGAGGAATAATGTTTTCAATATGAATGACTGGTGAGCCATGTATAATTGTATTAAAATAAGACATATCTCCTTTCAGTGTAAGATGAGTTAATTATTAATTATGTATAATTTGGCAAAATACTAATCACAACAGAGCTCAAGTCTTAATCAGCCAGAGTAAAAGAACAATTCAATTCATACATGCCAACTGGCAACTTGTTAAGCTCACATCAGCTACTCATCCCATGTATCAGCTTGACAGCTTTTTCACTGGCATTGGGGATTGTCAGTATTGATTAATACGAGAATATGCTGTCTTTCAGAATGAGATATATTAGAAAGGAGGAGCTGGTATCAAACAGAAGTTACTTTTGTCCACACTCAAACTTGAGCCGGAATCTTCACAACCCTGCACGTGCTAGTTTAGAGGTAAAATGGCCCTGATAGACAGCGGGGCGGAGGTCTGCTCTGAACCCACCTCTGTGTCACTTTCTCAACTATCGGGTCTGCATGCGGATCGCAGACCCGACACCAAGTGGCAGGCCAGTCAATTAAGATGATAAGAGGTAATTTAAAGGTATTTTTAAAATATTTTACTCAGGCACTTACCATTTTACCGTAGTTTTTAATGAGTTTGCCGACCCTCGGGTTTCACGCTAGGTAAGTGGAGTCGGGTTCTCAGTGACTCTCCAATGATTTAGGTAGTTTACAGCTACAGAAGTGCTATGAAAGCAACCATTTCACAGCTGTTCACTTTTTAATGTCAGAAGCTGAAGTCTTCAGGATTTAAAAGAAGCTTTTGAACTGTATGCAGATTGGAAGTGGTTGAACTCTCTATTCACTGTCACCTCCTTGGAGCAAACACTCTAACCATTGACAGATCACTTCTGTCATCTCAACCTCACGTTCCATCTATTCCAGCAGCATCAGTGCCCTTGAAAAATCTCAGAATCCCACCACGATCAACCTCAACACCAACATCACCAGGCACGCCAGCATCACCAACAACAACACCTACCTTCTCCACAATCACCTGATGCTGCACAGGGCACAGGGCATCAGCATCTGATCACATTGATGCCCAGGAGGCCAGGGATGGCCTCAACATGGCCACATTTACTTCACTTGACGCTATGCACCCTGGCTGCACATGATGTATCAGGTTAGCACCACCTCACACCAGGAACATAAAGCATCCCTGCAGTGCCCAAGCTATTTCTTTCACACTCGTTACCATTGTGGGGATGCCCTTATGTCTCACTATTCACTACAACTCACTAAGCCACTTCCAAAGATGCACACAAATCTGTCCAAGAACACAAAGTGTTCAAAATAAAGATTTCAATGTTTGACAACACATTCGCAGAGACTCTACATGAATATTGGCTAAAACATCTAAGTGCCTACCCTTGTGTGTTGTTAGTTGGTTTGATTGGACCAGGATGAGGATGAGTGTGAGGGGTGGCTAGTGAGATGAGAAACTCATAATGATGATAGAAAGAGAGGGATGGGTGGAGGTGCAAGGTCAGTTGTGTAAGGATGTGCAGGAGTAGGGTAGGGAATGCAGAATAATGGGGATGTGATGAGTGGCACAGCAGGAAGAGGTTGAGTGTGGCTTTGCAATAATGTTTTGTGATCTACTAAGTTCATTGAAAGGTTTGGGCCACTGCTGCTAACTGCTTCTGACAACATCCTTGCTTGTGTCCTCTTGTGCAATGTGTAACCAGGCTGTGTTGTTGTCCTGGGGAGGTCTCTTCCATCCATTGGAAGTGAAGTGAACCTCCTTGCGTGATGTGATTCCATCTGTAAGCATCTAGAGGGAGTCACGGGAGAGCCTAGATGCAGCCGTGCTCCTTTGTGCAGTGTTTGTCAGTGTTTTCAGCACCTCAATGCTATAGAACACTGACAGAACAATTGTCAAAAAGAGTTGAGAATGGTCCCTTTAAGATGATGTCATCAGACCCACTTTCTATTAATTGGCTGGGAACTTTGCAGGGCAGGCTTAACAAGCCCAATCAAGGGAAAATTGTGTTGAGAGGGCGGGATGGAGCTGGGAGCACGTTTCTTACACACCACCAATGCCGGCTGCACCAATCCCGTCACTGTTGGCGAAATTGAAGCCATGTTATGCACAAACTTGTGACAGAAGAAAATAGAATTGAGCTGTTGTTTTCTGAGAGTTCCAGTGTTTTTTCAGTGTCTGTTCCCAAAGCAGTTATAAATAACAAATAAGCTGCCAAAGTGCAGTTTCTAAAATCTTTTTATATTCCTCAAAAGAAAATTCCTGGGGCCTGGTTGGCTGTTGTCTTACTTTATTTATTTCAATACTCGTTAAAGCTTTTTTTTTAGATAAAGTGAATGCTTCTTTTTGTGAATGCATTAACTGGTTTGTCACTGAACTTGTAAAATTGAAATGATTTGGAAAATAAAATAAGGAGTGGGTTTGGACTGATGGTAGTCGCTGTAATAGACTGCTCCACCTAGTGGACTACTGGTGTACTACAACTTCTGATGTCACTTTGCCACGTGATCTTTTTATCATTTACATGATAGTTTCTACGTAAGAGCCATCTTGTAGAGTGTGTTGTTTTAGTGATGTTTTAGTACAACATTTTAGTGATGCTGTAAGAATATATCACATTGGCGACAAGGATGGGGTAACTGGATTTCCTAGCTGAAATTTTTGTTGGTGGATAATCCAACCGACTGACAGAGAGACTTTGAAAGATACTTTGGTTTGCAGAACAGCTAAAAATTTCAGGTAAATTTCAAACGCACTTGGCTGCACTATCGACATTGCCAGAGTCTAGATGGCCACGGCCTATGCGAATAATAGGGCCTTTGGGTAAGTTCCATCAGACAGAGAGACTTTCAGAGCACATGTGAGCGGTTAGAAATGCTTTTCACTGCGAATAGTGTCGACAAAGTCCCCGATGATGAAAACCATAACCAGGTGGTAATAGAAAGAAAATGGGCTATTTTCTTAACTGAAGCAGACATATGAAATCCTAAAAAATATGTTTGTTCCACTGGAAAAATCAAAGATAGAGCTGCGAGGCTACTCAGGAGAGCAAATTCCTGTTGTAGAAAGTATTCGAGACAGGGATGTATAATTGTTAAAGTTCTTCCATGTGATCTTTAAATGCCTATCCACCGTCAACCCTTTAAGTATTATTCGTCAGTCTATTCTAGCCAATTCACGTCTCATACCATGAAAGTTACCTTTCCTTAAGTTCAGGACCCTAGTCTCTGAATTAACTGTGTCACTCTCCATCTTAATAAAGAATTCTACCATATTATGGTCACTCTTCCCCAAGGGGCCTCGCACAACAATATTGCTGATTAGTCCTTTCTCATTGCACATCACCCAGTCTAGGATGGCCAGCTCCCTAGTTGGTTCCTCGACATATTGGTCTAGAAAACCATCCCTAATTCACTCCAGGAAATACTCCTCCACCGTATTGCTACCAGTTTGGTTAGTCCAATCTATATGTAGATTAAAGTCACCCATGATAAATGCTGTACCTTTATTGCACGCATCCCTAATTTCTTGTTTGATGCTGTCCCCAATCTCACTACTACTGTTTGGTGGTCTGTACACTACTCCCACTAGCGTTTTCTGCCCTTTGGTATTCCGCAGCTCTACCCATACAGATTCCACATCATCCGAGCTAATGTCCTTCCTTACTATTGCGTTAATTTCCTCTTTAACCAGCAACGCTACTCCACCTCCTTTTCCTTTCTGTCTATCCTTCCTGAATGTTGAATACCCCTGGATGTTGAGTTCCCAGCCTTGGTCACCCTGGAGCCATGTCTCCGTAATTCCAATTATATCATATTCGTTAATAGCTGTCTGCGCAGTTAATTCGTCCATCTTATTACGAATATTCCTCACATTGAGGAACAGAGTCTTCAGGCTTGTCTTTTTAACACACTTTGCCCCTTTAGAATTTTGTTGTAATGTGGCCCTTTTTGATTTTTGCCTTGGGTTTCTCTGCCCTCCACTTATACTTTTCTTCTTTCTATCTTTTGCTTCTGCCCCCATTCTACTTCCCTCTGTCTCCCTGCATAGGTTCCCATCCCCCTGCCATATTAGTTTAACCCCTCCCCAACAGCACTAGCGAACACTCCCCCTAGGACATTGGATCTAAGTAATTGGGCTACACCCATTGTGCTGACCTAAGTCAGATGGTAAGATAAGGTTGTTTGGTGATTATGAAGTAAACTTAAACCAGGTTCTCGAGGGTAATCTACCTAATACATTGCCAAATGTAGAAGATTTGTTTACAACGCTGACATATGGCCAGATCTCAATGTTAGATCTCCCAAATGCCTACTTACAACTTGCGCTAGATGAGGAGTTCACTCATGCTAAACTTTCAATACTCATCTAGGCCTATATTAATTTAATAGGTTGCCTTTTGGAGTGTCTTCCACCCCCGCCATATTCCAAGGGGTGATGAACCAGATTTTGCAAAGTATTGAAGGGTAGTATGTTATCTAGATGACATACTCATTTCAGCACCAAACAGGCAAATCCATAATAAAGTTTTGAATGAAGTGCTCAAACGGCTAGAGAAGCATTATGAGCGACTTCTTACAAGTGTGAGTTATTTCAAATCTCAGTGGAGTACTTAGGGCACAGATTAGAAAAGGATGGTTTACATCCAACCAAAGGAAAGCTGGATACAATCAAAAATGCACCTACTCCCAAGAATGTCACTGAAATTCGATCATTTTTCAGTCTTTTGAACGATTATGGGAAGTTCCTACCAAATTTGGCAACAGTGTTACATCATCTAAATGAGCTGCTGTAAAAACAGGTCCATTAGAAGTGGCCGAAAGAATGCAATGCAGCATTCAAGGAGTGCAAAAGACAGTTGGTAGAGAGTACCATGTTAGTTCACTATGACGTATCTGAGGAGATCAAACCAGCATTTGACCCCTCTCCATATGGAGTTGGGACAGTGCTCCATCATGTATTACCAATTGCTTTTGCTTCACGCACTCTCAGTGCCAGTGAGCGTAATTATGTGCAGATCGAAAAGGAAGCTTCGGCATTGATTTTTGGGGTCAAGAAGTTCCACAAATACTTGTATGGTCGTAAGTTTACCATCGTTATTGACCATAAGTCCCTGACAACAATTCTCCATCCAAAGTCCTCGGTTTCAACCTTAGCTGCAGCCCGAATGCAGAGATAGGCTTTTATTTTGTCAGCATATACGTATGACATTGAGTACAGACGATCAGCTGATCGCAGAAATGCTGATGCTATGTCTACGCTGCCATCCTCATCACAAGTTACACCCAATAGAAAAGAAGTGTTCTATTTTTCATACATGGATGAACTGCCAGTCACAGCTGAAGAGATTGGTAGAGCAACCAAACATGATCCAGTTATGTCAAAGGTGTATGATTACATAACAAATGGCTGGCCAAACCAGGTATCAGAGAAAGATATTCATCCATACTTCGTCCATAGGAATGAATTAGCAGTGGATAAAGATTGTATCATGTGGGGTGCAAGAGTAGTTATTCCAAATAAGTTCAGGTCCAAATTTTTAGGAGATCTTCATGGCCAGCACCTGAGAATGTACTTGACCAAGATTTTGCAAGCAGTTACTTATGGTGGCCAGGTTTACATAAAGATAGGTACATCATTAGTCACGTGTACAACATGTCAATCGATAAGCAAGAAACCATCATCAGTACCATTACAGCCATGGAAATGGCCTCCCAGGGTGTGGCAAAGGTTATATATAGATTTTTCTGAGCTAGAAGGACAACAATTGTTGTCATTGGACCACAAACTAGCAGATTTTCTGATTACTTATTGTAATACTCCTCATATAACTACTGGAAGTACACCAGCCAAGTTGTTTTCCAAATTTCAGCCACGTACCAGGTTCTCGTTGTTAAAACCAAACCTGGCATAGTCAGTAGAAGAGAAACAATTCAGACAGAAACAGAATCATGATAGAAGTAAAGTAAGAGAGAGGTGTGAAATTGGATCAGAAGTTTAGAGTGAAGAACCATCACCATTAATGGTTAAAGTGGTTACCAGGAAGAGCAGTGAAGATCACAAGAAGGTTCACAAAGTATGAGGAAACTCGGGGACAGCTTTTTTAGGCGTACAAGTGACCTAAACCACAAAAACCACCCGAATTTCCAAGCTAAAAAAAATTCCATGGCCTTTATACATCGCTATTGAGGCAATTCACCTCCTCAATGGGAGTCTGCATTTCAGATTTGTCCAGGGGGCCGAAAAGCTGTTAGTAAAGCCCTAATTTTCACTCAGGATGCATTGGTGGTGGGCAGGTGTGGGCAGGTGGAAAACCCGCACAGGCGGTTCTTTTCAACCCCCTCTGCCCCCGCCCCCCTCCCCCCCACCACAAGAATTCTCTCCCTTCAATCACAAAGGCACACACAACATCTCTTTCTCATTACAGGCGCACTCACTTCTTCCTTTCTTCTCTTCACACCACACACTGACACCATTCTCTTCTCTTATACTACCAAATTTCTCAACCGCCAACTCCTCCCACCTCCCCTTCCTCAGTTCACATTACACATACTTGGCTTTGCATTCAGCACCTCCCACATAATCATTTATAGACTCACTTGGAACACCGCTTGTTTGTTGGAAACCTGCTTTATTTTCACTTCGTTTTTGCTAATATTAGGGCCTGACAAAAACTGTGCCCCATTCCTCAGTAAATGGTCTTAATGCCCCATTAGCCCTGAAATTGCGGCCATGCCGGGTGCGTACGATGTGCACCCAAAGAGGCCCCGCAAGTTCTGGGTTTAGGCATACAAAATGTATGCCCCTAAACCTGGCACTTGCAATCTGCCCAGGAAAAGGGCCTCAGAACTCCCATTACTATGAATGAGAATACTACATTGTGATTGGTGGTCCAGGCCTACGTGATCCCAGGTGCGCATACGTTCCTGGAATACATAGGCCTCTGCGCTGGGCTATGCATCTAGGCCTCGGAGCGCAAGTGCTTGTTCCTCCGGGACCGGCAGGTACTTTTGTAAAAAATGTTTTGGCCCATTACTCTTGCTAGACAAGGTTTTTGATGATCGTACCCCCGACCCCCATAGCTCCATGGATAAATATACCTATGTGGTGTGCTCCTAGTTACAGGTAGCAAGGTCTTTGGCCTGTGCTGAGTTAGTTAATCACAGCTGGGAGGCAGTGGCGACAAAAATAAAACAATGAGCAGCTGATTATAAATCTCTTTTCCCAATTAATATATTTTTTAAGTGGATTAAACTTTGGGTTGCAACAAATGTATCATCCGGCGCTGTGTGATATTACCCGAGGAGACAATGTGGCACACTTTTGGTGGACCTTTCAGAGCACAGTGCTTCCTGACTATCCCAGGAATTGTACCGAATTGAAAAACCCATTACACAATAGCCCTGAAATTCCGGTTGGAGGCTTTCTTCGGATGAACGCTGCTGACACAAAATTTTTCTACGAATGTACCTGGTGGTCCCGGAGACGCTTTCGATTCCAGTTGGAGGCCTTCTTTCCACGCGCATCGCAGCGCGCCTCTGTCTTCAAGATACGCAAGTAAAACTGGAGTCACGTGGGCCTGCACAACCAATCATGGTGCAGTATTCGCATTGATAGTAATGGGAACTTCATTTCTCTGAGTTCCCATTATTATCAATGAGAATAAACCCCTAAAACACCCAAACACAATATAATAAATTTAAAAAACACCTCACATATTTAAAATTAATTGAAATTAAAGTTAATTAAATGTTTTAGAAAAAATATATATTTTTTTAATGTGTTTTAATTGGGTTTAAATAAACTTACCTTAATAGACAGAGTTTTTAACATAAAAATGTATGATTACATTTAATTTTTATATTTTTTAAAACTCTTACGCTGGTAAAAGTAAGCTATGCGCCTGCTTTTATCAGGCATAACAGTTTCAAGGACATTCACTGGGCAAGAGATGGACAAATAGCCCAATCTCATCCACGCAAATGTCCTTGCTGTGGGGATGCGGAAGATTTGTCAAGAGATATCTTGACAGATCGGAAAACCGGCTTTTGTGAGGCCTCGCTAGGTCCATACACACTCTGTACGGACCCAGCAAGGCCAGGTTTACGGTGATTACTCTCAAAGGCAATGATATGAGTGAGAAACATTATTACAAATGTAACTTCCAACCCAGCCACAAAAATCTGGATTAAAAAGCCGATATCAGTAAAAGTGACCATGAAGCAGTCAGATTGTCATGGAAACCCAACTGGTCCTTTAGCAAAGGAAACCTGCTGTGTTCATCCCGTCTGACCTATATGTGACACCAGTCCCACACCAATGAAGTAGACTCTTAACTGCCCTTTGAAATGGCCTAACAAGCCACTAATTTTATCAAACTGCTACAAAGAATAACAAGGGTAAAACCGGATGGACCACGTGGCTGAAACCTATGTATTAAATCAGGACTGGATGGCAAAGCCAACCTGGTCAACCCTGCAAAGTGCTCCTCATGAACATATGGGGACTGGTAACAAATTTATGAGAGCTGTCCTGCAGACTAGTTCATCAACAGATTGCTTCATAGTCAACATCTTCACTGAGGCATACGAAAGCATGGGCCTTACACTAAACATCCGTAAGACATAGATCCTCCTCCAACCTGACCCCACCACACAGCACTGCCCTCCAGTCATCAAGATCCACGGCACAGCCCTGGACAACGTCGACCACTTTCCATACCTCTGGAGCCTATTATCAGCAAGGGCAAACATCGATGACGAGGTACAACACTGCCTCCAGTGCACCAGCGCAGCCTTCGGCCGCTTGAGGAAGAGAGTGTTCGAAGATCAAGCCCTTAAATCTGCCACCAAGCTCATGGTCTACAGGATTGTAGTGATACCCGCCCTCCTGTATAGCACAGAGACGTGGACCATATACAGTTGACACCTCAAATCGCTGGAGAAATACCACCAAAGCTGTCGCCGCAAGATCCTGTAAATCCCCTGGGAGGACAGATGCACCAACATTAGCATCCTTGATCAGGCCAACATCCCCGGCATTGAAGCACTGCCCACATTTGACCAGCTCCGTTGGGCGGGCCACATTGTTCACATGCCTGACACAAGACTCCCAAAGCAAGCGCTCTACTCGGAACTCCTACACGGCAAGCGAGCCCAAGATGGGCAGAGGAAACGTTTCAAGAACACCCTCAAAGCTTCCTTGATAAAATGCAACATTCCCACTGACACCTGGGAGTCACTCGCCAAAGACTGCCCTAAGTGGAGGAAGTGCATGTGGGAGGGCGCTGTGCACCTCAAGTCTCGTCGCTGAGAGCATGCAGAAAACAAGCGCAGGCAGCAGAAGGAGCGTGCGGCAAACCAGTCCCACCCACCCTTTCCTCCAATGACTGTCTGTCCCACCTGTGACAGAGACTATAATTCCCGTATTGGAATGTTCAGTCACCTAAGAACTCACTTTTAGAGTGGAAGCAAGTCTTCCTCGATTTCGAGGGACTGCCTATGATGATGATGATAATCAACAGCCTGACATAGTTATACTCACAGAATCTTACCTATTATTTATGGAGAAAGAGTCAGATTGAGCACTGTGAGGCCTCTCCAACCTGTGAGGCCTCCTTAAACACGTGTACTCCCAAGGGATTGTGGGATCCCTTGGGACTCCATGGGATGAGCCCTCTGGTGGCTGTACAGAGGAAATACAAGTTTACATTTATAACAACACTCCCCCCACCCCCCCGCCAAAGTCAATAGTGTAACTATTTACAATATGAGTCGATCTGGGGCCCTTCTTGCCCTGGTTGATCGTCTCGGTGTGAAAGCTGGTATTGTTGAATCAATTGTTGGGCCCTTGCTTGGCTGCTGTGCAGCTGGCCTTGCTGGGCTGCCTGGTGTGTTGGACCCTGATGGGCTGCTGTGGATGATGGGTTCTGCTTTGTGGTCAACCGTGGTGCAGGTTGCCACTGGTGTGTATGTTGGTAGATCAAAAAAGGTAGGGTCCAAGGTGGGTTGCTCAGGATAGTCTGTGAATCTGAGTTTGATTTGGTCCACGTGTTTCCGGTGAGTGAGTCCAGTTGAAAGTTTGACCCGAATCACCCTGCTCACCTCTTTGGCGACGACAGTGCCGGGAAGCCACATGGGACCTTATCCATAATTCAATACAAATACAGGATCATTGATTTCAATCTCGCGTGACACATTTGCGCTATCATGGTATGCACTTGGTTAAAACCGTCTGCTCTCTACGTGTTCATGTAGATCAGGGTGAACTAACGAGAGCCTTGTCTTAAGTGCTCTTTTCATGAGCAGTTCAGCATGTGGGATCCCAGTGAGCGAATGGGGTCTCGTGCGGTAGCTAAGCAGGACTCGGGATAGGCGAGTCTGCAGTGAGCCTTCAGTTACCCTCTTCAAGCCTTGCTTGATGGTTTGCACTGCTCTCTCTGCCTGACCATTAGATGCTGGTTTAAATGGGACAGATGTGACATGTTTGATGCTGTTACGGTTCATGAATTCTTTGAACTCAGCACTGGTAAAATATGGCCCATTGTTGCTCACCAGGACATTGGGTAAGCCGTGTGTGGCAAACATGGCCTGCAGGCTTTCAGTCGTGGCAGCAGACGTGCTAGCCGACATTATCTCACATTCAATCCACTTGAAATACACGTCGACAACCACAAGGAACATTTTACCCAAGAACGGGCCTGCATAGTCGACGTGTACCCGAGATCACGGTTTGGAGGGCCAAGACCCTAAACTTAGCAACGCCTCCCTGAGTACATTGCTTAACTGCGTGCATGTATTACATCTGTGAACGCAGGACTCTAAGTCTGCATCGATACTGGGCCACCACATGTGGGATCTGGCTATTGCTTACATCATTACGATGCCTGGGTGGGTACTGTGGAGGTCATTGATGAAGGTGGCTCTGCCCTTATTGGGGACCACTACTCAATTGCACCACAGAAGGCAGTCTGCTTGTATAGACATTTCATCTTTGTGCCGCTGGAACAGCTTTATCTCTTCCTGCATTTCTACTGGGACACTGGACCAGCTCCCGTGAAGCATACAGCTTTTGACGAGAGATAATAAGGGGTCCTGGCTTGTCCAGGTTTTGATCTGCCGGGCAGTGACAGATAATTGCTCACTGTCAAATGCTTCCATAACTATTGCTAGATCTGTGGGCTGTGTCATTTCCACCTCCGTGGTGGGCAATGGCAGCCTACTGAGAGCATCGGCGCAGTTTTCTGTGCCTGGCCTGTGGCTGATGGCGTAGTTGTATGCGGACAATGTGAGCGGCCATCTCTGGATGCGGGCCGATGCGTTGGTATTTATCCCTTTACTCTCGGAAAACAAGGATATAAGTGGCTTATGGTCAGTTTCCAAATCGAATTTTAGCCCAAACAGGTATTGATGCATTTTTTTTACCCCATAGACACACGCTAACATTTCTTTCTCAATCATGCTGTCGGCTCTCTCAGCCTTAGACAGACTCTTGGATGCATAAGCAACTGGTTGCATTTTCCCAAAATCATTAACTTGTTGCAATACACACCCGACGCCATATGACGATGTATCACATGCTAGTACCAAACGCTTACGTGGATCATACAACACAAGCAATTTGTTTGAGCATAACAATTTTCTCATTTTTACAAAGGCTTTTGCCCCAAACCCATTCATCCTCTTTTCGTAGTAAGACATCCAGTGGTTCTAACAGTGTGCTAAGACCCAGTAAGAAGTTACCAAAGTAGTTCAGGAGTCCCAGAAACGACTGCAGCTCCGTCACGTTCTGTGGCCTCATTGCATTCTCGATTGCTTCCGTCTTTGCGTTGCTGGGCCTGATGCCGTCTGCCGCAATCCTCCTTCCCAAGAACTCCACTTCAGGTGCCAGGAAAACGCACTTCGAGCATTTTAACCTGAGCCCCACGCGGTTGAGTCAACTAAGAACCTCCTCCAGGTTCTGCAGATGCTCGACTGTGTACCGACCTGTGACCAAGATGTCGTCCTGGAAAACCATGGTGTGGGGGACCGACTTTAGTAAGCTTTCCATGTTTCTCTGGAATATCGCCGCCGCTGATCGGATTCTAAATGGGCATCTGTTATAAACAAAAAGACTTTTGTGCGTGTTGATGCAGGTGAGGGCCTTCGATGATTCCTCCAGTTCCTGCGTCATGTAGGCTGAAGTCAAATCCAGCTTCGTGAACGTCTTTCCTCCCGTCAGCGTTGTAAAGAAATCGTCGGCCTTTGGTAATGGGTATTGGTCCTGCAGGGAGAAACGATTGATAGTTACTTTGTAATCACCACAGATTCTGACAGTGCCATCTCCCTTGAGGACTGGGACAATAGGACTGGCCCGCTCGTTGAACTCGATCGGTGAAATGATGCCCTCTCTTTGCAGCCGGTCTAGCTTGAACTCTACCCTTTCTCTCATCATGTACGGTACTGCTCTCACCTGGTACACATCCCCGGAATTAGGTGGATCTGCACTTTTGCTCCTTGGAATTTTCTGATGCCTGGTTCGAACAGCGAGGGAAATTTGTTGAAGACCTGGGCACACGACGTCAGCAGGCGATAGCGCTCTGATGTCATCCCAGTTCCTGCATATCTTTCCCAGCCAACTCCTGCCGAGCAGCAAGGGACCCTCGCCCGGTACCACCCAGAGTGGTAGCTTGGGCACCGCTCCATCGTAGGAGACCTTTACGGTAGCACTGCCGATTACAGGAATCAGTTCTTTTGTGTAAGTTCTTAGTTTTGGGCGAACTGGAGTTAAGACTGGCCCTGAGGCCTTGTTGCACCACAACCTTTCGAAAGTCTCTTTGCCCATGAAGGACTGGCTCATGCCCGTGTCCAGCTCCATTGACACCGGGAGTCCATTTGGTTCAACATTCAGCATTATCGGGGAACAATTTATGGTGAATGTGTGCACCCCATGTGTGGTGTCCCTGCCCCTTGCTATTGAATCACACAAGGCATGTACTGCAGACACGGTCACTGCGTGACCTTTCTTTATTGCCAGGACCAAGAAGTGATGACCCTGCGTGGGACCTCCTTTTAAATACCTGAGTGCCCAGGTGAGGAGTGTCTCCCACAAGTTCACCCCCTGTGATCAAGGTTTTCCAGGACATATATACATTGTACAGTGTGGTTGCATGAAGGTTACAGTTACATGAAGGTTACAGTTGTATGAAGGTTGCATACATGACACCATGTACCTCTGTCTCCTTGGTCTGAGGCTCTGGTTCGTCGTATTCCTTCGTGGATCTGTCCTCCTCTGCAACATTGTGGTTTGCAGGTTGAACAGGATTTGCAGTTTGCCTGCACACTCGTTGGAGGTGTCCCATTGTTCCACAGCCGTTGCAAACGTAACCTTTGAATTGGCATGAATGGAAACAATGATCACCCCTGCAGCACCAACAAGGTGTTAATGGCCTTGCATTCATCACCCTTGATGGTGAACTCTCAGTCATCTGCGGACGTGCAGCTGCAGGTATGAGTGACCTGCCATGTATGTTACAATTCGAAAACAACATCACTTGGTTCACAGTTCTGTAGCAGCACTTGTGTGCTGAGAGATTTGCTTTGTATTGTCACTGGTGGCAATGAACGCCTGGGCTATCGCTATGGCCTTACTCAAGGTTGGGGTCTCTACAGTCAAAAGTTTGTGAAGAATGATTTCGTGGCCAATGCCAAGTATGAAAAAGTTTCTGACCATGTGCTCCAAATGTCCTTCAAATTCGCCGTGTCCTGCAAGGTGTCTTAGTTTGGTGACATAACTCACCACTTCCTGGCCTTCAGACTTTTTGTAGATGTAGAACCGGTACCTCGCCATCAGAACGCTTTCCTTCGGGTTCAAATGCTCTTGGACCAGTGTGCACAAATCGTCGTACGATTTCTCCGTGGGTTTCGCTGGAGTGAGCAGATTCTTCATGAGGCCATACGTTGGTGCCCCACAGACGGTGAGGAGGATCGCCCTTCGTTTGCCAGCATTCTCTTCCTCATCTAGCTCATTGGCTATGAAGTATTGGTTGAGTCGCTCGATAAAAATTTCCCAATCATCTCCCTCCGAGAATTTCTCCATGATGACCACTGTTCTCTGTATCTTTGGGTTAGCTATCTGTATCTCGTTGCCAGTTGTTATGTATGGAGAAAGAGTCAGACTGAACACTGTGAGCTCAAAGTAAAGTGTGACCTTAGTCTTTTATTGCAGGTCTCCAGAGTGCATCTCCAATCTGTGAGGCCTCCTTAAATACCTGTGCTCCCACAGGATTATGGGATTCCTTAGGAATCCAGGAGATGAGTCCTCTGGTGGCTATACAGAGTAAATACAAGTTTACATAGAAACATAGAAACATAGAAAATAGGTGCAGGAGTAGGCCATTCGGCCCTTCGAGCCTGCACCGCCATTCAATGAGTTCATGGCTGAACATGCAACTTCAGTACCCCATTCCTGCTTTCTCGCCATACCCCTTGATCTCCCTAGTAGTAAGGACTACATCTAACTCATTTTTGAATATATTTAGTGAATTGGCCTCAACAACTTTCTGTGGTGGAGAATTCCACAGGTTCACCACTCTCTGGGTGAAGAAGTTTCTCCTCATCTCGGTTCTAAATAGCTTACCCTTATCCTTAGTGGAGTTATATAACAATACCTAGCAACCAAAGTCTCCATCATCATCCTTGGGTATGTTCTGTCGCAACAGCAGGACAGATCCATCAGAGTTGGGGGCACATTGCGATCCAACTTCTAGGGTGCTATTTATCGAGTGTACCAAATTTTTCCTGTATGGACAAGAGGTCAAGGTTGCTTTTGTTGAAATATAGACCCAGTTCATTCTTGTGCAGCATTTGTTTTGTGGCAAGTGCTATAGTGAGAAAGATTTCCTCTGTGTGCTGGGTGTAACAATTGTAAAGATTAAAATATATATTATGAATGCATTTGCTATACTTAGTACACACAGAAATGTTCCCCCTTATTTGTGTGGAATGAAAATAAATCATCATTGTAAACTCCTGTCAGACTCAAATGCTTGTGATATGCACACTTTTTCTCTCTCCCAGTTTCGAACAACATTGTCTATGCTTGACATGCACTGATCATCCATCAACTCCATATCTGATTCAGTGACTGGAAGTCATGGAAAAGCTAAGGCAGATTGAAAAAATCTAGATCAATAAATGAACTAAACAGGATCTTGTATAACTGGTGTATGAGAGTAGCTTTACTTCTTGGAGTCATTGTGATCCTTGTCTCTTGGGAGGAAACAGTGTGGTTGCAATGGAGATTTTCTAGTTCGGAAATCCCTCACTATCAATACCGACAAATGTGCGATGAACCACAATATACAGTCATCTTCCTTGTCATAAAATGGCCAGTTTTAGCAGTGCAATATTTTCAGAATAAATGTGTTTTATAACTGTGGATCTCCATAATACAGAGGAACAGAATATCTGAACCCTATGATCTGTTCCTGATTAGTACAGAAAGGAATTGATATTGAATATTTCTTTAAGGGCTTGCTCCCTCTCTTATCCTTCACAGCTCCCCTACCCAGGCAATGTCCCTCTTCAGCTGAGAGGCCTGAACTGATAGCCTCTTAACAGCAACTGTCAACGCCAGTCTTAGCCGACTTACAAGAGGTACATTACTGCATCCATCTTCACCACCCCCTGCCCAACTCCGCCCCCCCCCTCCCCCCATCACCAGTGTCCTGGAGTCTCCAGGAGTTAAAGCTGAAAGAGACCCGTGAGAAAGATGATAAGAGCATTAAAAAATATATTTTTTCTTTGAAAGCTTTCATTTTATAGTTATAAAAATGCTGGACATGGGAAAATGGTTGCTTGACTGACAGTTAGCAACTGTCCAAATGAGTAACGAAGATTCTGCTCGCTTTCCAATTGGTGTGGGAAGATTGTGCATCACCAGGGTGGGCGTGCCAGGCGACCAATGGCGAGAATGTGGGGGCGGGGAAGCTTGGAGGCAAGAGGTGATGTGATGAAACCTCAAGGAATATGTCCGAGCAGAGTTGCCAATCCTACCACCCGCTCCACCGCCCTTCCCCACCATCACCAGCACCCCGCACCATCCCCCCAACCCCCATCCCCCACCCATCCCTGGACAAGCCTTTGATTTTGTTTTCCCTCACCAAGGGAAATGCCTATTCCTTTCTTGTAAAGCTTAGCTGATTGCCTGAGATTAGGAGCTATGCTGAGTAATAGCTTGAATATACATCCCTCCACTTTTGTGGTGCTGAGCATTTGTTTCTGACATGCCACGGTGTTGTCCCTGGAGCATTATTGCGCACGACTTGTTAAATACTGTATAAAGCACTTAACAATAAACTATTATTGTCCTACCTATTGGGACGTAATGCTGAATCCATCTGTTTTGTACTGCATGATAAGGACAAATGAATGTTTTTTTATCAAGTATTAATGTGGTTTTAGTGGTTGGGAAAGTGTATGTTATCATCAGCAACTGAGCTCCTTGACAAGAGTCACCAACTCTAATGGGTAGCATTATTTTTCGAAGTGTTGCTCCTAACCTTCTATTAGAATTTAGTGGAGGTGGCCTAGCGTCCCTCCGCCACTCCCTCCCACCGCACCACAGCCCCTTGGACTCATCAATGTTGCTGTTCACCTGTCTCACTGTTTACCGGGGGGCAGAGAAGAGAGGGGAGCAGACGTGCCTTTGCTTGGTGTCACTTTCTTGATTGGAAGTTTGTTGTGCAACAGCTACAACAAAAACAACTTGCATTAATATAGCACCTTTAACATAGGAAAATATCCTAAGGCACTTCACAGAGCATAGTCAGGGAAATATTAACATCAAGCTTCACCAAAAAGGGAGGTCTTAAAGAACAAAAGAGGACGGAAGAGATGGAAAGATTTAGGGAGGGAATTACAGTGCTTAGGACATAGATGGCTGAAGGCATTACCACCACTGATGGAGTGAAAAGAGTGGGGGATACAAAAGAGACCAGAGTTGGAGGAATGCAGATTGGGGGAAATTTTAGGATTAAAGGATGTTATAAAGTTTTGGAATGAAAAGGCAATGAATGGATTGAAACACATGGATAAGAATTTAAAATTAGAGGTGTTGGTAGTCCGGGAAGCAATTAATGTCAGGAAGCATGGAGTGATGTGTGAGTGGCATGGGTACAGGTAAGGAGCTAGGCAACAGAGTTTTTGATGAGCTCAAGTTTATGGAAGATATTGGATGGGAGCGCCAGTCAGGAGAGCACTGGAATAGTGAAATCTGGAGGAAGACAAGAGAATGGATGAGGGTTTCAGCAGCAGATGAGCTCATAGGCAGTCCCTCGGAATCGAGGAAGGCTTGCTTCCACTCTTAACATGAGTTCTTAGGTGGCCGTTGTTGTGTATCTGTAAAGCATGCACTCCCAGGTTCTGCCACCAGGGAGCGCATCCCCTGAAGTTCCAAGGGATCTCAGCATCCCTTGGGAGCACTGTATATAAGCCGGCCCCAAAGGCCTGTTCCTGACGCTGGAGTGTCTTAATAAAGACTGAGGTTAGTGTCACTTTAACCTCCCTGTGTGCAGTCTCATCTGTGTTAGGAACACAATAACTAACGACGAGTATACAAATCCAACGCAAAGATGCAGCAAACTGTGGGCATACTGGAAAAGTTCCTGGAGGGTGAGGACTGGGAAGCCTATGTCGAACGGCTAGACCAGTACTTTGTAGCCAACGAGCTGGACGGAGAAGGAAACGCTGCAAAAAGGAGAGCAGTCCTCCTCACAGTCTGCGGGGCACTGACCTAAAGCCTCAATAAGAATCTTCTGGCTCCAGTGAAACCCACAGACAAGTCATATGAGGAGCTGTGTACACTGGTTCAGGAGCATCTTAACCCGAGGGAGAGCGTGCTGATGGCGAGGTATCGGGTCGACACGTGCCAGCGATCTGAAGGTCAGGAAGTGGTGAGCTACGTCGCTGAGCTAAGGCAACTTGCAGGACAATGTGAGTTTGATGGCTACCTGGAGCAAATGCTCATAGACTTTTTTGTACTGGGCATTGGCGACGAGATCATCCTACGAAAACTTTTGATTGTAGAGATACCGACCCTCAGTAAGGCCATTGCGATAGCACAGCATTTAGGTCCACCAGTGATAACACCAAACAAATCTCTCCTCACACAAGTGCTAGCAATGTTCATAAATTAACTGGAACTATGTTTACGAGCAGAAATGTACAGGGCAGAAACCACGGGTCTGCAACTGCCAGCAGGCCTCAGGTGACCCAGATGACTCAGAGTCCGCAACAAAGGACGAATGCAAGGCAATTCACACCTTGTTGGCATTGTGGAGGCTTCCATTCAGCCTATTCATGCTGCTTCAAAGTGTATGTTTGCAAGAGCTGTGGAACAATGGGGCACCTCCAACGAGCTTGCAAATGAGCTGCAAGCTCTGCAAAACCACCACGTGGCAGAGGAAGATTGGTCCATGGTGGATCAAAGCAATTTCGAGCCTCAGAGAGAGGAGGCAAATGCTGAAGTACACGGGGTGCACACATTTTTGACGAAGTGTCCACCTATAATGCTAAATGTAAAATTGAATGGCTTACCCATAGCCATGGAACTGGACACTGGCGCTAGCCAATCCATCATGAGTAAAAAGATGTTTGAGAGACTGTGGTGCAACAAGGCACTCAGACTAGCCCTGAGCCCCATCCACACAAAACTGAGAACGTACAGCAAAGAGTTCATCACTGTCCTGGGCAGCGCCATGGTCAAGGTCATCTACGAGGGCACGGTGCACGAACTTCCTCTCTGGATTGTCCCGGGCGATGGCCCCACACTGCTTGGAAGGAGCTGGCTGGGCAAAATCCGCTCGAACTGGGATGACATCCGAGCGCTATCACATGTCGATGAGGCCTCATGTACCCAGGTTCTGAACAAATTTTCTTCCCTTTTTGAGCCAGGCATTGGAAACTTTTCTGGGGTGAAGGTGCGGATCCACTTGGTCCCAGAGGCATGGCCCATTCACCACAAGGCGCGAGCGGTACCTCACATGATGAGGGAGAGAGTGGAAATCGAGCTGGACAGGCTGCAACGCGAGGGCATCATCTTCCCAGTGGAATTCAGCCAGTGGGCCAAGCCGATTGTTCCAGTACTCAAAAGTGATGGCATGGTCAAGATTTGCGGCGGTTATAAAGTAACTATTAATCTTTTCTCGTCACAGGACCAATACCCGCTACCTAAGGCAGACAACCTAATTGCGACGCTGGCAGAGGGCAAGATGTTCACCAAGCTCGACCTGACTTCGGCCTACATGACGCAGGACTGGAGGAGTCTTCGAAGGGCCTCACCTGCATCAACACGCAGAAGGGACTGTTCATCTGCAACAGATGCCCGTTTGGAATTCGGTCAGATGCAGTGATCTTCCAGAGAAACATGGAGAGCCTACTCAAGTCGGTACCACACACGGTGGTTTTTCAGGATGACATATTGGTCACGGGTCGGGACACCGTCGAGCACCTACAAAACCTGGAGGAGATCCTCCAGCGACTGGATCGCGTAGGGCTGCGGCTGAAGAGGTCGCAATGCATCTTCATGGCAACAGAAGTGGAGTTTTGGGGAGAAAGATCGCGGCCGACAGCATTCTGCCCACAAACGCCAAGACAGAGGCTATCAGGAATGCGCCCAGGCCACAGAATACCACGGAGCCACGGTCATTCCTGGGACTCCTCAACTATTTTGGTAACTTCCTACCGGGGTTAAGCACCGTCTTAGAGCCCGTACATATGTTATTGCGTAAAGGTGAGAACTGGGTATGGGGAAAAAACCAAGTAATTGCTTTTGAGAAAGCCAGAAACATTTTATGCTCCAACAAGCTGCTTGTATTGTATAACCTGTGTAAAAGACTTGTGCTAGCATGTGATGCGACATCGTACGGAGTCGGGTGTGTATTACAACAAGCTAACGTTGCAGGGAAATTGCAACCTGTCGCCTATGCCTCCAGGAGCTTGTCTAAGGCCGAGAGAACCTACAGCATGATTGAGAAAGAGGCATTAGCGTGTGTGTTCGGGGTAAAGAAAATGCATCAGTACCTATTTGGCCTCAAATTTGAGCTGGAAATTAATCACAAGCACCTCATATCCCTGTTCGCTGAAAACAAGGGGATAAATACCAATGCCTCAGACCGCATACAAAGGTGGGCACTCACGCCATCAGCATATAACTATACCATCCGCCACAGGCCAGGCACCGAAAACTGTGCGGATGCTCTCAGTCGGCTACCATTGCCCACCACGGGGGTAAAAATGGCGCAGCCTGTAAACTTGTGGATGGTGGCGCAGCCCGCAGACTTGTTGATGGTCATGGAAGCGTTGGAAAAGGATAAATCACCTGTCACGGCCCGCCTGATTAGGACTTGGACCAGCTAAGATCCTCTGCTGCCCCTAGTAAAAAATTGTGTACTGCATGCAAGCTGGGCCAGCATCCCTGTTGAAATGTAAGAGCTAATCAAGCCGTTCCAGCGGCGAAAGGACAAGCTGTCCATTCAGGCAGACTGCCTGATGTGGGGTAACCATGTAGTGCTACCAAAAAAGGGCAGGGAGATGTTCATCTCGATCTCCACAGCACACACCCGGGTATAGTAATGATGAAAGCGATAGCCAGATCCCACATGTGGTGGCCCGGTATCGACTCTGACTTAGAATCCTGTGTACAGCAATGCAGCATGTGTGCTCAGTTGAGCAATACGCCCAGAGAGGCATCACTAAGTTTGTGGTCCTGGCCCTCCAGATCATGGTCGAGGATCCATATCGACTATGCGGGCCCGTTTCTCGGTAAAATGTTCCTGGTGGTGGTGGATGCTTTTTTAAAATGGATTGAATGTGAAATAATGTCGGGAAGCACCGCCACCGCCACCATTAAAAGCCTGAGGGCCATGTTTGCCACCCACGGCCTGCCTGACATACTGTTCAGTGACAACGGGCCATGTTTCACCAGTGCCGAATTTAAAGAATTCATGAACCGCAATGGGATCAAACATGTCACCTCGGCCTCGTTAAAATGGTGGCGGTGGCGGTGCTTCCCGACATTAGTTCACATTCAATCCATTTTGAAAAAGCATCCACCACCACCAGGAACATTTTACCGAGAAACGGGCCCGCATAGTCGATATGGATCCTCGACCATGATTTGGAGGGCCAGGACCACAAACTTAGTGATGCCTCTCTGGGCGTGTTGCTCAGCTGAGCACACACGCGGCATTGCTGTACACAGGATTCTAAGTCAGAGTCGATACCGGGCCACCACATGTGGGATCTGGCTATCGCTTTCGTCATTACTATACCCGGGCAATTGGCAGGCAGAGCGGGCAGTACAAACCATCAAACAGAGCCTTAAACGAGTCACAGAAGGCTCTCTCCAAACCTGCCTGTCCCGAGTACTGCTTAGCTACCGCACGAGACCTCACTCGCTCACAGGGGTGCCCCCGGCTGAGCTACTCATGAAAAGGACACTTAAAACCAGACTTTCGCTGGTTCATCCCAACCTGCATGATCAGGTAGAAAACAGGCAGCAGCAACAAAATGTAAACGATGATCGCGCCACTGTGTCACGGGAAATTGATCTGAATGACCCTGTGTATGTGCTAAACTATGGACATGGTCCCAAGTGGATCGCGGGCATGGTGATAGCTAAAGAAGGGAGTAGGGTGTTTGTAGTCAAACTAGTCAATGGACAAATTTGCAGAAAGCAGCTGGACCAAACGAGGCTGCGGTTCACAGACTGCCCTGAACAACCCACAGCAGACACCACCTTTTTCGAGCCCACAACACACACTCAAAGGATCAATGACACCACTCCTGACCAGGAAATCAAACCCATCATGCCCAACAGCCCAACAAGGCCAGGCTCACCCAGCAGCCCTGCAGGGCCAACAACACGCCAGCCCAGCGAAGGTACAGCCCACACACCAGAACAGACATTTGTACTGAGGCAGTCCACCAGGGAAAGAAAGGCTCCCGACCGCCTCACCTTGTAAATAGTTTTCACTTTGACTTTGGCGGGGAGTGATATTGTGTATCTGTAAAGCATGCACTCCCATGTTCCACCACCAGGGAGCGTATCCCCTGAAGTCCCAAGGGATCCCAGCATCCCTTGGGAACACTGCATATAAGTCGGCCCCTACGGCCTGTTCCTCACTCTGGAGTGTCTTAATAAAGACTGAGGTCACTGTTACTTTAACCTCCCTGTGTGCAGCCTCATCTGTGTTAGGAACACAATAGCCTTACAGTCCAATACGAGAACCACAGTCTCTATCACAGGTGGGACAAATAGTCGTTGAGGGAAGGGGTGGGTGGGACTGGTTTGCCGCATGCTCTTTCCGCTGCCTGCGCTTGATTTCTGCATGCTCTCGGCGACGAGACCTGAGGAGCTCAGCACCCTCCCAGGTGCACTTCCTCCACTTAGAGTGGACTTTGGCCAGACACTCCCAGGTGTCAGTGGGGATGTTGCACTTGATCAGGGAGGCTTTTAGGGTGTCCTTGTAACGTTTCCGCTGCCCACCTTTGGCTTGTTTGCCGTGAAGGAGTTCCGAGTATAACATTTGCTTTGGGAGTCTCGTGTCTGGCACGCAAATTATGTGGCCTGCCCAGCAGAGCTGATCAAGTGTGGTCAGTGCTTCAATGCTGGGGATGTTGGCCTGGATGAGGACGCTAACGTTGGGGCATCTGTCCTCCCAGGGGATTTGTAGGATCTTGCGGCCACAAAGTTGGCGGTATTTCTCCAGCGACTTGAGGTGTCAGCTATTCATGGTCCATGTTTCTGAGTCATGCAGGAGGGCTGGTATTACTACAGCCCTGTAGACCATGAGCTTGGTGACAGTTTTGAGGGCTTGGTCTTCAAACATTCTTTTCCTCATGCGGCCGAAGGCTGCACTGGTGCACTGGAGGCGGTGTTGTATCTCGTCGTCAATGCCTGCTCTTGTTGATAGGAAGCTCCTGAGATAAGGGAAATAGTCCACGTTGTCCAGTGCCCTGCTGTGGATCTTGATGGCTGGGGGGCAGTGCTGTGCAGCGAGGGCAGGCTGGTGGATGACCTTTGTCTTACTGATTTTAGCATAAGGTCCATGCTTTTGTATGCCTCAGTAAATACGTCGACTATGTGCTGTGTGTGCAGGCATCGTCTGCATACTGTAGCTCAACGACAGTGGTTGGGGTGGTCTTGGATCTGGCCTGGAGATGGCGAACGTTGAACAGGTTCCCACTGATTCTGTAGTTTAGCTCCACTCCAGTGGGGAGCTTGTTGACTGTGAGGTGGAGTTTGGCAGTAAGGAAGATTGAGAAGAGGGTTGGGGCGATGACGCAACTCTGCTTGACCCCGGTCCATGGACAACCCCAACAGCGACAGACCGGAACGCCGCACCGCCATAGTTGCCCGGGTACTTTGACGTTTTGATATCAACATCACCACCCTAAGTGAGACCCGGCGGGCAGGGGAAGGCCAGCTCAAGGAACAAGGTGGAGATTACATCTTCTTCTGGAAAGGGAAACCAGAGGAAGAGCGCCGCCACCACGGAGTCGGCTTCGCCATCAAAAACGAGCTGGTCGACCGCCTCAAAGACTCCCCCTGCGGGGCTAACGAATGCCTCATGACTCTTCGACTCACCCTATCTCGGAACCAGTGGCCACAATCATCAGTGCGTATGCCTCAACACCCGATGCAACAGATGAGGCCAAAGAGGCTTTTTACTCCAACCTTGAAAAATCCCTGTCCCGCATCCCCGCGGGTGACAAACTGATCCTCCTCGGTGATTTCAACGTCAGGATCGGCAAGGACACAGACCTCTGGGGAGGTGTGATTGGCAGAGAGGGGGTAGGGAAAGCCAACTCCAGCGGTACCCTGCTCCTGACAAAATGTCTAGAGCATGAACTTGTCATCACCAACACCTTGTTCCACCAGAGGGACAAATACAATCATCGTGGCAACACCCTCACTCCAAACACTGACACCTGCTCGACTATGTCATCATCTGAGCCAGGGATTGCAAGGATGTGTGCATCACCCGTGCCATGACAGGAGCTGACGACTGCTGGATGGACCACCTCCTAATCCGATCCATCATTGACATCAACATAGACCCAAAGCGGAAGGGGCAGCAGAAGCAGTGCCGCAGGAAGTCAATGCTGGGGCACTTAAGGACCCAGCTAAAAGACCCCTATACAGTCAGATGATACCAGAGGTTAAAACTCCACAGTGTGCGGGGAAACCTGAACTTCCGGGTTTCCCATTGTTTCCTGAGTCCCCCACACTGTGCAAGTGGAACCAGGGAAAATCCAGCCCAATGGCTCAGTTCTTCTCATTACTTAACTTCAGGAAATTGCGGCTTATCGCGGACTGGATGTCAGATAAGCAGGCTGACAATACAGAGGCAGCTGAGCCATTGAGAGAGGTAGCGAAGAGGTAGAGCTGGGTATCGTCAGCATACATGTGGAATCTGATGCTTTGCCTTTGGATTATGTTATGGAGGGGCAGCATGTAAATGAGGAATACGTTGGGGCCAAGGATAGGTCCTTGGGGGATTGCAGAGGTAACGGTGCAGTGGCAGGAAAATAAACCATTGCAGGACATTCTCTGGCTACAATTGGATAAGTAAAAGTGGAACCAAGCCAGGGCAGACCCATGCAATTGGATAATGGAGAGGAGTTGGAGGAGGATGGTGTAGTCAACCTTGTCAAAAGCTGTAGAGAGATTGAGGAGGGATGGTCACAGTCACAGAGGATCTCATTTGTGACTTTGATTAGGACCGCTGCAGTGCTGTGGCAAGCACCGAAACCTGAGTGGGGTGATGCGGGTGCAAACACACACCTTCGATTTCTTTAACACACGGAGTGACTCATTGCTCAAGATTTAAAAGGCTGCATAATGATACCTTTATCATTATTCAATGTCTTGCATTCCAACAATAATAAATGCTGTACCCCTATTGCACTTTGGAAATTAGTTATTTTAAAATATGCTTTTAAGTTGAAGTTTGCTTTAAAGGGGTTAAATTCACAAGACAACAGAGCTGACAGGCGTGTATTGGATTTCAGACAGGACCTCTGAATGGGCATCCTCAGAATAATAAAAATAATTGAACATTCCAGCAATCATTCACGCTCATTGCTGCCGTTCATTTGAACTCAGCAGGGGAGACGACCAGGTTAAGTCAGAGGAATTTGCTCTTGTGGGTGGGGTTTGGCAGTTTTGACCAAAAGCTGACACTGGAGTCAGGCATTTTAAAAGAAAGTAAGACAAGTCTGACTTTTGGAAACAAGACGGCATAGACAGTCAGGCTGTAAAAGATAGGAACCTGCAGGGAGAAGAGTTGTGCCCTGACTGTAGGACAGGGGAATTTATGTTTAAATTAAGTGGGATGACCCACCAGAGTGGGTCTCATTGTGCATTCATTATATTTTATAATGTTTGAAAAAGCCATGTTGTATCAATTGAACTCAGCAAATCTGATCAGAAATATTGCTCTGCACATCCTCCTAATTGTCGACGAACGAAACTGATGATTCAAACTAAACTTAATCTCATTTAGTGTTAAATTGATCCACTGTTGGAGTGATTGAACAGTTACATGTACGAAAGACACCAATAAAATCAGGTACAGTTACAAAGGAATGCTCTTCTTACATCCCTGGGTTATGCTATTATATAATTAGATATAGCATATTGTGCATTAACTACCATAAAAGTAAGGCACTCAGACCGCTTAAAGGAGTGACTGACACCACTGAAGCTCAGAAGGTATCTACAGGGCCAAATTCGCTACAATTTTACACTAATAGTTTCAAGAAATTATGAATTTTCCTAAAGAATGGAGACATGAAAGATCTTTTGATTGGAATTTTGCTCATGTTCTCTCTCCTCATCATGTATTGAAGTTGATCTGTCTTTGCTGCAACAATGGACAGGAATGTTTGCATATACATTCATTGACATTTCTGTAACAATCAGTGATGGAAATTGAAGACCCCACTCGTAATAGAGCTCCCCCTGAATGGACTACTGCTCCACCTAGTGGACTAGTGTGCTTCATGTGGACAACGCCAGGGTGTCCATTGTGTGCCAATGAAAGAACGCGCTGTTGAAGCGACTTGGGAATTACTGCTGTATCACCATGAGCTAGGCAGCCATTGTTCCAAACGGAAAATGCATTTCAAAGTCTGTGGAAGGTGCTCAGCTCTTCTGGAATTTGCTTAGGCCACTCAGTCTGCAGGAAGTGGCACATGTGCTGGAGCACAGCATCATGCTGTGATTCGGTTTTGAGTTCATCGCAGGATACAAGGTTTCTGATGGACTGAGTGATGATCGACGTGACATGTGTCGTCATCTGTGAACAAGTCAGCACCAGAGTCCGAAACAGGTGTCGAGCGGCTCAGCATGTGGTTGCGACTGCCAGCGATGTACTCTACATCAAAGTTATACTGATGAAGGCAATCTGATCAGCGGCTGATTCGAAGTGCTCTGTGACCAGATGCAGTTGTAGCGAGTAGCGTAGTTAGCGCTTGGTGATCCGTACGGAGGTTAAATTTCCTGCCATAAAGGTAGATGCACCAGTGTTCACATGCGTAGATGCAAGCGAGTGATTCGTGTTCCCCTGTAGAGAGTATTTAGGTCGTGCAGATGAGGGCATACGAGAGGGGAAGACTACTGGGCAATCCATTGCGAGAGCACGGCACACATGGCGGTGCCTGATGCATCCGTGGTGACGTACATAGTGGCATTCCGATCAAAGTGCGTGAGGATAGGAGAGGATGTGATTTTCTCCTTAAGCGTGGTGAATGCCTGGGCCTGGGAATCTGTCCATTCCCAAGGGATGTCCTTGCGCAGCAACTTGCGAAGTGGTTCGACAATGTGCGCGTAGTGCGGGACAAACTTCAGATACAAGTTGCAAGTGCCTAGGAATGATGAAAGTTCTTTGACGTTGGTAGCCTCCTGCATTCACTGGATCGTGTCAATGTTGTCAAGCGTCGGCTTGACACCTTGTGCTGTGACTCAGTAGTCCAGAAAGTTTATTTCTCCAGCAGCGAATGTACACTTATCACCATTAAGTGTAATGTTATGTGTAGCAAGTCTAGCCACAACTGTGTGAAGTCGCTGGTCATGTTCTTCCATTGTCCATCCATGGACGACGATATCGTGAAGCAGATTGAGGGTTCCCTCTATGCCTGCTAGCATAGTAGTGACAATCTTCTGAAATTCACTTGATGCAGAAGATAGTCCGTTGGGCATGCGTCGATACTGATACAGGCCATCCATCATGCGTCGTGAATGCCGTGAATGGTTTGCTGTCCTCAACTAGGGGTATTTGCAGGTAAGCTTAAAAAAAGGAGACTATGAAGTTATGAGGGCAGAGTTGGGAAAAGTGGACTGGGAAAATAGATTAAAGTGTAGGACGATTGATAAACAGTGGTGTACATGTAAGGAGATGTTTCACAACTCTCAAGAAAAATATATTCCAGTGAGGAGGAAAGGGTGTAAGAGAAAAGATAGCCATCGGTGGCTAACTAAAGAAATAAAGGATGGTATCCAATTAAAAACAAGGGCATACAAAGCGGCCAAAACTAGTGGGAGGAAAAAAGACTGGGAAGCTTTTAAAATCCAGCAAAGAACGACTAAAAAAATGATTAAGACAGGAACATAGACTATGAAAGTAAACTAGCACAAAATATAAAAACAGATAGCAAGAGTTTCTATAGGTATATAAAAAGGAAAAGGGTGGCTAAAGTAAATGTTGGTCCCTTAGAGGACGAGACCAGGGAATTAGTAATGGGGAACATGGAGATGGCAGAAATTCTGAACAAATATTTTGTATCAGTCTTTACGGTAGAGGACATTAACAATATTCCAGCAGTGGATAGTCTAGGGGCTATAGGGGGGGAGGAACTTAACACAATCACAATCACTAAGGAGGTGGTACTCAGTAAGATAATGGGACTAAAGGCAGATAAATCCCCTGGACCTGATGACTTGCATCCTAAGGTCTTAATAGAAGTAGCGGCAGAGATAGTGGATGCATTGGTTGTAATTTACCAAAATTCCCTAGATTCTGGGGAGGTCCCAGCAGATTGGAAAACTGCAAATGTAATGCCACTATTTAAAAAAGAAGGCAGGCAAAAAGCAGGAAACTATAGACCAGTTAGCCTAACATCTGTGGTTGGGAAAATGTTGGAGTTCACTATTAAAGAAGAAGTAGCAGGACATTTGGAAAAGCAAAATTCGGTCAGGCAGAGTCAGCATAGATTTATGAAGGGGAAGTCATGTTTGGCAAATTTGCTGGAGTTCTTTGAAGATGTAACGAACAGGGTGGATAAAGGGGAACCAGTGGATGTGGTGTATTTGGACTTCCAGAAGGCATTTGAAAGGTGCCACAAAAGGTTATCGCACAAGATAAAAGTTCACGGGGTTGGGGTTAATATATTAGCATGGATAGAGGATTGGCTACCTAACAGAGAACAGAGAGTCGGGATAAATCATTCATTCTCTGGTTGGCAACCAGTAACTAGTGGGGTGCCGCAGGGATCAGTGCTGGTACCCCAACTATTTACAATCTATATAAACGAATTGGAAGAAGGGACTGAGTGTAACATAGCCAAGGTTGCTGACAATACAAAGATGGGAGGAAAAGCAATGTGTGAGGAGGACACAAAAAATCTGCAAAAGGATATAGACAGGCTAAGTGAGTGGGCAAAAATTTGGCAGATCGAGTATAATGTTGGAAAGTGTGAGATCATGCACCTCGGCAGAAAAAAATCAAAGAGCAAGTTATTATATAAATGGAGAAAGATTGCAAAATACCGCAGTACAGCAGGACCTGGGGGTACTTGTGCATGAATCACAAAAGGTTAGTATGCAGGTACAGCAAGTGATTAGGAAGGCAAATGGTATCTTGGCCTTTATTGCAAAGGGGATGGAATATAAAAGCAGGGAACTCTACCTACAGCTATATAAGGTATTGGTGAGACCACACCTGGAATACTGCATGCAGTTTTGGTTTCCATATTTATGAAAGGATATACTTGCTTTGGAGGCAGTTCAGAGAAGGTTCACTAGGTTAATTAGGGGGATGAGGTAGTTGACTTATGAGGAAAGGTTGAGTAGGTTGGGCCTCTACTCATTGGAATTCCGGTGATCTTATCGAAATGTATAAGATTATGAGGGGGCTTGACAAGCTGGATGCAGAGATGATGTTTCCAATGATGTGGGGAGACTCGATCTAGAGGGCATGATCTAAGAATAAGGGGCTGCCCATTTCAAACAGATGATGAGAAATTTCTTCTGTTAGAGGGTTGTTAATCTGTGGAATTCGCTGCCTCAGAGAGCTGTGGAAGCTGAGACATTGAATAAATTTAAGACAGAAATAGACAGTTTCTTAAACGATAAGGGGATAAGAGATTATGGGGAGCGGGCAGGGAAGTGGAGCTAAATCTGTGATCAGATCAGTCATGATCTTATTAAATGGCGGAGCAGGTTCGAGGAGCCGTATGGCATACTCCTGCTCCTATTTCTTGTGTTCTTATGTTCTTATGTAACTGCGGCGCATATCGAGTTTTGTAAAAACTATTGAGCCATTGAATTCTGAGGACAGTTCATCGATGGTAGGAAGAGGGTACTTGTCAGGGATGATGGCCTTGTTGACCTCTTTCAGTTCGATGTATAGGTGGATCTCCCCATTTTTACACTAAGCAATGACTAAGTTCGAGATCCAGGGTGAGAAATCGATACTCTCAATGATTCCCTGAGATTCGAGTCGAGTTAATTCTGTGGATACTTGGTCGTGAACCGCGAATGGGAGATGGCGAAGTCACTGCGTAACCGTTTGATGGAAGAGTCAACGTGGGGACAATGGCAAAGTTTTGTTGTCACTCAAAACCCTGTAAAGATTGAGGGGCACTGCTTGTCAAGTCCATCGTGTACACAGGTGTGCCAGTTGGGTCGTAGACATTAAACCCAAGCTTGTTAAAAGGGTCAACACCCATGAGGCTTCGTCCCTTTGTGACATGAAAGGGAAAGTTCTCCAATGTTAAGTCCTTGTAGTATATCAGGACAGATATGAACCCAAGTACCTCAATGTTGGAGTCAGAGTATGCACGTAGAGTGGATGTTGCAGGCTGCAGTTGACAGTGCATGAAGTGGGTTTTGTACACAGCCTCGCTCAATATGGAGACTTTGGCTCCAAGGTCAATGAGGAGGCAGATGGGCGTGCCGTCAATGTTTACATCATAGTCCTTGAATTTTCCTGAACCAATGTGTGAAATGTCACTGACGGTGTAAACCATACTGGGTTCATCACTATCGGGGTTGTCCACATGTCGAATAGACTGCGATGTGCGACAGACACAAGCAAAATGGTTCCTTTTAGCACATGCAGAGCATTCCTTCGCAGTTGCAGGGCAGCTAAGATTCTTTGCTGAATATGATTTGTCCCCACAATTAAAGCAGTGGAAGTTAGGCCCGCGATCCATAGTCGGTGGCTTATTACTAGCCCTGGGTCATAGTGATGATGATGATGATGATGACTAACCCTGGTTCTCTGCTGCGATTTCCACTTTGGACGAACGCCTTGCACATGGGCTATAGCCGAAATCTGCTGCACAGCGGGAGCAGGGGATCTGATCGCTGTTGAATTGGAAAGTGCTGATTCAATGTGGATGGCCGAATTATTTGCTTAGTCCAATGTCATTTTGTCATCCTCCATTAGCAAGCATTTCCGAATGTGGGTTGTTTTCACAATAATTTGATCCCTGATCATTTCCTCCGTGAGTGCGGCCAGTTCAGTTAATGAAATCATGTACTGTTTGATTGGTTCACCGTTCCCTTGTCCCAGTTGACGAAATTTGTATCTTTCCATCATGATACTTTTCTCTTGGGTGCTTACTGCTTTGTCATAGAACTCCATGTCTTCGATTTGGTCAAAGGTGTGTTGGCCTTCGGTGCGGAGGCAGTGGATAAATGTTGCATGGCAGCGAGCTGATGTTACGTTGTCGCCGTCTAACTCACTCACCGTGATGTGCATAGAAAAGCTTTTTATTCATCTCGCCCACAGGATTGAACGGTCCCCGGGTGTGGAGAGGAAAGGCGGGGGTTAGGGACGTTAATTTGATTCATCCTCATCGCCAAATTATGTTATGTATGTAAATAAACAAACTAACTGAAACAGGAGTAGCGTAACTAACTGTGTCCTTTATAGCAACTCCCAAATTGGTGTCCAAAACCAGCATGGTTACAGCAGGCGTGAATAGCCCCTGCAGGGTCCTAATGCCTGTCTAGTGAGGGTTTGTGCAACCAACAAATAGAGTATGAACACAACAGGCTGATAAGTGGCAATTAACATTCGACCACGCAAGTGCCAGGCAATGACTATCTCCAACAAGAGAGAGTCTAGCCACCTCCCCTTGACATTCAATGGCATTACCATTGCTGAATCCCCTACCATCAACATCCTGGAAGGTCATCATTGACCAGAAACTTAACTGGAACATCATTACTGTGGCTACAAAAGTAGGTCAGAGGCTGGGTATTCTGCAACGAGTGTCTCACCTCATGACTCCCCAAAGCCTTTCCACCATTTACAAGCTACACGTTAGGAGTGTGATGGAATATATCCACTTGCCTGGATGAGTGCAGCTTCAACAACACTCAAGAAGCTTGACACCATCCAAAACAAAGCAGTCTGCTTAATTGGCACCCAATCCACCACCTTAAACATTCACTCCCTCCACCACTGGTGCACCGTGGCTGCCTTGTATGCCATCTACAAGATGCACTGCAGCAACTCGCCAAGGATTCTTTGACAGCATCTCCCAAACCTGCGACCTCTATCACCTAGAAGGACAAGAGCAGCAGGTGCATGGGAACACCACTACCTCCAAGTTCCCCTCCAATTCACAAACCAATCTGAATTGAAAGTATATTGCCATTCCTTCATCATCGCTGGATCAAATTCCTGGAACACCCTCCCTAACAGCACTGTGGGAATAACTTCACCACACAGACCGCAGCCTCAAGGAGGTGGTTCACAACTACCTTCTCACAGGAAATTAGGGATGGACAATAAATGGGCTTGCCAGTGGCACCACATCCTGTGAATAAATGAAACAACCATAAAACAGTCAGCAGCAGCATTGTGGCGTGCTCCTGGATTCAGTACAGGAAGCACTTTAATGACCTAACCAGGACAGGAACGGTGAGTACAGTTGCAATTTCACATACATCCTGTCAGGCCTACTCCATCATTTCACTCTTCAGACCCTTGTAAGCACACGCATCATTCTCTTTCTATGCATTTCCTCACATCCCCAACTATTCATCCACCACTGCCACCCACCCTGATACTTATGCAATTTGATGCCTCTCCTCGATAGTCACCAAATGCACTGTTTCCATCAGGTGAGCACATGCCATTACAGTCACTTGTAGGTCTGTTCTTCCCCACCATTGCAGGAGAAGAGAATGCAAAACACAAGGGTGAGGAAGAGAACTGGAGATGGTCCTCCACAGATTTCCTAGTTGAAACCTGCAGAGAAGGAAATATTGCAGATCATTGGCGTTTCAGCATCCCTGATCATTGGAGGTGGAGAGACTGGGACCTCCCAGCCAATGTTCCCCGTAATTATTTTTTAGGCCACGCAGCCCCTTTAACCAGCTACACAGCCTTTCAAAAGTCCGCACATGTGTTTTTTTTCAATTTAAAAGCTGGCTCACCGGCTGTGCGGGGAGCCTGGAGCACTGCGTGTCTGCGCAGTCCCGCAGCTTAAAGGGAACATTGCTCCCAGCTACTTGATGGCACAATTAAATATCAGCTTCTCACAGTTATACAACACTCAATCTTGTTGACTTGACTTCAGCAGCAAGTGAAATATGATCATCTTCATAATGCTAAGTTGCAACATTGTTAAATTGCCAGCACTAATTTGTATATTTTCTCTCCTCCAGGATTTACGAGTACAGCAACAGTCAGCAGAGCTCCTGGACGAATCCTCAGAGGAGCAGATACCTTCTGAGGGTGCGCTGACGCAGTACTCATGCTTACCATGCACCAGCTCATTTAGTCACTTTGGTGGGTCTAGCTAGAGAATGAGTTGCGATTTCTGCTGGGTACTCAGTTCACAAGTGAGCATGAGCACATGGTGGTGGCATCGACAGCTGTGGAGAGTCCGTGTCAGAGGATTCGATCCTGTCCACCCATATATTACCCACAAATATCGCCCAAATAGGAAACATAGAAAATAGGTGGAGGAGTAGGCCATTCGGCCCTTCAAGCCTGCACCACCATTCGTTAAGATCATGGCTGATCATTCCCTCAGTACCCCTTTCCTGATTTCTCTCCATACCCCTTGATCCCTTTAGCCGTAAGGGCCATATCTAACTCCCTCTTGAAGATATCCAATGAACTGGCATCAACAACTCTCCGCGGCAGGGAATTCCACAGGTTAACAACTCTCTGAGTGAAGAAGTTCTCCTCATCTCAGTCCTAAATGGCCTACCCCTTATCCTAAGACTGTGTCCCCTGGTTCTGGACTTCCCCAACATCGGGAACAATCTACCCGCATCTAACCTGTCCCATCCCGTCAGAATCTTATATGTTTCTATGAGATCCCCTCTCATCCTTCTAAACTCCAATGTATAAAGGCCCAGTTGATCCAGTCTCTCCTCATATGTCAGTCCGGCCATCCCAGGAATCAGTCTGGTGAACCTTCGCTGCTCTCCCTCAATAGCAAGAACGTCCTTCCTCAGATTAGGAGACCAAAACTGAACACAATATTCCAGGTGAGGCCTCACCAAGGCCCTGTACAACTGCAGTAGGACCTCCCTGCTCCTATACTCAAATCCCCTAGCTATGAAGGCCAGCATACCATTTGCCTTCTTTACCGCCTGCTGCACCTGTATGCCAACTTTCAATGACTGAAGAAACAGGTCTCACTGCACCACCCCTTTTACTAATCTGCCACCATTCAGGTAATATTCTGTCTTTGTGTTTTTGCCCCCAAAGTGGATAACCTCACATTTATTCACGTTATACTGCATTTGCCATGCATTTGCCCACTCACCTAACCTGTCTAAGTCACCCTGCAGCCTCTTAGCGTCCCCCTCACAGCTCACACCGCCACCCAATTTAGTGTCATCTGCAAACTTGGAGATATTACACTCAATTCCTTCATCCAAATCATTGATGTATATTGTAAAGAGCTGGGGTCTCAGCACTGAGTCCTGCGCCACTCCACTCGTCACTGCCTGCCATTCTGAAAAGGACCCGTTTATCCCGACTCTCTGCTTCCTGTCTGCCAACCAGTTCTCTATCCACGACAGTATATTACCCCCAATACCATGTGCTTTGATTTTGCACACCAATCTCTTGTGTGGGACCTTGTCAAAAGCCTTTTGAATGTCCAAATACACCACATCCACTGGTTCTTCCTTGTCCACTCTACTAGTCACATCCTCAAAAAATTCCAGAAGAGTTGCCAAGCATGATTTCCCCTTCATAAATCCATGCTGACTTGGACCGATCCTGTCACTGCTTTCCAAATGCGCTGCTATTTCATCCTTAATAATTGATTCCAACATTTTCCCCACCATTGATGTCAGGCTAAGCAGTCTATAATTACCTGCTTTCTCTCACCCTCTCTTTTTAAAAAGTGGTATGACATTAGCTATCCTCCAGTCCATAGGAACTGATCCCGAGTTGATAGACTGTTGGAAAATGATCACCAATGCATCCACTATTTATAGGGCCATTTCCTTAATTACTCTGGGATGCAGACTATCAGGCCCCTGGGATTTATCGGCCTTCAATCGCATCAATTTCCCTAACACAATTTCCTGTCTAATAAGGGATAGCCTTCAGTTCCTCCTTCTCACTAGACCCTTGGTCGCTAGTACTTTCGAAAGGTTATTTGTGTCTTCTTTCGTAAAGACAGAACCAAAGTATTTGTTCAATTGGTCTGCCATTTCTTTGTTCCCCATTATAAATTCATCTGAATCTGACTGCAAGGGACCTACATTTGTCTTCACTAATCTTTTTCTCTTCACATATCTATAGAAGATTTTGCAGTCAGTTTTGTCATGTATGTAACCACAATGTAACACCACTGTATTACTGTATACACTCAACCTAGATACACACTTTGACCACAAGGGGCGAACTTGTGGGAGACACTCCTTACCTGATCACACAGGTATAAAAAGGGAGGTCCCACGCAGGGTCATCGTCTTTGGAGTCCTGTAAATGAAGAGTTAAGGTCACAGAGTGACCTTGTCCCTGGAATGTTCCTCGTGTGATTTCATACTGTAGAATGAGAAATGGGAATTCACAACCCACGAGAATGGCCACCAGTAGAACAGAGGAACGGTACTGCGTTGGGGAAGACAGGGACGATTTTGTCGAGGGGCTTCAGCAAAGCTTCGTTATGAAAGAATGGCTGGGGGATGCAGCGGCCGACAAGCGAAGGGCTCATCTTTTGACCAGCTGCGGACCAAAGACTTACGCGCTAATGAAGGACTTACTAGCACCCGAAAAGCCGGCGGACAAAACCTTTGAAGAACTTAGCAAATTGATCGGGGAGCATCTCAAACCGACGAGTAGCATACACATGGCCCAGCACAGATTCGACACGCACCGACGTCGTGAAGGACAGAGCATACCGGGCTTCGTAGCGGACCTCCGGTGTTTGGCCAGTCTCTGCAAGTTCCCAGACGCCTGCAGGGGGGAGATGCTAAGGGATTTCTTTATCGAGGGCATCGGTCATGCGGGAATTTTCTGCTAATTAATTGAGACCAAGCATTTGACCTTGGAAACGGCGGCGTTAATAGCTCAAACTTTCATGGCGGGGAGGAAGAGACATAAATAATATACGTGCGCAATTCTGCCTCTAATGCGGCGATGGATCAGGGAGTCAACATCATCAATGCGACTCAGAGCACCGCAGGCAAGCAGGGGCAGTCCAACACTCCCCAGGCAGCTATAGACCCCAGAGTAGGACTTCAACAGAGACAATGGCAGGTTGAATGGACATTCACGCCATCACAGTGGACAATGCGGCCCTGGATGGGGTCATTGCCACCCACTAATAGGGTACTCAAGAGCAGTCAAAGGGACAGTTAGCATGGAATGCCTGGCCATAGTCCCTTTGTTCCCAACAATGGAAACTTTAACTCATGCTGGAGGTGTGGGGGAAAACACTCAGCCAGATCTTGCAGATTTCAACAGTTTGTCTGCAGGAACTGCAATCTCAGTGGCCACTTAGCTCGAATGTGCAGGAAGCCTGCAACCAGACTAATATATGAGGCGGATGGACCAGAAGAGGGTTCTTTGAGGCAGAATGACTTTTGGGGCAAATCGATGGACGCCGAAGTTCAGCGGTCCATGTGGCGAATATTCACAGTTCATACACCAAAACGCCACCAATAATGATGAGGGTTTTATTAAATAGCATCTCAGTACGCATGGAGCTGGACACTGGGGCCAGCCAGTCACTCATGGGCGTTCAGCAATTTGAGAAGCTATGACCACTTAAAGCCAGTAGACCCAAATTAGTATGTATTAAGACATAATTATGGACTTACACCAAAGAAATCATTCCGGTACTAGGCAGTGCAATGTTGGCTGTCACACACAACTGGTTAGTAACTCAGCTGCCGCTCTGGATTGTCCCGGGCAATGGTCCCGTACTGTTGGGGAGGAGCTGGTTAGCCGAGATGAACTGGAAATGGAAGGATGTTCACGCAATGTCATCTGTGGAGCGAAGTTCATGCTCACAAGTCCTACAACAATTCGATTCACTATTCCAACCTGGCGTCGGGACTTTCAAAGGCACCAAAGTAGTGATACACATTGTGATTTATGTAGCACTCAAATCACTGATTCCACAGAGTCTGGTGTTGTAGTAACTGCTGTGACCTTGTTCCTTTATTGTGTAACTCCAGAGTGCCCCTCAGGTGTGGTGGGCAGCCTTTTATACTCTGTCTCGCAGGTAATTTCGGGTCTCCCACCACAATGCCCCTTGTGGCGCACCATTGTAACTATACATTTAATGTACATGGACAATACATAACATCTCACTCACGCCCCAGTTTCAAAAGCAAATTGCTGGTAACCTCGGCCTTGTTCGTCCTGGTTGATTTGTGAGTGTGAGTCCATGATCATCCACTTCCCTCTCCCCCCGCCCCATGTAGAGATGATGCTTGCGATCCGGTGCAAGCATGTGGTATTTGCAGTCCTTACATGGGTGATACAAGTACACAAACATAATCTCCAGTAGAAAGCAGGTACACATAGACAGTACATTTGTATGATACATATCGATGCGTTGAAGAGTTATATCAAATGGTTGCAGGTACACTGAACAGTTATTAAATCCCAGCTCCACTGGGTGAGGTATGGTGGCGGCATACTGCCCCTTTTTGCCCGAGGTAAGGGGCTGCGCTGAGACAGGGTATCGCAACTAGTGCAATTGCATAAATCACATAAAATCAGAAATCGCATTAATCTATTAGTCATGTTAGTCACAGATCCATTAACCCTTTTAACTGTGCATTGTGATATTAACTCTTTTCACCAATCATATCAATCATTTTAATCACAGTAACCATTTTAGCACCAAAATATTAACTCTTGTCATAAATCACATCATCATACAAATCACAGTAATCATTTTGACTCACTCTTGCCCTTACAAAAGTCTCTTTATGGGGACCGCCAATGGTGTAAGGCCCCTTTAAGACTCCCGGGTACATTTCCCTCTTAAGGCGCCACTTTGTTTTTCCCACGAGGTTTTTACTGGGCGCCGCCATTTTAGGTGCTCTGCTGGTGCCTGCCTGCCTCTCTCTGCAGAACTCTGCTGCTACGAGGCTCGCCGCCATCTTGAACTCACTGTGCTGCTGTCTGCTCTCCCTCTCTCTCTCTCTCTCTCTCTCTCTCTCAAGAGAGAGAGAGAGAGAGAGAGAGAGAGCTGCCACACTCTGATCGCACCCAGGAGCCTCACCGCACCGCCCCCCGCACCGCCGCATCCTCCGGAGCGCCCCACGCAGCTGACCTTTTTGCCCGGGAGCCGCCTCACACACACACATACTCCGGAGCCGACCTCCTCACTGCCGCAGCCGATCCTGGACGAGCCTCGCTCCTCGGAGCACCGGCCCTCACGACGTCGCTGAGCAAATCCCGCTCCCGAAACTGACAATTCACCGCTCCAACCGCTGCAAGCCCCGCAAACGGCCGCCTCTGCCTGCAGGCCGTCGGTGCCTGCTGGAGCAGCCCGTCGAAGCCCTTCTCTCTTCTCCAGCTCGGTCGGCGCTGCTGCTGGTTCCAGCGCCTCTTTCTCACTCTCAGACTTTGCAGGGGAGAGTCGACGGCCGCCACTGCTCTGCCCAACCCCACACATGCTTCCTTCGCTGCCATCCGATCTGAAGGTGGAGGCCTGCTCTGCCTGTTAACACGAGGGACAACGGTCTGTGGATGAATGAAGTCTTCCCAGCTCCCACGGACCTTCCCCATCCATCTCCTGCCGAGTAGCGTCGGCCCATCGCCTGCAATGATCCACAAAGGTAAACCATGCGTCTCACCACTGTGAGATACCTGCACATCCGCTCTGCCAAGGACAGGTATCAGTTCCTTGGTGTAGATGATCCACACAGTCTCGAAACCGGCAGGTACTATTCACAGGATAGCGCCCGTCATGTATAAAACTGCAGAACGTGGCTCTGCCCAGGGCAGAGAGCACAGACCTCAGGGTCCTGGAACTCAGAGTCCAGCGAGGGGGGCTAACCGAGTAGCACCATGCTGGCACTGCGGAGGAAGCCATGGGGCTCACCGGTCAGGTTTGCGGAGGATACATGCAAGACCTGCCACACGAAAGGCCACCCTCAACGTATGTGCAAAAGAAACACGACTCACTGTGTGGCTCAAGAGATGGTAGATGATCTGCTATCCAGCGAGGAGCATTGCGGCTTGGCTCGACAGGCATCCCAGCCCCAGGTAGAAGAAGATGATGTGTTTGGACTGTATACGTGTACCGACGATTCGGCCCCAGTGATTATGGAAGTCAAGATTAACGGAGTCCCAGTGAGTTTATGTCGGGCAATGGCATCAACCACGTCAGGACTGCACCGTTCAAGCCGGCCTCCAATGGCCAGGCGGAACGTGCGGTCCAAATCATTAAACAAGGTATGCTCAGGATTCAAGGACCCTCCCTACAATGCCGCCTATCGCATCTCCTGCTGGCCGATAGATCCCAACTGCACACGCTGACGGGGTCCTGCCCGCAGAGCTACTAATGAAATGGACACTCAAAACTCGGTTGTCCCTCATTCACCCAGTCCTGACCGACATAGTTGAGGGCAAGCGCAAGTCACAAAACGAGTACCATGACCGTAATGCAAGGGGGAGTTGTATCGAAATAAATGATGCTCTCTTCGTCCTCAATCACGCCATGAGGCCCAAATGGCTTGAGGGCACTGTAATTGACAAAGAGGGGAATAGGGTCATCGTGGTAAAACTCAACAATGGTCAGATATGCCGTAAGCATCTAGACCAAGTAAATAAAAGGTTCAGCATCGACACGGAGGAAGACGACCATGAGATGGAGCTCACAACACCACCAGTTAACGAGCAACAAGAGCAATCAGAAGAATGCACAGTCCCTGAGGTCAGCCCGGACAGGCCGGAATCACCACAGGTGACAGGCACTCATATCAGTGTCCAACAACCAGAGCCCCAACTGCGGCGCTCCATGAGGGAGCATAGACCACTTGAAAGACTAAACCTATGATTCCAAATAAGACTTTGTGGGGGGAGGTGATGTAATGTATGTAACCACAATATAACACCACTGTATTACTGTATACACTCAACCTAGATACACACCTTGACCACAAGGGGTGAACCTGTGGGAGACACTCCTTACCTGATCACACAGGTATAAAAAGGGAGGTCCCACGCAGGGTCATCGACTTTGGAGTCCTGTAAATAAAGAGTTAAGGTCACAGAGTGACCTTGTCCCTGGAATGTGCCTCGTGTGGTTTCATACTGTAGAGTAAGGACTTTACAAGTTTTTATGTTCCCGGCAAGCTTCTTGTCCTCTATTTTCCTCCTCTTAATTAAACCCTTTGTCCTCCTCTGCTGAATTCTAAATTTCTCCCAGTCCTCAGCTTTGCTGCTTTTTCTGGCCAATTTATATGCCTCTTCCTTGGATTTAACACTATCCTTAATTTCCCTTGTTAGCCACGGTTGAGCCACCTTCCCCATTTTATTTTTACTCCAGACAGGGATGTACAATTGCTGAAGTTCATCCATGTGATCTTTAAATGTTTGCCGTTGCCTATCCATCGTCAACCCTTTAAGTATCATTTGCTAGTCTACTCCAGCCAATTCATGCCTCAAACCATCGAAGTTACCTTTCCTTAAGTTCAGGAACCTAGTTTCTGAATTAACTGTGTCACTCTCCATCTTAATAAAGAATTCTACCATGTTATGGTCACTCTTCCCCAAGGGGTCTCGCACAACAAGATTGCTAATTAGCCCTTTCTTATTACACATCACCCAGTCGAGGATGGCCAGCTCCCTGGTTGGTTCCTTGACATATTGGTCTAGAAAACCATCCCTGATACACTCCAGGAAATCCTCCTCCACCGCATTGCTACCAAATTGGTTAGCTCAATCAATATGTAGATTAAAGTCACCCATGATAACTGCTGTACCTTTATTGCATGCATCCCTTCTTTCTTGCTTGATGCCTAACCTTACTACTACTGTTTGATGGTCTGTACAGAACTCCCACTGGCGTTTTCTGCCTCTTGGTATTCCGCAGCTCCACCCATGCAGGTACAGCAGGCGGTTAAGAAAGCAAATGGCATGTTGGCCTTCATAGCGAGGGGATTTGAGTACAAGGGCAGGGAGGTGTTGCTACAATTGTACAGGGCCTTGGTGAGGCCACACCTGGAGTATTGTGTACAGTTTTGGTCTCCTAACCTGAGGAAGGACATTCTTGCTATTGAGGGAGTGCAGCGAAGGTTCACCAGACTGATTCCCGGGATGGCGGGACTGACCTATCAAGAAAGACTGGATCAACTGGGCTTGTATTCACTGGAGTTCAGAAGAATGAGAGGGGACCTCATAGAAACGTTTAAAATTCTGACGGGGTTAGACAGGTTAGATGCAGGAAGAATGTTCCCAATGTTGGGGAAGTCCAGAACCAGGGGACACAGTCTAAGGATAAGGGGGAAGCCATTTAGGACTGAGATGAGGAGGAATTTCTTCACCCAGAGAGTGGTGAACCTGTGGAATTCTCTACCACAGAAAGTTGTTGAGGCCAATTCACTAAATATATTCAAAAAGGAGTTAGATGAAGTCCTTACTACTAGGGGAATCAAGGGGTATGGTGAGAAAGCAGGAATGGGGTACTGAAGTTGCATGTTCAGCCATGAACTCATTGAATGGCGGTGCAGGCTAGAAGGGCCGAATGGCCTACTCCTGCACCTATTTTCTATGTTTCTATGTTTCTATACCGATTCCACATCAATCAAGCTAATGTCCTTTCTTACTATTGCATTAATTTCCTCTTTCCTGGTCACCCTAGAGCCATGTCTCCATGATGCCAATTACATCATACCCATTAACTGCTATCTGCGCAGTTAATTCGTCCAACTTATTCCAAATACTCCTCGCATTGAGGCACAGAGCCTTCAGGCTTGTCTTTCTAATACACTTTGCCCCTTTAAAATTTTGCTGTAATGTGGTCCTTTTTGCTTTTTGCCTTAAGTTTCTCTGCCCTCCACTTTTACTTTTCTTCTTTCTATCTTTTGCTTCTGCCCCCATTCTATTTCCCTATATCTCCCTGCATAGGTTCCCATCCCTCTGCCATATTAGTTTAACTCCTCCCCAACAGCACTAGCAAACACTCCCCCAAGGACATTGGTTCCGGTCCTGCCCAGTTGCAGACCGTCCGGTTTGTACTGGTCCCACCTTCCCCAGAACCGGTTCCAATGTCCCAGACATTTGAATCCCTCCCTGCTGCACCACTCTTCAAGCCACACATTCTTCTGTGCTATCCTGAGATTCCTACTCTGACTAGCACGTGGCACTGGTAGCAATCCTGAGATTACTACTTTTGAGGTCCTATTTTTAATTTAACTCTTAGCTCCCTAAATTCGTCTTGTAGGACCTAATCCCGTTTTTAACCTACATCGTTGATACCTATATGCACCACGAAAACTGGCTGTTCACCCTTCCTTTTCAGAATGCCCTGCACCCGCTCCAAGACATCCTTGACCCTTGCACCAGGGAGGCAACATACAATCCTGGAGTCTCAGTTGCGGCCGTAGAAACGTCTACCTATTCCCCTTACAATTGAATCCCCTATCACTATAGTTCTCCCACTCTTTTTCCTGCCCTTCTGTGCAGCAGAGCCAACCATGGTGCCATGAACTTGGCTGCTGCTGTCCTCCCCTGGTGAGTCATCCCCCTCAACAGTACCCAAAGTGGGGTATCTATTTTGCAGGGGGATGACCGCAGGGGACCCCTGCACTACTTTTCTTGCACTGCTCTTCTTGTTGGTCATCCATTCCCTATCTGCCTGAGTAACCTTTTCCTGCGGTAAGACCAACTCACTAAATGTGCTATTCACGTCATTCTCAGCGTCATGCATGCGCCAGGGTGAATCCACCCGCATCTCCAGTACCGCAATGCAGTCTGTCAGGGGCTGCAGCCGGATACACTTCCCGCACACGTAGACATCAGGGACACCGGAAGCGTCCCTGACTTCCCACATAGTACAGGAGGAGCATAACACGTGTCCGAGCTGTCCTGCCATTACTTAACCCCTAGATAAACTTAAATTGGCAACAACAATGCTAAAGATTACTTACTGATATAGAAAAGAAAAAGAAAAACCACTTACCAATCACCAGCCAATCACTTATCCCCTTGGCTGTGATGTCACCTTTCGATTTCTTTCTATTTCTTTTTTGCCTTCTCACCCTGCTGCAGCTGCACCGGCTGGCCTCTTGAAGGCCTCGCCCATGCTGCTGCTACGCCTCTCTGACTGCCGCCAATCCCCGGACTCCCACTGGCCTCTTGTAGGCCTCACCCATGCTGCTGCTCCACCTTTCCGACTGCCCCAATCCCCGGACTCGCGCTGGGCCTTTATAGGCCTCACTCACACTGCTGCTCCACCTCTCGAACTGCCGCCGATCCCCGGACTCCCGCTGGGCCTTTATAGGCCTCACCCACGCTGCTGCTCTGCCTTTCCCACTGACAAAGTTTCATCATTAAGATCCATTTACCACCGCACCTAAATACCGTCCTGAAAAGGCAGGTCTTACTAGATCTTAAATGGATCTTAAGTGGGCGGTATGGACACAGAGCTAACAGGTATGTGGCATGTTTGATATTACACAGGTCTTTTTTAGTTCTCCATTGTTTGATGTATTTTTAAATGGATTGGTTTTCTCGTATTTTCTAGTGTTAGCCAATAATGCAGTTTGAATAGCAATATAGCCACGGAATTATAACCCCAGAAGTTTGTCACCATCTTCTGCCTGCTCCATGACGACATGCAAGCCATGATCCTGGCCAATGGATCCACCACAGACCCAAGCCACGTCAGGACCGGGGTCAAGCAGGACTGCGTCATCGCGCCAACGCTCTTCTCGATCTTTCTTGCTGGATTGTTCCATCTCACTCTCAACAAGCTCCCCGCTGGAGTGGAACAAAACTATAGAACCAATGGGAACCTGTTCAAAACTTTGTTGTCTCCAGGCTAGATCCAAGGTCGTCCCATCCTCTGTCATCGAACTACAGTACGCGGACGACGAATGCACGATTGCATCTGCACACATCCAGAGGCCGAACTCCAAGCCAAGTCAACATCTTCACCGAGACATATGAAAGCATCCGTAAGACAAAGGTCCTCCACCAACCTGACCCAGCCACATAGCACTGTCCCCCGGTCATCAAAATCCATGGCGCAGCCTTGGACAACTGGACCGTTTTCCATACCTCGGGAGCCTACCATCAGCAAGGGCAGACATCGATGACGAGGTCCAACACTGCCTCCAGTGTGCCAGCGCAGCCTTCGATCGCCTGAGGAAGAGAGTGTTTGAAGACCAGGACCTCAAATCTGGCACCAAGCTTATGGTCTACAGGGCAACAATGATACCCGCCCTCCTGTATGGCTCAGAGACATGGATCATATACAGTAGGCACATCAATACACTGGAGAAGTATCACTAGCACTGCCTCCGCAAGATCCCGCAAATCCACTGGAAGGATAGATGCACCAACGTCAGTGTTATCGCTCAGGCCAACATCCCCCGCATCGAAGCACTGACTACACTTGACCAGCTCCATTGTGCGGGCCACATTGTCTGCATGCCCAACATGAAACTCCCAAAGTAAGCGCTCTACTCAGAACTACTACACGGCAAGTGTACCCCAGGTAGGCAAGGAAATATTTCAAAGACATCTTCAAAGCCGCCTTGATAAGGTGCACATGGGAATCACTGGCCCAAGACTTCCATAATATATTAGCATGGGTAGAGGATTGGCTAACTAACAGAAATATTAGCATGGGTAGAGGATTAGCTAACTAACAGAAATATTAGTATGGGTAGAGGATTAGCTAACTAACAGAAAACAGAGAGTCGGGATAAATGGGTAATTTTCCAGTTGGCAAACAGTGACTAGTGGGGTGCCGCAGGGATTGGTGCTGGGTCCTCAACTATTTATAATCTATATTAATCTATATTAATCTATAATCTTGGATGAAGGGATCAAATGTAATGTTAGCCAAGTTTGCAGATGATACAAACATGGGTGGGAAAGCAAATTGTGAGGAGGACACAAAAAATCTGCAAAGTGATATAGACCGGCTAAGTGAGTGGGTAAAAATTTGGCAGATGGCGTATAATATGGAAAAATGTAAGGTTATCCACTATGGCAGAAATAATAGAAAAACTAATTATAATTTAAATCGAGGAAAATTGCAAAGTGCTTTAGTACAGGGAGACCTAGGAGTCCTTGTGCATGACACACAAAAGGTTAGTATGCAGGTACAGCAAGTAATCAGGAAGACAAATGGAATGTTGGCCTTTATTGCAAGGGGGATAGAGTATTAAAGCTGAAAAATCCTGCTACAACTGTACAGGGTATGGTGTGGCCAAACCTGGAGTACTGCGTACAGTTTTGGTCTCCGTATTTAAGAAAGGGTATACTTGCATTGGAGGCTGTTCAGAGAAGGTTCACTAGGTTGATTCTGGAGATGAGGGTGTTGACTTATGAGGATAGGTTGAGTAGGTTGGGCCTAAACACATTGGAGTTCAGAAGAATGAGAGGTGATCTTATTGAAACATAAGATAATGAGGGGGCTCGACAAGATGGATGCAGAGAGGATATGTCCACTCATAGAGGAAACTAAAACTAGAGGACATAGTCTTAGAATAAGAACATAAGAACATAAGAAATAGGAGCAGGAGTAGGCCATACAGCCCCTCGAGCTTGCTCCGCCATTCAATAAGTTCATGGCTGCTCCAATCATGGATTCAGCTCCACTTCCCTGCCTGCTCCCTATAACCCCTTATCCCCTTATCGTTTATGAAACTGTCTATTTCTGTCTTAAATTTATTCAATGTCCCAGCTTCCACAGCTCTCTGAGGCAGTGAATTCCACAGATTTACAACCCTCTGAGAGAACAAATTTCTCCTCATCTCAGTTTTAAATGGGTGGCCCCTTATTCTAAGATCATGCCCTCTTGTTCTAGTCTCCCCCATCAGTGGAAACATCCTCTCTGCATCCACCTTCTCAAGCTCCCTTATAATCTTAAATGTTTCGATAAGATCACCTCTCATTCTTCTGAATTCCAATAAATAGAGGTCCTAATAATCCAACCCCCTCATCTCCAGAATCAACCTAGTGAACCTTCTCTGAACTGCCTCCATAGCAAGTATATCCTTTTGTAAATATGGAAACCAAAACTGCACACAGTATTCCAGCTGTGGCAAGACTTCCATGCTCTTATATTCCATTCCCTTTGCAATAAAGGCCAATATTCCATTAGCCTTCCTGATCACTTGCTGTACCTGCATTCTATCCTTTTGTGTTTCATGCAAAAGTACCCCCAGGTCCCGCTGTACTGCAGCACTTTGCAATCTTTCTCCATTTAAATAATAACTTGCTCTTTGATTTTTTTTCTGACAAAGTGCATGACCTCACACTTTCCAACATTATACTCCATCTGCCAAATTTTTGTCCACTCACTTAGCCTGTCTATGTCCTTTTGCAGATTATTGTGTCCTCCTCACACATTGCTTTTCCTCTCAGCTTTGTATCGTCAGCAAACTTGGCTACGTTACACTCAATCCCATCTTCCAAGTCATTAATATAGACTGTAAATAGTTGGGGTCTCAGCACTGATCCCTGCGGCACCCCACTAGTTTCTGATTGCCAACCCGAGAATGAACGATTTATCCCGATTCTATTTTCTGTTAGTTAGCCAATCCTCTATCCATGCTAATATATTACCCCCAACCCCGTGAACTTTTATCTTGTGCAGTAACCTTTTATGTGGCACCTTGTCAAATGCCTTCTGGAAGTCCAAATACACCACATCCACTGGTTCCCCTTTATCCACCCTGTTCATTACATCCTCAAAGAATTACAGAAAATTTGTCAAACATGACTTCCCCTTCATAAATCCATGCTGACTCTGCCTGACCGAATTTTGCATTTCCAAATGTCCTGCTACTGCTTCTTTAATAATGGACTCCAACATTTTCCCAGCCACAGATGTTAGGCTAACTGTTCTATAATTTCCTGCTTTAAGGGGCCACCCATTTAAAACTGAGATGAGGAGAAATTTATTCTCTCAGAGGGATGTAACTCTATGGAATTCTATGCCCCAGAGAGCTGTGGAGGCTGGGTCATGGAACATATTTAAGGCGGAGATAGACAGTTTTTGAGCGCTAAGGGAGTAAAGGGTTATGGGGATCGAGCAGGGAAGTGGAGCTGAGTCCATGATCAGATCAGCCATGATCTTATTGAATGGCGGAGCAGGCTCGAGGGGCCAAATGGCCTACTCCTGTTCCTATTTCTTATGTTCTTATGTTCTAAGTGGAGGAAGAGCATCTGGGAGGGTGTTGAGCACCTCCAATCTTGTCATCGAGAGTACGCAGAAATCAAGCGCAGACCACGGAAGGAGCGTGCGGCAAACCAGGCTCCCCACTCACCCCTTCCTTGTTGCTTATTTTTTTCATCATATTCTACCAAAAAATACTTTTCTTAACTTTTTGATTCACTAATCACATTTGATCAAAAATGAACAAAACAATAAAATGACCAATCAATATCTACAAAAGCACTCTCTTGCATTTTCTAAAATCTCCAACCACCATGACAGTTCCTCACCAAACTAAACCTGGATCTCAAGGCTTCTCCTGCAAAAGAGAGGCAGCTGTCACAACAGTCCCCTATTTGATTATATCTCAGCCTGCCATCCTCCGAAAAGAAAAGAAGCACAGGTTTGTGACACTGCCTTACCTCTGAGTTCAGCAGTGGGATAGAAGCAAAAGTCTGAGTCATACAAATCTGTGAGCAATTTGTTTAGGGAAATAAAATCTGTTGCATGCTTAAAAAAATGTAATCCAAAGTGTGTGCTAAACAGTGTCATGAAAGGTTATAGTTGAGACTGATGCTTTACTGAATATTCCCAGTTGACCTCATATTGTTTGTCTAATAAGATTCACATGACTTTATAGCCCCTTAAACATCTGTTGCTTAAATCATTTCATATAGCTGTCCGTTGTGTTGAATGCATGACTACTCATGAACATACAAAGAGAATTATCTATTATGTGTACATACATATATTGTGTGAGAAAGTAAACACAAATCTAGTATGGAGAATAGAACATGGAATTCCATTTTGACATTTTAAATCATTTCTTTAATAAGGTTATTTATTCACATTGCCTGCTACTCAGTAAAGCTGTTGGAAGACAGAGATTGAAGTAATTATTGATATAGTTCAGGAGCTGCACAAAAGGAAGATGTGACTATTTGCAATTTGATATAGTTGAATTGTTCATTCTGTGTGATAGACTGTACAGTGATTATTTCTTGTCAAACAGTTGCAATTATTTCCTAAAAACTGCTGCAGTTTAAGCACTTTAGAACGTTACAATATAATGAGGGACTCGAGTAAACAGGGACAGTGACAGAATCTTTGTTCATTTTCACAAAATTGTCATCTTGCAAGCTGTGTAAATGGAGTCCTCTTAGTTGCCTCCCTAGAGCTTGCAATTGAAGCCACTGAACCTGCACTGGAGGCTAGATATTGATTCAGCATTGATTCTGCTATTCCTTTCTGAATGCTACCCATAGTGCTTTGCATCTGCATTGAGAGTTTGCATTTGATTCTACTAATAGAGCAGTTGTTAAAGGCAGAATATTGAAAGGGCAGAAAACACTTTTCTGAAAACTGATGTTTTATTTAAACTTTTCACTTTATAGTACTTTAACCACCTTTGGTACATAGCGGATAATATATGGACAGTGGTATAATGGGGCAAAGTTTGTGGTGGGTATGACGGCATACAAGCTGGATATGGAAGTATTTACATACGATCCACAGGATTATTATAGTTATATTTATTGTCCATTTATTCTCCATTATGATCATGTTTTTGTTTTTGTTCCCCAGATTTGGAAGTTGTTTCCCTAAGTTATTGTCAAATAAAGAACTGTTTTCCAACAGATTTTTGAAGAAAACATTATTCTCAAGTTTCTAAAATGTAATTTTGCTGGGAGGAAAAAATGAAATGGACACACCTAGACCCAAGACTCACACATTTAAGTATATTTTTGAAGTACTGAAGTTTAAATGGAGATAGCCAAAGACCTTGTATGGCAAGGATTTTAGATGATAAAGATCTCTAATAGTATTAGTGAGAGACATTGGGTCCGAAATTCAGTACCGCTGGAAAACTGGTGCTCCCCCCACCTTTTTGTGGCCATTTTTTCATGGCTGGGTCACCCCATATTCAGCTCCAAAAGTGAACAAATGGTTCCAACACTAACGAACCCTTCCAAAGTGGATTTTTCAGTGGTGTGGCTGTCTTAATTTGAGTGTTATCACCACAGAGAAATTCAGCATGCTCGTAAGTGTTTCTAATGAGCCAGCTGCACCCTGGCCTGAGGGGGGAAGGAGTTTGGAAGGATGGCTGGTGTAAGAGATGCAAGGAGAGCCAACAGGTTCACTGATATGGAGCTGGAGACAATGATGTATGGTGAAGAAGACAGAAGAAGAATACTGTTTCCTGATGTGTGGAGACCTGGCAGACGGCCAGTACATAATGCATGGAGGGAGATTGCAGGGGAGGTGTCAGGCACCTCCATATGTGTGAGGACACATCCTTCCAAGAGGGTGCTGGCCAGTCTGCATCCGGCCCTTCCAGACCCAGAGGTGTTCCAGGGCATCCTGGTACTGGACCGTTCTCCTGTGCAGTGCATCTGTGACCTGCCGGATGCACCAATGTGCTGAGAATTGTGAGATGTTGCCAATGTCTGCAGTGGCAGACCGGATAGATCCTGTGGCATAAAAATTCACGGTGATGGTGACCTTGGTCTCCATGGTGAGGGTGGTCCTGAGCCTTGTTTGAGGCTGCCCTCGTAGCCCCCAGAAAACAGGTGATACCAAGTTCAATTCTGCCCCCAGAGTGTCTTCTTAAAACCTTATGGAGAGGCAAAAATTGATGAAAATATTGAATCTGAAGATTGCTTCACGTGTTTATGTTTTATGTGTATAATGATTTGATTCAAAGCATCACAGTTCATTGTCTGATAGCTCCTTCTATGAATGCCGATCAGATTCTTTAAGTAACAATTCCACCAACTGATGTGATTTTTAAAATATCATATTTGGGTGTGGACCTCCCTAGCAAAGCCAACATTTGGTGCACATCGCCAGTTGCCTGAAAAGGGGTGCTGGGCTTTATTTTTGAAGCACTGCAGTCCATGTGGTGAAGATGCTCCTACAATGCTGTTTTCTAGGGAGTTCCAGCATTTTGAACCAGTGGTGATGAAAGAACAGTGATATATGTCCAATTCAGGATGTTGTGTGACTTGAAGGGGAACTTGGAGGTGATGGTGTTCCCATGCATCTGCTGCCCATGTCCTTCTAGGTGGTGATGATTTGACAGGTGCTGCCAAAGACGACTTGATAAGTTGTGGTGCATTCTGTAGATGGACAACACTGCAGCCATGGTACGCCAGTGGTGGAGGGGTGGATGTTTTTCTAGTGGATATGGTGTCGGTCAACTGTTTTTGTTCTGGATGCTTTGTCTCCTTCTTGAGTGCTGTTGCAGCTACACCCATCCAGGAAGTGATGAGTATTCCATCTCACTCTTGTCCCATGTAGGTGGTGGGAAGACTTTGGGGAGTCAGGAAGTGAGCCACTCACTTCAGAATACCCAGATTTTGATTTTCTCTAGTAGCCACGGCAATTAAGTGGCTGGTCCTGCTGAGTTTCTGGTCAATGGTGACCTCTAGGATGTTCATGGTGGGGGACTCAGTGATGGTAATGCCGTTGAATGTTATGGGGAGGTGGTTAAGCTCTCTCTTGTTTGAGATGGTCATTACATTTCACTTGTATGGCCCAAATGCTACTCTCACTTACTAGCGCAAGCCTGGATGTTGTCCAGCTCTTGCTGCATGCGGGCACAGACCACTTTATTATCTCAGGAATTATAAATGGAGTAGAGCACTGTGTAATCCTCAGTGAACTGTCCCATTTCTCAGATTATTGTTATATATGCAGACTATAGATATATTCTCTGTGTAGTCACTGTATAGTTGCATAAGATGGAGATTGTTTACCTGATGTACTTACAATAAGGTTTGCACCGTGTATATATATATGCTGACACAACTAGAGGGTGCAACTGGTGGAGACCAGGGTTTCCTGCCCTGGTGGCAGGGGCTGTATAAAAGGGGAGCCACCATGCTTGTGCCTCACTCTGGAATTATGAATAAAGGACCAAGGTCACTACAGTTTGAGTACAACACATTGCCTCGTGGAGTCATTCATAGGTACATTACAAACTTAATAACTGGCGATGAGAATACGGACTTTCACGTGATTATGGCTACCTTTGGCACACTAAAAGACTTTGCAGAGGGTGATGATTAGGATGCCTTCACGGAAAGGCTCGAGCAACATTTTGTGGCAAACGACCTGGCAGGGGAGACGGACACATTGGCGGAGAAGCACAAGGCTATCCTGCTGACCATTATGGACCCAAGGTCTACCGCCTCATCAGGGACTCTCTGGCACCCTCAAAGGCCAAGGATAAGACATACGATGAGCTGACTGAAATAATTCTCGACCAACTAAAACCAAAAGAGAGCATCCACACGGCCAGGCACAGATTCTACACTCACCACAGACCTGAGGGCCAGGAGATTGCAAAATATGCTGCCGACCTCAGGAGACTTGCGGCACTGTGTGATTTTGGCATGCACCTCAACGAAGCATTGCGAGACATCTTCGTTATAGGAATTGGCAATGAGGGCTTCCTTCACATGCTATTATCTGCCGACAACACAGTCAACCTGCAGAAGGCCATCAGCATCAGTCAGGCGTTCATGGCCTCAACCTGCAGCACCAAGCAAATTACTCATCCTGTGGACTCAAACCCAGCAAGTACTGTACACAGAATGGTGTCATTCACAAACAAGACTGCAGAACATTGCTCTGCCCGGGGCAGAGAGCACAGACCTCAGGGTTCCAGAACTCAGAGTCCGCCAAGGGGTGCTAATCGTGCACCATGCTGGCATTGCGGAGGAAACCATAGGGCTCACCAGTGTCGGTTTGCTGAGTATGTATGCAAAGCTTGTAACATGAAGGACCACCTCCAGAAATAGCGACTCACCGTCTAGCAGAGGAGTCGATAGATGACTTTGAATCCAAATGATGATTTGGCCAGAGAGGCAGCTCAGCCCCAAGAAGAAATGTATGGAGTGTATACCTGCACCACCTATTGTCCTCCAGTGAAGAGGGAAGTCGAGATAAACAGTGTTCCAGTCTTCTTGGAAGTGGACACAAGAGCGAGCCAGTCAATGATGGGCCAGGATGCCTTTGAGAGGCTATGGAACGAAAAACGACTCGAGCTGGTTCCACTACAGGAAAAGTTGCACACCTTCACCAAGGAGCTGATCCCAGTCCATGGTAGTGTGGATGTAAGTGTAATCCATAATTGTGTGGTGCACAAGTTACCTCTGTGGATTGTTGCAGGTGATGGTCCATTGCTACTCGGAAGAAGGTGGATGGGGAAGATTTCGTGGAAATGGGAAGACCTCTTCACTCCAGCAATCGATGTCCCCTGTGCTCAGAGGTAGAGAAAAACCTCACCTTCGCTTGGGCCAGGCACCAGAGACCAGACTAGCGTAGCACCTGAGGCACAGACTGTCCATCACGACTGTGTGGCAATGATCCAACCGGAACGACCTAAAAGCACCTTCCTGGCTCCAGTGGCAGGACTCCTGGGGAGGAAGATCGAATTCACACGCACTCTTCCAGCTTTTGAGGCAGAATCGCGGGAGAGAAGGATCAAGGCAGTCAACCTCGAGGACAGAGGCAAGATGGCATCCCTGCTGTAGCGAGAGGTAGCGTGGCATAGAAGGGTTCTCTTAAAGGAACCAACTGAACTTAAAGAGACATTGTATGCATGGCAATCAATGTAACGAACGGATTAAGAATGTAAAGAACAAAATGTTGCGAAATGTCGGGAATAAAATGTCCCCAAAAGTAGCAAGCCAGCGACCTCAGGAGAGTGAAAATACTGATCCTGATACCCTGCCCCAGGTCTATCCCACGCTGCAGACACCCGATGGCACTATTTGCCACGGACCTGGAAACGAAAACGGCGCCAATACGCGCAGTCGGCCGCTACTGCCCACAACCCGGGTGGAGACGGTGCAACCCCCAGACCCAGCCGCTACTACGGTCATGTCCGGGAGTGAAAGGTCAAAACCAATGAGTTCCCCAAACGGAACCTGGAACAGGCAGGTTCCCAACACCATTAGAGAGCAGACAGAAGATTCTGCAGCCCTCAAAGGAGGACAGGGAGGCCACACACATCTGTGGCTCTGTCCACCACTAGGCAACGGCAAAGGCCCTGAGTCCTGGCAATGAACCAAGCCCAGCCCATCTGGTTGCTCTCGAACTAGCGTCCTCGCATACCTGTACTGCTACCTCAGTACCGACCATGACTGAACCATGAATGCAATCTACCCAATCCTGGCGCACAACCATAAAACGTAACGAATGTAAGTCACTGAACCAAGGTGTCACGATACAAACTGTAAAAAATTTTTTTTTTTTTTAACCTTTCTTTGTACTTGCACTGTGTCTCATCCTATATGTTGATGTAACAGGCCAGCTGCATGATCTCGCTGTGGGGGGGTGGGGGAAATGGATGTATGTAGCCATGGACACACACATGGATCACACCCAGAACCCAATGGAACCTCCACTATATCATCAAACCATCCAAACTGGTAACCACTACCCAACGTTGTGGCAAAAGGACTTAGGGGTTAACAGGGAGAGAGCCAAGCCAAAGCACAGCCAAGTTGCAAGGGCTATTGGCACTTAAGTCTGGGGAGATCTAAGCCAGAGCACATAGTGCAAAGGTAATTGGCACAAAGGACTTGGGGGAGAGTGATGTTATACATGCAAACGATAGATATACTCTCTGTGTAGCCACTGTATAGTTGCATAAGATGGAGACTTGTTTACCTGATGTACAATCAGTAAGGTTTACACTGTGTATATGCATGCTGGCATGACTAGAGGGTGCAACTGGTGGAGGCAGGGGTATCCTGCCCTGGTGGCAGGGGCTGTATAAAAGGGGAGCCACCATGCGGCTGCCTCACTCTGGAGTTACAAATAAAGGACCAAGGTCAATACAGTTTGAATACAACACATTGCCTCGTGGAGTCATTCATAGATACATTACAAACATAATAATTATGATGGAGGGATGAACATTGATGAAGCAGTTGAAGATAGTTGGGTAAGGACGTTGCCCTGAGGAACTTCTGCAGCAATGTCCTGGTGCTGGAACAAGAACCTTCTTTCTTTGTGTCATGTATGACTCCAGCCACTGGAGTGTTTCCCCTAATTCCCATTAGCTTCAGTATCACTAAGGCTCCTTAGTACCACATTTGGCCCAATGGTCCCTTGGTGTCAAGGGCAGTCGCTCTTACCTCTGTAACTGAGCTCTTGTGTCCATGATTGGATCAGGCTATATTGAAGTCTAGAGCCCAGCAAACTGAGCATTGGTGAGCAGGTTATTGTTGAGTAAGTTCTGCTTGATAGCACTGTTCGCAACTTCTTCCATCACTTTCCTAATGATTGGGAATAGGCTGATGGGGTGGTAATTCACCTGGTTGAATTTGTCCTGTTATTGTGGACAGGACATACTTGGGCAATTTTAAACAACATTGATACATTCCAGTGTTGTAGCTGTACAACATGGCTGCCAGTGCAGCTAGTTCTGAAGCTCTACAATGGGCCCATAGGCTTCACTGTGTCCAGTGCAGACAGCCATTTCTTGATGCCACATGGAGTGAATCAAATTGGTTGAAGACTATTGTCTATGATGGTGGGGACATCAGGAGCACATTAACAAAGTTCCTTGACTTGGCACTACTGACTAAAGATGGCTGTAAATGTTTCAGCCTTATATTTTACACTCACATGCTGGATAATGTCACTACTGTGGATGATGATATTCACTGAGTCTCCTCCTCCCAAGTAGTTGCTTAATTATCCACCACCATTCATGACTGGATGTGGCATGACTGCAACAAATTGATCTGATGTAACTGGTGTTAGGGAAATTGATGGGATTGAAGGCCGATAAATCCCCAGGGCCTGATAGTCTGCATCCCAGAGTATTTAAGGAAATGGCCCGAGAAATAGTGGATGCATTGGTGATCATTTTCCAACAGTCTATCGACTCTAGATCAGTTCCTATGGACTGGAGGGTAGCTAATGTAACACCACTTTTTAAGAAGGAGGGAGAGAGAAAACGGGTAATTATAGATTGGTTAGCCTGACATCAGTAGTGGGGAAAATGTTGGAATCAATTATTAAAGATGAAATAGCAGCGCATTTGGAAAGCAGTGACAGGATCGGTCCAAGTCAGCATGGATTTATGAAAGGGAAATCATGCTTGACATATCTTCTCGAATTTTTTGAGGATGTAACTGGTAGAATGGACAAGGGAGAACCAGTGGATGTGGTGTATTTGGACTTTCAAAAGGCTTCTGACAAGGTCCTATGCAAGAGATTGGTGTGCAAAATTAAAGCACATGGTATTGGGGGTAATGTACTGATGTGGATAGAGAATTGGAAGGTAGACAGGAAGCAGAGAGTCGGGATAAATGGATCCATTTTAGAATAAGAACATAAGAACATAAGAACATAAGAATTAGGAACAGGAGTAGGCCATCTAGCCCCTCGAGCCTGCTCCGCCATTCAATAAGATCATGGCTGATCTGGCCGTGGACTCAGCTCCACTTACCCGCCCTCTCCCCGTAACCCTTAATTCCCTTATTGGTTAAAAATCTATCTATCTGTGACTTGAATACATTCAATGAGCTAGCCTCAACTGCTTCCTTGGGCAGAGAATTCCACAGATTCACAACCCTCTGGGAGAAGAAATTCCTTCTCAACTCGGTTTTAAATTGGCTCCTCCGTATTTTGAGGCTGTGCCCCCTAGTTCTAGTCTCCCCTACCAGTGGAAACAACCTCTCTGCCTCTATCTTGTCTATCCCTTTCATTATTTTAAATGTTTCTATAAGATCACCCCTCATCCTTCTGAACTCCAACGAGTAAAGACCCAGTCTACTCAACCTATCATCATAAGGTAACCCCCTCATCTCCAGAATTAGCCTAGTGAATCGTCTCTGTACCCCCTCCAAAGCTAGTATATCCTTCCTTAAGTAAGGTGACCAAAACTGCACGCAGTACTCCAGGTGCGGCCTAACAATACCCTATACAGTTGCAGCAGGACCTCCCTGCTTTTGTACTCCATCCCTCTCGCAATGAAGGCCAACATTCCATTCGCCTTCCTGATTACCTGCTGCACCTGCAAACTAACTTTTTGGGATTCATGCACAAGGACCCCCAGGACCCTCTGCACCTCAGCATGTTGTAATTTCTCCCCATTCAAATAATATTCCCTTTTACTGTTTTTTTTCCCCAAGGTGGATGACCTCACACTTTCCGACATTGTATTCCATCTGCCAAGCCTTAGCCCATTCGCTTAACCTATCCAAATCTCTTTGCAGCCTCTCTGTGTCCTCTACACAACCCGCTTTCCCACTAATTTTAGTGACATCTGCAAATTTTGTTACACTACACTCTGTCCCCTCTTCCAGGTCATCTATGTATATTGTAAACAGTTGTGGTCCCAGCACCGATCCCTGTGGCACACCACAGGAAGGCAATGATTAGTGGGGTGTCGCAGGGCTCGGTGCTGGGACCTCAGCTATTTACAATATACATTAATGATTTAGATGAAGGAATTGACTGCAATATCTCCAAGTTTGCAGATTACACTAAGCTGGTGGCAGTGTGAGCTGTGAGGGGAGTGCTAAGATGCTGCAAGGTGACTTGAACAGGTTAGGTGAGTGGGCAAATGCATGGCAGATGCAGTATAATGTGGATAAAAGTGAGGTTATCCACTTTGGGGGCAAAAACACGAAGGCAGAATATTATCTGAATGGCAGCAGATTAGGAAAAGGGGAGGTGCAACGAGACCTGGGTGTCATGGTACATCAGTCATTGAAAGTTGGCATGCAGGTACAGCAGCGGTGAAGAAGGCAAATGGTATGTTGGCCTTCATAGCTAGGGGATTTGAGTATAGGAGCAGGGAGGTCTTACTGCAGTTGTACAGGGCCTTAGTGAGGCCTCACCTGGAATATTGTTTTGGTCTCCTAATCTGAGGAAGGATGTTCTTGCTATTGAGGGAGCGCGGCAAAGGTTCACCAGACTAATTGCCGGGATGGCAGGACTGACATATGAGGAGAGACTGGATCGACTGGGTCTGTATTCACTATAATTTAGAAGGATGAGAGGGAATCTCATAGAAACATACAAAATTCTGACGGGACTGGACAGATTAGATGCAGGAAGAATATTCCCGATGTTGGGGAAGTACAGAACCAGGGGTCATAGCCTAAGCATAAGGGGTAAACCATTTGGGACTGAGATGAGGAGAAACTTCTTCACTCAGAGAGTTGTTAATGTGTGGAATTTCCTACCACAGAGAGTTGTTGATGCCAGTTCATTGGATATATTCAAGAGGGAGTTAGATATGGCCCTTATGGCTAAAGGTATCAAGGGGTATTGAGAGAAAGCAGGAAAGGGGTACTGAGGTAAATGATCAGCCAGGATCTTACTGAATGGCCTACTCCTGCACCTATTTTCTATGTTTCTTTGTTTCTATGATGCATTGGTTGTGGGACCGCTCTGTCTATAGCATGCTGCTTTCACTGTTTAGCATACATGTAGTCCTGTGTTGTATATTCATAAGTGTGATGCCTCATTTTCAGGTACAGTTGGTGCTGCTCCCAGCATGCTCTTCTACACTCCTCATTGAACAGGCCTTGTCATCTGTCTTGATGGTGATGGATGATTGAGGGATGTGCCGAGCCTTGAGGTTACAGATTGTGGTAGTATACAATTCTGCTGCTGATGGCCCATAGCGCCTCATGCATACCCAGTTTTGATCTACTCGATCAGATATTAATCTATCCCACTCAGAACATGATAATGGGTGTCTTCTACACAAGAACCATGCAGTGGTCACTCCTACCAATGTTGTCATGGACAGATGTAACTGTGATACGTAGGTTGGTGAACATTAGGTCAAGTAGGTTATTCCTTCATGATAGTTGTCTTACCATCTGCCACAAGCCCAGTCTGGCAGCTATGACCATCAGGACTCAGTCAGCTCCATTATTCATAGTACTACCAAGCCACTCTTGCTCATAAGTCTCCCAAGCAGAGTACATTCTGTGCCCTTGCTACCCTCAGTGCTTTTTACAAATGGTGTTCAACTGATTCATCAAATGAGAGCGGGAGGGAGATGGCCATCAGCAACTCATTTCCTTGCCTATGTTTCATCTGAAGCCATGAGATTACATGGGGTCCGGCATCAATCTTGATGACTCTGAAGACCATTACTCTCCCTCGGCATCCCCCCTCCCCCCCAGACTGTATACCACTATGCCTTCACCTCTGGTGAGTCAAAACATACCAGGGATGGTAATGGAGAAGTCTGGGACATTGGCAGATAGGTATGATCTTGTGAGTAAAACAATATGAGTCTGTTGATTGCACAAGTTTGATACAACTGAATGGCTTGATAGGCCACTACAGAGGGCAATTAAGAGGTAACCATGTTGTGGGACTAGATTCACATGTAGGCCAGACTGATTAAGAAAGACAGCTTTCCTTCCCTAAAAGGCATTAGTGAACCAGTTGGGTTTTTAGATTCAAGGTCACTTTTACTGATACCAGCTTTTTATTTCCAGATATTTAAAAAACAAATTCAAATTCACAAGATCCCATGGCAGGATTTGAACCCACATTCTCTGGATTATTCATCCAGGCCTCCAGATTACTAATCCTGTAACATTAACACTACACTACCATACCCTTTTTTACTAACAGTTGGTTTGGCTTTGTAGTTTCCCAGTTTGTTTCACTATTAGGGGGCGGGGTATAGAGAAAAAGCAAAAAAAAAAATGCCATTGGCTTTTAAAGGAATTGTGTTACAGAAATACCAATGGAACGTATCCGAGTATCCTGCCCGGGCTTTGCGACCGGGTTTTCGCCGCGGTGGGTCAAATCATGGCGAAAACCCAGTCGCAAACCTCTCGAAAATCCGGCCTAAGCTTGTTCCCCAAATCCCCAAACTGCATCATTTAATGCTACAAATAAATTTGAAAGCTAACAAATTAAACTTGGATAATTACTCTTTTTCTACTGATTTATTTTCTGTTCTCACTCAGCCTACAAGACAGAGAAAGTTTTGAAATAAGAACGCACTTAATCTGAGTTGGTGAAAAGAACTTGTTAAAGGCAAATTTATCCTCCTCTTGGCCTATGTAGTACAGAATTGACGCCAATGAAGATACATGTAACCCAGCTCTTCCCAATTACTGGTTAAAATTGGAGGTGAGCACTGTGTATCTGTTAGATCTCTTAATTTCCAATGAAATACGAACTCCGGTTGTAGTTTTAATGTAATTTTATTCTGGCAGCGGCAACAAGCTCTTGGCTTTAAGCCAGGCCTTTGTCCTTCTGAGACCACATGGTCAAAATGGCTATACTTATACCTGACTCAATTTACAGAAAAGAACGCGCCTTCTTTGACCTTATTGGCTCAATTGATAGTCTGTTAACCTTTAATTGGCTCGCTACCAAAGGTCCTAAAATGTCAAGTTGATTGATGACTTGATGCAATGTGGTCTGTGTTTTCTCAAAACTGCAGCCAGGCTGCAGAGCTTGAATTCTCTATCAATCCCCCCTTTGATTCTTTCACAAACTGAATCATAAAACATCAGGTATCACTGGTTAAACATTCTACAAAATAATTTCAGACATGTTAATAGAATAGAGTTTCCTTCTAAAATTTGTTGATGTGTTTTGCCACATGTCTGGACTAGTAGCTTCCACACAAATTTACACCAACTCGAATTACATTGTGGCCACAATGGAAGTCTGGTTTTAGTAGATTAATTACCCTTATTCCAATTTAATCCAAATCAATATCTTAATTCAACCAGTAAACAATCTTCCCTTAAGCATAACATACCCCTGTGCCACGTACAGATGGTCTGCTGGGACCTGCAAGGTGTCTCACATGCGGGACAGCAGCTACAGCCGCCTGGTTGCAACAACATTTAATCAACATAGACAAACAATATAAAAGTAAAATAATTACAACGAATAGACTTAAACCTTCCACCAATGAAGTTCCTATTGAACCTAGCCATTCAGTGGCTCCGCTCCACAAAGTGAATGATGGGGGTTGCTTAAGTTTTTCTACCTCCTTTTGGATATGCTCCGCTAAGTGGGTAATTTTTTCGGAGCTATCTGGGATATATGTGCAACACTCAGTTCCGAGGAGGGTGCAAGTACCTCCCTTTTCAGCCAGGATGTAGTCAAGGGCCAGTCTATTCTGTAGGACTACTGCGCGGATTACTACCATTTCTGCATTGATTTTAACTAGGGCCTCTGAGGTATCATTGGTTACCCATTCCACAACGGATGCCATGTTAATGGATTCCCTTGCCAGTCTGGCGGTCCCATACCTGGGGATCAGAATGGCAAAGAACCTCTCTTTTTCTGTGATAGCTCTCTTAGGACAGTGTAAATGTTCCGACAGTGACTTTATATGATACATATATGGCACAATATAGGCTAAAAAGCAGGATCCCGTCCAATTCTGGGGCAACCAAGGGTAGGCCTTATGGCCACACACCCAATAGGTGCCATTATAGGCAATGAATGTTAGCTGTTTCTTTGTCAGCAACACTTCGGGGCCTGTCCAGGCTTTTCCATATGTTTTATTCAGAATCCCCGTTACATTAAGAATTCCCACATCAGCCCAGTTTGGACGGTTCCGTGGCTTGATTACATTATAATTCCGGGAGCAGTTACTATACCCCATATTTTGGCCTCCTTTGATGTTTCTAATCAGACAAACCGATTCCCCCGGTCTTCCTATTCCTGTTGTATTAGTGATAACAAAAAATGGGGGCCGTTTGAATTGTACCACGGTTGGTATCCCCCTTCAAAGGTAGTCAGATTGTAACCTGCTGACTTCCATTTACGTGCCCAGTTTTCCGTATCCTGAAACGCATTGCCTGTTTTGTTTTGATTAATTATCCACTCAGCCATTTCTGAGATATTCAAGGGAACTGGCCTCAAGGGAATCCCTCCCTTTGAGTGAATAGGAATATGCGCACACACCCAACAACTAGAAATGTTACCTTGTTTGGCATAAATGTATGACATATATAAAAAGGTATTTACATGTAATTCCCTTGCTACCCTACTATTTCCCTTTGGTGCAGAGGGTCGGCTCGTAAGAAGTAGGCAAATGCCTAGAATACCTACAGTCAGTAATACAGTAAATTTATACATTTTGGCAAAAAGTAATTGTCCTTATTAGATTTCAGCTTCAGTTACAGGTGCTCGTTTAACGGGCTAAAAAAGGCATAAGCGCTTGTGGCGCAACTGGCTTGTCGGTAACTCTTTGTCTCTAGACACCATCTTCGCATAGCTTAATTCCTGCCTCAATCCATGTCCATTTTTCCTCTCGGGAGCACTCGCCTTGCATTGTTTGAAGGTCTCGTGTCAGAGTCCTGAGTGCTTTCAATCTGCACATCTGTATTGATTCTTCTGGAGGAACGCCCTGTGAGGTGGCATCTTTAGCTGTCTGGTCGGCTAGGGCATTTCCCTGTGCTTCTGTGGTATTTTCCTTGGTATGGGCCTTACACTTCAGGATGGACACTTCCTGAGGTAATTGTATGGCCTCCACTAAGTCTCGGACTTCTTTTCCATTTCGGATAGGTGTACCAGCAGCAGTGGGGAATCCTCTTTTCTGACATAACAGATCAAAGTCGTGAGCGACTCCAAAAGCATAACGCGAATCTGTGTCGACATTAGCTGTCTGTCCTTCTGCTATTCAACATGCTTCTGACAGGGCCCGTAACTCAGCCTGTTGTGCTGACGTTCCTGAGGGTAAACATCCTTTTGTCACTACCTCATATAAGGTTGTAACTGCCCATCCTGCTTTTCTGGTACCATTGTCAACAAAGGAGGAACAATCTGTAAACAGGGTGAGGTCTGGGTTGTGCAGAGGCTCCTCTGCTGATAAGGCTGCTTCTTCTGTTTCTTTTAAAATCTCCACGCAGTCATGCTCTTCATATTCTCCCTCCTCTTGCTCCCTTGATTCTGACATCGGGAGCATAGTTACCGGGATTAATCGGGCTGGCCCGGACGATATGGAGATTAGGAGCTTCCAAAACTGCTGTCCAGCGGGTCCATCTTGCTGCTGTCACCTGAGACATTCTATTCATAGACAGCAAAGGGTGTACGGTGTGGGAACACTTGACAATCAGCTTTTGGTCGAGGACTAGACCCGCAGTGGTCATTACCGCTCGACATGTAGCTTCCATGGCCCTTAGGCAACTTCCCCATCCGAGGGCTACCGCATCCAGTTTTGCCGAATAATAGCCAATAGGTCTTTGCCGATCCCCATTGTGTCAGTATAGCTGTCATATATCCTTCTTTCTCATGGACAAACAGGGTAAATGGCTTACCACTGTCGGGGATTCACAGAGCCGGTGCCGAACACAGAGCCTTTTTCAAACTCAGGAAGGCCTCTAGCTGTTCTTTAGTGAGGGTGATGGCTTCTTTAGAGGCACATTTCCCCTTTAAAATATCATTCAGTGGCTGAGCAAGCTGTGTGAAGGAGTTAATCCAATTTCTGTTAAAGTTACACAATCCCAAAAAAGACCTTAGTTCCTGAATAGTGGTGGTTTTTTTAGCAGCCCGAATGGCTGCAGTTCTATCCTGGGTAAGTTCTCTCTTTCCTTGTGAAATCTTTTGTCCCAGGTATACAACCTCTTCTTGGGATATTTGTGCTTTGTCGATGCTGGCTTTATGTCCTTTCAGCCAAAGGTGATCCAGCAAAGCTTGTAAATCTTGTTCATGCTGTTCCTCCGTTGTTTGAAGCTAGCAAGGTATCGTCTACATATTGGATGACTGTGGATGACAGGGGAGGTAATTCTCGCAAATGGCTTTGTAAAGCCATGTGGAATACCATAGGGCTGTTGTGGAAACCCTGCGGTAACCGGGTCCAAGTATACTGTTGTCCTTGGACAGTGAAAGCAAACCACTGTCGAACCTCCGGTGCCAGAGGCACCGATCAAAATCTGTTGGCCATATCTATAACCAAGAAATATTTATGTTCCGGTTTGAGGGCATTAAAAATGGTGGAGGGATCTGCGACCAAAGGAGCTTTTTGATCAACACACTGGTTAGCTTTCCTATAATCGACAGTCAAACGCCAAGTCTCATTAGATTTCTGTACCGGCCACACGGGGCTATTGGAGGAGCTATGCGTTTTAATAAGCACCCATTGTTTCTCCAATTGCTGAATAACCGGTAAGATTCCCGCGATGGCAGTTGGACGGATGGGATACTGTTTAGTGCATGGAGGCTTGGTCCCTATAAATGACGCAGGCTCCGTCTGGAGTCGGCCACAATCGTTCTTATCTTTAGCCCATATCGGGTGTTCCTTCAATTCTTCTTTCTTCAAAGTTCTAATTGACCATGTCACCCGACCATCCTCGAAATGCAACGATGAATCTACTTGGATTAGAACGTCCATTCCCAAAAGGGGTTGATCGACTGGGCCTATCCAGACCAGCGTGGTTAGTTCATGTGGACCCAGCCCTATAAGTACCGGCGTTGTCCTTTTAATTTCCATTTTATGGCCCCCAACTCCATAGGCTGTACGTGCCCTACCATCCAACGGCAAAAAGTCTCCATATTGTAGGGGTAAGCATGTTAATTCCGCCCCTGTGTCTAAAAGACAGTCCACATCCTTATCGCCCACCCTCACAGTTATATATAGCCCATCTCCCCTTTGTTGTATTAGTGCGAGGAGGGGGGCCAGGGTGGGCTCTGATCGTTTTTTGCTATCCCAAGTAACTCCTTCTGTTGTTGTATTGTCAGTCGCTTAAATGCTTCTATGAGGTCGTTATCTTGTGACAAGCCTGGTTTGTTGGCTGAATTGTATCCCTGGCTGCGTCCTCTTCCCCAGCCATGACCTTTCTGTTTTGCCCTGCACGTCTTGGCCCAGTGACCTTCTTTCCCACAATAATGACATTTTCCGGGTAATTTTCCTAATAACTGTTTATCGGAATCCTGGGATTTCCATCCCATAGCCTGTACAGCTCGGACTTTAGCTCCCATATCCCGATCTAATTGGTTACATCGATCCACCAATGCTGCAAAGGTAGTTCCTCTACCTTCCTAGTCCGGTAACACTATCTTAATCATTTTGGACAGTTCTGGCTTTAGACCTGCCACGAAAGCTGCTTTCAGGGGTCCAAACACTTGTTCATCCATTTCCTCATCCGTATTATTCATACCCAAATGTTCTAGCCACGTGCATCTAAACCGCTCGTCATACTCCAGGACCTCCTCTGTTCCTTTCTGTTGGCAGGCTGCAATTTTTCCCCAGTCTGTCTTAGCTGGACTGAAGGCTTGCAGCCAGTGTTTAATCGCCTCCCATTCTGCGGTTAATTCTTGCTCATCTTGCCCCAAAGCTTCTTCTACCTTGTCGTGCAATTTTCTTTCTTGTGTTTTTGGCACCATTATGGTCAAAATTTGCACTCCGTCCCAGGGATGAAGTTGATATATATTTCTTAAGCGGTCCAATTGGTCCCACGTTTTTACTCCCACTTTCTTTGGATTGGGCAATTCCTTGGACCATTTATCAATTTTCTCTGGGTCTGCCGGATCATGAAATAAGTATTCTTCGTACACCCTTTTCTTTGTTTTTTTGGTTCCGCCCTCATCCGCAGTCTCTTCTGATTTGACTACAACTCGTCTTTTTTTAAACAGGGCAAAGCGCACCCCTAATTCTTCATCCTCCGACCCTGTATCGTCGGAGGATTCAGAATTCGTATCTATTCCTCGGTCGTGTCTTCGGGTTTGCACTTTTAATTTATCCAAACATGGGTACCCTGGGAATTGACCGATACATTTTCCTTTTCCTATTACTGTCTCTTGACCTAATAATTTTTTCCATTCTTTAATTTCACCTTTAAGATCTTTAACTTCCGCTTCCAGCTTTTCAAGTTCAAGCTTTTTCTGTCGCAGCTGCGCACAAACTGCTTGCAATTGATCCTTTGTACTGGTCAGTTCTCGAACATGTTGGGAGCGCATTATCATTTCATTCCTCTTTCGAATCTGGCCCATAACCGCTAGGGACCATCTAGTTCGCTCTTTATTTTTCATACGGGTCGTTTTTCCCCAGACCTTTTTAATCACGTCCAAGGACCATTGACCATTGGAGGTTCCGTACTTTTGTTCGATCTTAATACAGGTTTTAGATCAGTTGAATTGTTGCTCTATGTATTCTTTCAACTGTTCGAGAATTAAATCTAGCGAAACTTCAGGTGGTGCTTGCCCATCTTTAACAGTTGTATGCAATTCTTTGCTCTTATCTCCTGCTGCCATAATTTCTTTACTGGGGTCTCGAGTCGTAGGCTTTCCAGCCAATCAATAGGTCGGTGATTAATTAACTAACACACCGCCGAAGTTTAAACGTCTATGGGACCTCGAGCCGACTACCAACCGGAGGGTTCGCAAACCGGAGGCTTTTGGAATCGCGTAGAAGGAGAGGCGAATTTAGACTTTTGACCGAGGACTTTTTAAAAAGAGGTGTCCTTACCTCAATATGTAGGTCTGATGTCCAAAATTCAGTTTCTTTCCTCAGTGATCGTGTTCGTGACGCCAAAATTGTTAGATCTCTTAATTTCCAATGAAATACGAACTCCGATTTTAGTTTTAACTTCTTTATTTTTGACAGAGAGCAATAACAAGTTATTGGCTTTAAGCCAGGTCTTTGTTCTTCTGGGACCACATGGTGAAAATGGCTGTACTTGTACCTGCATCAATTTACAGAAAAGAACTAGCCTTCTTTGACCTTATTGGCTCAATTAATAGTCTTTTAACCTTTTAATTGGCTCGCTACTCAAGATCCTAAAATGCCAAGTTGATTGATGACTTAATGCAACATGCTAACACTCATGTAGCATCTCTGACTTGTTGTCTGTGAATTTTCACAGCCTGTCTAAATGCAGCCTGTTTGCATTCTCTATCACTCATCCATATTATTCATACCCGAATGTTCTAGCCACGTGCATCTAAACCACTCGTCATACTCCAGGACCTCCTCTGTTCCTTTCTGTTGGCAGGCTGCAATTTTTCCCCAGTCTGTCTTAGCTGGACTGAAGGCTTGCAGCCAGTGTTTAATCGCCTCCCATTCTGCGGTTAATTCTTGCTCATCTTGCCCCAAAGCTTCTTCTACCTTGTCGTGCAATTTTCTTTCTTGTGTTTTTGGCACCATTATGGTCAAAATTTGCACTCCGTCCCAGGGATGTAGTTGATATATATTTCTTAAGCGGTCCAATTGGTCCCACGTTTTCACTCCCCCTTTCTTTCGATTGGGCAATTCCTTGGACCATTTAACAATTTTCTCTGGGTCTGCCGGATCATGAAATAAGTATTCTGCATACACCCTTTTCCTCGTTTTTTTGGTTCCGCCCTCATCCACAATCTCTTCTGATCTGACGACAACTCGTCTTTTTTTAAAAGGGGCAAAGCACACCCCTAATTCTTCATCCTCCGACCCTGTATCGTCGGAGGATTCAGAATCCGTATCTATTCCTCCGTCATGTCTTCGGGTTTGCGCTTTTAATTTATCCAAACATGGGTACCCTGGGAATTGACCGATACAGTTTCCTTTTCCTATTACTGTCTCTTGACCTAATGATTTTTTCCATTCTTTAATTTCACCTTTAAGATCTTTAACTTCCGCTTCCAACTTTTCAAGTTCAAGTCTTTTCTGTCGCAGCTGTGCACAAACAGCTTGCAATTGATCCTTTGTACTGGTCAGTTCTCGATCATGTTGGGAATGCATTATAATTTCATTCCGCTTTCGGATCTGTCCCATAACGGTTTTGGACCATCGGATTCGCTCTTTATTTTTCATACGGGTCGTTTTTCCCCAGACCCTTTTAATCTTGTCCCAGGACCATTGTCCTTTTGAGGTTCCGTACTTTTGTTCGATCTTAATACAGGTTTTAGATAAGTCGAATTGTTGCTCTATGTATGCTTTCAACTGTTGGAGGATTTCCTCTATCGAAACCTTAGGTGGTGCCCGTCCACCTTTAACATTTGTAGGCAATTCTTTGCTCTTATCTCCTGCTGCCACAATACTGATTTCTTTACTGGGGTCTCGAGTCGTAGGCTTTCCAGCCGATCAGTGGGTCGGTGATTAATTAACTAACACACCGCCAAAGTTAGACGTCTATGGGAGCTCGAGCCGACTACCAACCGGAGGGTTCGCAAACCGGAGGCTTTCGGAATCGTGTAGAAGGAGAGGCGAATTTAGACTTTTGACCGAGGACTTTTATAAAGAGGAGACCTTACCTCAGTATGTAGGTCCGATGTCCAAAATTCAGTTTCTTCCCTCAGTAATCCTGATCATGACACCAAAATTGTTAGATCTCTTAATTCCCAATGAAATACGAACTCCGGTTGTAGTTTTAATGTAATTTTATTCTGGCAGCTGCAACAAACTCTTGGCTTTAAGCCAGGCCTTTGTCCTTCTGAGACCACATGGCCAAAATGGCTATACTTATACCTGACTCAATTTACAAAAAAGAACGCGCCTTCTTTGACCTTATTGGCTCAATTGATAGTCTGTAAACCTTTAATTGGCTCGCTACCAAAGGTCCTAAAATGTCAAGTTGATTGATGACTTAATGCAATGTGGTCTGAGTTTTCTCAAAACTGCAGCCAGGCTGCAGAGCTTGAATTCTCTATCAGTATCTTAGAAGAGAGGGCAGATGAAAGAATTTTGTTCAAAGCCTCAATTTACCTTAGGCACTATTTCGTCATTTATAAAACTTCAGCCTTTACAAAACTGCGTGGATTTATTCCTCATTCATTTTCTTTGCCATCCAGGGTATGAACATAATGGAGGCAAAACTGCTGGTCATCCTTTTCTCATTTCACCAAAACACTTTTCCATTATGAACTCAAAATAGAGGAGCAAAATTTGAAGTTATCGGGACCCTTCACAGGCAGATTTCAGTTTTGCTTCTCTTCACAAAGATTCAGCTAATTTGATTTACCAAATGTAATGTAGAACATTTTTAGATTTTACTTCACACAAGGGTTTTTTTTCCAGATATCGAAACAGATGTGATTGAATGCCAGTAATAAACTTGTGTGTATTGAACTGTGAAATTGGGTTAGAGCACATTTGGTTTTGCTCTTCAATCTGTCAGGTTATCTTTAATTCCATTCTGTAGTACATGCACATTATTGAGTTGATGATCACAAAACAACTCTCTACTCCACATACAAATGACCTGCACAATTCTCATGAACAGATGACTTATAACATCTGCCTTTCATAAGTTTCACTTAAATCACGTATAAAGTTTCATTTCAAGGACTGCATTCGGCAAGTTTTGCATAACTACCCAATCAGTTCCCACATTTTTTGTGTGTAATAAATAAAGGCCTCTTGTATATTTTCCATGAATCGTTGTGGATCCCTCTGCAGTTTGTGGGAATGTACTTCTATCCTGATTTTTACTGGTGCTGCATACCTTGTTTTTGAAGCTGATGCTGTTGTGGATGATTTCTTAGCTCTGACCCAAGCCCACTTTTATTTTGAAAATCCCTCCAGTATTTGTAGTGTTTGTATTTTTGGTGTGGACATTGGTTGTTAACCTTGACATCCATCAGTGCAACTGGGCATTGCAGAATTCCTCATTAAATTATTTGAATATTAGCTCTTGTCTTGTAATTAAGCATGCGCCAAGATATTTTGTTACAGTTTCCTGCTAACAAACAATGCTCTGTATACTACTGCCCATTAAAGTGTGCTCTTCAAAGAAAGTATTTTTCACTTTAGTTTATTAGAGTGCTACAAAACTCTTTTTTAAGGAAAGTTGCTTTCCCGATGCAATACAGAATGTTACAAATTTGCCTCATCATACTACATTTCTGATATAAATATGCTTTAGCTAAATATTAGTAATTGTGGTCATGCTTCAGACTGCAAATTCTTTTCCAATAGAGAGTACAGTACATGATTAAAATATGCAGGACACTTCCATATTTTAGAATGTCAGTTTTAATGCATGTTCTATAGTTGAAGGAGGTACTCGGCGGCCGAGCATTCTTTTGACAAATGATCAGCATTAGTACATACAACTTCTCTTTGAGGAAAGACAATGGAAGGGTTAAATACATTAGTGCAAAGGATGCTGCCTTTTTGTATTTAAGAATTCTTTAATGCTTTCCAGATTGAAAGTCTGCCAAACCAAATCAAATAAATGCTTGTCAACAAAATGAAGAAACCCCTACAGGGCTTGATTGAAAGAAAAACTTTGAAACAGAACTCCTCAGGGAAGCGATCAGAATACTTTATTGAATAGGAATATAAAAGGGCTGCATTTGACATTAGGCAAAGCACAGAATGTAGCTTTTCATTTCAGTATTTGAAGTGTGTACAGCAATGAATCTAGTAGATTTTTGATTTTGTACAGAACAGTTTTAGATATATTTCAGAACTGTTTTTGAAGGTTGCAAATTTGATCGTGTAACCTGCAGCTTTCTACAGTTCTGATAATGTAGGCTACATTTTAAAACATATCTAGGTCAATGCTTTCCTCTTGATGTATTTAATTTTTTTGGAAATTTTTGACATTTTTGTATTCTGCTGCCAAAGGGATTGAAGCTTCAGTGTGACCTAAGATGTCATCAAACTCTTAACAAATGTGTGGCCTTGTTGCAAGACCCTTCCTGCAGCAATTAGAGGGGAAGGGGATAACTGTCAAAATATAAATCTGACAAACAGAAATTGTTTTAAATTTGTGGATATTTGGGGAAGGGAGTAATTTGCAGAAAATGCTTTCCACAAACAAATGTAAAATCTGGCGTATACATCGCACTTCTGTACAGATTTTTGAATCCATGCATATGGGGTATAACAAATGGCAAATGTAAACAGTGCACGTACAACCAGTGCATTATGTTAATTCTTTATTCCAATAAAGCCCCCTTTTCCTGCTTTCATTAATGAGTGGGAAAAGTTGATATGAACTATAGATACATTAAACTCAGACACCAAGTAATTATAGACCAGTCAGCCTAACCTCAGTGGTGGGAAAATTATTGGAAAAAATCCTGAAAGACAGGATAAACCTGCATTTGGAAAGGCAAGGATTAATTAGGAACAGTCAGCACAGATTTGTTAAGGAAAGATCGTGTTTGCCGAATCTGATTGAATTTTTTGAGGAGGGTCGATGAGGGTAATGCGTAAGATGTAGTATATATGGACTTTAGCAAGGCTTTTGATAAGGTCCCACATGGTGGACTGGTCATGAAGGTTAAAACCCATGGGATACAGGGCAAGGTGGCAAGTTGGATCCAAAATAGGCTTGGAGGTCGGAAGCAAAGGGTAATTAATATGTCCTTACTATACAGTACAAATGCACACGAGACCCATACTTGAGAGATGGTCACTCTGTGACCAGTAACCTTTATTAACCAGCACTGAAGTGGAGAAGGTGGGTGCAGCTTCCCCTTTTATACCTGAAAATCCAGGTTAGGAGTGTCTCCCACAAGTTCACCACCGAGTGGTCAGTGTTCTCACAGTGTACAACTTAGGGCAGTTTTTACATGGGTTACAATGACAGTTGAGTACATGACATCACCTCCCCTCAAAGTCTTATTGGGATCACAGGTCAAGTCTCTCTGGTGGTTTACGCTCCCTTGTAGAGCGCTTGAGTTGGGGCTCCGGTTGTTGGGTGCTGGCCTGAGTGTTTGCTGTTTGCGGTGCCTCAGGCCTGTCCGGACTGCCCACAGTGACTGGGCTCTCCTCCACTTGGTTCCGGTGTTCGGTCACCTGTGGTGGACTGAACTCTACATTGTGTTCGTCCTCTGCTTCTTCTATGGGGTTGCTGAACCTCATTTTTGTTTTATCCACGAGTTGTGGCAGATTTGTCCATTGGTAAGTTTAACTATCAGCATCCTATTCCCCTCTTTGGCAATCACAGCGCTTGCCAGCTATTTGGGCCCTGCAGCGTAGTTGAGGACAAAGACAGTGTCATTGGCATCAATACATCGCGCCCTTGCATTCCCATCATGGTAGTCACATTGGGACCAGCACCTGCTCTCAACAATTTCTTTCATGGTGGGATGTATAAGGGATAACTTGGTTTTGAGCGTCCTTTTCATTAGCAGTTCTGCGGGTGGAACCCCTGTGAGCGAGTGTGGTCGGGATCTATTGGCCAACAGGAGGCATGATAAGCGGCTTTGTAGGGAACCCCATGGATTCTGAGCATCCCCTGTTTGATTATCTGCACTGCTCATTCCGCCTGGCCGTTTGAGGCTGGCTTGAACGGTGCCGTTCTGACATGGTTGATACCATTTCCTGCCATGAAGACCTGGAATTCAATGCTTGTAAAGCACGGGCCATTGTCGCTGACCAAGACGTCCGGTAGACCATGAGCGGCGAACATTGCCCATAGACTTTCGACCGTGGCAGAGGATGTGCTTGAATTTAAAATGTCACACTCGATCCATTTGGAGTAGGCGTCTACTGCAACCAGAAACATTTTTCCCATGAAAGGACCTGCGTAGTCCACATGGATGCGTGACCATGGCTTGGCGGGCCAGGACCAGGGGCTAAGGGGGGCTTCCCTGGGCGCATTGCCCAGCTGGGCACACGTGTTGCACCTGTGAACACAAAGCTCCATGTCTACATCTATCCCTGGCCACCAAACGTGTGACCTGGCAATTGCCTTCATCATGATAATGCCCGGGTGTTCATTGTGGAGTTCTCTGATGAACATCTCTCTGCCCATCTGGGGCATGACTACTCGATTTCCCCATAGTAGGCAATTGGCCTGAATCGAGAGTTCATCCTTGCGCCTGTGAAATGGTTTGAATTCCTCAGGGCATGCCCCGTACGTGGCTGTCCAGTCCCCATTCAGGACACATTTCTTGACGAAAGAAAGTAGCGAGTCTCTATTTGTCCAGACTTTAATCTGACGGGCTGTCACGGGTGAGCCTTCGCTTTTGAAAGCTTCAACACCATGACCATCTCAGCAGCATGCTCTGTTGCCCCCTCGGTGGTGGCTAGTGGGAGCCTGCTGAGTGCATCGGCGCAGTTTTCAGTGCCCGGTCTGTGCCAAATTGTAGTCATAGGCGGCTAACGTGAGTGCCCACCTCTGTATGTGGGCCGATGGATTTGCATTTATGGCCTTGTTGTTGTCCAAAAGGGACGTTAGGGGTTTGTGATCTGTCACCAGCTCAAATTTCCTGCCAAACAGGTACTGGTGCATTTTTTTTTACTGCATATACACATGCAAGCACTTCCTTTTCTACCATCCCGTAGCCCCTTTCTACCTGGGACAGACTTCTGGAGGCATAAGCTACCAGCTGTAAATGGCCTTTAGCATTAACATGCTGCAACACACACCCAATCCCATAGGACGACGCATCGCACGTTAAAACAAGTTTCTTACATGGGTCATATAGCGTTAACAGATTGTTGGAGCAAAACAAATTGCGTGCTGTATCAAAAGCCCTTTCCTGGCTGTCCCCCCAGACCCATTCGCGACCTTTGCGTAGGAGCATGAGTAGCAGCTCTAACAGCGCGCTCAATTTGGGAAGGAGGTTACCAAAATAGTTCAGGAGCCCCAGGAATGAACGCAGCTCCGTCGTGTTGCGGAGTCTGGGTGCTCTTTGGATCACTTCTGTTTTGGACGCAGTAGGTCTGATCCCGTCTGCTGCTACCCTCATCCCCAGGAATTCTACCTCTGGAGCTAGAAAGATGCACTTTGCCTTTTTCAGTCGCAGACCTACCCGGTCCAGTCTGAGTAGCACCTTCTCCAGGTTGTGGAGGTGTTCTTCAGTATTGCAACCCATGATGAGGATGTCGTCTTGAAAAACCACTGTCCTTGGAATCGACTTGAGGAGGCTTTCCATGTTGAAAGATCGCAGCGGCCGAGCGAATCCCGAACGGACATCTGTTGTACTCAAACAACCCCTTGTGTGTCGTGATGATGGTCAGCTTCTTCGACTCACTCGCGAGCTCCTGGATCATGTAAGCTGAGATCAGGTCCAATTTTGAAAAATGTTTGCCACCGGATAGCATCGCAAAGAGGTCCTCCGCTCTCGGTAGCGGGTATTGGTCTTGGAGTGACACCCGATTGATGGTGGCCTTGTAATCACCACATATCCTGACCGACCCATCCGCCTTGAGCACCGGCACAATCGGGCTCGCCCAGTAACTGAATTCGACTGGCGAGATGATGCCTTCCCTCAACAGGCGGTCCAATTCGCCTTCTATCTTTTCCCGCATCACGTATGGCACCGCTCTGGCCTTGTGGTGTACTGGCCTGGTGTGCAGGTTTATGTGAATCACTACCTTGGTCTCCATGAAAGTGCCAATGCCGGGTTGAAATAGTGAGTGAAATTTGTCCAGGACCTGTGAGCATGATATTCGCTCCACAGAAGAAATTGTATTGACATCGCCCCATTTCCAGTTCATGACAGCAAGCCAACTCCCACCCAGTAGTGCGGGACCGTCCCCTGGGACAATCCAGAGTGGCAACCTGTTTCCGAATCTTTGTGGGTCATGACTACCTTGGTGCTGCCTAGCACCGGAATGATCTCCTTTGTATATGTCCATAGCTGTGCGTCAATCGGCACTAATTTTGGCCTCCTGGCCTTGGACGCCCACAACTTATTGAACTGTGTGATACTCATCAGGGACTGGCTGGCCCGTGTGTCTAGCTCCATTGATACTGGGATGCCATTGAGGAGCACTTTCATCATTATCGGTGGCGTCCTGATGTATGAACTGTATATGTGCTCCACATGAACTCGCTGAACTTCAGCTTCCGGCGATTTCCCCCAGTGTCCATTTGGCCTCGTAGTGCTTACATCGGACCCGTCCTCCTCGTACATCAACCTGGCTGCAGGCTTCCTGCACATACGCGCCAAGTGACCGCTGACGTTGCAGTTTCTGCAGGTATATTGCTGATACCTGCAAGCTCTGGCTGGGTGTTTGCCTCCACACCTCCAACATGAGCCGTTGTTGGAAATAAAAGGTCCATTACCAATCGATCGTCTCTGACTGCCTCTGTAACTGTCCTTGAGCACACCATTAACAGGTGTTGATGGCCCCATTACTCGCCGCATTGTCCCTTGCGATGGCATGAATCGCTGTTCAGCTAGCCATTGTCTCTGTTGAATTCCCCCTTTTGGTTCGACTACATGCTCAGGCATGTCCGATTGCCCCTGTCTGCCTGGAGAACTGTGTGCCATGTTGACAATGTTGACTCCCTGTCCATTTGCTGCATTTAAACCAAGATTTTTGTCAAACATCATTCTGGTCTCTTCCTCCCCTGAGATAAATGTCTGAGCTATCAAAGCTGCCGTTTCCAGGGTCAAGTCTTTGGTCTCAATCAGTTTCCTGAAAACCCCAGCGTGCCCGATGCCCTCAATAAAAAGGTCTCGCAGCATCTCCGCTCTGCATGCATCTGGGAACTTACATAGGCTCGCCAGTCGCCGGAGGTCTGTCACGAAGTCTGGAACACTTTGCCATTCTCGCCGCCGGTACATGTAAAACCGATGTCTCGCCATGTGCATGCTGTTCGCTGGTTTAAAGTGTTCCCCGATCAACTTACTGAACTCTTCAAAAGTCTTGTCCGCCGGTTTCTCTGGCGCTAGAGGTCCTTCATCAGGGAGTACGTCCTGGATCCATAAACCGTCAGGAGATGAGCCCTGCGTTTGTCGGACTAATTCTGTCCCAGCCATTCCTTAGTGACAAAACTTTGCTGCAGTCTCTCAATAAAATTGTCCCAATCATCACCAATACAGTACCTCTCATCTGTGCTGCTAGTGGCCATGCTTGCGTGGTTTAAATCTCAGTTTCTCGTCGCCAATAATATGTCCTTACTATACAGTACAAATGCACACGAGTCCCATACTTGAGAGAAGGTCACTCTGTGACCAGTAGTCTTTATTATACAGCACTGAAGTGAAGTAGGTGGGTGGAGCTTCCCCTTTTATACCTGAAAGTCCAGGTTAGGAGTGTCTCCCACAAGTTCACCACCTCGTGGTCAGTGTTCTCACGGTGTACTGTTTAGGTCAGTTTATACATGAGTTACAATGACAGTTGAATACATGACAGTAATGATTGATGGATGTTTTTGTGACTGGAAGGATGTTTTCAGTGGGGTTCCACAGGGCTCAGTACTGGGTCCCTTGCTTTTTGTGGTATATATCAACGATTTATATTTGAATATAGGGAGTATGATTAAGAAATTTGCAGATGAAACTAAAATTGGCTGTGTGGTTGATAATGAAGAGGAAAGTCATGGGCTGCAGGAGGATATCAATCTAGTGGTCAGGTGGACAGAGCAGTGGCAAATGGAATTTAATTAATAGACGTGTGAGGTGATGCACTTTGGGAGGGCTAATAAGGAAAGGGTATACACATTAAGCGGTAGGCCACTTAATAGTGTAGATGAACAATGAGACCTTGGAGTGCTTGTCCACAGATCCCTGCAAGTAGCAGGCCAGGTGGATAAGGTGGTTAAGAAGGCATACGGAATCTTAGTTATGAGGACAGATTGGATAGGCTGGGTTTGTTGTCATTGGAACAGAGGAGGTTTAGAAGAGACCTCATTGAGGTGTACACAATATTGAGGGGCCTGGATATAGTGGATAGTAAGGATCTTTTTCCATTGGTGAAGGGCTCTATTATGAGGGGGCATAGTTTTAAGATAGTTGGTGAAAGGTTTAGAGAGGATTTGAGGGGGGGCTTCTTTACGCAGAGGGTTGAGGGGATCTGGAACTCGCTGCCTGGAAGAGTGGTGGATGCAGAAACCCTCATCACTTTTAAGAGATGGTTGGATGGGCACTTAAAGTGCAGTAACTTGCAGGGTTACGGACCTAGAACTGGTAATTGGGATTAGACTGGATGACCTTTTGTCGGACAGCACAGATATAATGGTAAGTACTGCAGGGAATAGAATACGGCCAGGGTGATTTCCTGGACTAGTTTTGATCGCCTGGATGGGTCGGAGAGGAATTTTCCAAGATTTTTTCTCCCTAAATTGGCCTGGGTTTTTATCTGGTTATTGCCTCTCTCAGGAGATCACATGGCTCCGGTTGGGGTGGCGTGTAGAATGTTTCAGTATAAGGGGTGTCGCAGTTGTGTGAGGCGGACTGGTTGGGCTGGGTGCTCTTTGCCTTTCCGTCATTGTTCATAGGTTTATATGTAACCTTTAGGGCTGCTCACCAAGGGCCGTGCGGCTCTTTGTCGGTCAGCGTGGACACGATGGGCCAAAATGGCCTCCTTCTGCGCTGTAAATTTCTCTGTTTCTATGGGCCCAAGTTTCGGCCTCAATTGTTCCTGATTTTTTGGAGCAATTGGTGTAGAACGGAGTATCTAAGAAATTCAAATTCTCGTCATTTAGTTTGCTCCAGTTCTAGTCAGTTGGAACAGTTTCACTTTGGAACAGAATTTTTTTTTCAAAAGGGGGCGTGTCCGGCCACTTACGCCTGTTTTCAAAGTTTCGTCAGTGAAAACTTACTCCAAACTAACTTAGAATGGAGTAAGTGAAGATTTTTGTACGCTCGAAAAAACCTTGTCTACACTTTAGAAAATCAGGCGTAGGGAATGGGGGGGGTTTAAAGGGAAGTTTACAAACATTAAACACTTCAGTTTTACAAATAAAGAGCCATCATCAATAATAAATGATAAATACATCAATAAATCAACCAATAAATCAATCAAAAAAAATTAGTAAGAAATAATTTTTTTTTAAATCAATTAATAAAACATTTTCTACTTACCGACTGCAGCACTGAGAGCCCTCCAACAGCGTGCTGGGATGCCCCCCCCACCCCCCAGTGTGTCTCTGTCAGTGTCTCTATCTCTCTGTCTATCTGTCTGTGTGTGTCTCTCACTCTCTGTCTGTCAGTGTCTGTGTTTCTGACAGCGAGGGGGGGGGGAGTGGGGTAGAGGGAGAAGGGGGGGTGGAGAGAGGCAGAGGGGGAGGGAGGGAAGGGGGAGGGATGGGGAGAAGGGGGGGAGAAGGGGAAGGGGGGAGGAGGAGAAGGGGAAGGGGGAGGAGAAGGGGAAAGGGGGAAAGGGGGGAAGAGGAGAAGGGGAAGGGAGGAGAGGAGAAGGGGAAGGGGGGAGAGGAGAAGGGGAAAGGGGGAGAGGAGAAGGGAAAGGGGGGGAGAGGAGAAGGAGAAAGAGAATTGGGGGGAGAAGGGGAAAGAGAAGGGGGGAGAAGGGGAAGGGAAGGGGGGAAGGAGAAGGGGGAAAGGAAAAGGGGGGAAGGAGAGGGGGGTGAAAGGAGAGGGGGGAAAGGAGGAGGGGGAAAGGAGGAGGGGGAAAGGAGAGGGGGGGGGGAAGGAGAAGAGTGGGGGGGGAGGCTGAACGGGCCGGGCCCGGCCGGGCCCAAGACTTCGGGCAGGGCCCGTCACCAGCACCAGATTTACAGGTGGTGGCATTGGGTCGGGTCGGGTCCGGGGTCCGGGGTCGGGAGCACGGGTCGGGGTCGGGAGCGCGGGTCGGATTGGGGGGGGGGGGTGGAGGGAGGTCGGTTCGGTTCAGAGGGGGAGGGGGGAGAGGGAGGTCAGGTCGGGTGGGGGGGGGGGGGAAGCGCGGGTCGGGTTGGGTCGGGTCCGGTCCGGGGGGGGGGGCGGGTGGTAGCGCGGGTCGAGTCCGAACGGGGGGGGAAGCGGGAGTCGGGTCGGTGTTGGGGTCGGGTTGGGTCCAGGGGCGGGGGGGTGGGGGGGGAAGCGGGTGTCGAGTCGGGTCGGGAGGAAGCAGGAGCTGGGCGTGGGAGGCAGCCTTATGCACGCAGCCCCAGTGAGGCCATTCGGCCAGGGCTAGGGGCTGCGTGCTTCGGGCCCCTCCCACACAGTTTTGGGCGCCTGGAGCTACTGCACATACGCGCCCACTGTAGCGCGCATGTGCAGAGGTCCCGGCACTGTTTTCAGCGCAGGGACCTAGCTCCGCCCCCAACTGCTCGTGCTTTCGCCGCACCTGACTCAAGAGGACCTGCAGGGAGCCGGAGAATCTGTAAGTTTTTTTTAGGCGCACTTTGTGGCACGAAAAATGGGCGTCCAGGTCGGGGCTGCGCCGTTCTAGGCGCGGCCCGAAACTTGGGCCCATAGTTTCTATGTTTCTTACTGTGGCATCAAGCTCATCAGCATGACTGATTGAGATTGGTTTAGCAGGACCATGTGGTTGTATTCTGAGCATATTAAGTAATTGAGGAAGTCGATGGAAAAAATTGATTCAAGAGGTAAAATTCTGAAGAACCATCTCATGTTTCATCCTTTGTGTTAGGTTGTGCACAGGATTGTCATTGTAGCATTCCTACTGAAAATGTAGTGATTCTTTTCATTGGCCTACCAAGTGTCTCATGTCCCGAAATCTAAAGAACGATAAATTTACAATTCTGTACAATAGTATACAACACTGGAAGTTTTAAAAAAACAGAGTAATTTATTGCAGGAATCATCCAAGTTTAAATATGCAAGAGGTGGGGGGCGGAGGGGAGAGGCCAATTTTGCAGGATTTTCCCTGGAATGCAGATTCTGTGAAGCTCTGTTAACTTCCTAAAATTTGATGCAATGTTGTTTAATGACTGCATTCTTTATTTAAATCTCAATAAAAGATTTTTACTGCTTTAATGAGACTCAAAATTATACAATATTAGGTCTGTTGCTCTGGATTTGGGAGAAAAGTTTGCTGTTTTCCCTTGTAAGTCTTGTTTTATTCAGTCCCATTACACAGACCCAGAAACGAATAGTTGAAAGGATACTGGGCTTTTTAAAAAATTATTAGTTTTAACAGACTGAATTGTCTCATTGTTTTTTAGCTATTCAAACAATTGATCACATCTGTCTGTGCATTAAAATCTGTACTAATCAATTGCTCTACTCAAACTTCAGACCATCAGTCACAACTTGTTTATCTGCAGCAACTCTGCAAGATTAAGCATAATTAGCATCTATAAAATAGTAATTTCCATCAAGCTTGGGCATTGCATTTGTCTTATTTTTTTAACTGAAAATTACTTAAAGTAAATGAGTGAATGATGTATATTCATTATTTAGTTGTGATTGATGTGATAGAGGGTACAGGACAACATACTCTTTGGGAGGCTAATTAGATGTTGGGTCCTGGTGAATTAAAATTATAGTGAGCACAGTTACCTTGAATTTGCTTAAATAATTCTTTATAAAATTTACTTGACAGTCTGAGAAACCATGCAGTGTCCATTAATATTTAAAAGAGAGAAACTAGCTATCTAATTGTCCTAATGTCTGCATGTGAGGCAAATACTAGAATAAGCTAGAAGGAACAAAATTCCATAAAAGGAGCAGAATATGATGAGTATGAACCCTATGTGGAATCAGGGATCTGATGCAGCATAATGAATTCACTCTTGATAGTTAATGAATGGACAGGACTGATGCCCCGTCTTGAAATAAGTAGAAACTAAAGGAGAAGCAAGGAGTAAAATAATGTGGAGGTAGTTTGGATGAAGTCTCAAAGTGGTGACTGGAATTAACATTCCCTCAAGTCTACTATGCCTGCTTCATCAAGTCACCTCACACTATACAATGTTAATTTGAGGATGAGATGTGTCAGATCGATTTTTATATCCAGAAATTAGATAATAGTGGTATAATGCATACAGCCCATAGAACCTTAGACAATATCATATCAGATGCTATTTAAAGGCTATTGTCAGAGAACACTTATTTGCACACTTACGTGGTCCCAAACATGGAAAGAATTCTTGGTGCAATGGACTTCAGTTTGGGATAATTTGGTGCTAGATATTGGTAAAACTTGGCAACACCAATATCAGAAAACTTGTCTTTCAACAGTGTTGCACTGCAGTTCAGTAACTTCCAATTGGATCTCCTCTGGTACACCATGCACATTGACAGTTAATGGGGCGCTGAAAATTGCTAACTTTTCTTCATGGTCCCTGGGCTCTCAGAATCATTCTTGAAATTCCTTTCTGAGTTCAGCAATTTTACCCAATGTTCTGTATTTGCAACAACATAGCAAATATGCAGGCAGTCCAGTGTTAATGCACCAGGGCACCATATTAATGCATGTTACTCTACATGACCCCAGCACATCAAGTTCCAAATCTCTGCCAGGATACCTGGGCAAAGCCCTGATTTGAGGCCAGGGACTTCGCTGGAGTGAGGGAAAAACACAATTTACTCATTGTAACCAACCAATTCATAGCAACATTTCCAGCTGTCTCAAACAGGGCACTTTCCACACCACTCAGTCATGAGTGCTGCAGGGGGTTGGGATATTTAACAAAATATTACGGTAAGTAAGAATGGCTTTAAAGCTGCATAGAAAGAAAACGTTATGAAATGTAGAATGCAGAATTAATACAAGCAAACTGGGTAGAGAAGTGAAAACAGAAAACTGGTTCTGACAAAGTTCTGATGAAGGGTCATCGACCTGAAATGTTAACTGTTTCTCTCTCCACAGATGCTGCCTGACCTGCTGAGTATTTCCAGCATTTTCTGTTTTTATTTCAGATTCCAGCATCCGCAGTATTTTGCTTTTTTTTTGTTAGAGATGTAGCTATTTCAATGGTCACATTTTTACTTTTATCATTCAATTTATATTTTGTGGATCTGTGCTTATACATGAGCAAGCGTTAAGCTTAGTGGTAGCATTCCCACCTCTGAGTCAGAAGGTTCAGTGATCCAACCCTGTTCCAGACGGTCCTGGCGAGTGGAGGTAGGAGTCCCGCCTCCAACTTCTAGGTTGACATCCAGCGGGACCCTTGCATCTGGTGGTTGTGGGTAGCTCCCCACCTCTCTCCCTCCCTAGTGTATGGGTTGTGGGAGCCCATAAAACCCTCCCACCCACCCTATTAGCTGGTATAAAGATGGTTACGGCCATGGCAGGTGCATTCATGTCACAGTCTTTCGGACTGTTAATCAACCTTCGAATCTTTCCGCTACTTCAATCTCTTCTCTAAGGGAGGAGTGTGAAGATATGAAATCAACATCCCAAACTGCCATTCTGGAATGTGCTCGGTTTGTATATTGTGTTCTCTGCAGGTGTAAGTAAGGCCAAAGCTGTGCTTTCTTTTTAAAAGCTCCATAAGCATTCTGCCAATTTACTTCAACTCCCAATCTTCAAATAACAACTCTTGCTGGAATGCTGTGACATTTCCCACACTATCATCCTTATGAGAGAGAGAAAGCCAACTTTGAAGGTGACTTTGTGCTATAATCTTGTTTTCAGTGGTAACAGGATTCAGATTGCAAAAACTAATTTCACTTGGGACCATGAAGAACACCCACTGAGAGGAGAACTTCGGCCCAGCTTTCTTGGCCACAGACATAAAAGCAAAGTTTCCTGACATGTTTTCAGTTTCCTCATGTCCTCAAAGAAGGCTTTGTAGCTCAGTTTGAATCCAGTCCAGAATGATAAGATTAAAATATCTGAGCCCTAACGTGAGTGATGTATGTGCTATCACTGTTGAAATACATTTCGGACTAATTAAAACCAGTCTGAATTGCAAACATCCATAATTTGGTATAATTTAATCAGTTAGGTTGAACAGTCAATACTTTCAATTTTTCTAATTTTCCACTGGCACACATCCCAGATTTTTGCATATTAATGTTTATCTCTCCTGATGATGTCATGTGATATAGGTTGCACCCACTTCCAGTTAGATTAAACACAAATAAGTACCTAATATATATGTTGATATTTGCTATCAAAGATACTCATGGGAATTCATAAACTCACTAAACAATGTTTGATAATCCTGATCTGCAAAAAGATTGTATTCAATTGAATATCAACTGCCACAATGGGCTGCTTCAGAGACCATTGAGACTGTCTCACTTAATGCACAAGATAAATATAGATCAGGAAGGCCAAACAGCTTATCCTAATTCTTCCATCCTTAAAGAATGTACATTTTTGTTAAATTGTCCGAAAGCTTTTGGCCCAGATATTTTGGGCATTTGGGCACGCAATGGTTGTGTGGGGCTATCTACCCAGCGCCTGAATGATGAGGCCTGAGGCTTCCCAGATATTGGGCCTTGGGCCGGAGAAGAGGAATGCAAGACGCTGCTAGTGCCGCCACAGCCCTCGGGTATGTGGGTCCGGGGGTTGAGTCCAGGATCAGGGCCGGTATTGCGGTTGGGTCTGAGAATCACGGGGTCGGGGGGGAGTGGGGCTGTGTGGGGGGAAGCAGAGGCAATCAGTTCTTTTAATGTGAGGTCGGTAGGAGTACTCCTGTTCCTCCCGGCTCTACATTCAGGTAAGTTACTTACCCTCTTGGTTCAACTTAGCATGTCATCTCTAAAGTTGGTTTCCCTGAGTGCAGCTGGGGCTGGCGAAGTCTGCCTTAGGGCAAACCTATCTTGGCGAAGAGGCCACAAACAATTTCAGGCATTGGTAAAGGACACAATATGTCCGGCCAGGAATGTGTGCAGACTTCCTTCCCACTATGTTGGTGCCTTAATAGTCTGAGTAGCACCAAAAACAGGTGCTGCAAGGGTCAATTTCTCGACCATCACCTTTATTATCCTACCTGTATGTACATTCTGTGTAATGATCACTTTTATTTGCGAACTTTCTATCATTATTTCCTTTCAGTAGTTTTAATCTGTATTCCTTTGTCCTACTGCTATGGTTTAACGTGAAGTAGTGTTGCAGATTTATATATCCCACACTGTTCACTATTTTATTTGGTGGAAGAGCTCTGATTTCTTTGGTCTTGTCTCAGAATACTTCTCTGACAGTTGGAATTAGCCTCATACCTCTGCTCGGTATAGCCTCCAGAGATTGAGTGCTTTTCTTGTATTTTGTTAACCAAAACTTGGCATAATATTCAAGCTGGAGTCTGACAGAGCACCACAAAGTTTGAGCATGACATCCTCTGACTCGTACTCTTCTCATTTCTTCCATAGTTGCTGGTTTAATATGAAAGTTGCTAAAGGTGCAGAATATTTAGCTGACAGTTGCTCAAGGTTGTGTAATGTAGTTCAGGAACAAAAAGTTGAATTTTAATGTCCCAAGGCTGCTTGCAAGTCACAGGTGACAGATTTTTTTCAAAATTGCCCATAGGCTTGTGTGTGCGATCTAATCATACACTAGATCCACTTGGGGGTTGAAGTAATGTAACATTATTTCTTTCACATTGGAACCCATCTGTTCTGTGCCCTCTGATCGCAATGCTGACTGTGGAAAATTCCATTTATTCGACAGGAGGATTCACAACCCTCCAGGATTGTCCTGGAGTCTCTGGGAATTAAAGCTCAATCCCCTGGACACTGCTGCAAGAAACCTGGGGTTGGTGGGGGGGGCGGGGGAGTTGGGGGGGGGGGGGGTCGTCAGATGGGCATTACAACAAATTGTGTGTGTATTTTTCATTTTCTTTTAATATTTTTGTTAGAAAGTATTGGAGAAAGGAAAAAAGGCTGTTTGACTGACAATCAAGAATCATCCAATCGGGTAAGAAAGATTCGGTTCATTTTCCAATTGCCGTGGGAAGGCAGGATGGGGCAAGGATGCGTGTGTCAGCTAACCAATGGCGATAGGGTGGGGACGGGACATTTAGGGGGTGGGACGTCATATGATGAAAGCTCTGAAATATGTCCAACCAGAGTTGGCAACCCTTTTGGATAGTCATACTCCAAGTTAAACGTAGTAGCACGACTTGACCAACCTTAGCAATTATAATTATAATTATAAATCCAATAGGGAATTCAGGAGAAACCTCTTTACCCAGAGTGTGGTTGGAATGCGGAGCTCGCTACCAGCAGTTGAGGCAAGTAACACCAGATGCATTTAAGGGGAAACTAGGTGAACACTTCAGGGAGAAAGGAATAGAAGGATATGTTGTTAGGGTTAGATGAAGAAGGCCGAGAGGAAGCTTAAACACCAGCATTGACCTGTGAGGCTGAATGGCCTGTTTCTGTGCTGTACATTCTATGTAATTCTATATGTAGGGATGTGATGAAATTCAGGAAACATTGTAATTCAATAATACCAACAATGTGAAAATGGAGTGTTAAAGATGTTAATAAGCTTTCAGCAAGACCTATGAAGAAAGAGATGGTGCTAAAGATGTTGGTAATTACCAGGGAGAGCTATATGAAACTGACAGTGCAAATTATGCCATGATTCAGTAATAAGACCTATACATTTGTCCAAAATCTTATTAAAAAGCACTTGTGTGTGCATAAAAAATGCAACAGTGTTAGACAACCTCAATAATACACTACTGTCTCAAAATGGATTGCCTGTAGTTTTACAGAATATGCATAATTTATTATGGTTTTTATATGGAGAGAATTTTGAGCTCTTAAAGCCTCAAACATTTAATATCTGCCACTAGGAGATAAGAAAATATTTCAGGTACTGTTTATTTTAAATAATTCAAAGTCTTAAATTATAAGGATGAATAACTAAAGTGCTATTAATCATTTTTAAAACAGACTTTCCATAAAATCTACAAGATTTAATCTTTTAGACATTTCTAAGTAGTACCCACAGCAGACTGTCACAGTCTGTAAAATAAAACATTCCCAGAGGAAACTAAACTATAACTTATAGACTTGTAGCTATTGTTAAAACAAACTGCTGTATGAACAGGAAATTGGAAGTAGAAAGATAGTTAAGATCTGGCATAAGTTTGTGACTGAAATGTGCTATTTCGAAAACAAAATCCTAATCAACCAGAAATTGTGACTCAACATAAGGCTCCAATTTGTGAAAACACGACCAATTGATTGCCCATGATCTGCCAAGGTTTGGTCCATTGTATTCTGGTGAGTTCAAGCTGCCCGACAACAGCCTGATGGGCATGTGTGAGCTCAGCAAAACTGTCTCAAATAGATAACTGCAATCTCTCCTCTTTTCTGGCAAAATATCTCTGAGGGTTGGTCAGATTTTTAGCAGCATTTGCCAGAACTGACTATAAAACAATTTGGAGCTTTGACCCCATATCTGATAGAGCCACAGTCAGACTAGTCTTGAGAGTTGCCTCAAAGTATTTATACCCATGTGTATTTGAAGACTATGGTGCAGCCATCATGTCAGCTGGCACTTCCATTATGGTGAACAAATTGGCAGTAATCGCCTGTTCCAGCACAATATAACTTGTATTTATATAGCACCTTTAATGTAGTAAAATGTTTAGTAAAGGACAACTAGATTTCGTAGATGAAGTGTTTGATCATTGTCAATTTTTTTTTTGTCCGAAACACTCCTGTGAAGCACCTTGAGACGTTCTACTGTGTTAGAGGCGCTATGTAAATAAAAGTTGTTGTTGTTGTCAATCTCCAATTAATGAAAAAACAGAAAATTCTAGAACTACACAACAATCAGTCAGCACCTTTAAAGAGAAAATACAGGCTATCACCATTTGACTGTGTACCTCTGATTAGTGATATGCGCCTCACCTGGAACACTCCTAATTCTCAACACTCTCTGGATCCATCTGCCCCTCTGTTGCCACCTCAGTCATTCATCACCAATGTTCAGGCTGCAGCCTCTCCATTTGCCCTGGAAGAGTAGAAGCAATGGGGAGAATTTTAACCCCAAAAAACAGGTGCGTTGGGGTCGAGTCAGATGCTAACATTTTTAAAATCTCAAACCCGACTTCAACCCACTTCCAAACCATCTACTCCTGGGTTTAACAGAGGCAGGACAAGGGGTGGACAGCCAACCCGCTGCCAGGAGGCAGGTTGGCAATTGAAATATTTTAATGTGGCTGGCCGGGAGTCCTTCCCGATGAACTGGAAGTCAATCAGGCTGACTTCTGGGCGGGGAAACTGTCAAGGAGAAAAGACGCACGCTGTGGAATTAAAACTCCCATACAAAACTGCACCCATGCCACCCTCCCACAGCCCCCTGCCCCCGCCCCCCCTGCCCCTCCCCACGCCCCCCCCCCCCACCCAGCTACGCAACGCATCCTGTTAACATCCAGGCCATTATGTCCTCTGTGCTAATTAGGTGCATATGTTCCAGAGATTATCCAAACTATTAGTGAAGGTGCATGTGTTTCTGGGCTGGTGCCTGTATCAGTGCTGTGTGTCTGTGTGTGGAGGTAGTGAGGAGTTATCTTCTGCTTGATGCTGGGTTCCAGATGGTCCAAGTTTATTTGTGGAGAGGAAGGCAGACAGGCATTAATATCTTATCACCATGGTTACTATGAAGCATGATCAATGTTGTTAAGTCACTTTCATTAAGCATCCTCCACACAGTTTTAGGGTAAAGCCGAGCTTGCTGGTCTGTCTGGCACGTAACATGTTATCTTTCTCGATTGATGGTGCCATTGTGGTCACTTACTCTTGGGTTCTATAATCTCAGAACCTGCATCTGTGCACCAGTTCATTTTTTCCCATTTAAAAGATTATTTTCCACTCATTATATTGCACCTCTTAGCTGTTTGATTGCGCCTCTCCATAACGGTAGGTTAAATTAGGTAGAGTATTTTTTTTAACAGTTTGCACATTTACTTGCATCAGAGCCAACCCAGTCCATGTTTCTTCTGTTTTTCAAAATGTTCATCTTTAGAACCACGACATTGACATTTGACACTGATTGGCATTGACTGATGCACCTCTACAATAACATCAATAAAACAGATCTTTCTTCACTCGACTGCACATATGAATAGAGAAGATGAAAATAAAATTAACAGTGCTATTAGCCTGTAAACAGGTTTATATATAAGCAGCACTATTTTCAGGTTGTATGACAGCAACAGTATGGCCGGAATTTTCCCCTAAATAAAAGTTGTGTTTAGCGCGTGGGAGCAGTTAATTGTTAAAAATAGGATTTCCGACCTGATCCCGCCTCCAATCCTTCCACTTCCAGTTTTAATGGAGGTGGAACGGGGACGGGATGTGAGGCGAGCAACCAACCTGCTCCCAGGGGGAGGTAGGTTAATTTAAATTTTAGCCACTATTTTCACTTCCATTCTGAATTTAACTGCATGTGAACAGTTTTCACACAATTTGTTAAACCGAGGTAGGAGACTGCTGCATCCAGGAGCAAAGTACCTTTATACTAACTCTTGGACCCAGGGTACCTGCTTAACATTCCCCCGCCCCCGGTGATTGGAGACCACACTACAAAGCCTCCGATTGTCTTCGTAGGCCTCCGATCTCCACCAAGATGCCTCAGCCCCCTGACCGATGATGCTGAAGCCGTCCACAAACTCTCCCCACCTGCTAATCCCCAGCCATACTTCCCCCCCCATCAACCATTCCAATCCTCTGGCCCCCCCACCCCCGATCTGTGGCCGACTCCAATCCCCGATCGCAGGCCATACCGCCGCCCCACCCTCGATTCGCGATACCCCACAGTCGATCCCCGACTCCCTGTTGCTCCTCCAAACCTCCCCTGCCAATCCTCTAACCCTGATCCCCGATTCCACCCATCCCCAATCCTGTCCTCCTGCGAACCCCCCCTGCCAATTCCTGACCGAGCCAGCCAATTCCCGACTTCCCCCCCACCCTTGATCCCTCTCCCGGACTGACCCTCGCTCTCTTCTCTGTTGAGTCGAAAGCCTACCCGCCCACAGCTAGCCAGCCTCTCAATCTGGCTAGCTGTGGCCAGGAATCCCAAACCTCGCATGCAAATCAGGCCCTGCCATGAAAGTTGGCAGGGCTTGCAGGAAACCCAGCCTCCCAGTTATCCAGATGCCCCGCCCCCAACCTGCCTACCTGGAGAAAATTCCAGCCTTGGAGACCAACTACGTAAACTACTGAGGGTCTGCCGCCTTTGACACGGTTGACCACTCCATCCTTCTCCAACGCCTCTCCACCATCGTCCAGCTGGGTGGGACTTCACTCGCCTGGTTCCATTCTTATCTTTCTAACCATATCCAGAAAATCAGCTGAAACGGCTTCTCTTCCCACTCCCGTATCGTTGTCTCTGGTGTCCCCCAAGGATCTATCCTTGGCCCTCTCCCATTTCTCATTTATATGCTGCCCCTTGGTGACATCACCTGAAAACATGGCAACAGTTTCCACGTGTACGGCGACGACACCCAGCTCTACCTCACCACCACTTCTCTCGACCCTGCCATTGTCTCTAACTTGTCAGACTGCTTGTCCGACAACCAGTACTGGATGAATAGAAATTTTCTCCAATTAAATATTGGGAAGACTGAAGCAATTGTCTTTGGTCCCCACCACAAACTGTGTTCCCTAGCCACTGGCTCCATCACTCTCCCTAGCATTTGTCTGAGGCTGAACCAGACTGTTCGCAACCCAGGTGTCATATTTGATGCTGAAATGAGCTACCGGCCACATATATATCTGCGGCATAACTAAACCACCTATTTCCACCTCCATAACATTGTCCATCTCCGCTCCTGCCTCAGCTCATCTGCTGATGAAACCGTCAATTCCTTTGTTACCTCTAGACTCGACTACTCCAATGCACTCCTGGCTGGCCTCCCACATTCTATCCTACATAAACTTAAGGTCATCCAAAACTTGGCAGTCCGTGTCTGAACTCACACCAAGTCTCGCTCACCCATCACCCTGTGCTTGCTGACCTATATTGGCACCCAGTTAAGCAACACCTCGATTTCAAAATCCTGTTTACAAATCCTTCCATGGCCTCGCCCCTCCCTATCTCTGTAATCTCCTTCAGCCTCACATCTGCGCTCCTCAAAGTCTGCCCTCTTGAGCATCCCCGATTACAACAGCTCAACCATTGGTGGCCATGCCTTCAGCTGCCTGGGCCCTAAGTTCTGGAACTCCCTCCTTAAATCTCTCAGCCTCACTACCTCTCTTTCCTCCTTTAAGATGCTCCTTAAAACCTAACTCTTTGACCAAGCTTTCGGACATCTGTCGTAATTTCTTCTTATATGGCTCGGTGTCAAATTTATTTGATTTGTCTTATCACACTCCTGTGAAGTGCCTTGGGACATTTTACTACGTTAAAGGTGCTATTTAAATACAAGTTGTTGTTGTTGAGGGACAACATTCAGAACCTGCAGTCGGCTTTGAAAGGAGTGACAAATCCGACCATCTGCAGTATAACCTTTCATTATGAGAGTGATTATCACAGTCCAAACTGTTGTCTATCAGATCGTGACCTATATTCTCACCATCTCATTAGGAAAATTTTTTTAATCAGCTTGTCCAAATGAGGCACAAATCAGAAGGCCTGGTGACATGGAGCGTCTTAGCAGTGCCTGGACAGAAGTGTCAATGGCAAATGCTGCTCTCTCTCGGGATAGCAGCTGTCCCATACGATTCCTTTGCCTTTCTCCATGACTGCTGAAAAGCCAGAAGGCAAATTGGGCCATCTTATCCACACAGCAACAGACGGTTCGCAATCTGTAGCAGAACCATCAGGGGTCTGTGTTCGAAGAGACCAAGGGCTGGAGTTTTGGCTCGCTTGTGCCTCTGTTAGTACCCCAGAGGGGTGGTAAAGGGTGTTTCTAGGCATTACGGCGGGTATTCAGCTTTTACCGCCCAGTGTGTAAATTTGGCTTATGGTTTGTGGTGGCGACAAAACTTACTGCCCCGCCCTCTAGTTTCACTGAGATCATGATGTCAATCATCGTGCGACACTGCGCTAGCGCCCCGGATGCAAAATTCATCCCTAACGCCTCATTAAACGCCCGCCCTGGGAAACGTCTGAAAAACCAGGCATTCCCAGGATGCAGCAGGCGGTATTGATGGATTATTTAAAAGGAGGGAGAATGATCCTACATCGCAGGTCACATTTGTTATATATTTAAACTTGTATTTACTCTGTACAGCCATAAGAGCGCTTAACCCATTGGAGTCCCAAGGGATCCCATAATCCCTTGGGAGCACAGGTATTTAAGGAGGCTTCACAGGTTGGAGAGGCACTCTGGAGACCTGCAATAAAAGACTACGGTTACACTTTACTTTGAGCTCACAGTGTTCAGACTGACTCTTTCTCCATACATAACAACTGGCGATGAGATACAGATAAGCAAACCCAAAGATGCAGAGTACAGTGGGCATCCTGGAGAAATTCTCAGAGGGAGATGATTGAGAAACTTTTGTGGCACGACTCGACCAATACTTCGTGGCCAACAAGCTAGATGGGGAAGAGAACGCTGCCAAATGAAGGGCGATCCTCCTCACCGTCTGTGGGGCACCAACGTATGGCCTCATGAAGAATCTGTTCACTCCAGCGAAACCCACGGAGAAATCGTACGATGATTTGTGCACACTGATCTGAGAGCAGTTGAAGCCGAAGGAAAGCATTCTGATGGCGAGGTAGCGGTTCTACTCCTACAAAAGGTCTGAAGGCCAGAAAGTGGCGAGTTATGTCGCCGAGCTTAGATGCCTTGCAGGAAGTTGCAAATTTGAAGGACATTTGGAGCACATGCTCAGAGACTTTTTCGTACTAGGCATTGGCCACGAAACCAAACTTTGCAAACTTTTGACTGTAGAGACCCCAAACTTGAGTAAGGCCATAGCGATAACCCAGATGTTCATTGCCACCAGTGACAATACTAAGCAAATCTCTCAGCACACAAGTGCTGGTACAAGTACTGTAAACAAAGTGATGTTGTTTTTGAATCTCAACATTCAGGGCAGGTCACACATGCCTGCAGCTGCTCGTCCGCAGATGTCATAGAGTCCACCATCAAGGGTGATGAATGCAAGGCCATTAACACCTTGTTGGCGCTGCGGGGGTGATCATCGTTTCCATTCATGCCAATTCAAAGGATGCATTTTCAAGGGCTGTGGAACAATGGGACACCTCCGACGAGTGTGCAGGCGAGCTGCTAAGTCTGTTAAACCTGCAAACCACCACGTTGCAGAGGAGGATAGATCCACGGAGGATCACTATGAACCAGAGCCTCAGATAGAGGAGGCAGAGGTACATGGGGTGCACACATTCACCACCAATTGTCCCCCGATAATGCTGAATGTTGAACTAAATGGACACCCAGTGTCAATGGAACTGGACACGGGCACGAGCCAGTCCATCATGGGCAAAAAGACTTTCGAAAGACTGTGGTGCAACAAGGCCACAAGGCCAGTCTTAACTCCAATTTGTACGAAACTAAGAGCTTACACGAAAGAACTGATTCCCGTAATTGGCAGTGCTACCGTTAAGGTCTCCTACGATGGAGCGGTGCACAAGCTACCACGCTGGGTGGTACCGGGTGATGGTCCCACACTGCTCGGCAGGAGCTGGCTGGGAAAGATACGCTGGAACTGGGATGACGTCCGAGCGCTATCGCCCGCTGACGACACTTCGTGTGCCCAGGTCTTAAACAAGTTTCCTTCGCTGTTCGAACCAGGCATCGGGAAATTCCAAGGAGCAAAAGTGAATCCACCTAATTCTGGGGGTGCGACCCATCCATCACAAGGCGAGAGCAGTATTGTACATGATGAGAGAAAGGGTAGAGATTGAGCTAGACCGGCTGCAACGAGAGGGCATCATTTCATCGATCGAGTTCAATGAGTGGGCCAGCCCAATCATTCCTGTCCTCAAGCGAGACGGCACCGTCAGAATCTGTGGCGATTACAAAGTAACTATCAATCGTTTCTCTCTGCAGGACCAATACCCACTACCAAAGGCCTACGACCTCTTTGCAACACTGGCGGGAGGAAAGACGTTCACGAAGCTGGATCTGACTTCAGCCTACATGATGCAGGAACTGGAGGAATCATCGAAGGGCCTCACCTGCATCAACATGCACAAAGGTCTTTTTATTTATAACAGATGCCCGTTTGGAATTCGATCAGCCGCGGTGATATTCCAGAGAAACATGGAAAGCCTACTGAAGTCAGTCCCACATAACATGGTCTTCCAGGGCGACATCTTGGTCACAGGTCAGAACACAGCCAAGCATCTGCAGAACTTGGAGGAGGTTCTTCGTTGACTCAACCGCGTGGGGCTCAGGTTAAAACGCTCAAAGTGCGTTTCCAGGCGCCTGAAGTGGCGATCTTGGGAAGGAGGATTGCGGCGGATGGCATCAGGCCCACCATCGCGAAGACGGAGGCAATCGAGAACGCACCGAGGCTACAGAACGCGATGGAGCTGCGGTCGTTTCTGGGACTCCTGAACTACTTTGGTAACTTCTTACCGGGTCTCAGCACACTGTTAGAATCACTGCGTGTCTTACTACAAAAAGGGAATGAATGTATTTGGGGCAAAAGCCAAGAAAATGTCTTTGTAAAAGCAAGAAAATTGTTATGCTCAAACAAATTGCTTGTGTTGTATGATCCATGTAAGCATTTGGTACTAGCATGTGATGTGTCGTCATATGGTGTCGGGTGTGTATTGCAACAAGCTAATGATTTCGGGAAACTGCAACCGGTTGCTTATGCATCCAGGAGTCCAGGAGTCTGTCTAAGGCTGAGAGAGCCGATAGCATGATTGAGAAAGATGTGTTAGCGTGTGTCTATGGGGTAAAAAAAATGCAACAATACCTGTTGGGGCTCAAATTCGAATTGGAAACTCATATCCCTGTTTTCCGAGAGTAAAGGGATAAATACAAACCGCATCGGCCCGCATCCAGAGATGGGCGTCATGTTGTTCGTATACAACTATGTCATCCGCCACAGGCCAGGCACAGAAAACTGCGCCGATGCTGTCAGTAGGCTGCAATTGCCCACCATGGGGGTGGAAATGGCGCAGCCCGCAGATTTAGCCTAGGTTATGGAAGCATTCGAGAGTGAGCAATCACCCGTCACTGCCCGGCAGATCAAAACCTGGATGAGCCAGGACCCCTTATTGTCCCTAGTCAAAAGCTGTGTGCTTCACGGGAGCTGGTCCAGTGTCCCAGTGGAAATGTAGGAAGAGATAAAGCCGTTCCAGCGGCGCAAAAATAAAATGTCTATACAGGCATACTGCCTTCTGTGGGGAAATCGTGTAGTGGTTCCCAAGAAGGGCAGAGACACCTTCATCAATGATCTCCACAGTACCCACCCTGGCATTGTGATGATGAAAGCGATAGCCAGATCCCACGTGTGGTGGCGCGGTATCGATGCGGACTTAGAGTCCTGCGTTCACAGATATAATACATGCTTGCAGTTATGCAATGCACCCAGGAAGGCGCCGCTAAGTTTATGGTCTTAGCCCTCCAGACCGTGGTCTACGGTACACATCGACTATGCAGGCCCGTTCTTGGGTAAAATGTTCCTTGTGGTTGTAGATGCGTACTCCAAATGATTTGAATGTGATACAATATTGGCTAGCACGTCCGCTGCCACTACTGAATACCTGCGGGCCATGTTTGCCACACACGGCCTACCCGATGTCCTGGTGAGCGACAACGGGCCATGTTTTACCAGTGCTGAGTTCAAAGAATTCATGACCCATAACAGGATCAAACATGTCACATCTACCATGTTTAAACCAGCGTCTAATGGTCAGGCAGAGAAAGCAGTGCAAACCATCAAGCAAGGCTTGAAGAGGCTAACTGAAGGATCACTGCAGACTCACCTATCCCAAGTCCTACTTAGCTACCACACGAGACCACACTCACTCACTGGGATCCCACCTGCTGTACTGCTCATGAAAAGAGCACTTAAGACAAGGCTCTAGTTAGTTCACCCTGATCTACATGAACAGGTAGAGAGCAGGCGACTTCAACAAAGTACATACCATGATAGCGCAAATGTGTCACCCGAGATTGAAATCAATGATCCTGTATTTGTATTAAATTATGGACAAGGTTCCAAGTGGCTTCCCGGCACTGTCGTGGCCAAAGAGGGGAGCAGGGTGTTTCGGGTCAAACTTTCAAATGGACTTATTCACCGGAAACACTTGGACCAAATCAAACTCAGATTCACGGACTATCCTGAGCAACCCACCTTGGACCCTACCTTCTTTGATCCCCCCCAACATACACACCAGTGGCAACCGGCACCACGGTTGACCACGAAGCAGAACCCATCATCCACAGCAGGACCCAACACACCAGGCAGCCCAGCAAGGCCAGCTGCACATCAGCCCAGCGAGGGCACAACAAATGATTCAACAACACCAGCTTTCACACCGAGACGATTAATCAGGGCAAAAAGATTGTCGACTCACATTGTAAATAGTTACACTATTGACTTTGGCGGGGGGGAGTGTTGTTATATATGTAAACTTGTATTTACTCTGTACAGCCACCAGAGGGCTCATCCCCTGGAGTCCCAAGGGATCCTATAATCCTTTGGGAGCACAGGTATTTAAGGAGGCCTCAGAGGTTGGAGAGGCACTCTGGAGACCTGCAATAAAAGACTACGGTCACACTTTACTTTGAGCTCACAGTGTTCAGCCTGACTCTTTCTCCATACATAACAACATTGACTGCAATGGTTGCATACAGCACGCTGTGTGAAGCTCCGACTTGAAAACGGCAGTTTGGTCTGCCATTACAATGTCCTTACTAGGTCAGTGAGAGAATTTAATGGGGGCAATACTAGTTCACCAGCATATCATGCTACATGCTATTTCCAGGCGGTGTCAAGCTAGAAGAAGAGCGCTTGGCCATGTCAGCCCATGGATGAGGGGAGGCCGAGGATGGCTGGGGAGAAGGCCTTACCCCCCACGGGTTTACAGGCAGCAACGCTCATACCTTCAGCTCTCTGAAAAGCAGTGGTGTGAGAAGGCTACACTTCCCATCTCCTACAGGCAGACCTACAGCCTAACAGCACCAACAGGATTGCACTGTCCGTCGCAGTGAAGGTGACTGTGGCGCGGGCCTTCTATGCCTCCGGCTACTTCCAGGCAGCAGCAGGGGATATATACAGCATCTCTCAATACACTATTCATCATTGCATTCGTCATGTTACAAAGGCTCTGTACACCCGCAGAATGAAATTCATAAAGTTCGCAATGAACAGAGACAATCAGAATGAGCGGGCACTTGGGTTTAGCAGAACTGTGAGCTTCCCAAGTGTTATGTATGCAATCCTATGTAACCAGTATTATACCGCCACCAGAGGGCGTACCTGTTGGAGTCTCAAGGGATCCCAGCATCCCTTGGGAGCACTGTATATAAGCAGGTCTCCCATGCTGCACCGTCACTCTGGAGTTAGAATAAAGGAACTAAGGTCACATTTACTCACGTCTACAGTACTCAGTTACATTACTTTATTTGAGACATAACAATTGGCGACAAGATAATGAACCACCACACGAAAATGCAGAGAACTGTTGGCATCCTGGAGAAATTCTCAGAAGGGGATGATTGGGAGGCCTTCGTGGAGCGACTTGACCAATACTTCATGGCCAACGAGCTGCAAGGGAGCGCGAACGCTGACAAACGAAGGGCGATCCTCCTCACCGTCTGCAGGGCAACAACCTATGGCTTCATGAAGAATCTTCTCGGTCTGGTGAAAACAACAGCCAAATCATATGAAGGACTGAGTATGCTGATCCAGGAGCACCTAAATCCGAAGGAGAGCATTCTGATGGCAAGGTATCGATTTTACAGATGTCAACAGTCTAAATGCCAGGAAGTGGTGAGGAAGGTCACAGAACTACGGCACCTTGCAGGACATTGCGAATTCGATGGATTCCTGGAGCAAATGCTAAGAGACTTTTTCATGCTTGGCATTGGCCATGAAGTTATCCTTCGCAAACTATTGACTGTTGAAACACCGAACCTGAGCTAAGCCATAACGATAGCCCAGGCATTTATGTCCACCAGCGATAACACCAAACAAATTTCACAGCATAATGAGGTTTCAGCAAGTACTGTACAAAAAGTAACGTCGTTCTCAGGCAGGAATGCAAATGGCATAACGTACACACCTGCAGCTGCACAACCTCAGATGACCCAGAGTCCGCCATCAAACGTTAATGCGAGGCAGTTAACACCTTGTTGGCGCTGTGGAGGCGATCATTGAGTCCATCAATGCCGTTTCAAACACTATGGGCCCAAGTTTCCACATGATTTGCGCCTGATTTTTAGGAGCAACTGGTGGAGAACGGACTATCTTAGAAATCGCAATTCTCCACATTTTTTTTTCTGCAGTTCTAGTCAGGTAGAACAGTTCCACTTTGGAACAGAATTTTTTTCTTCAAAATGGGGCGTGTCCGGCCACTGACGCCTGATTTCAAAGTTTCCACAGTGAAAACGTACTCCAAACTAACTTGGAATGGAGCAAGTGAAGATTTTTGCAGAACTGAAAAAACCTGTTCTGCACATTAAAAAATCAGGCGCAGGTTACAAATTAGGCGTCCAGAACGAGGTGGGGGGGGGGGGGGGGGAAGGGAAATCATTAAATTCTATAATAAATCCTTATTTATACTTATACAAATATTATACAAATAAATTCAACCTGAATAAACATTTATAAGCAAAGAAAAGATTAAATAAACCATCTTCCTATCTGTGTGAAAGTGCTTCAGGCAGGCCTTTTGGGACCAAAGGCTGAAGGGGCCGGCCCGAGACTTCGGTCAGGGCCCGTCCCCAGCAGCAGATTAACAGGTAGGTCGGGTCGGGTCGGGAGGGGGAGAGGAGGGGGGAGGGGTAAGAGAGGGGGGGAGAGGGGTGGAGGGGGGAGAGAGGGGTGGAGGGGGGGGAGCGGGGGAGGGTGAGAGAGGGGAGGAGGGGGGAGGGGGAGAAAGGGGGGAGAGAGGGGGGAGGGGGAGAGAGGGGGGAGAGGGGGGGGAGAGAGGGGGGAGGGGGAGAGAGGGGGGAGGGGGAGAGAAGGGGGAGGGGGAGAGAGGGGGAGGGGGAGAGAGGGGGAGGGAGAGAGAGGGGGGAGGGGGGAGGGGGGGAGGGAGAGAGAGAGGGGAGGGGGGAGGGAGAGAGAGGGGGGAGGGAGAGAGAGGGGGAGGGAGAGAGAGAGAGGGGGGAGGGAGAGAGAGAGAGATGGGGGGGAGGGAGAGAGAGGGGGTGAGGGGGGGAGGGAGAGAGGGGGGGGAGGGGAGGAGGGAGAGAGGGAGAGAGAGGGGGGAGGGAGGGGGAGAGAGAGAGGGAGGGAGGGAGGTGGGGAGAGGGAGGGAGGGGGGAGAGAGAGGGAAAGAGGGAGGGGGAGAGGGAGGGGGGAGAGGGAGGGAGGGGGGAGAGAGGGAAAGAGGGAGGGGGAGGGGGAGAGAGAGGGAGGGAAGGAGGGGGGGAGAGAGAGGGTGGGAGGGAGGGGGGAGAGGGAGGGAGGGAGGGGGGAGAGAGCGGGGGGGAGAGAGGGAGGGAGGGAGGGGGGAGAGAGAGGGAGGGGGGGAGAGAGAGGGAGGGAGGGGGGGAGAGAGAGAGGGAGGGAGGGGGGGAGAGAGAGGGCGGGAGGGAGGGGGGGAAGAGAGGGAGGGAGGGAGAGCGGGGGAGGGGGGTGGGAGAGAGAGAGGGGGAGAGGGAGAGAGAGAGAGGGGGGGGAGGGAGAGAGAGGGGGGGGGAGGGAGAGAGAGGGGGTGAGGGGTGGAGGGAGAGAGAGGGGGGAGGGGGAGGGAGAGAGGGAGAGAGAGGGGGGAGGGGGGAGGGAGAGAGAGGGAGGGAGGGAGGGGGGGAGAGGGAGGGAGGGGGAGAGAGAGAGGGAGGGAGGGAGGGGGAGAGAGAGGGAGGGAGGGAGGGGGGAGAGAGAGGGAAAGAGGGAGGGGGAGGGGGAGAGAGAGGGAGGGAAGGAGGGGGAGAGAGAGGGTGGGAGGGAGGAGGGGGAGAGAGAGGGAGGGAGGGGGGGAGAGAGAGGGCGGGAGGGAGGGGGGGAAGAGAGAGGGAGGGAGGGAGGGGGGAAGAGAGAGGGAGGGAGGGAGGGAGGGAGGGGGGAGAGAGAGTGAGGGGGAGGGATGGGGAGAGAGAGGGGAGGGGGAGGGGAGGTGGAGAGAGAGGGAGGGGGGAGAGAGAGGGAGGGGGAGAGAGAGGGAGTGGGGGAGAGAGAGGGAGGGGAGAGAGATGGAGGGGGAGAGAGGGAGGGAGGAGAGAGGGAGGGAGGAGAGAGGGAGGGAGGAGAGAGAGGGAGGGGAGGGAGGGAGAGGCGGGAGGGGAGGGGAGGGAGGGTGGAGAGAGAGGGAGAGGGGGAGAGAGGGAAAGAGGGGGTGAGGGAGAGGGGGAGGGAGGAAGAGGGAGAGGGGAGGGGGGAAGAGAGAGGGAGGGGGGAGGGGGTAGAGAGAGGAAGGGGGAAGGGGGAGGGAGGGAGAGACAGGGGGGGAGAGAGAGGGAGGGGAGAGAGGGGAGGGGGGGAGAGGGAGGGGTGGGGGGTAGAGAGAGGGGTGGAGGGGAGGGGGGAGAGAGGGGTTGGGGAGGAGAGAGAGGGAGAGGGGGAGAGAGAGGGAGAGGGGGAGGGGGGTGAGAGAGGGAGGGGGAGAGGGAGAGGGAGGGGGAAAGAGAGGGAGGGAGGAGGGAGGAGGAGGGGGAGAGGGGGAGGTCGGGGAGGGGGAGGGGGGGAGGGGAGGTCGGGGAGGGGGAGGTCAGGTCGGATGCAGTCCGCGGGCGGGGCGGGGAGCGGGGGTCGGGTCGGGTCAGGTCCAGTCGGTGGTCGGGGGAGCGGGGGTCGGGTCGGGTCGGGTCCAGTCGGGGCGGGGGGAGCAGGAGCGCGGGTCGGGTCGGTTCGGGTCCAGTCCTGGGGGCAGGGGGGGTGGCGGAGCGGGAGCAGGAGCGCGGGTCGGGTCGGTTCCAGTCGGGGGGGGGGGGGTCGGGTCGGGTCGGGTCCAGTCAGGGGGGGTCGGGTCGGGTCGGGTCCAGTCAGGTGGTGGGGGCGAGCGGGTGGCGGGTCCGGTCTGGAGGCAGGGGCGGGGGGAGCGAGTGTCGGGTTTGGTGGGGGGGGGAAGCAGGAGCTGGCCATAGGAGGAGCCTTATTCACGCAGCCCCAGTGAAGCCATTCAGCCAGGGCTAGGGGCTGCGTGCTTCGGGCGCCTGGAGCTACTGCACTTGCGTGCCCACTGTAGCGCGCATGTGCAGAGGTCCCGGCACTGTTTTCAGCGCAGGGACCTGGCTCGGCCCCCCCCCATAGCTCGTGCTGGCTGCGCCGAGGGCCAGAGGACCTGCAGGTAGGTGGAGAATACGGAGGATTTTTTTAGGCGCACTTTGTGGTGCGAAAAACGGGCGTCCAGGTCGGGACTGCGCCGTTCTAGGCACGTGTGGAAACTATGGCAAAGGCTGTGGAACAATGGGACACCTGCAGCTAGTGTGCAGACGAGCTGCAAATCCTGAAAACGACCACATTGCAGAGGAAGACCGATTCATGGTGGATCAAACTGAACGAGAGACTCAAACCGAGGAGGCAGAAGTGTATGGGGTACACATCTTCACCACAAAATGTCCACCGAACATGTTAAAAGTCGAACTGAACGGAATTCCAGTATCCATGGAACTGGACATGGGTGCGAGTCAGTCCATCATGAGCAAAAAGGCCTTCGACAGGCTGTGGTGCAACAAGGCACACAGGCCCAAGCTGAGCCCTATTCATACCAAGCTGAGAACTTACATTAAAGAGCTGATCCCTGTAATTGGCAGCGCAGCGGTAAAAGTCTCCTGTGATGGAGCAGTGCACAAACTCCCACTATGGATTGTACCAGGAGATGGCCCCACACTGTTCGACAGGAGCTGGCTGGGAAAAATACGCTGGAACTGGGACAACATCCAAGCACTTTCGTCCATTGACGACGCCTCATGTGCCCAGGTTCTGAGAAAGTTTGTTATTTGAGCCAGGCATCGGAAGTTTCTTGGGAGCGAAGGTGCAGATCCACCTGGCTCCCGGTACATGATCCATCCACCACAAGGCATGGGCAGTGCCATATAAGATGCAAGAGAAAGTGGAGTTCGAGCTGGACAGGCTGCAACGAGAAGGCATCATCGCACTGGTGGAGTTCAACAAGTGGGCCAGTCCAATTGTTCCGGTCCTCAAGGACGATGTTACGGTCAGAATTTGTGGGGACTATAAAGTAACGATCAACCGTTTTTCACTGCAGGACCAGTACCCGCTACCCAAGGCAGATGACCTATTTGCGACGCTGGCAGGAGGGAAGACGTTCACCAAGTTTGACCGGATCTTGGCCTACATGACGCAGGAGCTGGCGGAATCTTCGAAAGGCCTCACCTGCATCAACACACACAAAGGTCTGTTCATCTACAATAGATGCCCGTTTGGGATTCAATTGGCCGTGGCTATTTTTCAAAGGAATATGGAGAGCATGCTAAATTCAGTTCCGTGCACCATGGTTTTCCAGGACAACATATTGATCACAGGACGGGACACCATCGAACACTTGAAGAGCCTGGAAGAGGTTCTAAGTCGGCTAGGTCGTGTGGGACTCAGGTTGAAATGCTCGAAGTGTGTTTTCCTGGCGCCAGAGGTCGAGTTCTTCGGGAGAAGAATCGCGGCAGACGGCATCAGACCCACCGATGCCAAGACAGAGGCCATCAAGAATGCACCGAGACCACAGAACATGACGGAGATGCGGTCGTTCCTGGGACTCCTCAATTATTTTGGTAATTTCCTACCCAGGTTAAGCACCTTGCTAGAACCTCTACAGGTGTTGCTAGGCAAAGGAAATGACTGGGTATGGGGGAAATCACAAGAGGCTGCTTTTGAGAAAGCCAGAAATCTGTTATGTTCCAACAAACTGCTTGTTCTCTATGACCCATGTAAACGTTTAGTGCTAGCTTGCGATGCATCTTCGTACGGGATCGGGTGTGTGTTCCAACAAGGAAATGAATCGGGAACATTGCAACTGGTCGCCTATGCATCCAGGAGTTTGTCCAAGGCCGAAAGGGCCTACAGCATGATTGAAAAAGAAACTGACATGCGCTTACGGGGTAAAAAAATGCACCAGTATCTGTTTGGTCTTAAGTTAGAGTTAGAATCTGACCATAAGCTGCTCATATTGCTATTCTCAGAGAGCATCGGGATTAACACCAATGCCTCTGCTCACATCCAAAGATGGGCGCTCACGCTGAATGCATATAACTATGTAATCCATCACAGACCAGGCACCGAGAACTATGCTGATGCTCTCAGTCGGCTGCCATTGCCCACCACCGGGGTGAAAATGGCACAGCCTGCAGACTTGTTCTTGGTGATGGATGCATTCAAAAACGAAAAGTCATCCGTTACGGTCCGCCAGATCAGGACCTAGACCAGCCAGGATCTTTTACTGTCCGTTGTAAAAAACTGTGTCCTCCAAGGAAGTTGGCCCAGCATCTTAGCGGAGATACATGAAGAGATCAAGCCGTTCCAGCGGCGCAAAGACAAAATGTCCATACAGGCGGACTGTGTTTTGTGGGGTAATCGTGTGGTTTCGCCTAAGAAGGCAGGGAAACATTCATACATGACCTACACAGTACCCACCCAGGCATAGTAATGATGAAAGCTATAGCCAGATCCCATGTGTCGTGGCCGGGCATCGACTCAGATTTGGAGTGTTGCGTGCGCCAATGCAACACTTGCTCTCAACTGAGCAATGCACCCAGGGAGGCACCACTAAGTTTGTGGTCATGGCCCTCCAAACCGTGGTCTAGGATCCACCTTGACCTCGCTGGCCCGTTTCTAGACAAAATGTTTTTGGTTGTTGTGGATGCTTATTCAAAATGGATTGAGTGTGTAATAATGTCCGTAAGCACGTCCACTGCCACCATCAAAAGCCTACGAGCCATGTTTGCCACGCACGTCCTGCCTGATGTCCTTGTCAGCGACAATGAGCCATGTTTCACCAGTGCTGAATTCAAGGAATTCATGACCCGCAATGGGATCAAGCACATCACATCTGCCCCATTCAAGCCCGCATCCAACAGCCAGGCAGAACGGGCAGTACAAACCATCAAGCAAAGCTTGAAACGCGTGTCGGAAGGCTCCCTGCAGACCTGCCTGTCCCGAGTCCTGTTCAGCAACCACATCAGACCCCACTCGCTCATTGGGGTTCTCCCAGCTGAGTTACTCATGAAAAGGGTGCTCAAAACAAGGCTCTCTCTTGTCCACCCTGATCTCCATGATCACGTCGAGGACAGGCGGCATCAACAAAGCATGTACCATGATCGCACAAATTTGTCACACGATATTGAAGTCAATGACCCTGTATTTATACTCAACTATGGACATGGTCCCAAATGGCTTGTCATAGCCAAAGAAGGGAGTAGGGTGTTTCAGGTCAAACTCACAAATGGACTAACTTGCAGAAAGCATTTGGACCAAACCAAACTGCGATTCACAGACTGCCACGAGCAACCTGAAGAGGACATCACCAACTTCAACCCTCCGACACACACACAAGTGGCAACCGACATCACAATTGACCACGAAGCTGAACTCATCATCCTCAGCAGCCCAGCAAGGCCAGCTGCACAGCAGTCCAGCAAAGAACCAACCAACTCACCTACACCTGCATTTGTACCGAGACGATCGACTAGGGAGCGAAAGGCCCCAGATCATCTCACCCTGTATATAAGTGTACTATTGACTTTGGGAGGGAGTGATGTTATGTATGCAACCCTATGTAACCAGTATTATGCCACCACCAGAGGGCGTACCTGTTGGAGTCCCAAGGGATCCCAGCATCCCTTGGAAGCACTGGATATCAGCAGGCCTCCCATGTTGTACCATCACTCTGGAGTTAGAATAAAGGAACTAAGGTCACACTTACTCACGTCTACAGTACTCAGTTACATTACTTTATTTGAGACATAACACCAAGCACACGTATACTCAGAATACATCAAGGCATCTTCACAAGGTTGTCCCACCTCTTAATGGGACTTGCCCTGAGATTTTCCCCCGTTCCCCTCATCCCCACCCCCACGCCTGCTGCTCCTTCTCAACGAGGCCTCATTGCCTACAGCAAGGCTGCTTGAGGGCTTCCGCTGGGCGTTGTGGTAGGCCACTGGGGCCAGGAACCTCAGAGTCTTCAAACCCCAGGAAATCAGCGTCATCCCCAGATGTTGTGTCGGCAAACCATGCAACTGTTGGGCTGTGAGGTTCAGGCAGCACACTTTCATCCCCTCTCTCACCATCTCCCCTGTGGCTGGATGCAGATCACTCCTGAGAAGGCAGGTATGCTTGTGGCTGGTCATCTGCAAACAGAAAACAACAGATGTGTGGTTAGCAGGGGAGGGGCAGGGTGATAGCAGGAAGGTGGCATTGCACATGTACATGTAAAGGGGCTAGGCCACTTCCTATTAGGGGTCAATGAAGTCACACCAGTCACGTGTTCCACTTACATACCCTTACTATCCGAAGGGGGCTCGGCCTCGGTCCCAGCCGCTGTGTGAACTGGGGCGCCCATGTGGGCCGAGACTCGCTGTTCCACATCAGTAAGCTCCATCAGCTGCGGCTGAACGCCTCCTATTCGTTGTTGCTCCCATCAGTTATGGGAGAGCTTGGCCTGCAATAAGAACAATAGGAAGGGTTCGGTAAGGGTCCATCTCCTGTTGCGCCACATGTGCCTTCCATAGTTCAATAGCTGCCACTGTATGGATGTCCAAATGTCTTCATTTCAATCTGTGTGGCTGGTGACTGAGGTTATTCAAATATTGGGAGGAGGTGAGAGGCAGGTAGCATAGCGGTTCAGGGTAATGTTTATAAAATGCAGTGGGAATGGAGTGTGAGGAGGCTTGACAATGATTAGGGTACAAGAGGTTCATCACAGACGGTCACTTGAAATGAGGATGACTTGCTTCCACGTCAACAAAAGGACGAATTCATAGGTGTTTCAATGAAGGACCCGAACTACATCCTGAAGGGTGGAAGATGCCTGTGCGTGAATTTTTTTAACGTGGGCTGGCCGTTGCACACCAATCACCACAGGAACTTGACAGAGCTAGGTCTTGGTCCAGTGGCAAGGATTACCCAAGACGACTGGAGACCAGCTCTGCTGCACGGACCTAGTGTGCACACGTATCGCAGTGATGAAGATGATGATAATGATGATGACAACCCACACCATGGCCTTCAACACAATGAGAAAGCCACCAACCCTTACCATGTTCACATGGTAGGAAATGGTCCGTGCCCGAAACGGGGTGCATGCACCACATTTCAATGTTTTTTACCACAACTTTGGTTGAGGTTGCCTCTTGCGCGAAATTTCTCTCTTTGTTGTTTTTTTTTACTTGGATCCGGAAGACGATCTTCATGGGGGTGGTGACTACACCAGAGGGGCAGCAGTTGGGGCAGTGAGTACACTTGAGGGGTGGAAGCTGGGGCGGTGCGATGATGTCATCACTGCGACGCATCACCACAGCTCTCCTCTTCACTTAAAGGGGAGCGCCTTCGTGATTTTAAAACTTCGGCCCACTGGGCCACCAGGGAGGTTTTCAGCTGGGCCAGTGACCTGGCAGCCCGGCTGAACCTTAGTGGCATAATTGTCAGGCCGACACGGCAGTCGTCTGACAAAATAAAAAACATGGCAGCAAAGGGAGTGCCTCCTCCCCTTTAGGGAAGCCGCTCTGCCATTCCAGAAGGCCACAGCCTTACTGGACCACCGGGAAAAAATAAGTTTTGGCACTGCCAAGTGCGCTGAAGATTTTCAGAGGGGAATTTCGCTGTCGGGGTTGGGGGGAGGGGTTGCACATGTGCTGTAACGCTTAAGACAGATCGGCAGCAGCAGAGCGGTGGGGGGCGATTGGGGCATCGCTGGAAAACCACCAAAGGGCAATTGAGCTATCCGTGACCATCCCACGAAAAGTCAGTGGCCACTCCACTCCACAGCGTGGCCGCCGATTTGCGGTGATAACAGGCCTTAAGGGGAGGGGAAATTTTGACCCCCAGGTGATACGTTAAAATCAATCCCATTGTGGAAGTATGGGGCAGTGCAAATGAAGTGCAGAATGCTGCAATGGGTCTGCACGCATTTTTCCTACATATTGCATCTGTAGTTTAGGTACGCATAGAGAGTAGAGAAGAGGAATATCTATCTTGTGGCCTTGTCCATTGTGGAACTAAATTGGGCATTATACATTGACAAACCGAGCTCTATTTCTCCACCACCTTCCTCAATGCTCCCACTGCCTCTGCATTGTAAGCCTGCTTATCTTAGATCCAGTCTTGGATCATCTGCAATTTCCCGCAGTTAACATTGGAAAGATCAATGCCATTTTCTTTGGCTCATGCCACAAACCTTGTACTCTTGCTACCAATTCCGTCCCATCCATAGCCAGTGTCTCAGGTTAAACCAGACTTTGGTGTCCTACTCGATTATGTTGGACTTCTAACTCCATATCCTCTCCATCACTAAGATCACCTAATTCTACCTCCGTAACATATCTCATCTTTTAGGGTGCCAGGCCATTTAAGCAATGGAAAATCCCCAGCCATAACAGAAGCCTTGGGAGAAAAAAACCTGAAAACTAACATCAAAAACATTCCCAATACATAGCTAACGCAACCACAACATAAATAGCCCCCAAAAAATCTAAAAAAAACAATCACACTCACCTGAAGCATTACTTACCTCACTGAGGCTGCTACAGCTTGGAATGAATGCCTGCTTTCACAGGCGTTCCCACCAGGGTATGCTAAGAGGCACTATGGATCGGGCGGCAACTAAAAATTGAGCCGGTGTTGCAATCAGGGGCATTGCACACCGGCTCGCCTCTCCCGGGTGATACTGCTCCTCCCCCATTGATACCGGCACCGAATGTCCCGGCAGGGCGCTGGAAGCTGGTCGCCTGGGTGCAGCTGCTTTCCGCCGCCTTTGACGCCCCTCCGTGGCGCTAAGAGGGGCGACAGAAGATCGAATTTCCACCTCCAACTTTTTGGCCGAGTTTTTCATCCACTCCTAGGGCCCAAGTTTCCACAAGAAAAAAAACGGGCGCCCCTCCGAGCTGGGCCCCCGTTTTTCGCGCCTAAAACGGCGCCTAAAAAAATCCTCGGTATTCTCCACCGACTTACAGGTCCTGTGGCACTTGGCACAGCCAGCACGAGCTGTGAGGGGGCGGAGCCAGGTCCCGGCGCTGAAAACAGTGCCGGGACCTCTGCACATGCGCGCTACAGTCGGCACGCAAGTGCAGTAGTTCCAGGCGCCGAACTGTGTGGGAGGGGCCCGAAGCACGCAGCCCCTAGCCCTGGCCCAATGGCCTCACTGGGGCTGCGTGAATGAGGCTCCTCCCACGGCCAGCTCCTGCTCCCCGCCCGACCAGACCCGACACTCGCTCCCTCCCCCGCCCCCCGCTGACCAGACCCGACCCGACACCCGCTCCCCCCTCCCCACCCCCGCCCCGACCCGACACCCGAGACCCGCTCCCCCCCGCCCCGACCGAGACCCGAGACCCGCTCTCCCCCCCCCCCCCCCCGACCCGAGACCCGCTCCCCCCGACCCGCTCCCCGCCCCGACCCGACACCCGCTCCTGTTCCCCGAACCCCCCCTCTCTTCCCTCCTCCCTCCTCCCTCCCCTCCCTCTCCCCTCCCCTCCCTCCCTCTCCCCTCCCTCCCTCTCCCCTCCCCTCCCTCCCTCTCCCCTCCCTCCCTCTCTCCCCCTCTCACTCTCCCTCCCTCTCTCACCCTCTTTCTCCCTCTCCCTCCCTCTTTCTCCCTCTTTCTCCCTCTCCCTCCCTCTTTCTCCCTCTCCCTCCCTCCCTCCCTCTCCCTCTCCCCCTCTCCCTCTCCCTCCCTCTCCCTCCCTCTCTCTCTCCCCTTCTCTCTCTCCCTCCCTCTCTCCCTCCCTCTCCTCTCTCCCTCCCTCCCCTCTCTCCCTCCCTCAGCGGCACGAACAACTGCAGAATTCTCCCTGGCTGAAGCACTTTCACACAGGTAGGAAGATGGTTTATTTAATCTTTTCTTTGCTTATAAATGTTTATTCAGGTTGGATTTATTTGTATAATATTTGTAGAAGTATAAATAAGGATTTATTGTCGAATTTAATGAGTTCCCTTCCCCCCCACCTCGTTCTGGACGCCTAATGTGTAACCTGCGCCTGATTTTTTAATGTGTAGAACAGGTTTTTTCAGTTCTACAAAAATCTTCACTGCGCCATTCTACTTTAGTTTGGAGTACATTTTCACTGTGGAAACTTTCAAATCAGGCGTCAGTGGCCGGACACGCCCCCTTTTGAAGAAAAAATTCTGTTCTAAACTAGAATTGTTCTACCTGACTAGAACTGCAGAAAAAAAAATGTGGAGAATTGCGATTTCTAAAATAGTCCGTTCTCCACCAGTTGCTCCTAAAAATCAGGCGCGAATCATGTGGAAACTTGGGCCCAAAATTTCTCCTTATTTGGCTTGTGTCCATTTTTATCTAATTTTTGTCTCTGTGCAGCACACTGCGATGTTTTTATATGTAATAGGTGCTTTATAAATGTAAATTGTTGTTTCCATTTCTCTCAAAGATCCACCATATATCATAACACGAGGGCAGAGGTCAGGATCGTAAAAATATGTTCTTAAAAAGGTCAAGAGTTGCAGGTTTTAATAGCTTTTTCAAGTTAGTTCAAGAGCCACAATGGATTCTCGCTATAACAGTAAACCTTTCTGAAACACAATGTCTCCCTATTTCTAAAGACGTACTTTATAAAAATAATCTACTCTTCACTACTCATAAAGTTTTGGATGCCCTTTCAACTACACAGAATGTATACAAATTCTCACCAGATATAAAATAGGCTAGATTCTACCGTACGATAGTAAATCGTCAATAAAAACAGAAAATGCTGGAAATATCAACGGGTCAGGCAGCATCTGTGGGGAGAAATAGAGTTCAAATTTTGGGTCGATGACCCTGCGTTAGAACTAGTGAATGTTTGAAAGGACAGATTCTTAAGGAGCACTGACTGGGGGAGGGAAGGAATGAACAAAAGGGAAGGTCAGTGATAGGGTAGAAGGCAGGAAAGATTTGAGAGACAAAAGGGATGATGGGCCGACTAGAGATGGTAATGGCAGAAGTTAGAAAAAGATTAGTTTAGATAGGATGTGAATGGCAGGATAATTACTAGTTGCCATGGGAAACAGAGAGCGAACAAATACATGAGATAAATATGGGCAGAGGTTGTGCTCTGAAATTGTTGATCTCGATGTTGAGTCCAGAAGGCTGTGAAGTGCCTAAACGAAAGATGAAGTGCTGTTCATCGAGCTTGCATTGAGCTTCATTGGAACAGTGTAGGAGACCGAGAACGGAGAGGTCAGAGTGGGAGTGGAGCAGCGAATTAAAGTGACAGGCGACCGGAAGTTCGAGGTCATGCTTACGGACTGAACAAAGGTGTTCCGCAAAGCAGTCACCCGCTCTGCATTTGGTCTCTCCAATGTAGAGGAGACCACATCGTGAGCAGCGAATACAGTGTACTAAATTGAAAGAAGTACAAGTAAATCGATGTTTCACCTGGAAGGAGTATTTGGGGCCCTGGATAGTGGGAAGGGAGGAGGTAAAAGGGCAGGTGTTGCATCTCCTGTGCTTGCACGGGAAGGTGCTGTGGGAAGGGGAGGGGGTGCTGGGGGTGACTGCGGAATGGACCAGGGTGTCGCAGAGGGAGCGGTCCCTTCTGAATGCTGAGGGGGGAAAGGGGAAGATGTAATTGGTGGTGGGATCACGCTGGAGGTGGCGGAAATGGCGGAAGGTGATCCGTTGAACGTGGAGGCTGGTGGAGTGAAAGGTGAGGACAAGGGGAACTCTGTTGCGGTTCTGAGAGGGAGGGGAAGGGGTACAGCAGAGGTGCGGGAAATATAACGGACACGGTCAAGGGCCATGTTAACCATGGCGGAAGGAAATCCTCCGCTGAGGAAAAAGGAAGACATGTCAGAGGCATTAGTGTGGAAGGTGGCCTCGTCTGAGCAGAAATCTGCAGCCCATTTTATTGCTTTCTTGATATAAAACTCGGTTTAGATCTAAAATGGGCTGACAATTCACTATCATCAGTTTTATACTGTCGCACAAAGTCAAAATTACCCCCAATGAGTTTCTAATATTCACCATTTTCATGATGTCTTTTTTGGTTGGGGCAAGAAAGTATATTTAGAAAAATGTTGATCTATAATGATTTGGAAAGATGCCAAAAGCTGGTCAAATGCCCATAATTTGATGACATTGCCATCATATGACACAAAGCGCTTTTGGTCAGACATGCTACTTTGTGTCCCTTGGAGGAGCTGTAACTTCCTCAAAAAGAATATGAAGCCATTTCCTGCTGTAAATAAGCATTTAATCTATTCCTGGGGAGTTTATCATAACCTATGCTGAATGTCAATGGCAACAATGGCCTAGAAATTGCGATCGGAGGCTTCCTGCAGCCTTTGACTGAAATTTTTTTAATGAAAGTACCTGGTGGTCCCGCAGGAATGTATACTTGAAGTCCGAGGCCTCCATTCGCAGTGCAACGTATGAGCTCACACATCCCAGGAACGTAAGCACAATCTGGGATCACGTGGGCCTGGACCACCAATGAACACGGAGTATTCTCATTGATAATAATGGGAGCTCAGTTTGCACTAGCTCCCGTTACTATCAATGGGAATACTCCCCCAAAATACAGAAACACAACACGATAAATAAAAAAACACTGCATATTTAAAAGTAATTAAAATTGAATGTAATTAAATATTTTAGAGAAAAAAAATTAAATTTTTTTTAATATGTTTTAATAGGGGTAAAAATAAACTTACCTTAATGGACAGGGTTTTTAATATAAAAATTAGGGCTAAAATTAAATTTTTTTATCTTTTAAAACTCTTACGCTGCTTTTACCAGGCGTAAGAGTTTGAAGGACATTCGCTGGGCAGGAGTTGGGCAAATAACCCAAATCTCTGCCCGTGAATGTCCATCTCCCAGGGATATGTGTAATCTGTCAAAAGGCATTGTGACAGTTCACAAATGCTGTTCCCGGCGCACACGCATGGTGCACCGAGAACCGACACTTGCAATGCCTCTTTGGGTGCATGCATACATCGTACGCATCCAGCGAGGCCGCAATTTTCAGTCCAAATGCGTCACAAAAATGTAGTAAACCATCCAAGTACGATATTATAATACAGCCACCAATTCATCCAGCCACCCAAAATAAATGTTCATTACCCCGAAGGATCTTTGTATCACCATTTGACTGGATCGCTGTACCTCATTATGTTGCTCTTTGCTGGAGTCTGGGATTTAAAATGGAGTCTTCAGTCAGTGTTTCATTCCATAAGTACTGTTACCTGAAAAATAAAGATAAAGCTTGGCTTGGCAGCCGAATATTTTTTGTTTACTTCTGTTGGTCTGAAGCTATTAAAAAACAGAATGACAGCAGTTAATCCATTCGCCAACTCTAAGGGCCTCTTTCATTCACAAATGTTGCATTACAAATTAATTGTGTTTTCAGAAGGACAGTATTGCTGATTGCTAAAATTGTTCCATTTTGTTTTGGCACTGACAGTTTGATTTATGTTGTCTGTGACTTCCAGTATCGTGGGGATGCCAGCATTATTATAAAAATCCAAATGATGTTCTTGTTGCTGCTCACAGGTATTAGGGAATTGGTATAACAGTCTGAGACATTGATTAATGCTACTGCTATGTAACTAATGTAATCAGGCATAACTGACTGAGCTCCAATGGTGGCTCAGTGAGTTTACACAGTAAATGGCTGCACCACATATAGCAGGTCGACCTCAGGTTCAATTCCCAAAATACACTAAGTTAATTCATCTGATCTTGGTGACAGTAGGGAGACTGTGATTAGTCTCAGTGTCCCAGGGCCAGGATGGGAAAAATTGAATAATGTTCTAACTCCTGATCACTTTCCAACAACCACTGATGGAAATATGCTTCTGTGGATACTGTGTGAGGTTTAACTTGGTAGTTACGTTGCCCTCCACCCTCTATCCCCCCACCCCCAACCTCCGAAAACCACTGTCAAAGCTCAAACATGAATAACGGCTATATTGGTGATGCACAAACAGCAACTCTACTGCCAATGAACACCACTACTCACCCAAGCTGGAAACGACCCTCCAAGGGTCAACCAGACAGAGCTAAGTCCAGAGCACAGTCAATGCAAAGATGATTTGCATGAAGGGCTTGGGGGAGAGTGATGTCATGTATCCTACATGGTTACTGCTTGTACTATTACAAGGTGTGCTACCAGAGGGCACTGCAGTGGGAGACTTGTTCACTACAGTTCAAGCACAACACATTGTCTCGTGGAGTCATTATTAGAGCATCTGAAGACATAACAATTTGCTTGAACTGTAGTGACCTTAGTCCATTTACTGTAACTCCAGAGTGAGGATCACACATGGCGGCCTGCCTTTTATACTAGGCCTGGCACACCTGTACAGGTAACTGACAAGTCTCCCACTGCAGTGCACTCTGGTGGCACACCTTGCAATAGTACAAGCAGTAACCATGTAGGATACATGACATCCTCTGAACCCATAGAAGTATCTCAGTAATGTGTCAAGGTCATTGGGGAGGGGGACAGAAAATTGGAAATAAAAAATGTTGGAAAACAACATACAAGGCTGGCTGGCTATTGCCTGTAATGTTAACTGCATGGGCCTCGAATGAACTTATAGCATAGCAGCTGTTACCTTGACTAACTCCCATTCACTGTTTAAATCATGGCAGAGGTTTATTATTCATGTGATGAATCAACAGAGATATACTGACTCCAAGAGGATTAACTTGTTCAAATAAATCTCTTTTTATGGATTCCTTATTCTCACTCTTTGATGATATGATATTGCTGAAAATAAATTTTATATTCAGCAAGGGTGCATTATATTTCTTTTATGTAACATCTAAATGCTCAATTCAAAGACTCTGCCATTCCTCCAGCCCTTTCAGCACTAACCCAAACAATGGGCCCAAATTTCCCTAAACCCTTTTTTCGGCGCACTCTCCCGAGATCAGACGACTGTGTGGTGCTGACAAACTTACTCATAATTCTGGCCGCTCTGCTCTATGCCCCGGGTTCTGGCGCAGCGCTCCTCGTGGAGTGGAGCGACAGCCTTGCGCCGAAAACAGTGCCGGCAGCTGCGCACATGCGCAATAGAACGGTTGCACATGCGCAGTAGCGCCTTCCCATGATTGTAATGGTGATGCCTGCAGAATGAGTCCCGCCCCTATCCCAGGCCAAATGGCCTGCCGCACAGGCCAGCCGCTGAGGACTGCAAGAAACAGGTTGGTGCGACTGAGTTTTGATCGGGGCGAGAGAGATGGGGAGAGGTTGGTCGTCTTTGGCTGCAGTCTAGTGGTTTGGACCGAGGATAGCTTGCAATGTAGCGACGTCGCTTGCCATGCTGGGTTGGCTTTGTATTCGTTTGGTTGGGTGGCGGTTTGCCAAAGAGTCTCTGCAATGCCGTGTGTTGCACTGGACCTCGGTGTCCTTCCACATGTGGAAGGCCTGCCTGGCTCTACCAGTTGCCGACCGCTGAGCGTGCACCCAAGTCAGTCCCTGTACATCGCGCCACTGTCGCTGCTACTTGCTTTTATCCTCCGACACTCCACACTGCCCAGCCACTGCTTTTGGCCTTTCTATCTCTCTCTCTCTCGCTCCAATCTTGCCTGTCCCTCTGGTGTGCTCTCTCTCTCTGAATTGGGACTCCAGAACGGTGTGAGACGAGCCTGGGCTCCAGCGCACTCGTGCACCCACCCCCCTGTCTGTCCGCCTGTACTAGCCTGCCCAGGTTGATCTTGAGGACAGCGGTGTGCATGTTGTTGTGCTGGAGATGCCAGCCGGTACCGCCAAAATACTTTGCTGCCTACGACCTATGACCCCAGGGCTGAACTCGTGCATGTCGGCCGATCTCCGAACTCCTTTCATGGCTAAATGGAGTCGTCTGTGGTCCCTCACGCGAGGGAGCTGAAGCTCCATGCCTCTGCCAGATTTCAGGCAGCCAAAAAATGGGCAAAAAGGGAAAACATTCCCACCCGAAAAGGGTTGAAAGTTGGTGGGGCAGCAGCCACATTCTCCCTCCCCTATCCCAGGCCAAAGGGACTCCCGCACGGCCAGTTGAAGGTAGAATTTACTTCAGTTCTTTATTTGTTAATTTAATTATTTACTTCAGTTCTTTATTTTTTATTGAATGGTTATTACTGCTTGTGATTTGTTTGGTGCTTGGTGGTGTTGAAATGTTGTTACTGGCGCTGATTCCTTAACTGTAAGTAAGGTCTTTCTGTGCGGAGAAAGTGGACACATACGCTGCCCTAAGTTAGTTTAGTACAACTTTTTTCTGCCAAATTGGCATAAACGATGTAAGTGGCTGAGAACGCCCCCTTTTGAAAAAAAAAACTGACCTAACAAAAAACCTAACTAACCCACTTACACTGACACAAATTAAATGGCCATATTTGCAACTAAAAAGATACACCAGAAAAATCAAGTTACATCAAAAAAAACAGTGCAACTCATGGGGAAATTTGGGCCCAATTGTTTTGAAAACAATACTTAGACAGTTAACTTTTGGTCTCAGGTTGTGACACCTTCTCCATAGGAGCCTGTTATATTTAATGCTTTTGCCTTTTCCTTTGCGCCCCTGTTATTCCCATATGTTTAGTCACTCCTTTTGCTCCTAGTTCTTCCACTCTGCCTCGCTGCTCACTTCAACTATAATGCCATTAACCTCTCCTATTATTCAGCCTTCCCACCCATTTCAATTGACTTTTTTTTCAGCTTCCATTTTGACTTTTAGCCTCCAGGAAATCTGTGCTTCTGGACCAGTGTTGTCCAATATGTTAGCCACTGGACACTTGTGGATAATTGGGAATTTCGATTAGCAAATTGCATTTCCAATTAGTAAATAAAAAGTGAGTAATAGACACCGTCATTGGGCATGTGATCTCAATACTCATATGTGTACCTTAACCTTTTTGCTCATTTTTTGGTAAAATGGTGAGACGAAAAGCAGAGTATACAAGTGCTTTGTGATAATGGTGAGCGCTTCACCTCCTTGGTTCCTGTATGGTGGTAGATGTCAAGTAAAAATAAACATGTGAACTACATTTATCTGTATTATGAGAGCATGCACTAATACTAAAATTAGTGCTTGTGGCTAAAGCTGCCCTGCTATAGCCACATTTGTGGTTAGTCAGTGATTTTTATTGGACAACACTGCTCTCGACCATTTGCTCCAAGCCTCAGTTAGGTTCTTCTGCACTTCTTCCAGATTTTATGAACCTACATTATTTACTCATTTCATCTCTGCAATCTAAGAATGCTTTGATCTAGATCAGACTCAGTTACACTTGCTATTGGATCTTGTTCCTTGCAGAATTCAAAATAAAATGATTGAGGGAACAGCTATTATCTTAAGTTTCCTTTCAATTTTATACAATCAATTGGTGGAAATTGAATAGTTTGTTGCAATGACTTTGACTGATCATTAAACTGATGAACCAATTCCAGCTCAAAAAGCTCAAGCTAAATTTTCTTACATTAAGAATGCAACATCAGATGCCAAAATTAAACAGCCGTATATAATGTTTCTGATACTTATGTATCCAGTATTTCATATAATGGCTGAGTTAATTGATAATTCATTGAAAATGTTGGAGTCCATTATTAAAGAAGCAGTAGCAGGACAATTGGAAAAGCAAAATTCAGTCAGCCAGAGTCAGCGTGGATTTATGAAGGGGAAGTCATGTTTGACAAATTTGCTGGAATTCTTTGAGGATGTAACGAACAGGGTGGATAAAGGGGAACCAGTGGATGTGGTGTATTTGGACTTCCAGAAGGCATTTGACAAGGTGCCACATAAAAGGTTACTGCACAAGATAAAAGTTCACAGGGTTGGGGATAATATATTAGCATGGATAGAGGATTGGCTAACTAACAGAAAACAAAGAGTCAGGATAAATGGTTCATTCTCTGGTTGGCAACCAGTAAGTAGTGGGGTGCCGCAGGGATCAGTGCTGGGATCCCAACTATTTACACTCTATATTAACGGCTTGGAAGAAGGGAATGAGTGTAACGTAGCCAAGTTTGCTGACGATACAAAGATGGGAGGAAAAGCAATGTATGAGGAGGATACAAAAAATCTGCAAAAGGATAGAGAAAGGCTAAGTGAGTGGGCAAAAATTTGGCAGATGGAGTATAATGTTGGAAAGTGTGAGGTCGTGCACTTTGGCAGAAAAAAATCAAAGAGCAAGTTATTATTTAAATGGAGAAAGATTGCAAAGTGCCACAGTAGAGCAGGACCTGGGGGTACTTGTGCATGAAACTCTTTTTGGAGTTTACCTGCAAAACAAAAACATTAATCGGTGCCACCCGCCCTGGATGACACACCAGACATTTACAAGGCCCTCTTTTTTTCCTTTTTTGGGGTTATTTTTTTGGGCACTAAAATCAAATTTTCCTTTTTCCAGTGCCCCCTATAAAAGGGGAGGGGGACACTAAAAGCACCGGCAATTAAAACAAATTAAACTTTAAAACGTAAAATCAAATTAAAATTTGGTTGCCGGGCGTGATGATGCACTCCAGTCCCTCCGGTGCCCACCTCTCGCAGAAGGCCGCGAGCGTACCGGTGGACACCGCGTGCTCCATCTCCAAGGACACCCTGGACCGGATGTAAGAGCGGAAGAGAGGCAGGCAGTCAGGTTGAACGACCCCCTCGACCGCCCGCTGCCAGGACCGGCTGATGGCACCCTTGGCCTTGCCCAGGAGAAGTCCTACGAGGAGGCCTTCGGACCTACCCGCTCCCCTCCGCACAGGGTGCCCAAAGATCAGGAGAGTGGGACTGAAGTGCAGCCAGAATTTCAGGAGCAGCCCCTTCATATAATGGAACAGGGGCTGCAACCTCGTGCATTCAATAAAAACATGGAACACGGACTCCTCCAGACTACTTGTGCATGAAACTCTTTTGAGTTCACCTGTGAAAACATAAAAACAATAAACGGTGCCACCCGACCTGGGTGACACTCCAGACATTTTCAAGGCCCTTTTTTTCCCCCCTTTTTTTTGGTTTTTTTTTGTGTTTTTCTTTTTTTTTTTTGGTTTTTTTTTTGGGCACTAAAATCACAATTTTCCCCAGTGCCCCCTATAAAAGGGAAGGGGGACACTAAAAGCACCGGCAATTAAAACAAATTAAACTTTAAAACGTAAAATCAAATTAAAATTTGGTTGCCGGGCGTGATGATGCACTCCAGTCCCTCCGGTGCCCACCTCTCGCGGAAGGCCGCGAGCGTACCGGTGGACACCGCATGCTCCATCTCCAAGGACACCCTGGACCGGATGTAAGAGCGGAAGAGAGGCAGGCAGTCAGGTTGAACGACCCCCTCGACCGCCCGCTGCCTGGACCGGCTGATGGCACCCTTGGCCGTGCCCAGGAGCAGTCCTACGAGGAGGCCTTCGGACCTACCCGCTCCCCTCCGCACAGGGTGCCCAAAGATCAGGAGAGTGGGACTGAAGTGCAGCCAGAATTTCAGGAGCAGCCCCTTCATATAATGGAACAGGGGCTGCAACCTCGTGCATTCAATAAAAACATGGAACACGGACTCCTCCAGACTACTTGTGCATGAAACTCTTTTGAGTTTATCTGCAAAACATAAAGACATTAAACGGTGCCACCCGACCTGGGTGACACTCCAGACATTTACAAGGCCCTTTTTTTTCCCCCTTTTTTGTGTTTTTTTTTGTTTTTTCTTTTTTTTTTGTTTTTTTTTTTTGGGCACTAAAATCACAATTTTTCCCCAGTGCCCCCTATAAAAGGGAAGGGGACACTAAAAGCACCGGCAATTAAAACAAATTAACTTTAAAACGTAAAATCAAATTAAAATTTGGTTGCCGGGCGTGATGATGCACTCCAGTCCCTCCGGTGCCCACCTCTCGCGGAAGGCCGCGAGCGTACCGGTGGACACCGCGTGCTCCATCTCCAAGGACACCCTGGATCGGATGTAAGAGCGGAAGAGAGGCAGGCAGTCAGGTTGAACGACCCCCTCGACCGCCGGCTGATGGCACCCTTGGCCGTGCCCAGGAGCAGTCCTACGAGGAGGCCTTCGGACCTACCCGCTCCCCTCCGCACAGGGTGCCCAAAGATCAGGAGAGTGGGACTGAAGTGCAGCCAGAATTTCAGGAGCAGCCCCTTCAAATAGTGGAACAGGGGCTGCAACCTCGTGCATTCAATAAAAACATGGAACACGGACTCCTCCAGACTACTTGTGCATGAAACACAAAACGATAGTATGCAGGTGCAGCAAGTGATCAGGAAGGTCAATGGAATCTTGGCCTTTATTGCAAAGGGAATGGAGTATAAAAGCAGGGCAGTCTTGCTGCAGCTATACAGGGTATTGATGAGGCGACTGCTGGAATACTGCATGCAATTTTGGTCTCCATATTTACGAAAGGATATACTTGCTCTGGAGGCAGTTCAGAGAAAGTTCACTAGGTTGATTCCGGAGATGAGGGGGTTGATTTATGAAGAAAGGTTGTGTAGGTTGGGCCTTTACTCATTGGAAGTCAGACGAATGAGAGGTGATCTCATCGAAACATATAAGATTATGAGGGGGCTTAACAAGGTGGATGCAGAGAGGATGTTTCCACTGATGGGGGAGACTAGAACTAGAGGGCATGATCTTAGAATAAGGGACCGCCCATTTAAAACAGAGATGAAGAGAAATTTCTTCTCTCAGAAGGTTGTAAATCTGTGGAATTCACTGCCTCAGAGAGCTGTGGAAGCTGGGAGATTCAATAAATTTAAGATAGAAACAGACAGTTTCTTAAACGATAAGGGGACAAGGGGTTATGGGGAGCGGGCAGGGACGTGGAGCTGAGTCCATGATCAGATCAGCCACGATCTTATTGAATGGCGGAGCAGGTTCGAGGGGCCGTATGGCCTACTCCTGTTCCTATTTCTTATGTTCTTATTATGCTCTTACAATACGGATTTTTCCGTTTTATAATCTGTATTCCAGCTTCAACATAATGGGCCAAAAATTGCAGTTGGAGGCTTCCTTCGTACGAATGCCTCTGACCCGAAAAAAATCTGCGAAATTTTTTTTTGTTCCGGAGGAACATAGGACTTCATTCATTGCACAATGTACGGGGACCTGTCTTCCACACACGAACGCACCTGCTGGAATCACGTGGGCCTGGACCACTATTGTGCTCAAACTCTGTTTGTTTGTTGCACGACCTCTCACACGACGGGCATTAGGACCATGTGGGAGCTATTCACGGTTGCTGGTGCATGCAGGTTTGGGGACGTTTCACACATCGGTTCGGGCAAATTCAAGGACTGTGAGGTAAACGTTGATGGCCCGCCTATCTGCCTCCTCATTGACCTTGGAGCCAAAGTCCCCATATTGAGCGAGGCTGTGTGCAAAACCCACCACGCACTGTCAACTGCAGCCCGCAACTTCCACGCTACGTGCATACTCCAAAATTCAGGTACGTGGGGTCATATTTTCTTTGATATACTACAAGGACATAACATTGGAGAACTTTCCCTTTCATGTCGCGAAGGGACGAAGCCTCATGGGTGTTGACCTTTTTGACAAGCTTGGGTTTAAAATTTACGACCCAACTGGCACACCTGTGTACACGGTGGACTTTGACAAGCAGTGTCTCTCAATCTTCACACGGTTTGGAGTGACAACAAAATTCTGCCATCATCCCCACGTTCACCTTTCGGTCAAACCGGTTACACAGCGACTTCGCCGTCTCCCATTCACGGTTCATGGCCGAGTATCCGCAGAATTAACGCAACTCAAATCTCAGTAATTAATTAAGAGCATCGACTCCTCACCCTGGATCTCGAACTTAGTCATTGCTTGGTGTAAAAATGGGGAGATCCACCTCTGCACCGACCTGAAAGAGGTCACCAAGGCCATCATCCCCGACAAGTACCCTCTTCCTACCATCGACAAACTGTCTTCAGAATTCCAGGCTCAACGGTTTTTACGAAACTCGACATGTGCCGCAGTTACCTGCAAATACCCCTAGCAGAGGACAGCAAACCACTCACGGCATTAATTTCGCATGGCCTACGGACTATCTTCTGCACCAAGTGCATTTCAGAAGATTGTCACTACTATGCTAGCAGGCATAGAGGGAACCTCAATCTGCTTGACAATATCGTCGTCTATGGATGGACAATGGAAGAACATGACCAGCGACTTCACACAGATATGGCTAGACTTGCTACACATAACATTACACTTAATGCCGATAAGTGTATATTCGCTGCTGACAAAATAAACTTTCTGGGCTACAGAGTCACAGCACAAGGTGTCAAGCCGACGCTTGACAACATTGACGCGATCCAGCGAATGCAGGAGGCTACCAATGTCAAACAACTTTCATCATTCCTCGGCACTTGCAACTTCTATCTGAAGTTCATCCCGCACTACACGCACATTGTCGAACCACTTCGCAAGTTGTTGTGCAAGGACATCCCTTGGGAATGGACAGATTCCCAGGCTCAGGCATTCACCATGCTTAAGGAGAAAATCACATCCCCACCTATCCTCGCGCACTTTGACTGGAATGCCACCACGTACATCACCACGGATGCAGCAGGCACCACCATGGGTGCTGTGCTCTTGCAAGGGATTGATGGCCTGGGACACCCAGTAGCCTTCACTTCTCGCACGCTCTCGTCTGCAGAATGTAAATAATCTACAGTGGAACGCGAAGCACTTGCTTGCATCTACGCATGAATGCTGGCGCATCTACCTCTATGGCAGGAAATTTACCCTCCATACGGATCACCAAGTGCTAACTACGCTACTCGCTACAACTGGATCTGAGCACAGAGCACTTCGAATCAGCCGATGGTCAGATCGCCTTCATCAGTATAACTTTGATGTAGAGTACATCGCTGGCAGTCATAACCACATAGCTGAGATGTTCAGCTGCTCGACATCTGCTTCGGACTCTGGTGCTGACTTGTTCACAGATGACAACACATGTCATGTCGATCATCACTCAGTCCATCAGAAACCTTGTCTCCAGCAATGAACTCAATACCGAATCACAGCGTGATGTTATGCTCCAGCACATGTGCCACTTCCTCCAGACTGAAAGGCCTAAGCAAATTCCAGAAGAGCTGAAAACTTTCCACAGACTTTGCGATGAATTTTCCATTTGGAATGATGGCTGTCTAGCTTGTGGTGATCGAGCAGTAATTCCCAAGTCGTTTCAACAGTGCATTCTCTCATTGGCACATGATGGACAACTGGCATTTTCCGCATGAAGTAGAGATGTCATGATTCAGTATGGTGGCCTGGAATTGACACTCGCATTGAGGAGTTTATCTCACACTGCGAAGCGTGCAATCATAGCAAAAAGGCTACAAACATCCAACCAGTGCCAATGAAGCCCATTTCATGGCCACAAAGACCATGGCAACAACTTAAGTTGGATATCTTCAGTCCAGTTGAAGCAGCTCCACAGCAGCAGCGTTTCTTTGTTGTAAATGGACAGAATTCGCTGCAACAAGTTCAGTGACCGCCTCAATGATCATCACTATTCTGCAGTGTATGTTCCTGAAATTGGACCTCCCAGAGGTCATAATCACTGACAATGGACCACAGTTTGTTTCTGACCAGTTCGCGGATTTCCTCACTCATCTTGCTATCGAGCATCGCCTTACTGCTCGGTACAATCCTCAAAGCAACAGAGGTGTTGAGCGATTTAACTGCATCATCAAAGAGGTTTTGAAAGCCAACCTTGCAGCAGGCCAAATATTCAACGAAGCGGTTCCAACGATTCTCCTCACATACCAGTCGACAAAGCACTTGCTAACGGGAAAGACACCCGCTGAGCTCATGATTGGGCGGAATCTTCACTGGCTACTGGACATTCTCAAACCCCCAGCCAAACCTAGCATGAAGATAACCACATTCGCATCCCAGATTTCGGAATGCCAACAAAAAGCGAAGTCGTACACTGACACAAAATGACGCGCTCAAAAGCCCCAACTGAAGAATGCCGATTCGTTCAGAGTTAAGTACCCAAACCTCGGATCTTCACTTTCTCATCCAAAACAGATCGGGCGAAAGTTCAGCCCTCACACCTACGAGCTCAATGATGGAACGCTCGTAGACTGATCCTAACTCAGAGGCCAACAGACCAGCAGGATGGAATGGAGGCACCGTTCTGTTTCCCAATCGAAAACCTAGATCATACACCACAAGCTCCACGCTGGTCTCAGCATATCAGAACATGGCCTGGCTATCTCAAGGACATTGTTTGTTCATCGACAGTGTTTTCAGAATATGTTGTTTTCATACTCTTTTTTTTTTGTTGCATGAACTCTCACAGGACAGGCATTAGGACCCTGCAATAGCTATTCACAGTAGCTGGTTCATGCTGGTTTTGGGACACCATTTTGGCAGTTGCTCTCAAGCACACAGTTAGTTACATTACTCCTGTTTCAGTGAGTCTGTTTATTTACGTACACAACCACCAATCACTATCTAGTATTTTCATTGATAAAAATGGGAACTCTGTTTGTCTGAGCTCCCATTACTATCAATGAGAATATCCCCCTAAATCAAGAAACACAGCACACACAATAAATTTTTAAAAAACACCTCACATATTTAAAATTAATTGAAATTAAATGCAATTAAATGAATTTGAAAAAAATATATTTTTGGATTTTTTTTTTATGTGTTTTAATAGGCCATGTTTCCTACATGAGAACAGTGACTACACTTCAAAAGTACTTCATTGGCTGTACAGCTTTTAGTGAAGTTAATTGACAGATATATATTTGCCATGACACCAGGGATAACTGAAGCAAAAAGTATGTCACATACACCTTCATGTGTGCTTTAGATATATGTAGTAGAATGACTAATGCAGATTTCCAGAGTTTTTTTTTGAGGCTAATAGAATTATAAACATATTCAAAAATAATCTTCTTTACAGTTTTGGGACATCCTTAGGTCCGATACAAATGCAAGTCTTTCTTTTCAATAGTTCAGTTGGCCCTTTCTTTACCTTTGTTGATGCAAATGTGTTTAAAGGTTTGTTGCTTTGATGTGGAAAAAATTGCAAAGTAGCCTTAACTTATAACTGGTATAGATTTGCTTTAATCAAATGGTAAGACACAGACACCAAGGAGTTTGGTGCAGTAATTGAAATGGATGAGCCGTCAAATAAATTGATGCCCGAGACAAATGTGAGAAAAAAATTGTTAAAGCCTTGACAAGACAAGTCAAAGAGCAGCTGAGATCTGAGAGCTGTAACCAAAGGGAACCCTGTGATTTTGAAATGTCTGATTGAATTTCAGTCACAAGCAAATTGCACCAAGGCATTGAAAGAAGTTTCACATACATTGTGGAGAATGAAGAAATTATGCTACAGGCATTTGTAACATTTCCACAAAACATTCCTGGGCTGCAAAACTCTCAGCTTTTTGCTAGCTACTTACTTAATGTAGAAATACAGAAATATTCACAGTGTAAATGTTAGTTATCTGAATTTGAATTCTTTCAAAGCCATGAATTACATAACATCAGACACATTCTATGTCTGTCTGTCATTTGTAGAATACATATCCAAATCCATTCTGTTTATTAAATTAATTTGGCTTTGACACAACCGAATACAATTGGAAAACAGCTAGATGCTCACAAGTTAAAAGCTAGACTGAAAGGTCACTAACACTGTGCCGTCAACAGAAGTACCAAATATTTTTTATGGATTAATTTCATCATCTGCTTTGTAAGAACCATGTCTGGTCATTTCGAAGTAGACACACAAATATAATGTTTTCTTGTGATCAATCTGTGCTCTTTTTGCACAAGTCCTCACCTCTTGCACTTGCCCATAGACTTTCTATGGGCTTTTGCACAGCAAGTTGCTATCAGCCAACTGTCTAAAACACACAACAGCCTCCACAGAGAATCTGGGACCTGTGTGACAGGACAAGCAACTGTGTGTATCTTGTTAACCAATCAGATTGAAAAATCGTTAATGAGCAGCACAGTGTCTGAACCAGGAAGTATTAGTTAGAATAGTGAATTCAATGTCAAATCAGGTACAGAAAGTGAAATGAAGAGAGGAAAAGAAAGATTGGATGAAGAGAGAGAGAGGTAAAATTAGGCAGAAAGAAAAATTTGAATTAAAAAAAAATCTCCAATAATAACTAAAAGCTGAAGGAATGTGACTCCACAATTGTAAAAGTTAATTTTCAGTGCCAGAGAGATTGTTTGGCAGAGACTTTCCATGCTTGTTAAAGGGGCACTGAGTCTGGAATGGACAAGCCCTAACTTTTATTGACGAGTTTAGTCTGTATCGATGCGATAAGTACTGGAACTTCATGCTATTCAATGTATTTAAATGGTGAGTCATACAGCGAGATGCCATTTTTGAGACATTTTTGAAGGAGCAGGTCATCTCGGACAGCAGCATTCCGGATTTCCATTTTCAACTGCGCATGGGTGGTCGCTGGAAGTTGTTGTCCAATTTATACATAAATAGCGGTGAGCGCTGTTAGCCTCACCATTACTTTTACAGCAAAATCCAGTCTATTATAAATAATAAAGTAAATCACTGTTTATGATGCTTCCTCCTTTAAATCGTGGCTTTAAGTTGGGCCTCTGAAACAGGAAGCAATTGCTCGTGCTGAGCAGGTATTTATTTCCAATAATGTAAAGATCTTTAGAATCTTTTTAACTTGAAATACAATGGGCAGTTTTTTGGGCTTTTTGCGTTTTTGCCCATTTTCGGGTGCAATTCATGGCGGAGCGAAAAATTTAGCGCCAGGTTAACATTAGCGCCAGTGTGAGGTACTTTCACCGAATTAAAATTCACGAGCAGCATTATCGTTAACTCCGGCGTTGCACCACAGATTTTGTGCGCCGGAGCCAAAAGTTCCAGCACTGATGCAATCTGCTGTTCTGCGCATACGCAATTTTTTTTTTTCTTCTCGTGCTTCTGGTCTGGTCTCCTGTCGCTAACGCTAATGCTGGGCACGGCCGCGTGCATGCGCAGCAATACGAGAGCTGAATCAGTCATTTCACATTTGGATTTTGACCATGGAGGAGGACGATTCCAGATAGCGTGCCAGGTGATTCAGCCACCAGGCTAATGAAGCTCTAGTGGGAGCTGTGGAAATAAGATGACAGGAGTTATTTCCTCGGGGTGGTTCTAGACCACTAACGTCGATATTTAAGATTTGGAGGGAGATAGCAGAGGAAGTCTCTGCCTCAGACAATGTGGTCAGAAGTTTAATGAACTGACAAGGAGTGAGTACAATTTTAATTCATGCACTCCTTCATTACTGTAAAGTCCTTACTCTACAGTATGAAAGCACATGAGGCACACTCTGGGGACAAGGTCACTCTGTGACTTTAACTCTTTATTCACAGGACTCCAAAGACGATGACCTTGTGTGGGACCTCTCTTTTTATACCTGTGTGATCAGGTAAGGAGTGTCTCCCACAAGTTCGCCCCCTGTGGTCAAGGTGGGCATCTAGGTTGAGTGTATACAGTAATACAGTGGTGTTACATTGTGGTTACATACATGACATCGCCTCCCCCCACAAAGTCTGACTGGGATCATAGGTTTAGTCTTTCAGGTGGTCTACGCTCCCTCGTGGAGCGCCGCAGTTGGGGGCTCTGGTTGTTGGACACTGACGTGAGTGTCTGTCACCTATGGTGATTCCGGCCTGTCCGGGCTGACCTCAGGGACTGTGCATTCTTCTGATTGCTCTTGTTGCTCGTTCACTGGCGGTGTTGTGAGCTCCATCTCATGGTCGTCTTCAGGTTCCTCCGTGTCGATGCTGAACCTTTTTTTTACTTGGTCCAGATGCTTACGGCATATCTGACCATTGTTGAGTTTTACCACGATGAACCTATTCCCCTCTTTGTCAATTACAGTGCCCTCAAGCCATTTGGGCCCCATGGCATGATTGAGGACGAAAACAGGATCATTTATTTCTATACATCTCCCCCTCGCATTACGGTCATGGTACTCGTTTTGTGACTTACACTTGCCCTCAACTATGTCGGTCAGGATTGGGTGAATGAGGGACAACCGAATTTTGAGTGTCCGTTTCATTAGTAACTCTGCGGGCGGGACCCCGTGAGCGTGTGCGGTCGGGATCTATAGGCCAGCAAGAAATACGATAGGCGGCATTGTAGGGAGGGTCCTTGAATCCTGAGCATACCTTGCTTAATGATTTGAACCGCACGTTCTGCCTGGCCATTGGAGGCCGGCTTGAACGGCGCAGTCCTGACGTGGTTGCCCGACATAAACTCTCAGAATTTGTAGCTTGTGAAACATGGGCCATTATCACTAACCCCAGGATGTCCGGCAAGCCATGGGTTGCAGAGATCGCACGTAGGCTTTCCACAGTGGTGGATGACATGTATGAATTCAGAATGATGTATTTGATCGATTTCGAGTACGCATCTACCACAATAAGGAACCTCTTACCCATGAACGGGCCCACGTAGTCAACCATGAATGTGTGACCCTGGCCTGGTGGGCCAGGGCCGCGGGCTGAGCGGGGCCTCCCTGGGGGCATTACCCAGCTGGGCACACGTCGTGCACCTGCGAACAGTGTTCCAGGACTGAATCAATTCCAGGCCACCAAACGTGTGACCGGGCAATGGCCTTCATTCGCTGTGGAGTTCCCTGATGAATGCCTCCATGCCCTTCTGGGGCATAACTACCCGGCTGCCCCATAGTAGGCAGTCGGCTTGGATGGAGAGCTCGTCCATCCGTCTGTGGAACGGCCTGACCTCCTCGGGGCATGTTCCGTGTGCGGGCGCCCAATCTCCAGTCGGGACACATTTCTTAATCAGGGATAGGAGGGGATCTCTGTTTGTCCAGATTTTGATCTGGCGGGCTGTAATGGGGGAGCCTTCGCTGTCAAAGGCATCGACAGCCATGACCCTCTCATCGTTTTGCTCTGCTGCCCCCTCAGTGGTGGCCAGTGGAAGCCTGCTGAGCGTGTCAGCACAATTTTCAGTGCCAGGCCGGTGCCGGATGGAGTCGTCATAAGCAGCCAGCGTGAGAGCCCATTGCTGTATGCGAGCAGATAGCCTTGCTGTCTGACAACAGAGATGTTAATGGCTTGTGGTCCGTCTCTAATTCAAACTTCCTACCAAAGAGGTACCGATACATTTCTTTTACACCATCGACACATGCAAGCGCTTCCTTCTCGACCATCCCATATCCCCGTTCTGCTTGAGAGAGCGACCTGGAGGCATAAGCCACAGGTTGTAGTTGACCCTCAGCATTGCCCTGCTGCAACACACCACAACCCCATAGGACGATGCATCACATGTCAGAACCAATTTTTTACAGGGGTCCTACAGGGTCAACAACTTGTTTGAACAAAGTAGGTTTCGCGCCCGATCTAAAGCCCGTTCCTAACAGTCCCCCCAAAACCAATCGCAACCCTTACGCAGGAGCATGTGCAGCTGCTCCAACAACGTGCTCAAGTTTGGCAGGAAGTTCCCGAAATAGTTCAACAGTCCCAGAATGAACGCAACTCCGATGTGTTGCAGAGCCTGGGAGCTCGTCGAATCGTCTCTGTTTTGGATTTGGTGGGCCGAATCCCATCTGCAGCAACCCTCCTGCCCAGAAACTCAACCTCAGGCGCTAAGAACACACATTTTGACTTCTTGAGTCGCAGGCCTACCCGGTCCAGTCGGTGTAGTACCTCCTCCAGGTTGTGGAGGTGTTTCTCGGTGTCTCGACCCGTGATGAGGATGTCGTTCTGGAATACGATCGTTCAGGAATGGATTTAAGCAGGCTTTCCATGTTTCGTTGAAAAATCGCGGCTGCTGATCGAATGCCAAATGGGCACCTGTTATAAACGAACAGTCCCTTGTGCGTGATGATGGTGGTCAGTAGTTTAGATTCGTCGGCCAGTTCCTGGGTCATATAGGCTGAAGTGAGGTCCAACTTGGTGAGCAGCTTGCCACTTGCCAGCATGGTGAAGAGGACCTCCGCTCTCAGGAGCGGGTATTGATCTTGTAGGGACACCTGATTGATGGTGGCGTTGTAGTCGCCACAGATCCTGACAGAGCCATCCGCTTATAGGACGAGAATGATGGGGCCCACCCAGTCGCTGAATTCAACAGGCAAGATGATGCCCTCTCTCAACAGCCGGTCCAATTCGCTCTCGATCTTTTCCCGCATCACATACGGCACCGCTCTGGCTTTGTGGTGCACTGGCCTGGCGTCCGGGGTGATGTGTATCACTACTTTAGTGCCTTTGAAAGTCCCGACGCCAGGTTGGAATAGTGAATCGAATTGTTGTCGGACTTGTGAGCACGAACTTCGCTCCACAGATAACATTGCATGAACATCCCCCCATTTCCAGTTCATCTCGGCTAACCAGCTCCTCCCCAACAGTGCAGGACCATTGCCCGGGACAATCCAGAGCGGCAGCCGATTCACTAACCCATTGTGTGTGACAGCCAACATTGCACTGCCTAGCACCGGAATGATTTCTTTAGTGTAAGTCCGTAATTGTGTCTCAATAAGTGCTAATTTGGGTCTACTGGCTTTAAGTGGCCATAGCTTCTCAAATTGCTGAATGCTCATGAGTGACTGGCTGGCTCCAGTATCCAGCTCCATGCATACTGGGATACTGTTTAATAAAACCCTCATCATCATTGGTGGTGTTTTGGTGTATGAACTGTGAATATTCGCCACATGGACCCGCTGAACCTCGGCATCCATCGATTTGCTCCAAAAGTCATCCTGTCTCAAAGAACCTTCTTCTGCTCCATCTGCCTCATATATTAGTCTGGTTGCAAACTTCCTGCACATTCGAGCTAAGTGGTCACTGAGATTGCAATTCCTGCAGACAAACTGCTGAAATCTGCAAAATCTAGCTTAGTGTTTTCCCCCACACCTCCAGCATGAGTTAACGTTTCCATTGTTGGGAACAAAGGGACGATGGCCAGGCATTCCATGCTGATTGTCCCTTTGACTGCTCTTAAGTACCTATTAGTGGGTGTCAATGGCCCCATCCTGGGCCTCATTGTCCACTGTAATGGTGTGAATGTCCGTTCAGCCTGCCATTATCTCTGTTGAAGTCCTACTCTGGGGTTTATTGCTGCCTGGGGAATGTCGGACTGCCCCTGCCTGCCTGCGGGGCTCTGAGTTGCATTGATGATGTTGACTCCCTGATCCATCGTCGCGTTAGAGGCAGAATTGCGCACGTATATTATTTTTGTCTCTTCCTCCCCCACCGTAAAATTTTGAGCTATCAACGCCACCGCTTCCAAGGTCAAATCCTTGGTCTCAATTAATTTGTCCAAAATTTCCTCATGACCGATGTCCTCGATAAAGAAGTCCCTTAGCATCTCCCCCCTGCAGGCATCTGTGAACTTACAGAGGCTGGCTTAATGCCGGAAGTCCACTACGAAGTCCGGTATGCTCTGTCCTTCACGATGTCGATGGGTGTAGAATCTGTGTCGGGCCATATTTATGCTACTCGCCGGTTTGAGGTGCTCCCCGATCAATTTGCTAAGTTCTTCAAAGGTTTTGTCTGCCAGCTTTTCGGGTGCTAGTAAGTCCTTCATGAGCGCGTAAGTCTTTGGTCCGCAGCTGGTCAAAAGACGAGGCCTTCGCTTGTCGGCCGCTGCAGCCCCCAGCCATTCTTTCATGACAAAGCTTTGCTGAAGCCTCTCGACAAAATCGTCCCAGTCTTCCCCAACACAGTACCGCTACTGGTGGCCATTCTCGTGGGTTGTGAATTCCCGTTTCTCGTCGCCAATGTAAAGTCCTTACTCTACAGTATGAAACCACACGAGGCACATTCTGGGGACAAGGTCACTCTGTGACCTTAACTCTTTATTCACAGGACTCCAAAGACGATGACCTTGCGTAGGACCTCCCTTTTTATACCTGTGTAATCAGGTAAGGAGTGTCTCCCACAAGTTCACCCCTTGTGGTCAAGGTGTGCATCTAGGTTGAGTGTATACAGTAATACAGTGGTGTTACATTGTGGTTACATATATGACAATTACTTCAATTAAAAATCTGATATACAATTTGTTCTCATGCTGTTGGTTCCTCTCAGCACTCTGTGGGTTGCCTCCTAAAATACATGTCACATAGGTAGGCTTAGTTCGGCACCCTATTTGCCATGAATGATCTTTACACATTATTAAGATTGCTTTGTGAGATCTCATAGGATGGCTCCCCACTTCAATGTACTCCTGATGAACTATGTGAAACTTCCAAGGCATTAAACAGAGGACTCTATTACATTCAGTCAGCATGGTTTAAGTGTTTTGGTGGCTATCTGTGACACAGAGCAGATGGACCCTCTTGTAACCATTCCCATTTTCATCTTTGCAGGCCAAGAAGTCTTATAATCACCGCGAGCAGATGCGGATAGGTGGCGGTCCGCCTCAGACACTGCCACTGACTGACATTGAGGACAGAGTGGCAGGCCTCATCGACATCACTGATTGGGCAGCTGTCACTGAGGGCACTGACCCTTGCTCGGATACTGAGGGTAAGTCCTGCACTCTCCCTGGGCTGGATTGGGGCAATGTCCTGCAGTACTTCTGGAATGGGGTTGGGGCAATGTCCTGCAGTGTCTCTGGATTAAATATAATGTAGTAGCACCAGTCCTTAAAATGAGCCTGTGTTATGTGACCTTCCTCATGTCACCCTGCCCCCTCCCCTGCTGCTAACCACTCATCTGTTGTTTTCTACTTCCAAATGACCAGTCACAGGTGCAGCATCCCTCAAGGGACCCCTCCATGTCAGGCCATCGTCTGGAGGAGGAGGGAGAGGAGGATACGGATGAGCCGACTCCCGCGCAGCATCAATCGACCCCAGCTCCACCATCGGTACTCAGCTCCTCGGGGTTCGAGGATTGTGAGGCTCCTGGGACTAGTGGGGTCGAATCCCGCAGGCCATCTCTCCGGAGGGTGAGTCGGCAAAGTCAGTCTGCTGACAGACAGGCAGACGTGGAACTGGACATGGTGGGAATGTCAGGGAGAGCATCCAAATCAGCCGTCAGCTCCTTGATATCTTGGGAAGGATTCCCATGAGCATTGTCAGTCTGAAAGTGATGATTATGGAGGGAGGGTTGCAGATTGTCAGTGTGAGCCGTGATACCAGCGAGGCCATCAATGCCCACAGGAGGCTGGTGCCCTACATCAGTGACAGTGGAGTCCCGGAGAGTGTGGTGCGTCACTGGCACAAGCTCTGCTTCAGCTTGGGCAGGTGATGCAGTCCATGCCTGCCTCCATACTCTCTGCATTCCCCACTGTCACATGGGGAAGTGACGGTTCCGAAGCAAGCCAGCATGGTGTTAGTTTACATCGTCCGCGACTAAGTGGCTCCAGGGATATGGGAGGTCGTGCCTTTGGATGACAGCATTCCATCTCCCCCTACTCAGTCATCAAACAAGCATCAGCAATGGTTGTCACCCAAACCACCTGGGACTAGCGCCGCTGATGAAGAGGCTAGTCAGTCAGAAGCCGGGCCTTCCATGCCTCTAGCTGGTCCAGTGCATCCCCAGACGGCATCTCTCCCCCCAACACAGCAGCACTCTGGCAGCCTTACTGCACGCCATCTTGGTGCCACTTTGAGCAAGAGCAGCAGGCAAGGGAGGGGGATGAAGGGAAGGGGGGCAAAAGACGATAGGAAAAAATAATGGGGCAGGATATGATGTTGCTGCATTATGTAGTGGATGCTGGATGGATTGTATGTTTTATGTTACAGTATCATTATGTTACAGTATCACACTGGAATATGTTGTTGATTCTGAATGCATCGTATGTTTTACGTTACAGTATTATTATGTTACAGATTGTTACAGCATCACACTAGATTATGTTCTGATAATGTTGTTGAATTATCACATTGCTGGATGCAGCTTATTTTATTTAAGTTTCAATGAAGGTTACAACGTTTACAATGTTACAATGTTCAGTAAATATTTTCTTTACCTTAACCATTTCTGTGTAGTGTCTCATTTGCAGAATAAGAGGGGGAGTAGTCAACATGGTGGGATAAAATGGCCCGGCAACGCTCAAACATGCCGTTCACTCTTTGAGCAAAGCATTCAATTATGAGCTGCTGATATAAGGCTTTTGCAGCGGTGAAATCTCCACGCTGTCTCCCCTGTAATTGTGGTGGTGGTGGTTGTTATGTATGTGAACCTGTAAATACCATGTCTAACCACCAGAGGACTTATCCCCTGGAGTCCCAAGGGATCCCACAATCCCTTGGGAGCACCTATATATAAGGAGCCTCACAGGCTGGAGAGGCACTCTGAGATCTGTAATAAAGGACTACGGTCACACTTTACTTTGAGCTTGCAGTATCTAGTCTGACTCTGTATTCAAGACATAACAACTGGTGACGAGATACAAATGACGAACCCCAACGCAACAAAGCAGAGAACCGTGGGCATCCTGGAGAAATTTTCGGAAGGAGATGATTGGGAAACCTTCGTGGAGTGACTCGACCAATACTTCATGGCCAACGAGTTGGAATGAGAAGCAAACGCTGCCAAATGAAGGGCGATCCTCCTCACCATTTGCGGGGCACCAACGTATAGCCTCATGAAAAATCTGCTCGCTCCAGCGAAACCTACAGACAAGTCATACGATGAGTTGTCCACACTGGTCCGGGAGTATCTAAACCCGAAGGAAAGCGTTCTGATGGCGAGGTATCAGTTCTACATGTTCAAGATGTCTGAAGGTCAGGAAGTGGCGAGCTACATCGCCAAGCTAAGGCACTTTCAGGACATTGTGAATTTTCAGGACACTTGGAGCACATGCTCAGAGACTTCTTTGTATTTAGCATTGGCCATGAAGTAATACTTCGCAAACTTATTACTGTAGAGACCCCAACCTTGAGTAAAGCCATAGCGATAGCCCAGGCATTTATCGCCGCCAGTGACAATACCAAACAAATTTCTCAGCACACGAGTGCTGCTGCAAGTACTGTGAAGAAAGTAACGTTGTTTTTGAATCGAAATGTACAGAGCAGGACTTACATGCCTGCAGCTGCATGTCTGCAGATGAATCAGAGTCCACCATCAAGGATGATGAATCCAAGGCCATTAACACCTTGTTGGCACTGTGGGGATGATCCTCATTTCCATTCATGCCGCTTCAAAGGATACGTTTTCAAGGGCTGTGGAACAATGGGACACCTCCAACGTATGTGCAGGCGAGCTGTAAACCCTGCTAATCCTGCAAACCACCATGTTTCAGAGCAGGACAGATCCATGGTGGATCATGATGAACCAGAGCCTCGGACCAAGGAGGCAGAGGTATATGGGGTGCACACATTTAACACGAAGTGTCCCCCGATAATGCTGAAGGTTGAATTAAATGGACTCCCGGTGTCCATGGAGCTGGACATGGGCACAAGCCAGTCCATAATGAGCAAAAAGACTTTCAATAAATTGTGGTGCAGCAAGGCCTCAAGGCCAGTCCTGACTCCCATTCGTACTAAACGGAGAATGTATACAAAGGAACTGATTCCTGTAATCGGCAGTGCTACAGTAAAGGTCTCCTCCAATGCAGTGGTGCACAAGTTATTATTCTGGGTGGTACTGGGCGATGGCCCCGTGCTGTTTGGCAGGAGCTGGCTGGGAAAGATACGCAGGAACTGGGACAACGTCCGAGCGCTTTCGTTTGTCGATGACACCTCATGTGCCCAGGTCCTAAACAAGTTCCCTCACTGTTCGAACCAGGCACCGGGAAGTTCCAAGGAGCAAAAGTGCAGATCCATTTGATTTCGGGGGCCCAACCCATCCATCACAAGGCGGGAGCAGTACCTTACATGAGAGAGAGGGTGGAGATCGAGCTGGACCGGCTGCAACGAGAGGGCATCATTTCGCCGATCGAATTCAACGAGTGGGCCAGTCCGATTGTTCCAGTCCTCAAGAGGGATGGCACTGTCAGAATCTGTGCTGATTACAAAGTAACTATCAATCATTTCTCACTGCGGGATCAATACCCGCTACCAAAGGCAGACAACCTATTTGCGATGCTGGCAGAAGGGAAAAACGTTCACGAAGCTGGATTTGACCTCGGCCTACATGACGCAGGAGCTGGAGGAATCATCGAAAGGCCTCACCTGCATCAACACGCACAAAGGTCTCTACATTTACAACAGGTGCCTGTTTGGGATTCGATCGGCCATGGCGATATTCCAAAGGAACATGGAAAGCTTGCTGAAGTTGGTCCCGCGCACTGTAGTCTTCCAGGACGACATCTTGGTTACAGGTCGGGACACCGTCGAGCACCTGCAGAACCTGGAGGGGGTTCTTAGTCGGCTTAATCTTGTGGGGCTCGGGCTAAAATGCTCATAGTGCGCTTTCCTGGCACCTAAAGTGGAGTTCCTGGGGAGAAGAATCGTGGCGGACGACATCAGGCCCACCGTTTCAAAGACGGAGGCAATCAAGAAAGCACTGAGACCACAGAACGTGACGGAGCTGCGGTCGTTTCTAGGACTCCTGAGCTATTTTGGTAACTTCTTACCGGGTCTTAGCACACTGTTAGAACCCTTGCACTCTTTACTGCGTAAATTAGATGAATGGGTATGGGGTAAAAGCCAAGAAAATGTCTTTGAGGCAGCTCGGAAGCTGCTATGTTCAAACAAATTGCTTACGTTGTACAATCCATGTAAGCGTTTGGTCCTAGCATGTGATGCATCATCGTACGGGGTCGGGTGTGTATTGCAACAAGCTAATGAATCTGGGAAATTGCAACCGGTTGCTTATGCATCCAGAAGTCTGTCTAAGGCCGAGAGGGCCTACAGCATGATCGAAAAAGAAACGTTAGCATGTGTTTAGGGGGTAAAGAAAATGCATCAATATCTGTTCGGGCTCAAATTTGAATTGGAAACCGACCATAAGCCACTTATATCCCTCTTTTCTGAAAGCAAGGGGATAAATATGAATGCACCGGCCCGCATCCAGAGATGGGCGGTCACATTGTCCGCATACAACTATGCCATCCGCCAAAGCCAGGCATAGAAAACTGTGCCGATGCTCTCAGTAGGCTGCCATTGCCCACCACAGGGGTGGAGATGGCACAGCCTGCAGATTTAGCATTTGAGAGTGAGCAATCACCTGTTACCGCCCGACAGATTAGAACCTGGACAAGCCAGGACCCCTTACTGTCCTTAGTATAAACTGTGTGCTCCACGGGAGTTGGTCTAGTGTCCCATTAGAGATGCAGGAAGAAATAAAGCCGTACCAGCAGTGCAAAGATAAAATGTCTATACAGGCAGACTGCCTCCTATAGGATAATCGGATAATGGTGCCAAGAAAGGGCAGGGACACTTTCATTAGTGATCTCCACAGCACCCACCCAGGCATTGTAATGATGAAAGCGATAGTCAGATCCCACATGTGGTGGCCCGGTATCGATGCAGACTTAGAGTCCTACGTGCACAAATGTAATGCATGTTCACAGTTAAGCAATGCACCCAGGGAGGTGCCACTAAGTTTATGGTCCTGGCTCTCCAAACCGTGCTCCAGGGTCCACGTCGACTATGCAGGCCCATTCTTGGGAAAGATGTTCTTAGTGATTGTAGATGCATACTCCAAATGGATTGAATGTGTGATAATGTCGGCAAGCACGCCCACTGCCACCATTGAAAGCGCTGCCACCATTGAAAGCCGATGGGCCATGTTTGCCATGCATGGCCTGCCTGATGTCCTTGCAAGTGACAATGAGCCATGCTTTACCAGTGCTGAGTTCAAGGAGTTCATGACCCGCAATGGGATCAAACATGTCACATCTGCCCCATTTAAACCAGCATCCAATGGTCAGGCAGAACGAGCAGTTCAAACAATCAAGCAGAGCTTGAAAAGAATAACTGAAGGCTCACTGCAGACTCGCTTATCCCGAGTCCTGCTCAGTTACCGCACAAGATCCCACTAGCTCACTGGGATCCCTCCTGCTGAATTGCTCATGAAAAGGGCACTTAAGACAAGGCTCTCGTTAGTCCACCCTGATCTGTACGAACAGGTAGAGAGCAGGCGGCTTCAACAGAATACATATCATGAGCGCGCAAATGTGTCATGCAAAATTGAAATAAATGATCCTATATTTGTGTTGAACTATGGACAAGATCCCAAGTGGCTTGCTGGCACTATTTTGGCCAAAGAGCGGAGTAAGGTGTTTGTGGTCTAACTCTCAAATGGACTCACCTGCAGGAAACACTTGGACCAAACCAAACTCAGATTTATGGACTATCCAGAGCAATCCCACAATAGACTCCACCTTTTTCGACCCTCCAACACATACACAAGTGGCAACCGACTCAGCGGTTGACCACGAAGCAGAACCCATCACCCGGAGCAGCCCAGCAAGGCCAGTTGCGCAGCAGTCTAGCGAGGGCCCAAAACCAGCATTGCACCGAGACGAGCAACCAGGGAAAGGAAGGCCCCAGATTGACTCACATTGTAAATAGTTACACTATTGACTTAGAGGGGGGCGGGGGGTGTAATGTTGTTATGTCTGTGAATCTGTAAATACCAATCCTACAATCCCTTGGGAGCACCTATATATAAGGAGGCCTCACAGGCTGAAGAGGCACTCTGAGATCTGTAATAAAGGACTACGGTCACACTTTACTTTGAGCTTGCAGTATCTAGTCTGACTCTTTATTCAAGACATAACAGTGGTGATGGCATGGGTTTCTTGCCTGGATCATCTTCCTCATCTTCCTCCTCCTTCTCTTCTTCCCCTTTCTCCTGAGGTGGTCCTGCAATCCCCATTGGCAAGTACTGACCCCTCATGATTGCTAGGTTGTGTAGCATGCAGCACACCACAATTAACTCAGAGACCCTGAGGGGAGTATTGCAGGCAGCCTCCAGAATGGTCGAGGCATCGGGAGCACTGCTTGAGCACTCCAATTGTCTGTTCGACAATATTGCGTGTGGCTGCATGGCTCTCATTATAGCGCTGCTCGGCTTCTGTCTAAGGTTTCCAGAGGGGGGTCATGTACCAGGTGGCAAGGCCATAACCTTTGTCCCCGAGCATCCAGCTCTGACCTAGTGATTGACGCTGGAACATGCATGTGAGTGGAATCCCTTTCAGATTTGGAAAACCTCTGCATTCTGTAAAGGTGCTCGCAGGGTGATGTGTGTACAGTCAAGGGCACCCTGAACCTTGGGGAAGCCAGCAAATTGTCCAAAACCTATAGCCCTCTCATTTTGGGTCTCCCTGGTCATTGAGAAGTTTATGAAGTCCATTCTGTGTGCGTACGGTGCATTAGTTACCTGGAGAATGCAGCAATGTGTAGTGTGCAGCGAGATGGAACATATGTCCCCCACTGGTGCTTGAAAGGAGCCGGAGGCATAGAAGGCAAGCTGGAAGATGGCTTATTGTTGATCATTTGCAACGTAATTGGAGCGGTCGCAGACTTATGGGGAGGAGGTCTTACCCCCCGTTAATTTACAGGGAACATCGCTAATACGTAAGAAAATAAGAACATAATAAATAAGAGCAGGAGTAGGCCATTTGACCCTTCGAGCCTGCTCCACCATTTAATAAGGTCATGGCTGATCTGATCATGGACTCAGTTTCAATTCCCCTTTACCTCAACGGGCAGTGCAGTCCTATTGCCGCTGGTAGGCTGTAGTTCTGCCTGTATGAGCTGGCATATCTCTGTGACCATCTCTTTTCAGAAGCGCAGCCTTCTAACTCACTATGCCTCAGCGAGCTGGGATAAAGGGTTATGGGGAGTGGGCAGGAAATTGAAGTTGAGTCCATGATCAGATCAGCCATGATCTTATTAAATGGCGGAGCAGGCTCGAGGGGTCAAATGGCCTACCCTTGCTCTTGTTTTCTTATGTTCTTATGTATTAGCGATGTTCCCTGTAAATTAATGGGGGTAAGACCTCCTCACCATAGGTCTGTGACCGCTTCAATTACGTTACAAATGATCAACAATAAGCCATCTTCCAGCTTGAAGCCATATGGCAATAGCAGCCAGGATGAACAGCTCCCAACCTAGCATGGCCGCCATCTTTTAAAATGTCCTTAAATGTCCTTTATAAAACAAACTAGAAACTCGCATATACTTCACATTCAAAAGTATGCAGTAACACAGTGGTCTTCTCCCAATTCATTTCATTGCTCACAACTGAGACTTTCTCCTTCGCTTTCAACATGGCGCCGTTAGTGCCCGGTGCATCCTGGATCCGTCTGGTTTTTCTGGGCGGTTCCTCGGGCGGATGCTAAATCAGGCAAAATGCTCGAAAGTTCCGCCCGGGGTGCTATCGCAGCGATGCACGATGATTTGCATCATCCCAACGGTCAAGACATTGGCGGGGCGGTAAGTTTTAACACTGTCACAAAACCATTGCTGAAAGTTCCATCCGGCCACAAAATCTTGTGTACCTCGTTTCATACCCAAAAAAAATCTTTTTTTTCGCATTGCTGAGGTGCTAAATGGGGCGCAAATCAGCTGAAAATCCAACCTAATATCTAGTTTTCAAAAGTCTGACAGCTTTAAGAATTGCCCAAGGTGCTTGTTACTTTCATATGAATTAGACTACAAACTGTAAAAAAACTGACGGGTGTGTACAGCATGTCAACAATGAGAGAAATTGTATACTGTTTGTAAAAGCACACAGCTTATAGATGGGTTCCTTTCCTATGTCCAACATACGATTTACCCAGTCTATAATGTATATTTACAGGAACTGACACATGGTCAGTCAAGTCATAGAATACCAAACAGAAATGAATTATCAGCTTTTACAAGTATGGTCTGATATTTTAGCTGAAAGGATGGAGCTGTCCATGCAATTTCCTTATCATGACCAGCACTGATAACACAGTGTGCTGCATCAGCGGGAGACCTGCTTAGACAAAAGAAAGCTAGGAAATGGCAATTTATTTCCCAGTAGCTGTCACTGCTTTTATACTTTATTCACTGTTGTTAAGAATTCATGCTTCATAGCTACTTTTGTATTGGCTCTAATCAACATTAATCTTTTTTTCAGGATTAAGAGAGAGAAATTGGTCTGATTTGCATCTCCCATTAGCGCCTGCAGGGGGCAGTAAAGGGACACCAAGGGGTTACCGACCGGGCGCGTCGAAATCACCGACGCCCGCGAACTTCCCTGGTGGTTTTGCACTGGCGCTAACACTTAACACCTCACTCTCAAACGTAGATCGTGATGTCATCCGGTGCACAGCGCCCTGTTACCGCCCTGGATGTAATATTCGCTTCCACCCCCTGTAGCATCGCCGGGTGTCAACAAACCTTGGCTGGACGATTGGGGAGTGATATTTAAAGGCAGCAGTGGTTAAGTAGGGCAAAATTTATTTATCTCCCCAGTCTGGTGCCTCCTGCTTTCTTTTGCCCCTGCAATTCCTCAGCCCCACTCTCTCTTAGATTGCTTGGGGCTGCTATGCATGTAGCGTAGATGCCGTGGCCCAACAGCTACAGCCTGAAGATTCATTCAATGCAGCATTGGCCCTTCCTTTAAGGAAGGGAAGAAGCCTGTAAAGACGGCAGCGCTACCCCGAACATTGGTCAGTGCTCTGCCGATACCGCCCTTCTCACTCCCTTTAGTGCTCTAAGGGAAGTGGTAGCATTTGATTTAGCACTTCACTTCCCTTTTGGAGTGCTAAAATGCTAGTTCCCAGCAGAAGAAAATCTTTACCACCCGCCGATACTTCTGCGCTCCCTGAAAGTTATTACCGCAAATGGGCGCCAGGCAATTTCTAGCCCTAAGTTCCACAATACCTGATAAACACAGAAAGGGCATGTTTGATGAACACATACATATACAAACACACATATAAGTAAAATGAGGTATACTAGGTATATAGGTATTTCGTATATAATCAGCCAGAAGAAAAACTCCTTGAATTTATCAAAAAATTCATCAAATGCAAGGAAGGAATAAACTATATGAAGGACAGAAAATCTATTGAAGTGAACAGACAGACTAATTGCATAGCCTACAGGAGTCCACAGCAAGAACTTTGTCACAAAAGCAATTTGAGATCAGCTGGAATGATCTGATTCATGACCTTTGAGGAAGGGTAGCTGATTTTAAAAAAGAAATCTGAGCGATTTTCTCTTCACAGCAATGTTAAAGGTAACATTTTGAACCAATGTTAATATCAATAGCTGATGTACTAGTGACAAGTTAATATAGCAAAGACACTCCTAATTAGGGTTTTGTATTATTCGGAGAAAATAAATGACGGCTGGGACCGTGCTCTAAAAGGGTGGGAACAGAGCGGCTGAGTATAAAAGGGCGGGGAGACTCCGATTCAAAACTAACAACAAAAGAAAAAAAAACAAAGAGTGATGTCACAGGAGAGCAGGTAGGTGATTGGCTGGTGAGTATTACAGCTTTTCTTTGCTTTCTAAGTTAGGGAAAGGGGTTAAATTAAGAGCTAAGAAACTGTAACTTGCTAGTACTTACTAAATTAATAACTTAATATATAAAATAATTAAACAAAACAAATATCAATTGAATCAAAGATTTTGTTAATTTACTAATAAATAAAACAAGGTTAAAGATAGTGGGGCAGGTGTTGTGTCGTAACTGCATGTGGGAGCTGGCAGAGAGCATCGTGATCCCGAACAACCACTTCTGCAGTAAGTGTCTGCAGCTCGAGCAACTTCAGCTCAGAGTTGTTGAGTTGGAGTACGAGCTACAGACATTGTGATGTATCAGGGAGGGAGAGTTACCTGGACACTTTGCTCCAGGGGGCAACCATATCTTTAAGGTTCAATAGTACTTTAGAGATAATCAATGGATAGGGACAGGAGGGTGTGACTGTGAGTCAGGAAGGTATGGAGACCCAGGATGCAGTGACAGAGGAGCCTCGGCCCTTGACCCTGTCCAACAGGTACGAAGTAATTGCTCCCTGTATGGATGAGGAAAAGGACTTCAAGGAGGATGGGCAAACTGACCACGACACTGTGGTACAGGGTACCATCCAGTGGGGGGAGAAGGAAGGAATGTGGTAGTGGTAAGGGACAGTATAGCCACGGGGATTGATACTGTTCTCTGCAACCACAACAGGGAGTTCCAGAGGTTGTGTTGCCTGCCTGGTGTGAGGGTTAAGGATATTTCCTTGTGGCTGGAGGAAGTGGAGGAAGTGCATCTGGGAGGGCGCTGAGCACCTCGAGTCTCATCACCGAGAACATGCAGAAATCAAGCGCAGGCAGCGGAAAGAGCGTGTGGCAAACCTGTTGTACTCACCCCTTCCCTCAACGACTATCTGTCCCACCTGTGACAGGGACTGTGGTTTTCGTATTGGACTGTTCAGCCACCTAAGAACGCATTTTAAGAGTGGAAGCAAGTCTTCCTCGATTCTGAGGGACTGCCTATGAAGATGATGATGATGATGGTGACTGGAGAAGAACTTGGAGTTGGAGGGGGAGGTTTCAGTTGTCATAGTCCATGTAGGAACAAATGACATAGATAGAACTAAGAATGAGGTTCTACTGAGGGAGTTTGAGGAGCTGGGGTCTAAATTAATAAGCAGACCATAGGGTAATAATCTCTGGATTATTACCTCAGCCCCGAGTAAATTGGTATAGGGTCAAGCAGATCAGAGAGTTAAATGCATGGCTCAAAAAGTGGTGTGGGAGGAAGGGGTTAAAATTCATGGGGCATTGGCACCAGTACTGGGGAAAGAGGGAGCTGTTCCATTGGGAAGGACTCCACTTAAGCGGGTTGGGACCAGCGTTCTGGTGCATTGAATAACTAGGGCTGTAGATAGCACTTTAAACTAGAAAATGGGGGGGAGCAGTCAGGTGAGGAGAAATGTAGATATCTAAAGTGAAAGGTGCATTGGCAATAGAGCAGTATAGTGATTTGAGTAAAAATTCGCAGAGTGTGGCAGGAAGGGACAAAGCATTTAATGGTAGCAGTGCAGCAAGAATAAGGTCAAAACAGGGAATAATGGTAACAAAAAATGTATTATAGGCTCTTTATCTGAATGCACGGAGCATTTGTAATATGATAGATGAACTAGTGGCACAAATAGAGATAAATGGGTTTGATCTAATAGCCATTACAGAGATGTGGTTGCAAGGTAACCAAGGTTGGGAACTGAATGTTCCAGGATACTTGACGTTTCGAAAAGACAGACTGAATGGTAAAGGAGTGGGTGTGGCCCTGATAAAAAAGGACATAAGGACAGTAGAGAGAAAGGATTTGGGCTCGGAAGATCAGGATGTAGAATCAGTAAGGGTGGAGATAAAGAATAATAAGAGGCAAAAAAACACTGGTGAGAGTAGTATATAGGCCCCTAACAGTAGCTATACCGTTGGACAGAATATTAATCAAGAAATAGTAGGAGCTTATAACAAAGGTAATACAATAATCATGGGTGACTTTAATCTTCACAAGTCAAATCACAAGAACAAATCAAATTGGTAAAGGTAGTCTGGAGGAGTTCATGGAATACATTCAGGACAGTTTCCCAGAACAATACGTCATGGAACCAACCAGGGAATGGGCTATTTTCGATCCTGTATTGTGTAATGAGAAAGGGTGAATTAGTAATCTCATAGTACAGGATCCTCTAGGGTAGAGTGATCATAATATGATAGAATTTCACATTATTTTGAGAGTGACTTGCCTAAGTCCAAAACTAGAGCCTTAAATTTAAATAATGCCAATTACATAGGTATGAAGGGCGGGTTGACTAAGGTAGATTGGAAGAATTGATTAAAAGTTATGGCAATCGATAAGCAATGGCTAGCATTTATAGAATTATTTCACAATTTCATAATTCTTAACATAATTCCATTGAGAAACAAAAACAACAACTCCACAGGATACGTGATCCATCCTCGCCTAATTAAAGAAGTTAAGGATAGCATGAGATTGAAAGAAGAAGCTTCTAATGTTGTGAAGAATATTAATAAGCCTGAGGATTGGGAGAGTTCCAGAAAGCAGCAAAGGATGACCAAAAAATTGATAAAAGGAAAAAATAGACTGAGAGAAAACTAGAAACAAATATAAAAACAGATTGTAAGAGCTTCTACAAGTATGTAAAAAGAAAGAGAGTAGCAAAAGTAAACATTGGTCTCATAGAGACTGAGGCAAGAGAAATTATTATGGGGAATAAGGAAATGGCGGAAATGTTAAACAAATGTTTTGTATCTGTCTTCAAAGAAGAAGACACAAAAAACGTACCTAAAATAGTTAGGAACCAAGGGTCTAATGAGGGCGAAGAACTTAATAGAAACATAGAAACATAGAAATTTACAGCGCAGAAGGAGGCCATTTCGGCCCATCATGTCCGCGCCGGCCGACAACGAGCCACACGGCCCTCGATCAGCAGCCCTGAAGGTTACATATAAACCTATGAACAATGAACAATGACGGACAGGTAAAGAGCATCCAGTCCACCTCACACAACTGCGATACCCCATGTATCACAGCATTTTACACTCCACCCCACCCGGAGCCATGCGATCTCCTGGAGAGGGAAAAAAATAGATAAAAGCCCAAGCCATCTGGGGAAAGAAATCTGGGAAAATTCCTCTCCAACCCATCCAGGAAATCAAAACTAGTCCAGGAGATCATATTGGATTCCATGATGTACTTACCATCATGTCTGTGCCAGCCAACAAGAGGCTATCCAGTCTAATCACACTTACCAGCTCTAGGTCCGTAATCCTACAGGTTACGACACTTCAAGTGCACATCCAAGCACCTTTTAAATGTGGTGAGGGTTTCTGCCTCTACCATCCATCCAGGCAATGAGTTCCAGACCCCCACAACCCTCTGCGTGAAGAAGCTTCCCCTCAAATCTCCTCTAAACCTTCCATCAACCAACTTAAACCTATGCCCCTTGTAATTGACCCCTCCACCAAGGGAATTAGGCTCTTGCTATCCACTATATCTAGGACCCTCAAAATGTTATACACCTCAATGAGATCTTCCCTCAGCCTTCTCTGTTCCAAGGAGAACAAACCCAGCCTATCCATACTGTCCTCATAGCTAAGATTTTCCATTCCAGGCAGCATCCTTGTAAATCTCCTCTGTACCTTCTCCAGTGCAATCACATCCTTCCTATAATACGGCGACCAGAACTGCATGCAGTATTTCAGCTGTGGCCTAACCAGTGTATTTTACAATTTAAGCATAACCTCCCTGCTCTTATATTCTATGCCTCGGCCAATAAAGGCAACCATCCTGTATGCCTTCTTAACCACCTTATCCAGCTGGCCTGCTACTTTCAGGGATCTGTGCACAAGCACTCCAAGGTCCCTTTGTTTGTCTACACTTCAAAGTGGCCAACCGTTTAATGTGTATACACTTTCCTTATTCGCCCTCCCCAAGTGCATTACCTCACACTTATCCAAATTAAATTCCATTTGCCACTGTTCTGCCACCTGACCAGTATATTGATATCTTCTTGCAGTCCATGACTTTCCTCTTCATTATTAATCACACAGCCAATTTTAGTGTAATCTGCAAACTTCTTAATAATACTCCCTATATTCAAATCTAGATCATTGAGATATACCATAAAAAGCAAGGGGCCAAGTACTAAGCCCTGCGGAACCCCACTGGAAACATCCTTCCAGTCACAAAAACATCCATCAACCATTATCCTTTGCTTCTTACCTCCAAGCCAATTTTGGATCCAACTTGCCATGGATACCATTGGCTTTTACCTTCATGACCAGTCTGCCATGTGGGACCTTATCAAAAGCTTTGCTAAAATCCATATATACTACATCATAAGTACTATCCTCATCGACCCTCCTAGTTACCTCCTCGAAAAATTCAATCCGGTTAGTCATACACGATCTTCCCTTAACAAATCCATGCTGACTGTCCCTGATTAATCCTTGCCTTTCTAAATGTAGATTTATCCTTTCCTTCAGGATTTTTTTCCAATAATTTTCCCACCACTGAGGTTATGCTGACAGGCATGTAATTACTCAGCCTATCCCTTTCTCCCTTCTTAAACATGGGTACCACAATAACAGTCCTCCAGTCCTCTGGCACAATACCTGAATCCAAAGAGGACTGGAAAATGATGGTCAAAGTCTCTGCTATTTTTCTCTTGCTTCACTCAATTTCCTGGGATCAATTTCATCCGGGCCTGGGGACTTATCCACTTTCAAAGCTGCCAAACCCCCCCAATAACTCTTCTCTCACTATGTCTATTTTATCCAGAATGTCACACTCCTCCTCGATAGCAGTATCTACATTGCCCCTTTCCTTTTTGAAAACAGACACAAAGTATTCATTAAAAAGCATACCCAGATCTTCTGCCTCCACACACACATTACCCTCATGGTCTCTAATAAGCCCTACTCTTTCTTTAATTATCCTCTTGCTCTTAATATATTTATAGAACATCTTTGGGTTTTCCTTGATTTTACTTACCAAGAATTTTTCATGCTCTCTCTTAGCATTCCTAATATCCTTTTTAATTTCACCTCTGAATTTCCTATATTATTCCAGAGATTGTACAGTATTAAGCCATCGGTATATGACATAAGCTTCCCTTTTTTCTTTATCCGCCCCTGTAAGTCCTTAGATATCCAGGGGTCTCTAGAATTGTTATTCCCACCCTTTTTCTTTAAGGGCACATGTTTGGCCTGAGCCCTCCGGATCTCCTCCTTGAATGCCTCCCACTGTTCCAACACTGATTAACCTTCAAGTAGATGTTTCCAGTCCACTGAGCTGTTTCTCAACTTAATAAAGTTAGCTTTTCCCCAATTTGGGACTTTTATTCCTGGTCTTTCCTTGTCCTTATCCATAACTACCTTGAATCTGACTGAATTATGGTCACTGGCACCCAAGTGTTCTCCCACTGATAAACCTTACACCTGCCCAGATTCATTCCTCAAAACTAAATCTAGAACCGTGTTGGGCTTGTTACATACTGACTAAAAAAGTTCTCTTGAATGCATTTTAGGAATTCCGCACCCTCTATATCCTTCACACTATACTTGTCCCAATCAATATTAGGATAATTGAAATCTCCTACTATTACTGCCCTATGGTTTTTGGACATCACAGAAATTTGCCTACATATTTGCTCTTCTATCTCCCTCCCACTGTTTGGGGGTCTATAATACACGGCCAGCAGTGTGATCGCCCCTTTATTATTTTTCAGGTCGACCCATATGGCCTCATTTGATGATTCCTCTAACATATCATCCCTCCTCACAGCTGTAATAGTTTCTTTAATCAATACCAGGAGATTACTACCTTGGAGGTCCAACCGTTTAATTTTTCTCCCAGCTACCTAAATTCTGCCTGCTGGACCTCTACCTATGTCATTGGTCCCGATATGGACCACGACCTCTAGCTGTTCAGCCTCTCCCCCCAGAATGCCCTGTATCTGCTCTGTGACATCCTTGACCCTGGCACCAGGGAGGTACCATACCATCCTGGAGTCATGTCTACGGTCACAGAAATGCCTCTCTATTCCCCTAACTATTGAATCCCTTACAACTATAGCTCTTTTATTCTTTGTCCTTCCCCCCTTGTGCAGCTGAGCCTCCCATGGTGCCTTGGACTTGGCTCTGGCTGCACTCCCCAGAGGCACCATTGACCTCACCGCTGCTCACAAGAGAATATCGGTTGGAAAGCGAGATGGACTCGGGGGGGGTGCGGTGGGGGGAACTCCTGCACTACCTGCCTAGCATTCTTCGTCCGTCTTGTGGTCACCCACTTCCCTTCTGCCTGTATGCTTTTAAGCTGCTCAGTGACCACCTCCTAAAATGTGCTAGCCACGTAGCTCTCAGCCTCATGGATGCATCGCAGTGACTCCAGCCGCTGCTCAATCTCTGAAACGCGGAGCTCGAGTAGTTGAAGCTGGAGATAGCTCCTGCACACATGGTTGTTTAGGCTGCACGAAGCATCCATGACTTCCCACATGCCACAGGACATGCACGCCACAGGACTGAGCTGCTCCGCCATCCCTCTAATTAAGCTTATCTGATTATAAAAGTGAAAGAGAGATATTTACCAATCACTTACCTGCCCATCAAGGGCTATGAGCGGGCAGTGGTCGGAAACGCAGTTTGAAGCTGAATCCGAAATCAGCGGGGTGCAAGGAAGCAACGCACTCAGCAGTGGGGCCCGGAGGTCGGTGAGGAGCAGGAGGCCCGGAAGTCGGCAAGGAGCGGGAGGCTCGAAGGTCGGCGATGAGTGGGATGCCTGGAGGTCAGCAAGGAGTGGGAGGCCCGGCAGTCGGCGAGGAGGAATTTCTTCACTCAGAGGGTTATGAATCTTTGGAATTCTCTACTCCAGAGGACTGTGGATGCTGAGTCTCTGACTATATTCAAGGTTGAGATAGATAGATTTTTGGATCTGGGGGAATCAAGGGATATGGAGATCCGACGGGAAATTGGAGTTGAGGTCGATGATCAGCCATGATCTTATTGAGTTGCGGAGCAGGCTCAAAGGACCATTGGGCCTATGCCTGCTCGTATTTCTTACACTCTTATGTTCTTAATTCTGCTTGAGTGGTATTTTCTGAATCTTCTATCAGCCGTGGCTCATTTTGTAGCACACTCACCTCTGAGTCAGAAGGTTGTGAGTTTAAGTCTCACTCTAGACACTTCAACACAAAAATCTAGGCAGACACTCCAGTGCAGTACTGAGGGACCGATGCACTGTCGGAGGTGCCATCTTTCGGATGAGACGTTCAAAAGAAGCTCCATCTGCCCTCTCAGGTGGACATAAAAGATTCCATGGCAGTATTGTGAAGAAGAGCAGAGGAGTTATCCCCGTTGTCCTGGCCAATATTTATTCCTCAACGAACATCACAAAAACAGATTATTTGGTCATTATCATATTGCTGTTTGTGTGACCGTGCTATGTGCAAATTGACTGCCGCAATTCTTACATTTCAACAGTGGCCACACTTCAAAAGTCCTTCATTGGCTGTAAAGCATTTTGGGACGTCCTGAGGCTGTGAAAGGCGCTATATAAATGCAAGTCTTTCTTTCCCCATAGCCCTGTAAAATTTTCCTTTTCAAGTATATATCCAATACCTTTTTGAAAGTTTCTATTGGATCTGCTTCCACCATCCTTTCAGGCAGTACATTTTAGATCATAACAACTCACTGAGTAAAGACATTTCTCTTAATCTCCTCTTTGGTTCTTTTGCCAATGATCTTAAATCTACGTCCTCTGGTTACCAGCCCCCTTGCAGGTGGAAACAGTTTCCCCCTATCTATTCTATCCTAATGCCTTATAATTTTGAACACCTCTAGCGCTCCCATTAACCGTCTCAACAACAACAACAACTTGTATTTATATAGCATCTTTAACGTAGTAAAACGTCCCAAGGCGCTTCACAGGAGTATTATGAGATAAAAAAATTTGACACCGAGACACATAAGGAGAAATTAGGGCAGGTGACCAGAACCTTGGTCAAAGAGGTAGGTTTTAAGGGGCATTTTAAAGGAGGAAAGAAAGGTAGAGAGACAGAGAGGTTTAGGCAGGGAATTCCAGAGCTTGGGGTCTAGGCAACAGAAGGCACAGCCACCAATGACTGAGCGATTATAATCAGTGATGCTCAAGAGGACAGAATAAGAGGAGTGCAGATATCTCGGGGTTATGGGGCTGAAGGAAATTACAGAGACAGGGAGGGGTGAAGCTATGGAGGGATTTGAAAACAAAGATGGGAATTTTGGAATCAGGGCATTGCTTTACCAGGAGCCACTGGAGGTCAACGAGGTCAGAGGTGATGGGTGGAGCAGGACTTGGTGCGAGTTAGGACATGGCCAGCTGAGTTTTGGATCACCTCAAGTTTACGTAGAGTAGATTGTGGGAGGCCAGCCAGGAGAGCAATGGAATAGTGAAGTCTAGAGGTAACAAAGGCATGGATGAGGGTTTCAGCAGCAGATGAGCTGAGGCTGGAGCGGAGAGATGGAAATGTTAGTGGTGGAAATAGGTGGTGTTAGTTATGCTGTGGATATGTGGTCAAAAGCTCATTTCAGGTTTAAATATGACATTAAGGTTGTGAACAGTGTGGTTAAGCCTCGGATAGATGTTGGGGAAAGAGATGGAGTCAGTGGCTAGGGAACAGAGTTTGTGGCGGGGACCGAAGACAATGGCTTTGATCTTCCCAATATTTAATTAGAGAAAATTTCTGCTCATCCACTACTGAATGTTGGACAAGCAGTCTGACAAGTTAGAGACCTGGAGGTATCAAGAGAAGTGGTTGTGAGGTAGTGCTGGGTGTCATCAGCACACTTGTGGAAACTGACACTATGTTTTGACGATGTCGCCAAGGGGCAACATGTAGATAAGAAATAGAAGGGGGCCAAGGATAGATCTTTGGGGGATACCTGAGGTAACGTGGGAGTGGGAAGAGAAGCCGTTGCAGGTGATTCTCTGGCTACAATTAGATAGATAAGAATGGAACTAGGCGAGTGCAGTTCCACACAGCTGGATGATGGTGGAGAGGCGTTGGAATAGGATGGAGTGATTAACTGTGTCAAAGGCTGCAGACAAGTCAAGAAAGACAAGGAGGGATAGTTTGTCTTTGTCACAGTTACAATGAATATTATTTATGGTTTTGATATTAACCATTTCGGTACTGTGGCAGGGGCGGAAACTGATTCGAGGGATTCAAACATGGAATTGCGGGAAAGATGTGCACGGATTTGGGAGACGACAACACAGTCAAGGACTTTGGAGAGGAATGGGAGGTTGGAGATGGGGTGATAGTTTGCAAGGACAGAGAGGTCAAAGGTGGTTTTTTTGAAGAGACGGGTAATGACGGCAGTTTTGAGGGAGAGGGGTTCAGTACCTGAGGAGAGAGAAATGTTAACAAAATGTCAGCTAAAATGGAAGCCAGGAAAGGAAGTTGTGTTGTCAGCAGTTTGATAGAGTTGAGGGAGCAGGAAGTTGATCTCATGGACAACATAAGCTCAGAGATGTCACGAGGGGCGATCGGAGAGATAGTGAAGAAAGATGTGAGGTTAGGGCTAGGGAAGAGAGGATCCTTAAAGGAAGGTTGGCCCGGTGAGCTAGGGGAAGAAAGCAAAGTGGCAGAGGCAACTGATTGGATGGTGTCAATCTTGGAGACAAAGAAGTCCATGATCCCCTCACAGTTATTGTCGGTGGTGCGGGTGGAGATTGGGGGGAGGGGTTTAAGAAGATGGTTAGCAGTGGAGGATAGAAGCCAGTGGTTAACTTTGCATTCCAGAATGATACGGGAATAGTGACCAATTTTGGCAGACGAGAGCAGGGCCCGATAATTCTTTATGTGGTCCAGCCAGATCTGGCAGTGAATTGCGAAACCAGTTTTCCATCTTATCTGTTCAAGTCTGCATTCCTTGGACTTAAGCAAGTGAAGATGAGAACTGTACCAGGAGGAACGGCCAGTGTGAGAGAGAGTAATTGTTTTAGTAGGGACTAGGGCATGAAAGATGGTGGTGAGGGTGTGGTTGAACAGATCAGTAGTTGCAGAAATGTTATGATGAATGGAGGGCCAAAGGCTGGACAGTTGTGTTATGTATGTAAACATTACCAATGTGTAAGACTTACCACCAGGGGGGCGCACCTGTGGGAGACCCAAGGGTCACCTGCACATGATGGGCAAGCAGATATAAAAGGCAGTCAACCATGCTGCTTCCTCACTCTGGAGTTACAATAAAGAGAACAAGGTCATAACAGTTTGAGCTTAAGATATACAGTCTTGTGGAGTTATTCTGAATATAACAATTGGTGACGAGTAACAGATCACGAACTTTCACGCAGTTATGGCTGCCAAAGCTGTACTTGAGAGATTTGTTGAGGGTGAGGATTGGGAAGCCTTCGTTCAATGTCTTGACCAGTACTTCGAGCCAATGAGCTGGAAAAGGAAGAAACCGCAGTCAAGCGCAGGGCGATTCTCTTCACCGTTTGCGGGTCCATGATATATGGCCTCATCAAAAATCTGCTAGCACCAACAAAACCAATGGAGTGGTAGGGGATTCTATTGTCAGGGGAATAGATAGGCGTTTCTGTGGCTGCAATCGAGACTCGAGGATGGTATGTTGCCTCCCTGGTGCAAGGGTCAAGGATGTCTCGGAGCGGCTGCAGGATATTTTGGAGGGGGAGGGTGAACAACCTGTTGTCATGGTGCATATAGATACCAAAGATATAGGTAAAAAATGGGATGAGGTCCTACAAGCTGAATTTAGGGAGCTAGGAGTTAAATTAAAAAGCAGGACCTCAAAGGTAGTAATCTCAGGATTGCGACCAATGCTACGTGCTAGTCAGAGTAGAAATAGCAGGATAGCTAAGATAAATACGTGGTTTGAGGAGTGGTGCAGCAGGGAGGGATTCAAATTCCTGGGATATTGGAACTGGTTCTGGGGGAGGGGGGATCAGTACAAACCGGACGGTCTGCACCTGGGCAGGACCGAAACCAATGTCCTAGGGGGAATGTTTGCTCGTGCTATTGGGGAGGGGTTAAACTAATATGGCAGGGGGATGAGAACCTATGCAGGGAGACAGAGGGAAGTAAAATGGGGGCAGAAGCAAAAGATAAAAAGAAGAAAAGTAAAAGTGGAGGGCAGAGAAACCCAAGACAAAAATCAAAAAGGGCCACATTACAGCAAAATTCTAAAGGGACAAAGTGTGTTAAAAAGACAAGCCTGAAGGCTCTGTGCCTCAATGCGAGGAGTATTCGGAATAAGGTGGATGAATTAACTGCGCAGGCAGCTATTAACGAACATGATATAATTGGGATTACGGAGTCATGGTTCCAGGATAACCAAGGCTGTGAACTCAACATCCAGGGGTATTCAACATTCATGAAGGATAGCCAGAAAGGAAAAGGACATAGGGTGGCATTGCTGGTTAAAGAGGAAATTAATGCAATAATAAGGAAGGACATTAGCTTAGATGATGTGGAATCTGTATGGGTAGAGCTGCGGAATGCCAAAGGGCAGAAAACGCTAGTGGGAATTGTGTACAGACCACCAAACAGTAGTAGTGAGGTTGGGGACAGCATCAAACAAGAAATTAGGGTGCGTGCAATAAAGGTACAGCAGTTCTCATGGACGACTTTAATCTACATATAGATTTGGCTAACCAAACTGGTAGCAATACGATGGAGGAAGATTTCCTGGAGTGTATTACGGATGGTTTTCTGAATCAATATGTCAAGGAACCAACCAGAGGGTTGGCCATCCTAGACTGGGTGATGTGTAATGAGAAAGGACTAATTAGCAATCTTGTTGTGCAAGTCCCCTTGGGGAAGAGTGACCATAATATGGTAGAATTCTTTATTAAGATGGTGAGTGACACAGTTAATTGAGAGACTCGGGTCCTGAACTTAAGGAAAGGTAACTTCGATGGTATGAGACATGAATTGGCTAGAATCGACTGGCGAATAATACTTAAAGGGTTGATGGTGAATAGACAATGACAAACATTTAATGATCACATGGATGAATTTCAACAATTGTACATCCCTGTCGGGAGTAAAAATAAAACGGGGAAGGTGGCTCAACCGTGGCTAACAAGGGAAATTCGGGATAGTGTTAAATCCAAGGAAGAGGCATATAAATTGACCAGAAAAAGCAGCAAACCTGAGGACTGGGAGAAATTTAGAATTCAGCAGAGGAGGACAAAGGGTTTAATTAAGAGGGGGAAAATAGAATATGAGAGGAAGCTTGCTGGGAACATAAAAACTGACTGCAAAAGCTTCGATAGATATGTGAAGAGAAAAAGATGAGTGAAGTCAAACATAGATCCCTTGCAGTGAGAATCAGGTGAATTTATAATGTGGAACAAAGAAATGGCAGACCAGTTGAACAAATACTTTGCTTCTGTCTTCACGAAGGAAGACACAAATAACCTTTCGGAAATAGTAGGGGACCGAGGGTCTAGCAAGAAGGAGGAACTGAAGGAAATCCTTATTAGTCAGGAAATTGTGTTAGGGAAATCGATGGGATTGAAGACCGATAAATCCCCAGAGCCTGATAGTCTGCATCCCAGAGTACTTAAGGAACTGGCCCTAGAAATAGTGTATGCATTGATGATCATTTTTGAACAGTCTATCAACTCTGGATCAGTTCCTATGTACTGGAGGATAGCTAATGTAACACCACTTTTTAAAAAAGGAGAGAGAAAAAGGTAATTATAGACCGGTTAGCCTGACATCAGTAGCAGGGAAAATGTTGGAATCAATTATTAAGGATGAAATAGCAACACATTTGGAAAGCAGTGACAGGATCGGTTCAAGTCAGCATGGATTTATGAAAGGGAAATCATGCTTGACAAATCTTCTAGAATTTTTTGAGGATGTAACTATTAGAGTGGACAAGGGAGAACCAGTAGATGTGGTGTATTTGGACTTTCAAAAGGCTTTTGACAAGATCCCACACAAGAGATTGGTGTGCAAAATTAAAGCACATGGTATTGGGGGTAACATATTGACATGGATAGAGAACTGGTTGGCAGACAGGAAGCAGAGAGTCGGGATAAACGGGTCCTTTTCGGAATGGCAGGCAGTGACTAGTGGGGTGCCGCAGGGCTCAGTGCTGGGACCCCAGCTATTTATAATGTACATCAATGATTTAGATGAAGGAATTGAATGTATTTTCTCCAAGTTTGCAGATGACACGAAGCTGGGTGGCAGTGTGAGCTGTGAGGATGATGCTGCAGGGTGACTTGGACAGATTGTCTAAGTGGGAAAATGCATGGCAGATGCAGTATAATGTGGATAAATGTGAGGTTATCCACTTTGGTGGCAAAAACATGAAGGCAGAATATCATCTGAATGGCGGTAGATTAGGAAAAGGGGAGGTGCAACGAGACCTGGGTGTCATGGTACATCAGTCGTTGAAAGTTGGCATGCATGTACTGCAGTTGGTGAAGAAGGCAAGTGGCATGTTGGCCTTCATAGCTAGGGGATTTGAGTATAGGAGCAGGGAGGTCTTATTGCAGTTGTACAGGGCCTTGGTGAGCCTCACCTGGAATATTGTGTACACTTTTGGTCTCCTAATCTGAGGAAGGACATTCTTGCTATTGAGGGAGTGCAGCGAAGGTTCACCAGACTGATTCCCGGGATGGCAGGACTGACATATGAGGAGAGACTGGATCGACTGGGCCTTTATTGACTGGAGTTTAGAAGAATGAGAGGGGATCTCATAGAAACACATAAAATTCTGACGGGACTGGGCAGGTTAGATGCGGGAAGAATGTTCCTGATGTTGGGGAAGTCCAGAACCAGGGGTCACAGTCTCAGGTTAACGGGTGAGCTATTTAGGACTTCGATGAGGAGAAACTTCTTCACTCAGAGAGTTGTTAACCTGTGGACTTCTCTATCACAGAGAGTTGTTGATGCCAGTTCATTAGATATATTCAAGAGGGTGTTAGATATGGCCCTAATGGCTAAAGGGATCAAGGGGTATGGAGAGAAAGCAGGAAAGGGTTACTGAGGTGAATGATCAGCCATGATCTTATTGAATGGTGATGCAGGCTGGAATGGCCTACTCCTGCTCCTATTTTCTATGTTTCTATATGAAGAGTTGTGCACGCTGGTTTGGGAACATCTCAAGCCAAAGGAGAGCATCTTGATTGCCAGACCACCGCTCCGAGGGCCAGGATGTGACGAGCTATGTCGCCGACTTAAGACGCCTTGCGGGACCGTGTGTATTTGCTGGATTTTTGGGGGAAGTGTTGCGGGACTTTTTCGTGCTGCGAATCGGTCACGAGGTAATTCTTCGCAAACTTCTGTCTGCCGAATCCTTAGATTTGAGCAAGTCTTTCACGATAGCCCAGGCCTTTATGTCCACGAACAATAACACTAAACAGATATCATTGCAGCATCGAAACTCACCGGCAAGTACTGTGCATAAACTTATGCCTTCAGCAGGCAGAACTGTACGTGGCAGGGCCTACATGCCCGCAGAGGTCAGACCTAGGATGACTCCGAGTCCGTTGTGGGGCATGAATGCGAATCCATTAGCACCATGTTGGCTCTGCGGGGGTAATCATCAAGCCCATCAATATCGATTCAATCACCACATGTGCAAGGGCTGTGGAACAATGAGCACCTCCAGCGAATGTGCAGACGTGCTGCGACTCAACACGTGGCAGAGTCGGCAGAAGATGACCAATCCGGCCAGATCACGCTGAACGAGTAAGTGAGGCAACTCAACCCGAGGCTGAAGAGGAAATGTATGGGGTACACACCTTCACTACCAAAATATTAAAAGTCAAATTAAATGGCATTCCAGTTTCCATGGAATTAGACACGGGGGCGAGTCACTCAATTATGAGTCAGAAGGCTTTTGAGAAACTATGGAGCAACAAGGCACAAAGGCCAAAATTAAGCCCGATTCAGACAAAGCTGCGCATTTACACCAAAGAGCTCATACCAGTCATTGGCAGTGCGGCAGTGAAGGTATTGTATGGTGGAGCTGTGCATGATTTACCACTATGGATTGTACAAGTGATGGCCCAATGCTGTTCGGCAGAAGCTGGCTAGGAAAGATCCGATGGAACTGGGACGACATCAAAGCACTGTCTTCGGAGGATGATGCCTCGTGCGCCCAAGTGCTAAAAAAATTCCCGTCATTATTCGAGCCAGGCATTGGCAACATCACAGGCGTCAAAATGCAGATCCATCTAGTCCCTGATGCACGACCTGTTCATCACAAGGCCCGAGCGGTTCCGTACATGATGCGAGAGAAAATCGAGATCGAGCTGGACAGACTTCAACGCGAGGGGAACATACCGCCAGTCGAGTTCAATGAGTGGGCCAGTCCAATTGCTCCGGTGTTGAAAAGCGATGGGACGGTCAGAATCTGCGGGGACTACAAGGTAACGATCAACCGAGTCTCGTTACAAGACCAGTACCCACTACAAAAGCGGATGGCTTATTTGCAATGCTAGCAGGGGGGAAGTCGTTCACCAAGCTGGATCTAACATGACACAGGAGCTAGCTGAACCTTCGAAAAGATTGATGTGCATCAACATGCACAGAGGAATGTTCATATACCACAGATGCCCCTTTGCGATTCGCTCGGTGGAGGCCATCTTCCAGAGGAACATGGAGAGTCTGCTGAAATCTGTTCCGTGCACCGTGATGTTCCAAGATGACATCTTAATCACTGGCCGCAACACCACCGAACACTTGCACAACCTGGAAGAGGTTCTAAAGCAACTGGACAGAGTGGGATTCAGGCTGAAATGCACCAAGTGTGTTTTCCTGGTGCCAGAGGTCGAATTTCTGGGGAGAAAGGTTGCAGCGAACGGCATCAGAGCCACAGACTCCAAGATGAAGGCCATCAAGAATGCACCCAGACCACAGAATGTGACAGAGCTGCATTCGTTCCTGGGACTCCTCAACTATTTTGGTAACTTTCTACTGGAGTTGAGCACTTTGGTGGAACCATTGCATTTATTGCTACGCAAGGGTGACGACTGGGTTTGGGGTAAACCTCAAGAGACAGCCTTTAACAAGGTCAGAAACCTGCTATGTTCTAACAAGTTACTTGTATTGTATGACCCATGTAAACGTTTAGTACTAGCTTGTGATGGATCCATCTTCGTACGGGGTCGGTTGTGTGTTACAGCAAGCCAATGGGTCAGGTAAACTGCAACCGGTTGCATATGCGTCCAGAAACTTATCTGAGGCTGAAAGAGCCTGCAGTATGGTTGAGAAAGAAGCATTAGCATGCATATACGGGGTTAAGAAAATGCACCAATACCTATTTGGGCTCCGGTTCGAGCTCGAAACCGACCACAAGCCGCTCCTTTCATTGTTCTCAGAAAGCAGATGTATTAACACCAATGCTTCCAAAAATGGGCACTAATGTTATCTGTGTATGATTATGTAATCCACCACAGACCAGGCACTGAGAATTGTGCGGATGCCCTCAGTTGACTACCATTGCCCACCACCGGGGTGGAAATGGTGCAACCTGCAGACTTGTTTCTTGTAATGGATGCTTTTGAGTGCAAGGGGTCACCCGTCTCGGCTCACCAGATCATCAGGACCTGGATTAGCCAGGACACGGTGCTTTCACTAGTAAAAAGCTGCGTCCTCAATGGGAGCTGGTCTTGCATTTCCCCTGGAACTGCCAATGAAATTAAACCGTTACACCGACACAAGGATGAAATGTCCATCCATTCGGACTGCCTCCTATGGGGGAATCATGTAATTTTGCCAAAAAAAGGCAGGGAAACGTTTATACGCAACCTTCACAGTACCAACCCAGGCATAGTCATGATGAAGGCTATCGCCAGGTCGCACGTTTAGTGGCCCAGCATTGACTAGGAGTTGGAGTCATGCGTACACAAATGTAACACTTGCTCGCAGTTGAGCAAAGCACCAAGGGATGTCCTGCTGAGTCTGTGGACATGGCCCTCCAAACCGTGGTCAAGAGTCCATGTAGATATCGCTGGCCCAGTTCGAGGAAAGATGGTCCTAATAGCAGTGGACGCTAACTCTAAATGGATTGAATGTATAATAATGTTGGCATGTATAACCACTGCCACCATTGAAAGCCTCTGGGTCATGTTCACCACCCAGGGTTTGCCTGACGTCCTTGTTAGTGACAATGGACCTTGCTTCCCCAGCTCGGAGTTCAACGAGTACATGACCTGCAATGGCATCAAGCTTGTCAGGTCTGCGCCGTTTAGCACACATCCAGTGGTCAGGAGGAACAGGCAGTCCAAACCATCATGCAGAGCTTGAAACGTGTGATGGAGGGTTCCCTGCAGACCCGGTTATCTCTAATTCTGCTCAGCTACCGCACGCGATCCCACTCGCTTACCGGGGTTCCCCCTGCAGAATTGCTAATGAAGAGAGCACTCAAAACCAGGCTCTCCTTAGATTACCCAGATCTCAATGATCATGTAGAAACCCCGCGTCACCAGCATAACATTTACCACGATAGCGCGGCTGTATCATGTGACATTGAGGTTAATGGCCCTGTGTTTGTTCTTAATTATGGTCATGGTCCCAAATGGGTTGCTGGCACTGTGTTAGCCAAGGAGGGGAATAGAGTGTTTGTTGTCAAACTTTTGAATGGACAAACGTGCAGAAAGCACTTGGATCAGACCAAACTGTGGTTCACTGACATCCAAGAACAGTTTGAAGAGGGCATTACCATCATTGATCGACCCACACACACCCAACCAGCAATCGACCTCGCGGTCAACTACGAGGATGAACCCACCATGCCCGATAGTCCGATCAGACCAGCCACACCACAGTGCAGCAATGATCCGACCGACTCACCCATGCCAGGAATTTAACTCAGGCGATCAACCCGGGAACACAGAGCCCCGGATCGCCTCAACTTGTAAATAACTTGTACATAAGACTTTGGGAGGAATGATGTTATGCGTGTAAACATTACCAATGTATAAGACTTGCCACCAGGGGGCGGACTTGTGGGAGACCTAAGGGTCACCTGCACACCCTGGCCAAGCAGATATAAAAAGCAGTCCACCATGCAGCTTCCTCACTCTGGGGTTACAATAAAGAGACCAAGGTCACAACAGTTTGAGCCTAAGATATACAGTCTTGTAGAGTTATTCTGAATGTAACTGTTATGTCTTGAATAAAGCAATGTGACTGAGTACTGTAGACGTGAGTAAGTGTGACCTTAGTCTCTTTATTCTAACTCCAGAGTGTTGGTACAGCATGGGAGGCCTGCTTATGTACAGTGCTCCCAAGGGATGCTAGGATCCCTTGGGACTCCAACAGATACGCCCTCTGGTGGCGGTAGAATGCTGGTTACATGGTGTTGCATACATAACATCACTCCCTCCCAAAGTCAATAGTACACTTATTTACAGGGTGAGACAATCTGGGGCTTTCCGTTCCCTCGTCAATCATCTTGGTACAAATGCAGGTGCAGGTGCAGGTGAGTTGGTTGGTTTTTCGCTGGGCTGCTGCACAGCTGGCCTTGCTGGGCTGCTGGAGATGATGAGTTCAGCTTCGTGGTCAACCGTGATGTTGGTTGCCACTTGTGTGTGTGTGTTGGAAGTTGGTGGTGTCCTCTTCAGGTTGCTCGTGGCTATGTGTGAATCGCAGTTTGGTTTGGTCCAAATGCTTTCTGCAAGTTAGTCCATTTACGAGTTTGATCTGAAATACCCTACTCCCTTCTTTGGCTATGACAGTGCTAGCAAGCTATTTGGGACCATGTCCATAGTTGAGTACAAATACAGGGTCATTGACTTCAATATCGCGTGACAGATTTGCGCGATCATGGTAAATGCTTTGTTGATGTCGCCTGCCCTCGACGTGATCATGGAGGTCAGGGTGGACGAGAGCTTTGTTTTGAGCACCCTTTTCATGAGCAGTTTGGCTGGGAAAACCCCAGTGAGCGAGTGAGGTCAAGTGCGGTCGCTGATTAGGACTCGGAATAGGCGGGTCTGCAGGGAGCCGTCTGTCACGCATTTCAAGCTTTGCTTGATGGTTTGGACTGCCCGTTCTGCCTAGCCGTTGGATGCGGGCTTGAACGGGGCAGATGATCCGTGCTTGATCCCATTGCGGGTCATGAATTCCTTGAATTCAGCGCTGGTGAAGCACGGCCCATTGTCGCTGATAAGGACATCAGGCAGACCGTGCATGGCAAACATGGCTCATAGGTTTTCGATGGTGGCAGTGGACGTGCTTACAGACATTATTACACACTCAATCCATTTTGAATAAGCATCCACAACAACCAAGAACATTTTGCCAAGAAATGGGCCAGTGAAGTCAACGTGGATCCTAGACCACGGTTTGAAGGGCCATGACCACAAACTTAGCGGTGCCTCTCTGGGTGCATTGCTCAGTTGAGAGTAAGTGTTGCATTGGCGCACGCAAGACTCCAAATCTGAGTTGATACCGGGCCACCACACATGGGATCTGGCTATAGCTTTCATCATTACTATGCCTGGGTGGGTACTGTGTAGGTCATGTATGAACGTTTCCCTGTCATTCTTGGGCAAAACCACACGATTACCCCACAAAAGACAGTCCGCCTGCATGGACATTTTGACTTTATGCCACTGGAATGGCTTGATCTATTCATGCATCTCCGCTGGGATGCTGGACCAGCTCCCATGGAGGGCACAGTTTTTTTACAAGGGACAGTAAAGGATCCTGGCTGGTCCAGGACCTGATCTGGCGGGCCGTAACGGGTGACTTTTCGTTTTCAAATGCATCCATCACCAAGAGCAAGTCTGCAGGCTGTGCCATTTCCACCCCGGTGGTAGACAATGGTAGCCGACTGAGGGCATCAGTGCAGTTCTCTGTGCCTGGCCTGTGGCGCAGTATATATGCAGACAGTGTGAGCACCCATCTTTGGATGGTATTGATATCTTTGCTCTCTGAAGTTATGTAATGATGTGTGTATCGTCCCAGTACCTTAAATGTATTGTAAGTACTATGCCACACCATAGAGGGTGCTGCGGTGGGAAACCCTGGTAGTCCCTGTAACAAAGGCTATATAAGGCTGACCACCACCTGAGAGGCACTCTGGAGCTGAACAATAAAGGACGAAGGTCACAGCAGTTAGACTTACACCAGACCGTGTGGAGTCAGTGATTTGTGTGCTACATACACCACATTGGCAACGAGGAAGCGGACAAACTCCACGCAACCATGGCTACTCTGGGCTCACTAAAGGATTTTACGGTGGGCAATGATTGGGAGGCCTTTACGGAAAGGTTCGAGTACGACTTCACAGCAAATGACCTGACGGAGGACACATACGCAATGAGAGAGAAGCGTAAGGCGATATTGCTCTCCAGTTGTGGAGATGAGGTTTACTGTCTCGTCAGGAATTTGCTGGCACCTGGGAGCGCCAGGGACAAGTCATACGAGGAGCTGACTGAACTCATTCGTGACCAGTTGAAACCGAAGGAGAGCATCCTCACGGCCAGATACAAAATTTTACCATCACTGCAGATCTGAGGGCCAGGGTGTCACCAAATATGCTGCAGACCTCAGGAGACTCGCGGCGCCGTGTGATTTTGGGGCACACCTTGACGAGGCTTTGCGGGACGTTTTCATTATGGGGATTGGCCACGAGGGCCTCCTTCACAAGCTGCTGGCCACGGAACCCACAGTCACTCTGACAAAGGCCATCGCCATCAGCCGGGCATATATGACCTCGACTTGCAGCACCAAGCAAATGATCCACACAGTCTCGAACCCGGCAGGCACTGTCCACAGGATAGCGCCCACCACGGACAAAACTGCAGAAGGTGGCTCTGCCCGGGGCAGAGAGCACGGACCTCAGGGTCCTGGAGCTCAGAGTCCGCCGAGGGGGGCCAATCAGGCAGCACCATGCTGGCGCTGTGGAGGAAGCCATGGGGCTCACCGGCGCAGGTTTGCGGAGTATACGTGCAATACCTGCCACGTTAAAGGCCACCTTCAGCGTATGTGTAAAAGAAATCGGACTCACCATGTGGCTGAGGAGATGGGGGATGATCCACTGTTCAGCGAGGAGCAGGTAGAAGAAGATGAGGTGCTTGGACTGTATACGTGCACCGACGATTCGCCCCCAGTGATAAGTGAAGTAAAAATCAACGGAGTCCCAGTGAGTATGGAAGTGGACACGGGCTCGGGTCCGTCGTTGATGAGTCGGAGAACTTTTGATAAACTGTGGATTAACCCAGCTGCACGACCCAAGCTGGTCCCGGTCACGGCGAAGCTGCGTACCTACAGAGCGATGGTGCAGGTATCCCACCGGGACGAGACGCACGCTTTACCTTTGTGGGTCGTTGCAGGCGATGGGCCAACACTCCTCGGCCGGAGGTGGATGGGGAAGGTCCGTGGGAGCTGGAAAGACTTCATTCCTCCAAAGGCTGCTGCTCCCCAGGCTGCTGCCGTGCCCCGGGTCCCCAGAGAGCAGCGCCGACCGAGCTGGAGCTGCAGCCTCAATCCACCCACAGGTAAGCCCCAGCCCCGGACCTCACACAGAGACCCTGCAGCCTTAATCCCCACAGGCAAGTCCCAGGCCCGGATCTCACACAGAGACCCTGCAGCGCCAGCCCCCACAGGCAAGCAGCCCTGCACAGAGGGGCCTAAGGGGGGGTGGGGGTTGAGCAGGCGGGGCGCTGCGGGCAGGGTGCTGAGGGATCCAGGAGCCGGCGGTTCGGAAGGGCCCCGCAGAGGAAGAGGCCGTTGGGCGGGCCCCGCAGAGGAGCTGGTAGCATCGGTCGGCGGCCATGGCAGCCGCAGGAGAGGCCGCTATGGAGGCCGCGGGGGACGCGGCAAGTGCGGCTGCTGGAGAGGCCACGACGGCCGCAGGAGGGGCGGCAAGTCAGGTGGCAGCGGAGGGGAGCAGAGGCTGCGACGGCGGAGGGCATCCGGAGCGGCGGAGAAGAAGATGGCGGCGGCATCGTGTCGGAGCTGCAGAGCATCAAAGATGGCGGCGCCCAAGGAGAAGCCTTGTGGAATCCTCCTGCATCAAAGATGGCACCTTAAAGAGGAAATGCACCCGGGAGTCTTAAAAGAGCCTTGCAAAGAGGTGGTCCCCACAAAGGACTTCTGTTTAGCAGAGCGAGTCTAAAATGAGCTATGTTAATCTGAGATAGTGAATTTATAATAAGAATTCGTTTTTTTATGCTGAATTGTGTAAAATAATGGATGAAGTACAATTAATGATAACGGCTAACTAGGAAATCAAGGTTCCGCTACCAGTCAATAACCAGTTAATGTACCAGATAATATGTACCATATTAATGCACTGTCTATGCCCACCTGCCTTCTGTTGGACAAGGGTGATGTTATGTAATGATGTGTGTATCGTTGTCCTGCGTCTAGGTGGGGGGGGAAGGTGATGTTATGTAATGATGTGTGTATCGTCCCAGTACCTTAAATGTATTGTAAGTACTATGCCACACCACAGAGGGCGCTGCGGTGGGAAACCCTGGTAGTACCTGTAACAAAGGCTATATAAGACTGACCACCACACCTGGGAGGCACTCTGGAGCTGAACAATAAAGGACGAAAGTCACAGCAGTTAGAATTACACCAGACCGTGTGGAGTCAGTGATTTGTGTGCTACATACACTACAGTATTGATATCTTTGCTCTCTGAAAATAGCGATATGAGCGGCTTATGGTCAGTTTTAACTCAAACTTAAGCCCAAATAGATACTGATGCATTTTTTTTTACCCTGTAAACACATGCCAGAGCTTTTTTTTTAATCATGCGGTCGGCCCTTTCAGCCTTGGACAAGCTCCTGGACGCATACGCGACCGGTTGCAATGTTCCCGATTCGTTTGCTTGTTGTAACACACACCCGACCCCGTACGAAGACGCTTCGCAAGCTAGCTCTAAACGTTTACAAGGATCAGACAGGTCAAGCAGTTTGTTGGAACATAACAGAATTCGGACTTTCTCAAAAGCTGTCTCTTGTGATTTCCCTCATAACTAGTCATGTTCCTTGCATAGTAACACGTGTAGGGATTCTAGCAAGGTGCTTAACACGGGTATGAAATTACTAAAATAATTGAGGAGTCCCAGGAACGACCGCAGCTCCGTCACGTTCTGTGGTCTCGGCGTGTTCTTGATGGCCTCCGTCCTGGTGTCGGTGGGTCTGATGCCGTCTGCCGCGATTCTTCTTCCTAAGAACTTGACCTCTGGCGCCAGGAAAACACACTTCGAGCGTTTCAACTTGAGTCCCACATGATCTAGCCGACTTAGAACCTCTTCCAGGTTCTGCAAGTGTTCGATGATGTCCCGACCTGTGATCAATATGTTGTCCTGGAAAACCACAGTGCACGGAACTGACTTTAGCAGACTCTCCATGTTCCTTAGAAAAATAGCCATGGCCGATTGAATCCCAAACGGGTATCCATTGTAGATGAACAGACCTTGGTGCGTGTTGATACAGGTGAGGCCTTTCGAAGATTCCTCCAGCTCCTCCGTCATGTAGACCGAGGTCAGGTCGAACTTGGTGAACGTCTTTCCTCCTGCCAGCATCGCAAATAGGTCATCTGCCTTGGGTAGCGGGTACTGGTCCTGCAGCGAAAAACGGTTAATTGTTACTTTATAGTCCCCACAAATTCTGACCATGCCATCGCCCTTGAGAACCGGAACAATCGGACTGGCCCACTCGTTGAACTCCACCAGCGTGATGATGCCCTCTCATTGCAGCCTGTCCAGCTCGATCTCCATTTTCTCTCGCTTCATATATGGCACCGCCCGTGCCTTATGGTGGATGGGTCGTGTACCGGGAATCAAGTGGATCTGCACCTTCGCCCCCAAAAAACTTCTGATGCCTGGCTCAAACAACGACGAAAAATTTCTCAGAACCTGAGCACATGAGGCGTCGTCGACGGACGAAAGCGCTCGGATGTCGTCCCAGTTCCAGTGGATTTTTCCCAGCCAGCTTCTGCCGAACAGTGTGGAGCCATCTCCTGGTACAATCCATAGTGGGAGTTCGTGCACTGCTCCATCATAGGAGACTTTTACTGCTGCGCTGCCAATTACAGGGATCAGCTCTTTAGTATAAGTTCTCAGCTTGGTATGAATAGGACTCAGCTTGGGTCTGTGTGCCTTGTTGCTCCACAGCCTGTCGAAGGCCTTTTTGCTCATGATAGACTGACTCGCACCCGTGTCCAATTCCATGGATACTGGAATTCCGTTCAGTTCAACTTTCAACATGATCATTGGACATTTTGTGGTGAAGGTGTGTACGCCGTACACTTCGGCCTCCTTGGTTTGAGTCTCTAGTTCAGTTTGATCTGCCATGGATTAGTCTTCCTCTGCAATGTGGTGGTTTGCAGGGTTTGCACCTCGTCTGCACATTCACTGGAAGTGTCCCATTGTTCCACAGCCTTTGCACGCATATTGTTTGAAGCGGCATTGATGGGCTCGATGATCACCTCCGCAGCGCCAACAAGGTGTCAATTGCCTCGCATTAACGCTTGATGACAGTCTCTGAGTCATCTGAGGTCATGCAGCTGCAGGCGTGTACGTTCTGCCATTTGCATTCCTGCCTGACAACGATGTTACTTTGTGTACAGTACTTGCCGAAACATCTTTATGCTGCGAAATTTATTTGGTGTTATCACTGGTGGAAATAAATGCTTGGGCTATCATTATGGCTTTGCTCAGGTTCGGTGTTTCAACAGTCAATAGTTTGTGAAGGATAACCTCATGGCCAATGCCAAACACAAAAAAGTCTCTTAGTATTTGCTCCAGGAATCCATCGAATTCGCAATGCCCTGCAAGGCGCCTTAGTTTGTCAACGTAGCTCGACACTTCCTGGCCTTCAGACTGTTGACATGTATAAAATCGATACCTTGCCATCAAAATGCTCTCCTTCGAATTTAGGTGCTCCCGGACCAGCGTACTCTATTCTTCATACGATTTGGTTGTTGGTTTCACCGGAGCAAGAAGATTCTTCATGAGGCCATAGGTTGTTGCCCCACAGATGGTGAGGAGGACCGTCCTTTGTTTGGCAGTGTTCGCACACCCTTCCAGCTCATTGGCCATGAAGTATTGGTTGAGTCGCTCCATGAAGGCCTCACAATCGTTCCTTTCTGAGAATTTCTCCAGGATACCAACAGTTTTCTGCATTCTCTGCATGGTTCGTTATCTTGTCGCCAGTTGTTATATCTTGACTATAGCAAGGTGACTCAGTACTGTAGACGTGAGTAAGTCTGACTTTAGTCTCTTTATTTTAACTCCAGAGTGTTGGTACAGCATGGAAGGCCTGCTTATGTACAGTGCTCCCAAGGGATGCTGAGATCCCTTGGGACTCCAACAGATGCGCCCTCTGGTGGTGGTAGAATGCTGGTTACATAGTGTTACATAACAGTTACATAACAGTAACAAGTTGAAAGTTCATAAGTGCAGTTGTAAGAGAGTTGATAGAGAGTTTTTGCCAGGGGCAGACTCAGAAGGAGTCTAGAAGCTGGCCGCATTCCCAGAACTGCTTTCTGCTGCCATTACCGTCTCTCTAGGCTGCGAACATAGACAGCAACAGACCGAAAATCCAGCCCAGACTCTTTTGAACTGCCTGAAGTGTATTTTTCATTTTGTAGTACAGGAAGATCCAAATAGAATGGGGTAATTTTGACTTTGTACGATAGTGCAAAATGAGTGATAGCGAATCAGTAGCCCATATCTCTCCTGATTTTTACCGATTCGCTATCACCTATTTTACACAGATTCACAGATCATAAAATCATAGAATAGTACAGCATGGAAAGAGGACATTCAGCCCATCAGATCTGCGGCAGCTCTTCCGAAGAGCAATCCCGTTAATCCTATTCCCCCGCTCTTTCCCCATATCCCTACAATTTTTTCTTTCATTTATCTAAATATTTTATGAAGGTTACGATTGAATCTCTTTCCACAACATGATGAGACACTGCATTCCAAATCCTGACTACTCGTTGTGTAAAAATGTTTTTCCTCATGTCGTCTCTGGTTCTTTTGCCAATCACCTTAAATCTATGCCCTCTGGTTGTCAATCATTCAGCCATTGGAAACAATTTCTCTTTATTTACTCTATTAAATCCTTCATGATTTTGAACACTACTGTTAAAATTACCCCCCCTGTGTCTGTATACCTTCCACCTGTAGGTGGTGCAAAGGCTTCACATCATCTGTTTATTTATCGGAATTAACTTATATAACTACCGCCCCCCTCCTCTCAGACACACTGCAATCAGAATTAAATGTTACATAGGAAACTACTACATACTGATATCTGAATTACTTACTCTGTAATTATGAATTTTTTGTTTATGCATAAGCTAGGCCCATTACCCTTGAAATTGTTATCAGGCATTTTAGTTTCACACTCCTGTGAGACTGTGGTAATAGCTAAATTTCTGCTGAACAACACAAAGGAATGTATACATTAATTGGAGTGAAGCAGCATTAAGAAAATTAATCTCAGTTCCAAGTAGTCCGGTCAAGTTGCAGGTGCTGCAAATGCTGGGAAAGAAATACTGCTTTTCTTGTTGATTGACCACAATTATCATAGTTCATGATCATTATAAAAGAGGACAGAATGCATTGCATCACCAAACGTGAACATACAGAGTGTGCAATTAATGTTTTTTATTACACGTTCCATTTCCTTCATTTGTTGAACTGAAGGGATAGACTTTCTCACTGCTTCCTCCATCCTTGCAACCACCACACTTGCAGTTCTAATAACAGTCTAATAGTGTAAAATGGATAAAAAATGGAACAATTTAGCAGTGGGATAGCCTGTGCCCAGGCAGATGCCTGAAAAAGGTGTTAGACCTATAGAATATGTAAATTAGGAGCCTTACATCTGTTAAAGGAACCTTTGACAAATTCATCACCAATGAGTGGAGCAGACAATGGGCCAGCCCCACTTAGGATTCTTCAGAGTAAGTGTTTTAATTAAAAATAACAGTTTCCTGTATAGCCAGGAGTGAAAGAGTGCCTGCTCAACTCCACAGGAGTTGCGATCATCACTCCCACTCCCCATAGTCCACTCCAATCCGACACCCCTCTGGACTTACCTCAGGGCTGCAGCTGGTCAGGCAGGCAGGCCGAAATTGAGGTCTCCCGTCATGCAAGATGCTTGTAGAGGCACGGCCAGCACCCGCAACTCACTACAAGTATTCAGATGAGGCCCGAGGCTCAATTTCCAACAAGCCCGCAGGCCTCTTGATTCAGACACGCACTAGCATCGAGTCTGGGCTCACAAATGGCCCCAAATTGCTACCCATTGCACTGTTTGGTGGAACTATTTCAATTTTTTAATTCTACAGTGTTTGGAATTTTTATGTATAAGTACATGACTAGAATGTAATATTGTGGCCTAGCTGACAGCACAATGCCTGCTCCGCATTAGTTTCACATTTGGAGATTGGATGGGGCCTACCAGAAAGAAACCTGAAGCATGGAGCTTACTCCTGTCACTGTTGTTGTACTTATATTAGTGACTGTAAATATTTTTTGTGGCAATCTCACCATAAAGTTACTTTCATAGAGGTGTGGTTCTTTTGTCATTAATATTATCTGAGCATAATTTCTGCCAGTTTACACCTTTCACATTGAATTGAGCACATTTGTGATAAATTACCACTCAATGGTTTATATACAAATTAAACCAAAATCTGTAGATAGGGAAATGCTTGACTGCATTATGCAACATGCTAACTCATTGTAACCCAATGGCTGATGCCTCTTTTACTGGAGTTCTTAGGGTGGCTTGCTAAACTAGCAGATGATTAACAAGACAGTACTTGGATCTTCAGAGGGCCTATGTTGAAGTTCTGTGGTATGCAGTCTAATTTGAAGTAAGTTTAACATGACATCAATTCATTCTTTTGAGGTGAAACCTGGAAACAGCTGGTGTTCCATTTGCCCCAAAATCACAACTAAATCTTTTGTAACAAAAAGCATGTGGTCAAAATTTTCAATTGGACACATCTCTGTTTAGCTTGCTGTTGGCAGGAACCATGATTCCGACTGCAAAACACCTGGGGGCAAAATTGTCCCACGGCCCGATTGAGGGCGGTAGCCTTCCGGAGCCGGACTTTTATCACCTGGCCAGTAAATCCTGCCCCCGACGCAGAATTGGGCCTTACACCCCTCAGTGTAGTGTGCTAAGGTGAATAGATCTCACACATTCTACTGGCAACAGTCAGATGGTTAAGTGATAACTAACGGAATATGCTGTTGTATTTTTTTCCAAGTGAGTCTCCCAAGGGACATGTGGTCATGGGCTGGTGGGATCACAGTGAATTCTCCAATGGGCTAAGGGATATTCAGGCCTTATAGTCTCAGTTCAATGGAATGTGAGCAGCAGCATTCTGCAAACTGGTTCATCTAGCTGAATGAACATAAGAATATAAGAATAGAAAAATTAGGAGCAGGAGTAGGCCATAAGGCCCCTCTAGCCTGCTCCGCCGTTCAGTAAGATCATGGCTGAATTTTTACATCAACTCCACTTTTCCGCCCGACCCCCATAGCCCTTGATTTCCTGAGTGCCCAAAAATCTATCGATCTCAGTCTTGAATATACTAATCGACTGAGCATCCACAGCCCTCTGGGGTAGAGAATTCCAAAGATTCACAACCCTCTGAGTGAAAATATTTCTTCTCATCTTAGTCCTAAATGGCCGACCCCTTATCCCGAAACTATGACCCCCTTCAACAACAATTGTATTTATATAGTGCCCTTAACGTAGTAAAATGTCTCAAGAAGCTTTACAGGAGAATTATGAGACAAAAAATGACGCCAAATCACATAAGGACAAATTAGGGCGGGTGACGAAAAGCTTGGTCAGAGGAATGGTTTAAAGGAGCATCTTAAAGGAGGAAGAAGAAATAGAGAGGCAGAGAGGTTTAGGCAGGGAATTCCAGAGCTTAAGGCCTAGGCAACAGAAGACACGGCCACCAATGGTTGAGCGATTATAAACAGGGATGCTCAATAGGGCAGAACTAAAGGATTGCAGATATCTCAGGGGGTTGTGGGGCTGAAGGAGATTACAGAGATAAGGAGAGGTGAGGCTATGGAGGGATTTGAAAACAAAGATGAGAATTTTGAAATCAAAGCGTTACTTAAGCCAATGTAGGTCAGCGAGCACAGGGGTGATGGGTGAACGGGATTTGGGGTGGGTTAGGGTACAAGCATCTGAGTTTTGGATCACCTCAAGCTTATGTAGGGTAGAATGTGGGAGGCCAGCCAGGAGTGCATTGGAATAGTCGCGTCCAGAGGTAACAGAGGCATGGATGAAGGTTTCAGCAGCGGATGAGCTGAGGTAAGGGTGGAGACGGACGATGTTATGGAGGTGGAGGTGATACAGATGTTACCTAGTTCTAGACTCTCCAGACAAGGGAAACAGCCTCTCAACTTCTAGCCCCCTAAGAATCTTATAGGTTTCAATGCACATTGCCCCTTGTTCCTCACTACCTACTGACCTCTGTGGTAGTTTTTAAATGCTGACATCTGGATTTAAAACTTAAAGGTGACATTTTTGATATAAATCCTACCAGGATCCTTTCCATGACAAAATGGTCCAAAATGTCTGATGTGACACTCCACACCTGTTAGAGTGAATATAGGACTATCACATTTCATTTGCAGCACTGTGAGATCAGACTATAGTTATTGGCTTTGCTGTACTCTGTAACATTTTTTTACGTTTTGGTTCTCCTGGAGTATTACATTTGCAGGTTTGGGAGTTAGGTAGAGCGAAGGAAGCTGTGGTGCAGTTTGGAGGAGTGATGTGTGGGAGTGAGTGGGAGCAAGGAATTATGGTTGTGCTGCTCAGTATTTGCAGAATGCTTTTTAAATCACTTACTATTTCCCTTGAAAAATCAGGATGCATTCAACCCATTGAGCTCAGCCTTTCTGATAGGCCAAGTATAGTGTGCACTGTTATGGACTCTCTTGCAATTATTCTGTGTGCTGAAGTAGGTGAATAAATACTTTAGTACTTCCCATCTATCTCCAGGCTTTGTGGCATTTACAATCTGACAGACCCCAGAGTATTTTAATTGTGCATGTGTGCAGCAAGGATGCTGAAAGGTGACATCAAGACATCATATTGGTGTTGATGGCTTCCTGGGGACTCATGAGGGGATCAAAGCTATTGGTGTGTTAACCTTCTATATAAACTATACTGACAGTAGTGTCAGAATATTGTGCAAGCCACATAATTTTACCAGAGTATAAACTTTTACATTCCAACAAACTCTTGTCGCCTCTCACCCTTTCTTTTTTTCCATTATTCTCTCCCTCATTTTTCTTTTCTTTTTCCTATCTTTTTCCATCTCTTTTTGTATCATCTACAGAGACAAAATACATATCCCTGAGCTTCATTTCAATATATTTAGTTTAGAGATTGCCTGGGGATGAGTCACCCTTTTCATTAAACACTGTGCTTCATGTTACAGTGCACATGAAAAATGATTGAAAGGTTTCATCATGAATTCCTGATGTTGTAATTAGTCCTTTATTATTTTAATCAAATTACTTCAGTTAAAAGTCAGCCTTGTTTAACACATATTTCTACTATTTAGTATGATTGATAAAACTCAAAAATGTTATAGGTAGAATAGACTTTGATGATTTTATGAATCTACAATTTGTCTCTACATTACAATGGTGACTACATTTCAAAAGTGTTTCATTTTAATGAAGACAAGCAGAAAGATAAAGACAAGCAGATAGAAAAAAAAGAGTATGACAGAAACATAGATATAGCTATAACAACAGAAGCACACTTTATTTGTTTAGTTTTGTGATCAATACCAAGGAAGAACAAATAATATTTAAACTACCTAAACTCACACTCATGTAATTTATGATGTCATCTGAGTTCCACAATTAGATTCGTGCCAGTTATCCTTTAATCTTTACACAATATGAACATGCATTCAATATTTTCTATTTATAATATATGTATAGTCATGTGAACTTTACTGTGCCATGGCAGGAATACTTTGATGGCACTAATACTGTTGCCATGGTGCTGTACAGATGGGGATTGGGTGATGTCTACTTGTTTTGACGCTAGTAGCTGACTTGTCCAAGAGGATGCATTTAGGTGAAGACAGCTCTCCTGATGGTACTCATTTTGATTGATGCCTACCAAAGAAATGTTATTATCAACTGTTAGCTTCCGATCTGCAGGGAATCTGAAGTGATTATTACAAAGGGTTGAACATGTTTTTTAGATTGTGGCTTTCACGCTCTGAACTCACCACTGAAATGAAAATTAACACTTTCTGCCATTTGTTTTAAAATATATTAGTGCATGAATTAGTGCATACAACTTATACTGAGAAACTGTATTATATTTAGCCCTCAGTAATTCAATACTCAGTAGTCTGGGGTTTTACAGCTGCAAGCATATTAAATTAATTTTTCAGATTTGGCCACCCCACAGAATTGTGGTTGTTTATTGGCTGTTGGGGCGGGTGGGGGGGAGTGCATGAGAATGTTGTTTCTTTCTTGATTTAAATAAAGATGTCAAGAACGAAATTTCCCCTTTTTACAGCCCCATTAGTGCCACCGGGAGACGCAAACGGCGTGCAAGGATGTTTTAACCCGGGGGAGGGGGAGTGCTACTGTCTTCTGACAAATTGTTCCAGTGGTTTGGAAAGCGCTGTCCCGGCAGCTCTGCGCCCAGGCCGGTGCGCAACCAGCGATGACCCTTCACCGCCCCACACCAACCCCTTAACGCCCCGTGGGGGAAATTGCCACGTGGGCTATGAGGCTAGAGCGGGCGGACGTCAATGTCAGCTTCCCGGGGTGCTGTTTAAAGGGGAGGCCTGGGCTGATCCCACGCTGTCCCCATGGTCCGGTGCGGCCACCAAAGGGGAAAGGTGTTTAGCGTATCAGCACAATGCGGACCATCTGCATAACGCTGGCCTCAGCGCCGTGCTAACGCCCCGGCTGCACCTCTCAAAGGAAGCGGATCACTGGAGACAGTGCTCCACTTCCTTTGAGGGATGGAAGGCCCAATTCTACCTTGAGTGTTCCAGGCCAGGTGATTTCGTCCCCCTGACACTTTCAGGGGTGAACAGCGATTTTTGTTAAATTAATGAAACATCATGCAACATGAGATAAGAAAAGCCTTTTCAATGCATCAAGCCCATTTCTTCCACAGACCATACATAATTTGCACTAATAGGGTCTCTATCTAATCAATTTCATATCTTTGATGAATATTTTATGAAGTTTCTCCCTAATCTCCAAAAGTAACTTAGTTCCAGGATCAAAATAGTCAGTGAGTGAGTGAGTGAGAGAGCGAGTGAGTGTTGTAAAAGAACCTACGGCACTAATTTAAAGAAGAGCAGGGGAGTTCTCCCCAATGTTCTGGCCAATATTTATCCCTCAACCAACATCACTAAAACAGATGATGGCGGGCGAGGGCGAGGTCGATGGCGGGTTGCAGCCTCACTGCTGACTCTATCCCTTCCTCCGCCATGATTTTCTCCTGATTGGGCTTGTTAAGTCTGCCCAGCACGTTTCCCAGCCAAATGAAGGAAGGGGGTCTAATGACGTCATTTGATGACACATCATCAGCTGGTTTCCTTAAAGGGACATTCGTAAATTTACTTTGACATTTGTGCTGTCAGTGTTTTACAGCATTGAGGTGCTGCAAACATTGACAGACACTGTACAAAGGTGCACAGCTGCACTCAGGCTCTCCCATGACTCCCTCCAGATGCTTATGGAGGGAGTCACAGCATGCAGTGTGGTTCTCTTCACTTCCAATGGGCAGAAGAGACCTCCTCAGGATACCAATGCAGCCTGGTTGCACATTGCACAGGAGGGCACAAGCAGGGATGTCATCAGGAAGACCAGGCTGCAGTGGTGCAAACCTTTCAATGATCTCAATAGATCCCAAAATGTTACTACAAAGCCACACTCAGCCTCATCCTGCTATGCCACTCATCATATCCCCATCACTCTGCCTTCCCTACCCTACTCCTGCACATTCTTATTCACACCAACTTACTTTGCATCTCCATCCATCCCTCTCTATCTATATTATTACATCCCCATTTCACTAGCCACCCCTCACACTCACCCTCATCCTAGTCCAATCATACCAACTAACAACACACAAGGGTAGGCACTTGTTCATGTGAAGTTTCTGTTAATGTTCTGTCAAACATTGAAATCTTTATTTTCAACACTTTGGGCTAGAGCCCCTCAACATCCGATTGCCGCCTAGAAAAACCGCTAATGTTTTGCAAATAACATTGGTGAGATTTTCCATAATTAAGGTAAAAATAATCGCCCAATGAGAAAATTAATCTTGCACCAGTATTCTCAGTGGTTTCTTGGCAGTTAAACTAAGTGAAACGGGCGGATCTTAATTTAAAAAAAAATTTACTCCAAGGCTGCGGTTGGGCCTAGGGAGGGGGGAAAAGTTTAAAAAAAAATGTCACGAAAAGAAAAGTTGAAAAACATTCCCAAGATAGTTTTACAGTTAGTTGCTGTTTTACAATTAAACAAAGATAAATAAAGAACTTTTAACTTACCTTTCTTTGGGTATTCACCTACCACCCTGTTTAATCTAATTTCACAGGGCAGTTCCCTCGGTGATCTGGATGGGTTTCAACTTACGTCCTGGCGATTTTCTCAGCGTTGCACGCCGGCGGTTTGCTCCCAGCGGGCGTTTCGAGATGTGGGCGGTTCTGTACAAAAAGTAAGGGGGAAACTTTCACCAGGCGGTTTCTCTCTCAAAATCAGCTGTACTGCCGAGAAAACCACCGAAAATGAAGGCAAAAGTCTCCCCTTTCTCGTTCTTGGAGAGATTTGTGTGCACTTTTGAAAGTGGCTTAGTGAGTTGCAGTGAATGGTGAGACATAACAGTGCCCCCCACAATGCTGATGAGTGTGAAAGGAATGGCTTGGGCATTGTAGGGATGCTTTATTTTGTTGGGGTGGGGTGGTGCTAACCTGACCCATCATGTGGCAGCCAGGGTGCACCGCGTCAAATGAAGTAAATGTAGCCATGGTGAGGCCATTCCTTGCCTCCCGGGCAGCAGTGTGGTCGGGTGCTGATGCCCTGTGCCCTGTGCAGCATCAGGTGATTGGAGAGAAGGTTGGTACTGCTGGTGGCAAGGGGGTCCAGACGACTGGAGACCAGGCACTGCTATATGGGCCTAATTGCCTATGGCGAGGTGTTGGCTGCAGGCTCGGCACTGGGTAGTGCCCTTGGTGGTAGGTGATCCAAGGTTTGGTTGGGGGAAGGCATTGGGGGGGGCCAGCGGTGCACTGGGGTTCAGAATGCGGTGGCAGGGGGGTCACAGCCATTGTACTCAACACGTGCTGGAGGAGAAGAGAAGACCAGGCCATCAGTGGGGAAGGAGAGGTCCAGATAGGGGGGGGGGGGGGGGGTGGCGGCGGAGGAGGTGGAGACCCGATAGCCAGATCCAGCCACCCAGTCGCCGCAGGAGGTCCAGCTGGGAAGTCCAGGTCACGTCGAGTCGACCAGCCGCTGCAGAAGGTTCAGCCGGGAGGCCCAAGTCACGCTGAGTCGCTGCAGAAGGTCCAGCCACAAGGTCCAGGTCATGTTGAGTCGCCACAGGAGGCCCAGCCGGGAGACGCCGATGTGCGGTGTTGCGGGAGGCCTGAGGTAGGCCCGAACTTTTGGGATTCGCGGGGTTGGGGTTAGGGTGGGGATTTAAGTCTTTAAGACCCCCTATTGGGGTCTATTAGGGCTAGGGCTGGGGCTTAGGGAAATTTAGACAGTGGGGTGGGAGGGCGGGGGGCATTGAGCGCCGAGGAGCTGTTTGCAGGGGAGCTCCAAAGGAAGCTGCTAACCCTCGCTCAGTGGTATCTAACATGAAGATCGGGACCTGGAACATCAGGACCCTCATGGACAACCCCAATAGTGACAAATCTGAACGCCGCACCGCCATAGTTGCCTGGGAACTTAAACGCTTTGATATCGACATTGCAGTCCGAAGCGAGACCCGGCGGGCAGGGGAAGGCCAGCTCAAGGAACAAGGTGGAGATTACACCTTCTTCTGGAAAGGGAAACCAGAGGCAGAATGCCGCCTCCACGGAGTCGGCTTCGCCATCAAAAACGAGCTGGTCGATCGCTTCAAAAACTCCCCCTGCGGGACTAATGAACGCCTCATGACGCTTCGACGCCCCCTATCCCGGAACCACAGTCATCAGTGCGTATGCCCCAACACTCGATGCAACAGATAAGGCCAAAGAGGGTTTTTGCTCCAACCTCGAAAAATCCCTGTCCCGCGTCCTCGCGGGCGACAAACTGATCCTCCTTGGTGACTTCAACACCAGGGTCGGCAGGGACACAGCCCTCTGGGGAGGCATGATAGGCAGGGAAGGAGTAGGGAAAGCCAACTCCAGCAGTCCCCTAATCCTGACAAAATGTCTAGAGCATGAACTTGTCATCACCAACACCTTGTCCACCAGAGGGACAAATACAAAGCATCGTGGCAACACCCTCACTCCAAACACTGGCACCTGCTCAATTATATCATCGTCCGAGCCAGGGATCGCAAGGATGTGTGCATCACCGTGCCATGACAGGAACTGACGACTGCTGGACGGACCACCGCCTAATCCAATCCATCATTGACATCAACACAGCCTCAAAGCGGAGGGAGCAACAGAAGCAGTGTCGTAAAAAAGTCAATGCTGGGGCATTTAAGGATCCAGCTAAGAGAGCCCTATACAGTCAGTACCTCGCAGCTAACCTGGCGTGCCTTGATGACCCCGAGATGTAGAATGTCCAAAGCGCTTGGTCTGCCCTCCAGGCCTCCATAACCAGTGTCTGCAAGGAGACGCTCGGTCACTCAACCAGGAAACACCAGGACTGGTTTGATGAGAATGATCAGGAGATTCAAGAACTAATAGATTGCAAGCACAGGGTATTTCTGAGCCTTAAACAGCAACCCAACTCGGGAGCAGCAAAGCAGCATTACAGACGGCTAAAGGCTAAAGTCCAACAAAAAACCCAGGACCTAAAGAACAGGTGGTGGATGGAGAAAGCACAGGAGATACAGCAGCTAGCCAACAACCATGATGTGCGAGGTTTCTTCACCGCAGCCAAGGCCACATACAGACCAAACTCCCAAGGCCTCACCCCATTCCTGGCCAAGAACGGGGAAACACTCATCAAGGACACCGAGGCAGTCAGGGCATGCTGGAAGGAATACTATGAAGATCTCCTCAATCGAGACTCTGACTTTGACTCGAGTGTTCTCGACTCCATTCCGCAGCATGCGATCAGCCACCACCTCAGTGAGACCCCAACACTGCATGAGATAGAAAAGGCCATAAGACAGCTAAAAACAAGGCTACGGGAGCGGATGGAGTCCCTGCTGAGGCATTGAAGTATGGCAGAGAGGCACTACTGGTGTGAATACACGACCTCATCTCTCTCATCTGGAGGAAGGAGGGCATGCCGGAAGATCTTAGAGATGCAGTGATCGTGACTATCTTTAAATAAGGGGACAAGTCTGACTGCGACAACTACAGAGGAATATCTCTGCTATCAACCATTGGCAAAGTCGACGCTAGAGTCCTCCTCAACCGACTTCACCCAGTGGCCGAGGAGCTCCTCCCGGAGTCGCAGTGCGGATTTCGTCCCCTCCTGGGAACAACGGACATGATTTTTGCAGCGCAACAGCTGCAGGAAAAATGCAGGGAACATTGGCAGCCGTTACACATTGCCTTCTTCAACCTTACATAGGTCTTTGACACTGTCAATCGCGAGGGTCTGAGGAGCGTCCTCCTCCGTTTCAGATGCCCCCATCCTCCGCCTGACAACATGCAGGCCATGATCCTTACCAATGGATCCATCACAGACCCAATTCACGTCCGGACCGGGGTCAAGCAGGGCTGCGTTATTGCCCCAACCCTCTTCTCAATCTTGCTCACTGCCATGCTCCACCTCACAGTTGATAAGCACCCCGCTGGAGTGGAACTAAACTACAGAACCAGTGGGAAGCTGTTCAAACTTCGCCGTCTCCAGGCCAGGTCCAAGACCACCATAACCTCTGTCGTCGAGCTACAGTACGCGGATGATGCCTGCGTCTGTGCACACACAGAGGCTGAACTCCAGGACATAGTCAACGTATTTACCGAGGCGTATGAAAGCTCGGGCTTTACGCTAAACGTTAGTTATTCACAGATCCTCCACAACCTGTCCTTGCCGCACAGCACTGCCCCCCAGACATTAAGATTCACGGCATGGCCCTGGACAACGTGGACCACTTCCCTTATCTCGGGAGCCTCCCATCAACAAGAGCAGGCATTGATGACGAGATCCAACACTGCCTCCAGTGCGCCAGTGCATCCTTCAGCCGCCTGAGGAAAAGAGTGTTTGAAGACCAGTCCCTCAAAACTATCACCAAGCTCATGGTCTATAGGGCCGTAGTAATACCCGCCCTCCTGTATGGCTCAGAGAGGTGAACCATGTACAGCAGACACCTCAAGTCGCTGGAGAAATACCACCAGCGATGTCTCCGCAAGATCCTGCATATCCCCTGGGAGGACAGACGCATAAACATTAACGTCCTCATCCAGGCCAACATCCCCAGCATTGAAGCACTGACCACACTTGATCAGCTCCATTGGGCAGGCCACATAGTTCGCATGCCAGACACGAGACTCCCAAAGCAAGCGCTCTACTCGGAACTCGTTCACGGCAAACGAGCCAAAGGTGGGCAGAGGAAACGTTACAAGGACACCCTCAAAGCCTACCTCCCTGATAAAGTGCAATATCCCCACTGACACCTGGGAGTCCCTGGCCATAGACTGCCCTAAATGGAGGAAGTGCATTTGCGCTGAGCTCCTTGAGTATCGTCGCCGAGAACATGCAGAAATCAAGTGCAGGCAGCGGAAGGAGTGTGTGGCAAACCAGGCTCCCTGCCTACCCTTTCCCTCAACAACTATCTGTCCCCCCTGTGACAGAGACTGTGGTTCTCATACTGGACTGTACAGCCACCTAAAAACTCATGCTAAGAGCAGAAGCAAGTCTTCCTCACTTCCGAGGGACTGCCTATGATGATGGTGCTGCTGGTGTTGCGGCTGATCATGGTCAGATTCTGAGGACTAAGGTGAGAGAGTATAAACCATACCCATGCTAATGGCAGCTGAACTCAAGATGACAGAAGCAATCTTACAATGGTGAGGGAGGTTGTTCCAATGAGGTGACACTGGATAGAGAGTTTACTTCAAACACTTGCAAGCTGCAAAGAGTTCAATCTGTCTTCTAAACGCAGAAAGCAGCAGCTTCTGAGCTTGGAAAATGAACAGTTGTGAACTGGGAGCTTTTACAGAACATTTCAAGCTTTCCAGTAATGAGATGCGTCCATGGCCATTCCCGCCCAGCTTAACAAATGTGAACCCTGAGCAGCGTAGACCCCATTGACAAGCAGGTAAATTCTAAAGGTGAGCTCAAAATTGTGTTAATCCTCTGTTGACAAGGTCATAATGACCTGAATTCTCTCCCCCATCGCTAAGTGTTAAGTCTGCTCAGTGCTGGCAGACCTGACATTTGATAAAGATGGATTGACAATGGGGTTCCAACCTGCTGTCAAAAAAAAACACTTTCCCAGCCCACCCACCGCCGTTCGTGACTGCTGAGCCGCCCAGAAAACTTCCCCCTACACTTCAAAAATAAAGTACTTCATTGGCTGCAAAACACTGCAGAACCTCCTGAGGTCATGAAAGGTGCTATAGAAATGCAAGTCTATCTATCTATCTGCATGTCTGTCTATCTGCCAGTTATCTATCTTTATACCCTCCATTACTTAATTCTGCTCAGTTGTGTTTCCTCAATACCCCAACCTGCTCTTGATATGATTTATTTTTCACTTTGTGATTTTACTGTCCCAATATCGACTGCTTTCTTAAATTAACTGCTTCTTTTCCCCCTGTGAATGAAGATCATACTATTGAAACAATTCCAATGGTCCCACAACTCTGAGATTCATATAGCTAGCAGTAATTATTTTTCACTAATGTGAATGCTGTGGCTCTGGCCATTACTTATGAATGGCCAGCCAATTAGAAAGTACACTGATGAAATGTACTCTTCAAAACTGTTGTGTATCTGTAAAGCATGCACTCCCTGTTCCACCACCAGGGAGTGCATCCCCTGAAGTCCCAAGGGATCCCAGCATCCCTTGGAAGCACTGTATATAAGCCGGCCCCAAAGGCCTGTTCCTCACTCTGGAGTGCCTTAATAAAGACTGAGGTCACTGTTACTTTAACCTCCCTGTGTGCAGTCTCATCTGTGTCAGGAACACAATAACTGGCGATGAGTATACGAATCCAATGCCAAGATGCAGCAAACTGTGGGCATCCTGGAGAAGTTCCCGGAGGGTGAGGACTGGGAAGTTATGTCGAACGGCTAGACCAGTATTTTGTAGCCAACAAGCTGGACGGAGAAGGAAGCGCTGCAAAAAGGAGAGTGGTCCTACTCATGGTCTGCGGGGCATCGACCTACAACCTCATGAAGAATCTTCTGGCTCCAGTGAAACCCACAGATAAGTCGTATGAGGAGCTGTGTACACTGGTTTGGGAGTATCTTAACCTAAGGGAGAGCGTGCTGATGGCGAGGTATCGGTTCTACACGTGCCAGCGATCTGAAGGTCAGGAAGTGGCGAGCTACGTTGCTGAGCTAAGGCGACTTGCAGGACAATGTGAGTTTGATGGCTACTTGGAGCAGATGCTCAGAGACTTTTTTATACTGGGCATTGGCCACGAGACCACCCTACGAAAACTTTTGACTGTAGAGACACCGACCCTCAGTAAGGCCATTGCGATAGCACAGGCGTTTATGTCCACCAGTGATAACACCAAACAAATCTCTGAGCACACAAGTGGTAGCAATGTTCATAAATTAACTGGAACTGTGTTTGCAAGCAGAAATGTACAGGGCAGAAACCACGAGACTGCAATTGCCAGCAGGCCTCAGGTGACCCAAATGACTCAGAGTCCCCAATAAAGGATGAATGCAAGGCAATTCACACCTTGTTGGCATTGTGGAGGCTTCCATTCAGCCGATTCATGCCGCTTCAAAGTGTATGTTTGCAAGAGCTGTGGAGCAATGGGGCATCTCCAACGAGCTTGCAGACGAGCTGCAAGCTCTGCAAAACCTACTAATCACCATGTGGCAGAGGAAAATCGGTCCATGGTGGATCAAAGCAATTTTGAGCCTCAGAGAGAGGAGGCAGATGCTGAAATACATGGGGTGCACACATTTTCGACGAAATGTCCACCTATAATGCTAAATGTAAAATTGAATGGCATACCTGTAGCCATGGAACTGGACACTGCTGCTAGCTAATCCATCATGAGTAAAAACATGTTTGAGAGACTGTGGTGCAACAAGGCATTCAGACCAGCCCTGAGCCCCATCCACACGAAATTGAGAATGTACACCAAAAAGCTTATCACTGTCCTGGGCAGCGCCATGGTCAAGGTCACCTACGAGAGCATGGTGCATGAACTGCCACTCTGGATTGTCCCGAGCGATGGCCCCACACTGCTTGGAAGGAGCTGGCTGGGCAAAATCCGCTGGAACTGAGATGACATCCGAGTGCTATCACATATCGATGAGGCCTCATGTACCCAGGTTCTGAACAAATTTCCTTCCTTTTTAAGCCAGGCATTGGAAACTTTTCCGGGGTAAAGGTGTGGATCCACTTGGTCCAGAGGCATGACCCATTCACCACAAGGCGCGAGCGGTATCTCACATGATGAGGGAGAGAGTGGAAATCGAGCTGGACAGGCTACAAAGCGAGGGCATCATCTCCCCAGTGGAATTCAGCGAGTGGGCCAGCCCGATTGTTCCAGTACTCAAAAGTGATGGCACGGTCAGAATTTGCGGCGATTATAAAGTAACTATTAATAATTTCTCACTACAGGACCAATACCCGCTACCTAAGGCAGATGACCTATTTGCGACGCTGGCAGGAGGCAAGACATTCACCAAGCTCGACCTGACTTTGGCCTACATAACGCAGGAGCTGGAGGAGTCTTCGAAGGGCCTCACCTGCATCAACACGCACAAGGGACTGTTCATCTACAACAGATGCCCGTTTGGAATTTGGAATTCGGTCGGCTACAGCGATGTTCCAGAGAAACATGGAGAGCCAACTCAAGTCGGTACCACGCATGGTGGTTTTTCAGGACGACATATTGGTCACGGGTCGGGACACCGTCGAGCACCTACAAAACCTGGAGGAGGTCCTCCAGTGACTGGATCGCGTAGGGCTGCAGCTGAAGAGGTCGAAATGCATCTTCATGGCAACAGAAGTGGAGTTTTTGGGGAGAAAGATTGCGGCGGACGGCATTCGGCCCACAGACGCCAAGACAGAGGCTATTAGAAACCCGCCCAGGCTACAGAACATCACGGAGCTGCGGTCATTCCTTGGACTCCTCACCTATTTTGGTAACTTCCTCCTGGGGTTAAGCACCCTCTTCAAGCCCCTACATGTGTTATTGTGTAAAGGTGAGAACTGGGTATGGGGAAAAAACCAAGTAATTGCTTTTGAGAAAGCCAGAAACATTTTATGCTCCAACAAGCTGCTTGTATTGTATAACACATGTAAAAGACTTGTGCTAGCATGTGATGCATCATCGTACGGAGTCGGGCGTGTATTACAACAAGCTAACATTGCAGGGAAGTTGCAACCTGTCGCCTATGCCTCCAGGAGCTTGTCTAAGGCCGAGAGGGCCTACAGCATGATTGAGAAAGAGGCATTAGCGTGTGTGTTCGGGGTAAAGATAATGCATCAATACCTGTTTGGCCTCAAATTTGAGCTGGAAACCGATCACAAGCCCCTCATATCCCTGTTCGCTGAAAACAAGAGGATAAATACTAATGCCTCAGCCCGCATACAAAGGTGGACACTCGTACTATCAGTGTATAACTATACCATCCGCCACAGGCCAGGCACCGAGAACTATGTGGATGCTCTCAGTCGGCTACCATTGCCCACCATGGGGGTGGAAATGGCGCAGCCTGCAAACTTGTTGATGGTGACGCAGCCCGCAGACTTGTTGATGGTCATGGAAGCGTTTGAAAATGATAAATCACCTGTCACGACCTGCTAGATTAGGACTTGGACCAGCCAAGATCCTCTGCTGTCCCTAGTAAAACACTGTGTACTGCATGGGAGCTGGGCCAGCATCTCCTTTGAAATGCAAAAGCTAATCAAGTCATTCCAGCAGCAAAAGGACAAGCTGTCCATTCAGGCAGACTGCCTATTGTGGAGTAACCGCATAGTGCTACCCAAAATGGGCAGGGAGATGTTCATCTCGGATCTCCACAGCACACACCCGGGTATAGTAATGATGAAAGCGATAGCCAGATCCCACATGTGGTGGCCCGGTATCGACTCTGACTTGGAGCCCTGTGTACAGCAATGCAGCGTGTGTGCTCAGTTGAGCAATGCGCCCAGAGAGGCACCACTAAGTTTGTGGTCCTGGCCCTCCAGACAATGGTCGAGGATCCATGTCGACTATGCGGGCCCGTTTTTCGGTAAAATGTTCCTGATGGTGGTGGATGCTTTTTCAAAATGGATTGAATATGAAACAATGTCAGGAAGCATCACCACCGCCACCATTTATAGCCTGAGGGCCATGTTTGCCACCCACGGCCTGCCTGACATACTGGTCAGTGACAGCAGGCCATGTTTCACCAGTGCCGAACTTAAAGAATTCATGACCCGCAATGGGATCAAACATGTCACTTCGGCCCCGTTTAAAACAGCCTCCAATGGGCAGGCAGAGTGGGCAGTACAAACCATCAAACAGAGCCTTAAACGAGTCACAGAAGGCTCACTCCAAACCTGCCTGTCCAGAGTACTGCTCAGCTACTGCACGAGACCCCACTCGCTCACGGGTGCCCCTGGCTGAGCTTCTCATGAAAAGGACACTTAAAACCAGACTCTCGCTGGTTCACCCCAACCTGCATGATCAGGTAGAGAGCAGGCGGCAGCAACAAAATGTAAACGATGGTCGCGCCACTGAGTCACAGGAAATTGATCTGAATGACCCTGTGTATGTGCTAAACTATAGTCATGATCCCAAGTGGATCGTGGGCACAGTGAAAGCTAAAGAAGGGAGTAGGGTGTTTGTAGTCAAACTGGACAATGGACAAATTTGCAGAAAGCACCTGGACCAAACGAGGCTGCGGTTCACAGACTGCCCTGAACAACCCACAGCAGACGCCACCTTTTTCGAGCCCACAACACACACCCAAAGGATCAACGACACCACCAGGAAATTGAACCCATCACGACCAACAGCCCAGCAAGGCCAGGCTCACCCAGCAGCCCTGCAGGGCCAACAACACACCAGCCCAACGAGGGCACAGCCAACACACCAGAAAGACATTTGTACCGAAACGGTTCACCAGGGAAAGAAAGGCTCCCGACCGCCTCACCTTGTAAATAGTTTTCACTTTGACTTTGACGGGGGAGTGATGTTGTGTATCTGAAAAGCATGCACTTCCATGTTCCGCCACCAGGGAGCGCATCCCCTGAAGTCCCAAGTGATCCCAGCATTCCTTGGGAAAATTGTATATAAGCCGGCCCCTAAGGCCTGTTCCTCACTCTGGAGTGTCTTAATAAAGACTGAGGTAACTGTTACTTTAACCTCCCTATGTGCAGTCTCATCTGTGTTCGGAACACAATAAAAACTCTGGGAATATTCAATCTATTACAAGCTTATACATTTTTAAATACTGTTTACTTTCTTTAATATAGTGTTTTGATACAGTGAGAAAAAACCTTTTTGGGTTAAAACAATGGGGTTGAAATTGCAGTTGGAGGCTTCCCACGAGTGGATGCCTCCGACCTGAAACATTTCGACGCAAGTACCTGGTGTTCCCGGAGGAGCTTGAGATTCCATTGGGAAGGCCTTCTCTTCCCACATTGCGAAGCGCGCTCCCATCCTCCAGGTTCCCACGCAGAAGATGCAGTCATGTGTGACTGCTGAACCAATCAGGTAAAGTATTCTCAATTAATAGGAATGGAAATTCCATATCTATGAGTTCTCATTGCTATTAATTGAGAAAAGAAAGAAAAATAACACCTTATAAAAAATTAAAAACACACCTCACATAATTAAAATTAAAGTTGATAAATATCTTAGCGAAAATAAAAATTCAGAGTTTTTACAAAGTTTTTATAATTATGGTTTAAAATAAATTTAACGTAGTGGGCAGGGTTTTTAAAAATAAAATGCGTTTTTAAAATTTTATTTTATTATATTTGTGCATGTTTTTAAACTCTTATGCCTGTAAAAGTAGGCTATGTGCCTGCTTTTATCAGGCACAAGAATTTTGAGGACATTTGCTGGGTAAGATATGGGTAAATCCCGCAATGTTGCCCTTGCAAATGTCCTCGCTCCCGCTATACGGATGATCTGTCAGGCAAAAGCCAGTTTTCAGCGCATGTGCATTGTTATTTGTCTGCCGGGTGGCTTCCCGGGATGGTAGACACTCAGTACGGATCCAGGCAGGCCGGAATTTCTAAGCCATTTTAGAGCGATAAGGGAATAAAGGGTTATGGGGAGCGGGCAGGGAAGTGGAGTTAAGTCCATGATCAGATCAACTATTACCTTCTTAAAAGGCGGAGCAGGCTCGAAGGGCCAAATGGCCTGCTCCTGCTTCTATTTCTTATTTCGAATGCTCTTATGACTTAAGATGGGATGAATGGTCTATGAGATAAGTGTCTTGTAACCTTGTGATATGATTGTGTATGCACATACATATTTCACATCTAAGATACAGTCAATCTACGGAGACCAAAGAATGAGTTCAGAACAAGATTTAATACAGTTTATTAGATAGTCAATTTACTGGAGATTTAAAGCATTGGTGTTCACATGAAGTAGCCATCAGACCATAATAATATGAATTGAATGTAGCCAACCATCTCATTACTGACCCTTGCTTCGTCTAACTACAGAATAACACAAGCGGTTGGCTCTGAGAATTGATCTCTTCAATAATTTGCAGCTTTCATAATTTTGTATAACAAAATTTACATCAGCAAATCTCTGCCTTAAATCTATTTAATGACCCAGCCTCCACAGCTCTCTGGGGCAGACAATTCATCCTCATCTCAGTTTTAAATGGCCCCTTATTCTGAGACCATGAGCCCAAGCTTGGTGGAAGCCAAGGCCCGCCCAAGTCCTGCCCAAAGGACAGCTGATGGCCGCCAAGAGACTGGGCGGTACTTTGCCAGGAAGATCCCTCAAAAAGAGATGGCAGTACCACCAGGCGGACAAATAACTGCTTACTCCGTCAATCTGGGCGGCAGCGGGCGGTAAATCTCAAACTCGTCATCAAATGCATTCCTCGCCATAGTGCCGCTGAGGATTGAGTCGAGCACAGGGAGGGGGGAACACTGAAAAATAAAAATATTCACAATACAAAAAAAACCCATAACACCTTACAGGTAAAGCACTGAAAAAAAGAAAGTTAAAAAAATGATCACTAACCGTTTTTTTGCAGGTCTTCTTACTTACCGTCGGGGTTAGACCTGTTTTCACGTAACGGTCCTTCCCCCTGCTGCCACCGACTTCTGCCCGCAACAATATGCCAACTCGGTGGGCAGGAGGTCACTTACGCGACTTGGCCGCCTTAGGCTGTCAGCAGACGATTCCCGGCGATACTCCCCTCTCATAAGAACATAAGAACATAAGAATTAGGAACAGGAGTAGGCCATCTAGCCCCTCGAGCCTGCTCCGCCATTCAACAAGATCATGGCTGATCTGGCCGTGGACTCAGCTCCACTTACCCGCCCGCTCCCCGTAACCCTTAATTCCCTTATTGGTTAAAAATCTATCTATCTGTGACTTGAATACATTCAATGAGCTAGCCTCAACTGCTTCCTTGGGCAGAGAATTCCACAGATTCACAACCCTCTGGGAGCAGAAATTCCATCTCAACTCGGTTTTAAATTGGCTCCCCCGTATTTTGAGGCTGTGTCCTCGAGTTCTAGTCTCCCCGACCAGTGGAAACAACCTCTCTGCCTCTATCTTATCTATCCCTTTCATTATTTTAAATGTTTCTATAAGATCACCCCTCATCCTTCTGAACTCCAACGAGTAAAGCCCCAGTCTACTCAATCTATCATCATAAGGTAACCCCCTCATCTCCGGAATCAGCCTAGTGAATCGTCTCTGTACCCCCTCCAAAGCTAGTATATCCTTCCTTAAGTAAGGTGACCAAAACTGCACGCAGTACTCCAGGTGCGGCCTCACCAATAACCTATACAGTTGCAGAAGGACTTCCCTGCTTTTGTACTCCATCCCTCTCGCAATGAAGGCCAACATTCCATTCGCCTTCCTGATTACCTGTTGCACCTGGGCCAATTGTGGAGCAGTGGAGGCGTGGCCTAAACAGTTGGAGCTGTGAGCAGTGAGAGAAGGAGCTGCTGCTTTTGCTCCTGGCTGGGCCTGTGAATCAGCCCAGGAAGAGAAGGAAGGAAGGAAGGAAGGGGGCTTCACCACCAACTTTCACCCAGAGGGAGAGGGAAAAAAGCAGAAAACTTTAACAACTTCACCATTTCTACAAAGAGTTGGAGAGAGGGGGAAAGACCAACAACAACATTCAGTGTGGAAGGAGGGAGACTACCATTCTACAGGTGGGTGTATTGGTGCAGTCCCTAAAAGACTTTGCTGTATCGGTGGGGGGAGGAAAGAAGACCAGTCGGGGGCCGGAACATCGCGGGGGGTGTGTGTGTGTGGAAGTGTGTGTGTGGGCCTTGCTTACAACTAGGCCTCACACACCTTTGAAGCACCCCTCCCCCATTGCCTAGCCTGGGATAGCTGGAGCTACCAGGCTGAAGAAACAATTAATCCACCCTAATTAACATCGTTGGGAGTGTGTGCCTGTGTGGCTCCAGCTGCACCAGGTGAAGACATCTTCTCCCCTCACCCGAAGACCACCCCAAAGACTATTTTTGTTTGCCATCTGGGGATTGCACCCACCCACAGCTGCGAGGGGAGACCTGCCCTCGCAGTTTCCCCCCTTCCCACACCCCTCTCTCTTTCTCTGTTACTCTCTGTCTCTCCCCTCTCTCTCTGAGAGCCCTTTTCCTCCCAAATTGATTGGAAAAATATAAAACAATTAAGAGAACTGAGCAGAGGGAGCAAGGCCCCTCCCCAATTGTCAACTAGGGGAGAGGTGTGCCTCGTTAAGAGCTCCTCTGCTCAGTCTATTAAACGAGGCCATTTAAAGACCATTAAGGCCTGTGACTTTGGGGTGGGTGCAGCCCTTAAAGGGACCCCGTGATGGCGACCCCATCTACGCCGGTGGCAGGGCCAGCTAGGACTTATGCGCAGGCGGCATCCACATCCACGGCACCTCCTGCGCCACCTGCTGCCCTGCCACCATTCAGACTTATAACTAAGAAACACGGGGTCAAGAGCTACACTCACCCCACAATGAGCATTGAAGAGTGCGTGCGGGCGATGGCTGGGGTAGTCGGCCCCTCGGCCATTGTCGCAGCCTCCAAGATGTCTGGGAAGGCCGTGTTCTTCCTGGGGTCGGAGCGGGCGGTGTCCCTGGCCATTGAAAAGGGGCTCACGGTGGGCGGGGCGTTCCTGCCGGTGGACCCTCTCGAGGCCACCGCGCAGAGGGTCATTCTATCAAACGTCCCACCCTTTGTTCCCGCTGAGCTCCTCCTCCCTCACCTACACCAACTGGGGGAGGTAAGGTCGGGGATCAACCCCATACCGCTCGGCCTCAGGGAGAACAGTCTGCGCCACGTGTTCTCCTTCCGCCGCCAGCTCTTTGTCCGGCTGGCGCGGGAAGAGACGACAGAGGGCAATTTTAATGTGGTGCACGAGGGGACTGCCTACCGCGTCTTTTGGACGTCGGACGGCGTGCGGTGCCATGCCTGCAGGGAGGTGGGGCAGGTTCGCAAGAACTGCCCCGCCTCCAAAGCCGCCAAACCACCGAAGGCGGCCAAGGCTGGCGCCGCCGCCACCCCTCCCCCTAGTAGCGTCCGCGTGCCGGGAGCTGTGGGTGCACGGACATCGTCGGGGGCCTTTGTTTTCACGGCCTCCGGCGGGGGAGAGAGAGAGCGTCCGGCCGGAAAGAAGGCGCGGAAGAAGGCGAAACAACTAGAGGCGGGTCTACTTAGTGCGCCAGACAAGCTGTTCACCGCGCTCGGCCCAACCCCGTCACCGGCGAGCGCGGGGTGCCCTGAGCCCGTGCCCGAGCCCTTGACTAATACCGCAGAGGGGTTCGGGCGCGGGCAAGATAAAAAAAAGGGGGGAGTGGAGCGGGAGGCCTCGGCAGACATGGGTGTCTCCCTGTCTCCGTGCCCCCCCAGGAAAAAAAGGAGGCCGCTCCAATGAGGCGGGGGGGAACAACATCCCTCCGCGGAGGAGTCGGTGCCCGCCGCGTGTCCCGCGTCCCCCACCGGCGCCCCCAAACTGCGCCGCAGGCACGAGGAATCTGTCCCCGGGGAGGGTGAGGCAGTCGAGGCTGCCCAGCCGCTGCCTCACGGGGATGGCGTGAAAGATCTGCCTGTCGTGGGGGGCATGGGGCCAGCAGAAGAATGCGTAGCCGCCGGGTCGAGCGTCCTGGGGACTGAGGCGGGCGGGGCCGAAAAGGCCGAACCTGAGCCCGCCCAGCCAATATCCAACTTCCCCCGGGATTTGCTCGACTCGGCAGAAATACAAAGTATTAACACTTTTAATGAATCTGTACACGCTGGGCCGGGGGGTGGCGGCGGGGAGGGGGAGGAACACCCACCCTCGCCCCCAATTTGGAGCTGGAGCGCTTGGAGGGCCTGGGGATTTTCTATGGCCAGGTCTCTCCTTGTTCCCCAGTTCCTGGGGCGGAGGAGGAACCCCTTCCGCTGTCGCTTCCCGACCCAGCACCAATTCTAAAAGAGCCCAGTGGGGACTCCTCTGCCAACGATCCTGGGGGTGGGATCAGGGCAGTGCCAGGGCCGGATGGAGCGGCCGGGCCATTTGCCGTACCTCGTGCGGTCGACGGGCCAGCTGCTAGCGGCGACCTCCCGGAGGAGGACGGGGACTCGGTGGAGGACACGGGTGAAGATCTCGAGTCCATCGCCAGTGAGGCGGTGGATCTCCTCGTGCCCGCCACTGAGTCCCCTCTCATTCCCGTAGAGGATCTCCGGGACTTTTTGGTCAAGAGCCAGGGTCGCCGCAACCGAGCCCATCTGGCCCGGGAAAGATGGCCCGAGCCGGGGCTGCTCATCGCTTCCGTCCGCGTCGCCGCTAAAACCATGGCCGCGGGCGGGCCCTTATCAAGGGCGCAAGGCCTTGAGTTGCGCCGGCTCAAAAAGTTCCTCGCTGGGCTGCTGAAGGAGTGGAGGTCAACAAAAGACTCCGCTCCCTCCCCCGCAATAGGTTAAGGTAGAGGTTGCACTATGCTTTTGCCATGAAGATAACCATAGCCAGCCTCAACATCAACGGTGGCAGAGGGGCACGTCGTAGATTTGACAATTTTTCGCTCCTGCGGGAGTGGAAATATGCGGTGTGCTTCCTGCAAGAAACTCACACCGTTCCGGGAGACGAAGCCACGTGGCTCCTGGAATGGCAAGGAGAGGTCCGCATGAGCCACCTCACCGCCACTTCTAGTGGGGTGGCCATCTTGCTGGGCCCGCATTTTCAGCCGGAGATCTTGGGGGTCGAGGAGCCCATGCCAGGCCGCTTGCTGCACGTAACGGTTCGCCTGGGGGACGTGCCGCTCCATCTCGTGAGCGTGTACGCCCCTCAGCCCGGCCCACAGCAGGCGCGCTTCTTCGAAGAAGTGTCCGCTCTTCTTGGCTCCGTCGACGTCGGCGACTGCATTGTCCTCGGGGGGGATTTTAACTGCACCCTCGAGGCGAGGGACCGCTCCGGTGCCCCGCAGAGCATGACGGCGATGGAGAAGTTGAGAGACCTGGTCGGGTCCTTCGACTTGGTGGACGTCTGGCGAAATCTCCACCCCGACTCCAGCGCCTTTACTTGGGTGAGGCCTGGATTGGATGGTCCAGAGTCGACCGCCTTTACGTGTCTCGGGCGTACGTTTCCTGCGTCCCGGCGGCCTCCATGCGGCCGGTGCCGTGTTCGGACCACCACCTGGTGTGGGCGGAGCTCGCTTCGCTCCGCGCGAGGACGGGGTCCGCGTACTGGCACTTTAACAACCGGCTGCTGGAGGACGAGCGGTTCCAGGACTCGTTCCGCCGATTCTGGTCCAACTGGAGAAGGAAGCAGGGGGGCTTCCCCTCCTTGAGGCTATGGTGGGACGTGGGCAAGGCTCACGTCCGCGTCTTCTGTCAAGAGTACGCGAGGGGGTCGACCAAGAGGCGGGCGGCCGGAGTCGGGCGCCTAGAAAAAGAGGTGCTCGACCTGGAATCCCGTCTCGGTCAAGTCGTCGAGGACCCGGCCCTGCGGACGGTGTACGAAGCGAAGAAGGCCGCGCTGAAGGACCTGCAGCTCGTCGGGTCCTGAGGCGCGCTCGTGAGGTCGCGGATCCGGTTCCTGCGGGATCTGGACCGCGGCTCCCCCTTCTTCTACTCGCTGGAAAAAAGGCAGAGTGTCCGTAAGCAGCTCTTGACGCTGCTGGCCGACGACGGCTCTCTCGTCTCAGATCCGGAGGGCGTCAACAACAGGGCCTGTGAATATTACGGGGCTCTGTTCTCTCCGGATCCGTCCAGCGAGGAAGTGCGTAGAGTTTTGTGGGAGGACCTGCCGAAAGTCAGCCCGGAGGGCGGTGAAAATTTGGAAGCTCCGCTAAGCCTGGCGGAGCTGACCGGTGCCCTCGACCGGCTCTCGAGGGGAAAATCCCCGGGACTGGACGGGCTGACCGTGGAGTTCCACAGGGCATTCTGGGACGTCCTGGGGAGCGACTACACGCGGGTCCTGGGGGAAAGTCTGGCGACCGGGGAGATGCCTCTCTCTTGGCGCAGGGCAGTCATCGTCCTGCTGCCTAAGAAGGGCGATCTCCGTCTCCTTAAGAACTGGCGCCCGGTCTCCCTCCTCAGCACGGACTACAAAATCTTCGCCAGGGCGATGTCTGCTCGCCTTGGCACCGTGCTGGACCACATGATCCACCCCGACCAGTCCTACACGGTCCCGGGCCGGACAATCCACGATAACATCCATCTGGTCCGGGACCTCATCCATCATTCCCAGGAGGTTGGTCTGTCGGTCGCCTTCCTATCTCTCGAACAAGAGAAGGCGTTCGACAGGGTGGATCACGACTATCTGCTCAGAACTCTGCACGGTTTCGGGTTCGGGACGCATTTCGTCGCCCGGATCCGACTTTTGTACGCCGCCGCGGAGTGTCTGATTAAGGTTAACGGGTCCTTGATGGCGCCCCTTCGCTTTAGGAGAGGGGTGCGCCAGGGATGCCCCATGTCCGGCCAGTTATATGCCATCTGCTTGGAGCCTTTCCTGCACCTCCTGCGGACGAGGTTGACGGGACTGGCTCTGCAAGGGCCGGGCGTGGAGGTCGTTCTCTCGGCTTACGCCGATGACGTGCTCCTCGCGGTAGAGGATCCCGCTGACCTGCGGAGGATGCGTGAGTGCCAGGAGATTTACTCGGCCGCATCCTCCGCCAGAATCAACTGGGAAAAATGTTCCGGACTCCTGGTGGGTCAGTGGCGGGTGGACTCCCTGCCGGAGGAGCTCAGGCCTTTTGCCTGGAGCACGACCCATCTCCTCTATCTGGGAGTCTACCTTAGCCCCGACGAGGAAGCCTGGCCGGCGAACTGGCAGGAGCTGGAGGCCAAGGTCGCCGCTCGCCTATGGCGCTGGACAGGACTGCTCCGAGTGCTGTCCTACAGGGGTCGAGCGCTAGTCATAAACCAGCTGGTGGCCGCAATGTTGTGGTACCGGCTGGTCACTTTGACCCCTCCCCCTGCGTTTGTCGCCAAGATACAGAAGAAGCTGGTGGACTTCTTCTGGAACAACAGGAAGCACTGGGTCTCTGCCGCGGTCTTGAGTCTCCCGCTTGAGGAAGGCGGTCAGTCGTTGGTGTGCGTCAGCGCCCAGCTCGCGACTTTCCGTCTTCAGACCCTGCAGAGATACCTTTACGTCGAGCCCCCTCCTAGGTGGTGTGCTCTGGCGACGTATTTCTTCCGCCAGCAGCGCGACCTCAATTACGACATGCAGCTCCTGTTTGTGAACTTGGGTGGTGTCAGGACCGCCCTCCAGGAGCTGCCTGTCTTTTACAAGGAACTCATCAGGGTCTGGAACAAAGTCTCCACCAAGCGCAGCTCTCTGCCGGCTGGAGTGGCGGCCATCCTGCAGGAGCCGCTGCTCGGGAATCCGTACCTCCACGACCGAGGTTTTATGTGGCAGTCGGAAGAGAGGGCTGTGGCTGGTGAGGTGACCAGGGTCAGGGACCTGCTCGATGGCGGAGGAGCGGGCTGGATGGCGCCAGACACGCTGGCGCGGCGCCTAAATTCAGCCAACGTCTGCCGCGCGGCTGAAGCCATCGAGTCGCTAAAAACAGCTTTGGGCCCTGACTCTGTTAGGTGCATCGAGGAGGCTCAAGCACGTGGGGAGATCCTGTCCGAACTGACCCCCGTCCGGACGGAATTCCTCATCGGCGCCAAACCCCGGAACCTCCCTCGGGAGCCTGCGCCTCACAACTTGAGCCGCCTCGAGGAAATCCCTTCCGTGCCTTTCAGTTCCGCGCGGAGGGGTTTCCTGTACGGGCTGCTCCTGCACACTCTCAACTTTGCCATCCTCGCCAGCCATCCGGACACGCCATGGCGTACCATCTTGCCGTCCGGAGGAGGCGGGGGTCCCCGATGGAGGGCACTCTATGCGGGAGTCCTCCCACTATTCATCGGGGACTTGGCCTGGAGGGTGGTGCACGGAGCAGTGCCGTGCAACAAATTTTTAAGCCAGTTCACGGACTCCCAGGCCGCCTGCAATTTCTGCGGTCTGGAAGAGTCCGTGTTCCATGTTTTTATGGAATGCACGAGGTTGCAGCCCCTGTTTTATTATTTGAAGGGGCTGCTCCTGAAATTCTGGCTGCACTTCAGTCCCACTCTGCTGATCTTTGGGCACCCTGTGCGGAGGGGAGCGGGTAGGTCCGAGGGCCTCCTCGTAGTACTGCTCCTGGGCACGGCCAAGGGTGCCATCAGCCGGTCCAGGCAGCGGGCGGTCGAGGGGGTCGTTCAACCTGACTGCCTGCCTCTCTTCCGCGCGTACATTCGCGCCAGGGTGTCCTTGGAGATGGAGCACGCGGTGTCCACCGGTACGCTCGCGGCCTTCCGCGAGAGGTGGGCAACGGAGGGACTGGAGTGCATCATCACGCCCGGCAACCAAATTTTAATTTGATTTTATGTTTTAAAGTTTAATTTGTTTTAATTGCCGGTGCTTTTAGTGTCCCCCTCCCCTTTTATAGGGGGCACTGTAAAAAATTTGATTTTAGTGCCCAAAAAAACCCCCCAAAATAACAAGAAAAACACAAAAAAAAAAACACAAAAAAAGAAAAAAAGAGCCTTGTAAATGTCTGGTGTGTCATCCAGGTCTGGTGGCACGGTTTAATGTTTTATGTTTTTCAGATAAACTCCAAAAAGAGTTTCATGCACAAGAATCCCCAGGTCCCTCTGCACCGCAGCATGTTGTAATTTCTCCCCATTCAAATAATATTCCCTTTTACTGTTTTTTTTCCCAAGGTGGATGACCTCACATTTTCCAACATTGTATTCCATCTGCCAAACCTTAGCCCATTTGCTTAACCTATCCAAATCTCTTTGCAGCCTCTCTGTGTCCTCTGCACAACCCGTTTTCCCACCAATCTTTGTGTCATCTGCAAATTTTGTGACACTACACTCTATCCCCTCTTCCAAGTCATCTATGTATATTGTAAACAGTTGTGGTCCCAGCACCGATCCCTGTGGCACACCACTAACCACCGATTTCCAACCCGAAAAGGACCCATTTATCCCGACTCTCTGCTTTCTGTTAGCCAGCCAATTCTCTATCCATGCTACTACATTTCCTCTGACTCCGCGTACCTTTATCTTCTGCAGTAACCTTTTGTGTAGCACCTTATCGAATGCCTTTTGAAAATCTAAATACACCACATCCATCGGTACACCTCTATCCACCATGCTCGTTATATCCTCAAAGAATTCCAGTAAATTAGTTAAACATGATTTCCCCTTCATGAATCCATGCTGCGTCTGCTTGATTGCACTATTCCTATCTAGATGTCCCGCTATTTCTTCCTTAATGATAGTTTCAAGCATTTTCCCCACTACAGATGTTAAACTACTCTCACCGGATGTAGACCTGGAGGAATCTGTCACCGAGGGGAGAGCGGCGAAAAAACTCGGCGGCAGCAGGGGGAGGAGCAGGCCCTAATGTTCCCTAGTTTTAGTGTCCCCTATGAGTGGAAATATCCTCTCTGCATCCACCTTGTTGAGCCCCCTCATTATCTTATATGTTTCGATAAGATCACCTCTCATTCTTCTGAACTCCAATGTGTATAGGCCCAACCTACTCAACGTATCTTCATAAGTCAACCCCCTCATCTCCGAAATCAACCGAGTGAACCTTCTCTGAACAGCCTCCAATGTAAATATATCCTTCCTTAAATACGGAGACCAAAACTGTACGCAGTATTCCAGGTGTGGCCTCACCAATACACTGTACAGTTGCAGCAGGATTTGTCTGCTTTTATACTCTATCCCCCTTGCAATAAAGGCCAACATTCCATTTGCCTTCCTGATTACTTGCTGTACCTGCACACTAACTTAATGGGCCCAAGTTTCCACACGATAAAAAACGGGCACCTCTCCGAGCTGGGCGCCCATTTTTCGCGCCGGAAAAAAAACGCGCGATTCTGGAGCTGCCTGCAGCTCCATGTCTGCTTGGCGCGGCGCCCAGGGGGCGGAGCCTACACTCGTGCTGATTTTGTAAGTGGGAGGGGGCGGGTACCATTTAAATTAGTTTTTTTCCTGCCGGCATCCCTGCGCGTGCGCGTTGGAGCGTTCACGCATGTGCAGTGTGAAGGAAACATTGGCACTCGGCCATTTTTGTAGTTCTTTGTAGCTGTTTAATTTTTCAACATTTTTTAATAAAAGCACATTGCCATCAGCACATCAGCACTGAGGCTTCTTGCAGCAGTGAGAAGGTGCAGGAAGCCTCAGAAAGTTGAGGCAGTCGTTTCCTGACGGCCTCCCCCCCCCCCGCGGGAACGGCTGCCTCCTACCCCCCCCCCCCGCGGGAACGAACGGCTGCCTCAATTCTCCCTGGCTGAAGCACTTTCACACAGGTAGGAAGATGGTTTATTTAATCTTTTCTTTGCTTATAAATGTTTATTCAGGTTGGATTTATTTGTATAATATTTGTATAAGTATAAATAAGGATTTATTGTAGAATTTAATGACTTCCCTTCCCCCCCTCTCCCCCCCCACCTCGTTCTGGACGCCTAATTTGTAACCTGCGCCTGATTTTTTAATGTATAGAACAAGTTTTTTCAGTTCTACAAAAATCTTCACTTGCTCCATTCTAAGTTAGTTTGGAGTACGTTTTCACTGTGGAAACTTTGAAATCAGGCATCAGTGGCCGGACACGCCCCATTTTGAAGAAAAAATTCTGTTCCAAAGTGAAACTGTTCTAACTGACTAGAACTGCAGAAAAAAAAATGTGGAGAATTGCGATTTCTACGATAGTCCGTTCTCCACCAGTTGCTCCTTAAAATCAGGCGCAAATCATGTGGAAACTTGGGCCCTTTGTGTTTCATGCACAAGGACCCCCAGGTCCCTCTCATCATAGGCAATCCCTCGTGGCAGTCCCTCGTATCGAAGATGACTTGCTTCCACACCAAAAAAGGATGAGTTCACAGGTGTTTCAATGAAGGACCTAATATTCTAGATCCTGAACTACATCTTGAAGGGTGGAAGATGCCTGTGCGTGGATTTTTTTAACATGTGATGGCCATTGCACTTTGCAATTTTTCTCCATTTAAATTTTAATTTGATTTTCTATTTTTTCTGCCAAAGTAGATAACCTCACATTTTCCCACATTATACTCCATCTGCCAAATGTTTGCCCACTCACTTAGCCTGTCTATATCCCTTTGCAGATTTTTTGTGTCCTCCTCACAATTTGCTTTCCCACCCATCTTTGTATCATCAGCAAACTTGGCTACATTACACTCAGTCCCTTCATCCAAGTCATTGATATAGATTGTAAATAGTTGAGGCCCCAGCACCAATCCCTGCGGCATCCCACTAGTTATTGTTTGCCAACCGGTAAATGACCCATTTATCCCGACTCTCTGTTTTCTGTTCGTTAGCCAATCTTCTATGCATGCTAATATATTACCCCCAACCTCATGAGCTCTTATCTTGTGTAGTAACCTTTTACGTGGCACCTCATTGAATGCCTTCTGGAAATCCAAATATATTACATCCACTGGTTCCCCCTTATCCATTCTGCTCGTTATATCCTCAAAGAATTCCAACAAATTTGTCAAACATGATTTCCCTTTCATAAAATCATCCATCTGGATCAACCCTTATACTCCATTTCTGTACCCAATTATTTCTGATATAATTCCAAGGTGTTCCCCTCTATCACTTTGCCTTAAAGTCCATTCTAATTATTGATCAGTCTCTTTGTTAAGAAGAGTTTCTTGATATCAGTTCTAAAATTACCTTTTAGTAATTTGAACCTGTCATCCCTTGTAGATGCAGCGAGGATGTTTCACCTCATGGGGAATCTAGAACTAGGGGCCATAGTTTCAGAATAAGGGGTCGCCCATTTAGATATTTAGATAAGGAGGAATTTATTCTCTCAGAGGGTCATAAACCTGTGGAATTCTCTGCCTCAGAGAGCTGTGAAGGCTGGGTCATTAACTATATTTAAGGTGGAGATAAACAGATTTTTTTAATGAAAAGGGAGTGAAGGGTTTTGGGGAGCTGGCAGAGAAGTGGAGCTGAGCCCAAGATCAGATTAGCCATGATATTATTAAATGGCGGAGCAGGCTCGAGAGGCCAAATGGCCTACACCTGCTCCTATTTCTTATTTCTTATGTTCTTATGTTCTTGTTCTACTCCCACAGTTTAATTTAAAGTGGCATTCCCGATTAACATTTCCATAACAACTTCTTCTTCTTAGGCGATCCCTCGTATCGAGGATGACTTGCTTCCACACCAAAAATGGATGAATTCACAGGAGTTTCAATGCAGGACCTAGTATTCCAGGTCCTACCTGCATATTGAAAGGTGGAAGATGCCTGTGTGTGGATTTTTTTAACGTTGCACACCAGCCACCACACGGGCTTGACAGAGCTAGGTCTTGGTCCGGTGGCAAGGATTAACCAAGTCAACTGGAGACCAGCTCGGCTGCAAGGACCTAGTGCACACACATATTGCAGTGTGGGCTGGTCCGTGCTGCCCCTGGGCCCTCACCTCTTTTGGGCCCCGAACTCACGCCTCTCCTGGGCTCCGATCACGTTGCTCTACAATCTCTCGCCACTCCTTCGCCCCAACCTGCGTGGGGAACATCAGCGGCAGGTCGGGCCCATAAAAGGAGTGGCGAGCAGTGGCCATGGCCGCATGGCAGCATACCACTGTAAGGTACAGCGTGAGCCGGTTCAGGAGGTCGACGACTTGGAGGAGGGCAACTGGGTTCTTCGTCACCAAAATCCAGGTCACTGATTGGAGTGTGGGCAGGTCCATAACACTTATTATCCTGTATACCTCAATGCTTTCTGGGTATAGAAGTACTTTACTGAAGTGAGTGCATAAATTTCTCTTATACATAATTGTATCGATTGTAATTTGTTAACCATGTTGTCCAAGTTGGGGCCTGATGAAGCAGACTTGAGAATCTAGTAAGAGTTATAGTCGGACACATTACAATGCATTGGAATAGGCAAAACCTAGAGTTTGGTATCAGTGCTTCATTCAGGTTTACCATGTTTAACACTGTTAAATTTTGTTTGATAATGCTCCTGTGAAGCGGCTTGGAACATTTTACTTCCTTAAAGGTGCTGTATAAATGGAAGTTGTTGTTATTGTTGTCATTGCCTAAAGCTTCTATTTTCAAAGATCCAGGTGCCTGATGAGCTAATTCTAAAACCCATTTACACAATCGTACACAATTGTTCTAAACCAGTAAATCCCAATAGTATTAAATGGAAAAAGATGTAGCAAGTAGCAATTGATATCTAGGGTGTGCGGATGTTGAGGTATTCATATAAAAGTAAACCTGTGGGACAATAACAAGGTGTTGAAAATCTATCAAACGCTGGTTAAGAAATATATTTTTAAAACTTCCTGAGGATCACTGAAAAACAATATTTCCTTTTTTTTTTAATTGCAGCAAAGCCAGCAGACTGTTGAGACCTACCACTCTGAGAGATTTTGGGTTTAATGTTAAAATCTCCCTGGTCTCACATTGCAGAGGTCTGAAGGATTTGTTGTTCACCTCCACTTCAAGATAGAATTCTTGTTGGGCTTTCTGTGAAGGAAAGGGCCATTTTTCTAGTGTGTGGAACCCAGAAACATGAGTTGCTGCTGTTTTTCTTCTCTGCTTTACTGCATTGTAAACATTCTTTGAACTGATGTTCTCTGGGAAGTGTGCAGCACCAGTCCTATTACATTTGATCATCTTGATCATGATTACAGTTTCTTTCAGTGAAAGTTTATTGCAATCTCTCCAGCAAATACACATCAGCCATTTGCATCTGGTATCTTCTGCATCATTATTTGGGATATTGATAACCAAGCACTCATCATCATAGGTGTATGTCGAGGATGACTTGCTTCCACGCCAAAAAGGGATGTGTTCACAGGTGTTTCAATGAAGGACCTAATATTCCAGGTCCCGAACTACATATTGAAGGGTGGAAGATGCCTGTGCGTAGATTTTTTTTAATATGTTGTGGCCGTTGCACACCAGCCAACACACCGGGTTGAAAGAGCTAGGTCTTGATCCAGTGGCAAGGATTAACCAAGACGACTGGAGACCAGCTCTGTTGCACAGATCGAGTGTGCACACATATTGCAGTGTGGGCTGGCCATCACTCTCCAGCATGCACTGTACCGTGAAGTGGTATGCTACTTTCAATAGGCTTCCAATAGACAGCATCAGCGAACCAAAGGTAAGCTTACTTTTATTGGTATAAACTATATAATTCATAATATAAGAACATAAGAACATAAGAAATAGAAGCAGGAGTAGGCCATCTGGCCCCTCGAGCCTGCTCCATCATTCAATAAGATCATGGCTGATCTGCTCTTGGCCTCAACTCCACTTTCCTGCCTGGTCCCCATAACCCTCGCCTCCCTTATCGTTCAAAAATCTGTCTATTTCCACCTTAAATATGTTCAATGACCTAGCTTCCACAACTCTCTGGGGTAGAGAATTCCACAGATTTACGGCCCTTTGAGCGAAGAAATTCCTCCTCATTTCCATTTTAAATGGGTGACCCCTTATTCTGAAACTATGCCCCCTAGTTCTAGATTCCCCCTCAAGAGGAAACACCCTCTCTGCATCTACCCTGTCAAGCCTCCTCAGAATCTTATACATGTGGAATCTGTATGGGTGGAGCTGTGGAATACCAAAGGGCAGAAAACGCTAGTAGGAGTTGTGTACAGACCGCCAATCAGTAGTAGTGAGGTTGGGGACAGCATCAAACAAGAAATTAGGGATGCGTGCAATAAAGGTACAGCAGTTATCATGGGCGACTTTATTCTACATACAGATTCGGCTAACCAAACTGGTAGCAATACGGTGGAGGAGGATTTCCTGGCGTGTATTAGGGATGGTTTTCGAGACCAATATGTCGAGGAATCAACTAGAGGGCTGGCCATCCTAGACTGGGTGATGTGTAATGAGAAAGGACTAATTAGCAATCTTGTTGTGCAAGGACTCTTGGGGAAGAGTGACCATAATATCTTAGAATTCTTTATTAAGATGGAGAGTGATACAGTTAATTCAGAGACTAGGGTCCTGAATTTAAGAAAAGGTAACTTCGATGGTATGAGACGTGAATTGGCTAGAATCGACTGGCGAATGATACTTAAAGGGTTGACAGTGGATAGGCAATGGCAAATATTTAAAGATCACATGAATGAACTTTAACAATTGTACATCCTTGTCTGGAGTAAAAATAAAACGAGGAAGGTGGCTCAACCGTGGCTAACAAGGGAAATTAGGGATAGTGATAAATCCAAGGAAGAGGCATATAAATTGGCTAGAAAAAGTGGCAAACCCGAGGACTGGGAGAAATTTAGAATTCAATAGAGGAGGACAAAGGGTTTAATTAGGAGGGGGAAAATAAAGTATGAAAGGAAGCTTGCTGGGAACATAAAAGCTGACTGCAAAAGCTTCTATAGATATGTGAAGAGAAAAAGATTAGTGAAGACAAACGTAGGTCACTTGCAGTCAGAATCAGGTGAATTTATAATGGGGTACAAAAAAATGGCAGAACAGTTGAACAAATACTTTGGTTCTGTCTTCACGGAGGAAGACACAAATAAACTTTTGAAAATATTAGGGGACAGTGGGTCTAGCGAGAAGGAGGAACTGAAGGAAATCGTTATTAGTCAGGAAATTATGTTCGGGAAATTGATGGGATTGGGCGATAAATCCCCAGGGGCTGATAGTCTACATTCCAGAGTACTTAAGGAAGTGACCCTAGAAATTGTGGATGCATTGCAGATCATTTTCCAACAGTCTTTCAACTCTGAATCAGTTCCTACGAACTGGAGGGTAGCCAATGTAACACCACTTTTTTAAAAAGGAGAGAGAGAGAAAACGGGTAATTATAGACCAGTTAGCCTAGTAGTGGGGAAAATGTTAGAATCAATTATTAAAGATGAAATAGCAACACATTTGGTAAGCAGTGACAGGATCAGTCCAAGTCAGCATGGATTTATGAAAGGGAAATCATGCTTGACAAATCTTCTAGAATTTTTTGAGGATGTAACTAGTAGAGTAGACAATGGAGAACCAGTGGATGTGGTTTATTTGAACTTTCAAAAGGCTTTTGACAAGGTCCCACACAAGAGATTGGTGTGAAAAATTAAAGCCCATGGTATTGGGGGTAATGTACTGACGTGGATAGAGAACTGGTTGGCAGACAGGAAGCAGAGAGTCAGGGTAATCGTATCCTTTTCAGAATGGCAGGTAGTGACTAGTGGGATGCCGCAGGGCTCAGTGCTGGGCCCCCAGCTATTTACAATATACATCAATGATTTAGATGAAGGAATTGAGTGTAATATCTCCAAGTTTGCAGATGACACTAAGCTGAGTGGTGGTGTGAACTGTGAGGCGGATGCTAAGAGGCTGCAGGGTGACTTGGACAGGTTAGGTGAGAGGGCAAATGCATGGCAGATGCAGAATAATGTGGATAAATGTGAAGTTATCCACTTTGGTGGCAAAAACAAGAAGGCAGAATATTATCTGAATGGCGGCAGATTAGGAAAAGGGGAGGTGCAACGAGATATGGGTGTCATGGTACATCAGTCATTGAAAGTTGGCATACAGGTACAGCAGGTGGTGAAGAAGGCAAATGGCATGTTGGCCTTCATAGCTAGGGGATTTGAGTATAGGAGCAGGGAGGTCTTACTGCAGTTGTACAGAGCCTTGGTGAGGCCTCACCTGGAATATTGTGTTTAGTTTTGGTCTCCTAATCTGAGGAAGGATGTTCTTGATATTGAGGGAGTGCAGCGAAGGTTCACCAGACTGATTCCCGGGATGGCAGGACTGACATATGAGGAGACTGGATCGACTGGGCCTGTATTCACTGGAGTTTAGAAGGATGAGAGGGGATCTCAAAGGATCATATAAAATTCTGACGGGACTGGACAGGTTAGATGCAGGAAGAATGTACCCGATGTTGGGGAAATCCAAAACCAGGGGACACAGTCTAAGGATGAGGAGTAAGCCATTTAGGACTGAGATGAGGAGAAACTTCTTCACTCAGAGAGTTGTTAACCTGTAGAATTCTCTGCTGCAGAGTGTTGTTGATGCCAGTTCGTTGGATATATTCAAGAGGGAGTTAGATATGGCCCTTACGGCTAAAGGGATCAAGGAGTATTGAGAGAAAGCAAGAAAGGGGTACTGAGGTGACTGATCAGCCATGATCTTATTGAATGGTGGTGCAGGCTCGAAGGGCCGAATAGCCTACCCTGCACCTATTTTTTATGTTTCTATATTTCTATGTTTCTATGTAAGATCACCTCTCATTCTTCAGAACTCCAATGCGTATGGACCCAACCTGTTCAACCTTTTTTGATATGACATCTCAGGAATAGACAATTCACAATATTAATAATGTGTTAGTAAGTAAACAAATGCAGATATCGGACAACCTCCCGGATCATCTGGAGTGCAGGCTCCAGTTTGAAATCCGATGCTTTAAAGGAGCCCGGTTACTTTCCAAGATACTTTCTCGGTTTCTGAAACAGAGGAACACATGATGATGATGATATTGCAGTCAATGGTGAGCTTAGGACATTGCTCCTGCTGCACTTCACATATCCTTCATCACAAAGCCAACAATAGAAGGCTGCATCACAACTATACTGACCCAGTGTTTCAGCATCACTGAGTGAAAAGTGGAAACATACAACACTGGAAAAAGCTGCCAGTACAACAGAAAATTCCATACAAACTGAGCAGATGAGAACAGCATCCCGTTACTGAATTAGGGAACAAATTGCAACTCAGCATTAGCATTCAAGAGAGACAAGGATACCAATCCCTTATGTCAGTGTACGTACTAGTTGTGAGGCTGTAGTCTCTCCAGCATCCTTAAAAAGAGGGCATTCCACTGCAGCACTTCCCAAACCCTGCCTTCCTGTCGTTATTTCTGGGAAATCTTGTTATTCTGTTGTTGCCTCAGCTCAGCTGATGCTGAAGCCCTCATCTAGGCCTTGGTTACGTCTAGACTTGACTACTTCAACGCACTCCTGGCTGGCCTCCCACACTCTACCCCACATAAACTAGAGTTGATCAAAAACTCGGCTGCCCGTGTCCTAACTCGCAGCAAGTCCCACTCACCCATCACCCCTGTGCTCGTTGACCTACACTGGCTTCCGGTTAAGCAATGCCTCAATTTCAAAATTCTCATCCTTATTTACAAATCCCTCCATGGTCTTGCCCCTCCCTTTCTCTGTAATCTCCTGCAGCCCCACAAAACCCGACATATATGTGCTTTTCAAATTCTGCCCTCTTGAGCATCCCTGATTATAACTGCTCAACCATTGGTGGCCATACCTTCTGTTGCTGAGGCCCCAAGCTTTGGAACTCCCTGTTATGTATGTACACATGTAAATACCATGTCTAACCACCAGGGGGCTTATCTCCTGGAGTCACAAGGGATCCCACAATCCCTTGGGAGCAACTGTATATAAGGAGGCCTCACAGGCTGGAGAGGCACTCTGAGATCTGTAATAAAGGACTACGGTCACACCTTACTTTGAGCTTGCAGTATCTAGTCTGACTCTTTATTCAAGACATAACAACTGGCGACGAGATCAGATGACAAAGCTCACCACAGCAATGCAGAGAATTGTGGGCATCCTGGAGAAATCTTCAGAGGGAGATGATTGGGAAACCTTCATGGAATGACTCGACCAATACTTTGTGGCCAACAAACTGGAAGGAGAAGCGAACGCTGCCAAAAGGGTGATCCTCCTCACTGTTTGCGGGGCACCAACATATGGCCTCATGAAAAACCTGCTCGCTCCAGCAAAACCTACAGACAAGTCGTACGATGAGTTGTGCACACTGGTCCAGGATCATCTTAACCTGAAGGAAAGCGTTCTGATGGCGAGGTATTGGTTCTACATGTACAAGATGTCGGAAGGTCAGGAAGTGGCGAGCTACGTCGCCGAGCTAAGGCATCTTGCAGGACATTGCGAATTTGAAGGACATTTGGAGCACATGCTCAAGGACTTCTTTGTACTTGGCATTGGCCATGAAGTAATACTTTGCAAACCTTTGACTGTAGAGCCCCCAAACTTGAGTAAAGCCATAGCAATAGCCCAGGCGTTTATCGCCACCAGTGACAATACCAAACACATTTTTCAGCACACTAGTTCTGCTGCAAGTATTGTGAACAAAGTAACGTTGTTTTCCAATCGAAATGTACATGGCAGGACTTACACGCCTGCAGCTGTACATCCGCAGATGACTCAGAGTCCACTATCAAGGGTGATGGATACAAGGCCATTAGCACCTTGTTGGTGCTGCAAAGGTGATCATCGTTTCCATTCATGCCACTTCAAAGGATATGTTTGCAAGGGCTGTGGAACAAGGGGACACCTCCAAGGCGAGCTGCAAAACCTGCTAATCCTGCAAACCACCATGTTGCAGAGCAGGACAGGTCCATGGTGGATCATGATGAACCAGAGCCTCGGACCGAGGAGGCAGAGGTATATGGGGTGCACACATTTACCACAAAGTTTCCCCTGATAATGCTGAAAGTTGAATTAAATGGGCTCCTGGTGTCCATGGAGCTGGACACAGGTGCAAGCCAGTCCATAATGAGCGAAAAGACTTTCGATAAGTTGTGGTGCAGCAAGGCCTCAAGGCCAGTCCTGACTCCCATTCGTACTAAACAGAGAATGTATACAAAGGAACTGATTCCTGTAATTGGCAGTGCTACAGTAAAGGTCTCCTACGATGGAGCGGTGCACGTTATCACTCTGGGTGGTACCGGGCGATGGCTCCGTGCTGTTTGGCAGGAGCTGGCTGGGAAAGATACGCTGGAACTGGGACGATGTCTAAGCGACGGCACCTCATGTGCCCAGGTCCTAAACAAGTTCTTCTCGCTGTTCGAACCAGGCATCAGGAAGTTCCAAGGAGCAAAAGTGCAGATGCATTTGATTCCGGGGGCGCGATCCATCCATCACAACACGGCAGTGGTACCTTACTTGATGAGAGAGAGGGTGGAAATCAAGCTGGACAGGCTGCAACGAGAGGGCATCATTTCACCAATCGAATTCAATGAGTGGGCTAGTCCGATTATTCCAGTCCTCAAAGGGAGACGGCACCATCAGAATCTGTGGTGATTACATAGTAACTATCAATCGTTTCTCACTGCAGGATCAATACCCACTACCAAAGGCAGACAACTTATTTGTGACGTTGGCAGAAGGGAAAACGTTCACGAAGCTGGACTCACCTGCATCAACACGCACAAAGGTCTCTTAATTTAAAACAGATGCCCGTTTGCGATTCAATCGGCCGTGGCGATATTCCAAAGGAACATGGAAAGCTTGCTGAAGTTGATCCCACGCACCGTGGTCTTCCAGGACGACATCTTGGTTACAGGTTGGGACACAGTCGAGTATCTGCAGAACCTGGAGGAGGTTCTTAGTCGATTTAATCGTGAGGGGCTCAGGCTAAAACGCCCGAAGTGCATTTTCCTCGTGCCTGAATTGGAGTTCCTGGGGAGAAGAATCGCGGCGGATGGAATCAGGCCCACTGATTTGAAGATGGAAGCAATGAAGATCGCACCAAGACTACAGAATGTGATGGAGCTGCGGTCGTTTCTGGGACTCCTGAATTATTTTGGTAACTTCTTACTGGGTCTTAGCACATTGTTAGAACCCCTGCACTCCTTACTGCGTAAAGGAGATGAATGGGTATGGGGTAAAAGCCAAGAAAATGCCTTTGAGAAAGTTGGAAGCTGTTATGTTCAAACAAATTGCTTGTGTTGTACGATCCATGTAAGCGTTTGGTACTAGCATGTGGTGCGTCATCGTACGGGGTCGGGTGTGTATTGCAACAAGCTAATGAATCTAGGAAATTGCAACCGGTTGCTTATGCATCCAGAAGTCTGTCTAAGGCTGAGAGGGCCTACAGTATGATCGAACGCATACAACTATGCCATCCGCCACAGGCCAGGCACAGAAAACTGTGCCGATGCTCTCAGTAGGCTGCCATTGCCCACCACCAGGGTGCAGATGGCACAGCCTGCAGATTTAGTTATGGTAATAGAAACATAGACACATAGAAAATAGGTGCAGTAGTAGGCTATTCAGCTCTTTGAGCCTGCACCACCATTCAATAAGATCATGGCTGATCATTCACCGCATTCGAGAGTGAGCAATCACCTGTTATCGCCTGACAGATCAGAACCTGGATGAGCCAGGAACTTTTACTGTCCTGAGTAAAAAACTGCGTGCTCCACGGGAGTTGGTCTAGTGTCCTGTTAGAGATGCAGGAAGAAATAAAGCCATACCAGCGGCGCAAAGATGAAATGTCTATACAGGCAGACTGCCTCCTATGGGGTAATCGGGTAGTTGTGCCAAAAAAGTGCAGGGACACTTTCATTAGTGATCTCTACAGCACCCACCCAGGTATCGTAATGATGAAAGCGATAGCCAGTTCCCACATGTGGTGTCATGGTATCGATGCAGGCTTAGAGTCCTGCGTGTACAAATGTAATGTATGTTCCCAGTTAAGCAATGCACCCTGGGAGGTGCCACTAAGTTTATGGTCCTGGCCCTTGAAACCGTGGTCTAGGGTCCATGTTGACTATGCAGGCCCATTCTTGGGAAAAATGTTTTTAATGGTTGTAGATGCGTACTCCAAATGGATTGAATGTGTGATAATATCAGCACGCACATCCGCTGCCACCATTGAAAGCCTACGGGCCATGTTTGCCATGCACGGCCTGCCTGATATCCTTGTAAGTGACAATGGACCATGCTTTACCGGTGTCAAATTCAAGGAGTTCATGACCCGCATCGGGATCAAACATGTCACGTCTGCCCCATTTAAACCAGTGTCCAGCGGTCAGGCAGAACGAGCAATCAAGCATTGCTTGAAAAGGGTAGCTGAAGACTCACTGCAGACTCGCCTATCCCGAGTCCTGCTTAGTTACCACACAAGACCCAACCCGCTCATTGGGGATTCTCCCGCTGAACTGCTCATGAAAAGGGCACATAAGACAAGGCTCTCATTAGTCCACCCTGATCTACACGAACAGGTAGAGAGCAGGCGGCTTCAACAGAATACATATCATGATCGCGCAAATGTGTCTTGCGAAATTGAAATAAATGATCCTGTATTTGTGTTGAACTATGGACAAGGTCCCAAGTGGCTTGCTTGCACTGTTTTGGCAAAAGCGGGGAGTAGGGTGTTTGTGGTCAAACTCGCAAATGGACTCACCTGCAGGAAACACTTGGACCAAACCAAACTCAGATTTACGGACTATCTAGAACAACCCACAATAGACTCTACCTTTTTCGACCCTCCAACACACACACAAGTGGCAACCGACCCAGCGGTTGACCACGAAGCAGAACCCATCACCCGCAGCAACCCAGCAGGACTTACCACCCCCAGCAAAGCCAGCTGCGCAGCAGCCCAGTGAAGGCCAACAAATGACTCACCAACACCAGCATTTGCAACGAGACGATCAACTAGGGAAAGGATGGCCCCAGATCGACTCACATTGTAAATAGTTACACTATTGACTTTGGTGGGGAGTGATGTTATGTATGTAAACCTATAAATACCATTTTTAACCACCAGAGGGCTTATCCCTTGGAGTCTCAAGGGATCCCACAATCCTTTGGGAGCACCTGTATATAAGGAGGCTTCACAGACTGGAGAGGCACTCTGAGATCTGTAATAAAGGACAACGGTCACACCTTACTTTGAGCTTGCAGTAAGTATCTAGTCTGACTCTTCATTGAAGACATAACACTCCGTACCTAAACCTCTCTGCCTCTCTTTCCGCCTTCAAGATGCTCCTTGAAACATATCTCTTTCACTAAGCTTTTGCTCACCTGCCCTAATTTCTCCTTATGCAGCTCGGTGCCAAATTTTTTATCTCATAACACTCTTGTGGAGCGCCTTGGGATGTTTCACTACTTTAAAGATGCTATATAAATATGTGAGCAGCAGGGAGTCCAGGGACGACGGAGGCCTACAAAAGGCCCAATGCGTCGGAGAGGCGGGGGTGTGAGCAGCAGGGAGTCCGGTGACGTCGAAGGCCTACAAAAGGGCCAACGCGCCGGAAAGGCGGAAGTGTGAGCAGCAGGGAGTCCGGGGATGTTGGAGGCCTACAAAAGGCCCAACGCGCCGGAAAGGCGGGAGTGTGAGCAGCAGGGAGTCCGGGGACATCGGAGGCCTACAAAAGACCAGCCGGTGCAGTTGCAGCAGGGAAGCAAAAAGAAGTAGAAAGAAATCGAAAGGTGACGTCACAGCCAAGGGGTTAAGTGATTGGCTGGTGATTGGTAAGTAGTTTTTCTTTTTCTTTTCTATATCAGTATTTAGCATTGTTGTTGCCAATTTAAGTATCTAAGGGTTAAGACATGGCAGGAGAGCTCGGACACGTGTTATGCTCCTCCTGTAATATGTGGGAAGTCAGGGATGCTTCCGGTGTCCCTGACGACTATGTGCGTGGGAAGTGTATCTGGCTGCAGCTCCTGACGGACAGCATTGTGGAACTGGAGCTATGGGTGGATTCACTCTGGAGCCTGCACGATGCTGAGAATGACGTGACGAGCAGGTAAAGGGTACACAGCCAGATAGAAAATGGGTGACCAACAGAAAGAGCAGTGGAAAGAAGGTCGTACAGGGGTCCCCTGCAGTCATCCCCCTGCAAAACAGATACACTGCTTTGGGTACTGTTGTGGGGGGATGACTCATCAGGAGAGGGCAGCAGCAGCCAAGTTCATGGCACCGTGGGTGGCTCTGCTGCACAGGAGGGCAGGAAAAAGAGTGGGAGAGCTATAGTGATAGGGGATTCGATTTTAAGGGGAATAGATAGGCGTTTCTGCGGCCACAACCGAGACTCCACGATGGTATGTTGCCTCCCTGGTGCAAGGGTCAAGGATGTCTTGGAGCAGGTGCAGGACATTCTGAAAAGGGAGGGTGAACAACCAGTTGTCGTAGTGCACATAGGTACCAACGATATAGGTAGAAAATGGGATGAGATCCTACGAGACGAATTTAGGGAGCTAGGAGCTAAATTAAAAAGTAGGACCTCAAAAGTAGTAATCTCAGGATTGCTACCATGCCATGTGCTAGTCAGAGTAGGAATTGCAGGATAGCTCAGATGAATACGTGGCTTGAGGAGAGGTGCAAAAGGGAGGGATTCAAATTCCTGGGACATTGGAACCGGTTCTGGGGGAGGTGGGACGGTTCGCACCTGGGCAGAACCGGAACCAATGTCCTGGGGGGAGTGTTTGCTAGTGCTGTTGGGGAGGAGTTAAACTAACATGGCAGGGGGATGGAAACCTATGCAGGGAGACAGAGGGAAATAAAAAGCAGGCAGAAGCCAAAGATAGAAAGGAGAATAGTAAAAGTGGAGGGCAGAGAAACCCAAGGTAAAAAATAAAAAGGGCCACATTACAGCAAAATTCTAAAGGGGCAAAGTGTGTTAAAAAGACAAGCCTGAAGGCTCTGTGCCTCAATGCGAGGAGTATTCGGAATAATGTGGATGAATTAACTGCGCAGACAGCAGTTAACGAATATGATGTAATTGGCATCACGGAGACATGGCTCCAGGGTGACCAAGGCTGGGAACTCAATATCCAGGAGTATTAAACATTTAGGAAGGATAGGCAGAGAGGAAAAGGAGGCGGGGTGGCGTTGCTGGTTAAAGAGGAAATTAATGCAATAGTAAGGAGGGACATTAGCCTGGATGATTTGGAATCGGTATGGGTGGAGCTACGGAATACCAAAGGGAAGAAAACACTAGTGGGAGTTGTGTACAGACCACCAAACAATAGTAGTGAGGTTGGGGACGGCATCAAAAAAGAAATAAGGGATGTATGCAATAAAGGTACAGCAGTTATCATGGGCGACTTTAATCTACATATTGATTGGGCTAACCAAACTGGTAGCAAAGCGATGGAGGAGGATTTCCTGGAGTGTATTAGGGATGGTTTTCAAGACCAATATGTCGAGGAACCAACTAGAGAGCTGGCCATCCCAGACTGGATGATGTGTAATGAGAAGGGACTAATTAGCAATCTTGTTGTGCGCGGCCCCTTGGGGAAGAGTGACCATAATATGGTAGAATTCTTCATTAAGGTGGAGAGTGACACAGTTAACTCGGAAACTAGTGTCCTGAACTTAAGGAAAGGTAACTTCGATGGTATGAGGCGTGAATTGGCTAGAATAGACTGGCAAATGATTCTTAAAATGTTGATGGTAGATAAGCAATGGCAATCATTTAAAGATCACATGGATGAACTTCAGCAATTGTACATCCCTGTCTGGAGTAAAAATAAAATGGGGAGGGTGGCTCAACCGTGGTTAACAAGGGAAATTAAGGAAAGTGTTAAAACCAAGGAAGAGGCATATAAATTGGCTAGAAAAAGTAAAAAACCTGAGGACTGGGAGAAATTTAGAATTCAACAGAGGAGGACTAAGGGTTTAATTAAGAGGGGGAAAATAGAGTATGAGAGGAAGCTTGCAGAGAACATAAAAACTGACTGCAAAAACTTCTATAAATATGTGAAGAGAAAAAGATTAGTGAAGACAAACGTAGTTCTCTTGCAATTGGATTCAGGTGAATTTATAATGGGGAACAAAGAAATGCCAGACCAATTGAACACATACTTTGGTTCTGTCTTCATGAAGGAAGACACGAATAACCTTCTGAATGTACTAGGGAACTGAGGGTTTAGTGAGAAGGAGGAACTGAAGGAAATCCTTATTAGGCGGGAAATTGTGTTAGGGAAATTGATGGGATTGAAGGCCGATAAATCCCCGGGGCCTGATTGTCTGCATCCCAGAGTACTTAAGGAAGTGGCCATAGAAATAGTGAATGCATTGGTGATCATTTTCCAACAGTCTATCGACTCTGGATCAGTTCCTCTGGACTGGAGGGTAGCTAATGTAACACCATTTTTTAAAAAGGGAGGGTGAGAGAAAACAGGTAATTATAGACTGGTTAGCCTGACATCAGTGGTAGGGAAAATGTTGGAATCAATCATTAAGGATGAAATAGCAGTGCATTTGGAAATCAGTGACAGGATCGGTCCAAGTCAGCATGGATTTATGAAAGGGAAATCATGCTTGACGAATCTTCTGGAATTTTTTGAGGATGTAACTAGCAGAGTGGACAAGGGAGAACCAGTGGATGCGGTGTATTTGGACTTTCAAAAGGCTTTTGACAATGTCCCGCACAAGAGATTGGTGTGCAAAAGCAAAGCACATGGTATTGAGGGTAATGTACTGACGTGGATAGAGAACTGGTTGGCAGACAGGAAGCAAAGCGTCGGGATTAGCGGGTCCTTTTCAGAACTGCAGGCAGTGACTAGTGGAGTGCCGCATGGCTCAGTGCTGGGACACCAGCTCTTTACAATATACATTATAACGATTTAGATGAAGGAATTGAGTGTAATATCTCCAAGTTTGCAGATGACACTAAACTGGGTGGCGGTGTGAGCTGTGAGGAGGACGCTAAGAGGCTGCAGGGTGACTTGGACAGGTTAGGTGAGTGGGCAAATGCATGGCAGATGCAGTATAACGTGGATAAATGTGAGGTTATCTATTTTGGGGGCAAAAACACGAAGGCAGTATATTATCTGAATAGCGGCAGATTAGGAAAAGGGGAGGTGCAACGAGACCTGGGTGTCATGGTTCATCAGTCATTGAAAGGTGGCATGCAGATACAGCAGGCGGTGAAGAAGCCAAATGGTATGTTGGCCTTCATAGATAGGGGATTTGAGTATAGGAGCAGGGAGGCCTTATTGCAGTTGATAAGGGCCTTAGTGAGGCCTCACCTGGAATATTGTGTTCAGTTTTGATCTCCTAATCTGAGGAAAGACGTTCTTGCAATTGAGGGAGTGCAGTGAAGGTTCACCAGACTAATTCCAGGGATCAGTCATATGAGGAGAGACTTGATCAACTGGGCCTTTATTGACTGGAGTTTAGAAGGATGAGAGGGGATCTCATAGAAACGTATAAGATTCTGACGGGACTGGACAGGTTAGATGCGGGAAGAATGTTCCCGATGTTGGGGAAGTCTAGAACCAGGGGACATAGAAACATAGAAACATAGAAAATAGGTGCAGGAGTAGGCCATTCGGCCCTTCTAGCCTGCACCGCCATTCAATGAGTTCATGGCTGAACATTCAACTTCAGTACCCCATTCCTGCTTAGGATAAGGGGTAGGCCATTTAGGACTGAGATGAGGAGAAACTTCTTCACTCAGAGAGTTGTTAACCTGTGGAATTCCCTGCCGCAGAGAGTTATTGATGCCAGTTCATTGGATATATTCAAGAGGGAGTTAGATATGGCCCTTACGGCTCAGGGGATCAAGGGGTATGGAGAGAAAGCAGGAAAGGGGTACTGAGGGAATGATCAGCCGTGATCTTATTGAATGGCGGTGCAGGCTCGAAGGGCCGAATGGCCTACTCCAGCACCTATTTTCTATGTTTCTACTGTACTTATACAGGCGAAACACATTGCAGCCATCCTGAAATCAGCCCTCCCTGAAATCCTATTGCTCTTCTTAACTCCAAATTCTGAATCAGCCCGAACATAAATAGTTGAAGAGCAAATCTCACACCAGTGCCACCTTCGTTGTGTGTGAAATATTCGAGATGTTTCAGAGACCTGATAAAGATTTCCATGCATGTCACACCTTTAACTCGCCTCTGAGTCAGAAGGTTGTGGGCTCAAGTCCCACTCCAGGGACAAGCTCAAAAATCTAGGCTAACACCCCAGTGCAATGCTGAGGGAGTGTTGCATTGTCAGAGGTGCCGTCTTTCGGTGAGACGTTAAACCGAGACCTAGCCAGCCATTCAATTACATCAATAGAGATGGGCAATAAATGTCAGCCTTGCCAGTGACACCCACAGCCCAAAAATGTATTCAATATAAATACAAGTTTATTCTTTCAGCATTCATTATTATGAATTAAACCTCTAATATTAAAAGTTGCTTATATATTGATCGATGCTCCACTTCCCATGGATAGTGAAGCCGAACAGCAAGACCTTGGTCATAACACACAAGAACATAAAATGCAGTGAATGCATAATTTAATAGTTGTATATTCTTTTTACACTCATTATAGAAAGATTTATATCGCGCTTTTCACGATCACCGGACATCTCAAAGCGCTTTCCAACCAATGAAGTACTTTTGGAGTGTAGTCACTGTTGTAATGTGGGAAACGCGGCAGCCAATTTGTGCACAGCAAGCTCCCACAAACAGCAATGTTATAATGACCAGATCATCTGTTTTTCGTGATATTGATTGAGGGATAACTATTGGCCAGGACACTGGGAGATAACTCCCCATGCTCTTCTTTGAAATTTTTTCCATGGGATCTTCGACATCCACCTGAGTGCGGATGGGGCTTCAGTTTAACGTCTCATCCGAAAGACGGCACCCCCGACAGTGCGGCGCTCCCTCAGCACTGCAGTAGAAATGTCAGCCTAGATTTTGTTGCGCTAAAGTTCCTGGAGCGGGACTACAATCCACAACCTTTTGATGCGGAGGTGGGAAAGAGTGCTACCCACTAAGACACTGGCTGACAATGTACAGAAATGCAAGTCTTTCTAAAGGCACTCTATAAATGCAAGTACTTTCTTTTTTTTAAGGCGCTGCATAAATGCGAGTCCTTTCTTTTGAAAGGCGCTATGTAAGTGCAAGTTGTTGCAGAGGGGAATGAGAGGCGACACAGACCAGGAGGGCCAAATGGCTCCCTCTTGTCTTGTGCTGAAAAAAAATCTTGCATTTTTTTCCCCTTTTCCCGGGAGGCTCCTGGCCGGCCTTGAGCTGGTTGGAAATGTGCCCTCGGGTTTCCCGGGGCAACGGGCCCACCTCGCTGCCGCTCACTGTGATGCTGCCCATGGCCGCCCTGCTCCAGCTGCGCCAAGTGCAGCACCAGCCGCTTGTCTGACCAGCCGCAACCCTGGTGTAACGCTGCCCACAACCCATACAACTCACCGATGTACACCCGCCAGTTGTTGTATTTCTTGCGGCTACTTAGCCGCCGCTACTGCCGGTCGCTCTCGCTCAGCTGCGGCCACCCGCGGCCCCGCTTGCCTCCACCGGCCATCGTCAAAGCACTAACGATTAAATCAATTAACCATTTTTTTGCTGCAGAAATTGCGATCAGATTTTCAAAACAATTCTTAGTCTGTGTTTTTTTTTACCCTTTCAGTTTCAACTGTGGATCTGGACTTATAAATCAATGTATATAGGAGACACGGAATGTGTTAGCTAAAGTGTGAAAGGTTTTGGATCTGAGGTTGGGTCTGAGGTTGGACATTTTTGACCTTGGGGGCCCAGTGTTAAGGTACCGGTAGCCAGGGATGGATTAGTGGTGCCTTGGGCAGTACCCTGCCCATGGGCCCTCTACTCCCATTGACATTCTGCAGTTAATGACAAGAGTGAGCTAAGTCACAGGGCACTATAATGAGTATGTATCAGGTCAAGGTCAGGTCAGGTTTAAATCTCAGGTTATGTTCTCATTGATACTATAATGACACTCATTTAATATTTTATATTGTTACCAATCAAACCTATACCTTGATGAAACCCTGTATAAACAGTAAACAACAACCATTTAATTAAAAAAATCCTTACATTTTGAAACACAGTCGACAATGACAACAACTTAGAATAAGACAGCGTATTTTTTTGGAAGACCATTCATTTGTCATTTGCATCCCATTTTCTCCACAGAGGCAACTACAAGTATAACATTACTTTGGACTTTTCCTCGATTTTTGTCGGCTAAATTCGTCAATGATTTTTGAGAAGTCAAGTCCTCTCAGTACTTTCAATCATAGGTTCCAGATCTTTGGGATAGGAGCGGGCAAGATTTGCTGTGGCTTGCTTGATCTCATGAGTCGAGGGACCGGCTAGCTTGGTCAGGAATCTAAACTTGCAGTTGATTTCCTTATATGCTTCAAGGCGGTGTTTCAAGGTACTGATTAGTTAATCAATAATGACAAGGAACACTTCAGTTTCGAATTTCTCCTTGAGCGAAAGCACAGTGTTTTCAGCATCTCCATCGTCATCATGGCGGTTGTATACTCTGACTCGCCTCTGAGCTGAATTGTACTTATTGTGGCCACACAGTTTAATCCCTAGGTCTTCGAAGTCCTCAAACCTTGTCTGCTGGGTTTTCAGAAAATCGACAAGGGACTCGAGTAAGGACACCATGACATTCAGATTCAAGCCGGTGTCTTGCAGCGAGAGATTGGTTAGGTGAAAGCACTTCAAGACTGTGTTCCAAATAACAATGAGAATAGCTGAATCCAGTTCACCCAGTTTGTCAAGGATCAACTGAGCTTCATTTCGTCATTCAACTTCCTGTTCCACGTCAGTGGCCAGGGATTCCAACATTTCACATATGGGAGTGTAACCTTTGAGCGGGGCTGACACTGCTTCATACCTTGCTGACCATCGAGTGTGAAAAAAGACCGAGCAGTAAAGGCGACATCCTTCCTTGGAATGAATCATGCCAGAGTTCTGGAAGTTTTTATCACAATTTCGGCAGTCCTGACTACCTTTTGCAATCCAATGGCTTTGCATTTCTTCTGAGATATTGGCTCCCTACAGCCCAATGTCACTCATAAGTTGCGCCTCTTTCAGCTTAGTATGCGCCAGTTGGTTTTCATCTTCTTCAACCTTTTATACTTGGAGCTTCAACTCGGCCAACTCCGGGTCCGGTGCCACTAGTTGTTTTCATTGTTGAAGTTGACTGCACAGTGTCATCTTGGCCTTCATCTTCATGATCTTGAGTTTTTAGCTGGAAAAAATTATCTAGTTTAAGCAGTTTAGCTACTTCTCATCTCATTTGTTCCTCACGTAGCTGGTGCTCTTTCCTTTGTTTCATCCCCGATTTATGTATAGAATGCATCTCTAGAAAAAATGCATCTTGGGCTAGACTTTCCACTTTGCTGTATGTCTCCCAAAAAATGGGCGATGGACCAGCAATGGACTGTAAGGGGTGGTTTTCTGGTGGTCTGACCTTATATGAGCGGTTTTGAATCGCTCCCACACCGTTGGTTCTAGACTCTGGAATTATGAAGGGACTGTGACAGACTTGGACAGACAATCGGTTTCAAGGTAGGAAGCAGGTATGGCTTTATTGTGTTTAAAAAGAAGTAAAAGGCACACCATTAATAACACACACAGAATAGTGATACCAATACACACTGAGGGGTACAACACATTGAATAAATTGTCAAAATACAGCCTGTGGGGAAAAGAATACAGCTTAAACTCTAAATGGGGTAAAGAGGAGAATGCAGATACATTTACACAGGTTATCCCAGCCTCCCCTCCCAATTCCCCTAACTAACTAAGTTATAGCTCTGGGGGTTCAGGGGCTATGCTCACCAATCCCTTTTGACAGTTGCCGGTGAATCGTGGTTTCGGGGTTCACTGTACTTTGCCTTCTAGGCGAGCCATACCCCAGATGGAGGAGAGGACTTCGGACTGCGTAGACTTTAGTTGGGGTGAGTCCGCTGATGCGGTAAGTTGCATTTTGGATGTATGGGATAAGTACCCACTTTCTTTGGTTAGGAATAGTTTTAGTTAGTCCTTTTAGGTAATTTCTCACCCGTTGGTCATTCAGAAGTAGATTGTAAAGTGGAAATAACTGTTGATTCTTCGTTTTTTGCTGAGTTGGTTTCGGTTGATCGTTTCACTGGTTGTGGTGGCCTGGGTTGTCAATTTGGATGCTGACAACCTTCCGTTTCGTGGGCCTCTTGCTGTCAGTGTGCTCGGTCAATCCTTGATGATTTCTTGTAGTTTTCCCCACTACACCATTTCTTCACTCCCCACCTCCTGCTGCTTTTATTTTTTCCCTTGTAAAACTGGGAATAGATATACCCCAAAAAGGCTTCCTTATCTCCTGCCAAATCTGGCCCAGCTCTTTGTTTCAAGGGAGCTGCTCATTAGTTTTGAGCTCTCTTCTTTGTCAGAATTTGGCGGGCTCGTTCAGCAGTAATTTGATTATGATGTGGTAATGGGGAAAATCACCAGTTGGCATTGTTGAAGCAGTGTTTAAAGTCTTGGGCCATTTGGCTGGGCCCATGATTTCTATCGGTCTATTTGCACATGCATGCCAATAATGGTCTCCGGTGATTAGCCTGATAGCTCTTGATGCGTTTATGTCCCAGAGAGCAAATTTTTATGCCTCACAGTTCTTGTTAGTTATCGATTGACTCATTCTCTCAGACAAATTGAATTAACTCCAATACCCAATTCCTGAGTGAAGTCCCACCCTCTGTTCTGGCAGTCTGTTCCAACCTGTTCCTTTCGAGATCTTAAACTTGTAAAGAGCTCTTAGGTATCTTCCTCAGAATTTTTCCTAGGATATCAAAATGTTCATCGAGTTCCAAATTAAATTCCCTTTCCTATGAGTCCAAACACTGGGGGGGGGGGGGGGGGGGGGTCTCCATGAATGCATCCCCTTTTATCCCCTGCAGGCCTCGTCTGCGCTTTAAACTCATTTGTGTCCCAAAGTTTTTCCTTCCATTTTAAAAGTCCAAAAAGGGATTCTTCTCCTCTGCAGGAGAAAGGTACAAGGAATCTTTGCGAAATATTGGTAAATTCTACAGTACGATGTCTCAGACTTACTGATCGTTGGGACATAGCCCATTTTTTGGATATTAATTTTCCACTCGCCGATAGGCCAGCGATGTGAAATGGACGATGCAAAAGGTCGGCGATATGACATTCGCTCATCGAACAGCCAGCGATGTGGAAGGCCAATACTTCCCTAGCTACGGCCTACTGCGCATGCGATTTTTTTTTTTACTTGACTGGTTTTCCCGCGTTTCGGAAGGTCAGGGGTCATCCACACATGCTCAGAAGGCACAGGGAGGGGCAGAGAGAGAGAGAGAGAGAAAGGATAGAGAGAGAGGAGGAAGGCAGTGACAGAGAGGAGATAAGTTTTGCATAGTTAAAGAGTTTAAATAAGTGCTTTAAATATATTGTAAACACTTTGCAATATTTAAATACTTTTTTTTAATGTCGGATTTGCATCATGATGCTGAGGGGGAGAGAAAGAGGGCAAAGCCCTTTAGTGATGAGGCCAATGAGGCCCTAGTCAATGAGATCCATGCCCGGTGGGGTGAACTGACTCGGGGTGTGCACGGGAAACCCCCACCCCGAGTTTATAGAAAAATTTGGGCCGAGATCACTGCAGTGGTGTCCTCCGCATCCCATGAGGCAAGGGGGTCGGACCAATGCCGCAAACGCTGGAACAGCTTGGTAGCTGCAGCAAGAGTAAGTTGCATTTTATATTGTACTGATGCAAATTTTAATTATAATAATGAATCTCCTGAATTGAATTTAATTTGTTTATTCATAAATGTTTTACATTAACTACATGTTAAGATCTGGACAGGGCTCTGAACCTGGGACTATGTATGGGACAGTGTGGAGGGAGCTTTACTCTGTATGTAATCCCATGCTGCAGCTGCCCTGAGAGTGTTTGATGGGACACTGTGGAGGGAGCTCTTTATGTAACCCCATACTGCATCTGCTGTGGGAGTGTTTAATGGGACAGTTTGGAGGGAGCTTTACTCTGTATGTAACCCTATTCTGCAGCTGCCCTGGGAGTGTGGAGGGAGCTTTACTCTGGCTGCTGCAGTATAGAGAGATGTGTATGTGTCAAGATGTAGCATGTAACGTTTTAAACTGTTGTGACTCCATGATACTAACTAGTCAATTAGCTTATACTATACTCTTTTCTCATTTGCAGAAGAAGATATCAATCAATAGGGCTGAGAAGAGGTGCACTGGGGAGGGCTCTGCTCAGCTTCAACCACTGACGGACATGGAGGAGTGTGCAACCGCGCTCGTGTGCCACGAAACCTGTTCGGCCACCACCCGTGGTCTGGCGGAACCCAGCTATGCGTCTCGTGAGTAATGTAATGTCCTGTAATTATAATGCAATATGCAATATACGAATGATGTCATGTCATGTCATGTCATGCATGCAGCCTTTGTGCATAAGAAGCAGGGGATGCAGCCACTACAGCTTTCTGGGGTAGTGCAAAGTATTGATATGTAACGTCTCGTGTTAATGTACACTGTTATGTTCTAATAAGCTCATATGTGTTTTTAAGGTCATCCTGAGAGGCTGGTCAAGGTGCAACCAGCACCTGCACCAGCACCTGCTAAAGAGCAGGAGGAGGAGGATGGGAGGAGAACGAGCGGGCAACATTATCAACACCATTGAGCTTGAGGAGGAAGAGAAGGAAGAGGAGCACCAACAGCAGCAGCAGACAGCTGTGGAGGGGGGGAATGAACCTGCGGCCATCTCAATGGAGATAGAAGAGGCACCGGGACCAAGCGGTGGGCAGCTGGCAATGCCAAGATGCATCATATTATGCACATCGACCCCACGGAGGCCGGATCAACGAGGTTAGCAATCACCTACCTCGGATGGTCAGTTGGAGGACTTGATCTCCCTGTGCTCGGAGAGAGTCGCGATAGGTCGCGAGCTTCTCCAGGGGTTCAATCAGTTCTCGTCTAATTTTTCCCAGGTGTCTGCTAAGCAAGTGCAGTTAGCACGGCAGACCCTGGAGGGGATGCGAGAACAGACCGCCGCAATCAATGCCCTTCAGCATGCGCTGCTGGCTGAACACGACACTGCACCCCAAGGTGTTGTGTTGGGTCTGAGTACAACCCCGAGCACTCAAGCGAGAACAGAGGATACACTTCCTCTTGACTCGGAAAAAGAACAGCGAGCTTCTTCTTCCACTCCAACACTTCCACCACAGCAGGAAGTCTTGCCATCGCCCACTGCACGACAGCGTTGTCTTGCTCTGCAAGGACCAAAACAGGCGGGTGGTGTTAAAACATGGGGTGGTAAAGGACCTGGAGGGAAACATGGCCGCAGGTGGAGAGGGGGGTTGTTTTTGCAATGTTAATGTTAATTTTTTTATAGTTCATGTATGTTCATAGTTGTTGGGGGGGGTGGGGTGGTGGTGGGGAGACGGTGTTGATAAAAAAAAATTAAAAGTCATTGTTTGAAATAAAACATTTTACTGAATTTAACAATTGTTCTGCATTCTCTTATAGTTAAGTTAAGCATTTTAAAACTTTTACATTTCAACAATTGTTCTGCATTTGTTGTGCATTCTCTTATAATAACATAAGTTTACTTAAGTAAAGCATTAATGCAAATTTTGTACAACAAAGACCAGGCCAGTGCAGGCAAGGCAAAAACGTAACTCAACACAAATGCAACTTTTGTTTAACCATAACTGTAAATGTAAATGTGCCTATCCCAATGTAAGTTCATGCAAAGCATTCATAAATGAGCTGCTGACACAACAGCTTAGCAGCCGTGTAACTCCCACAGGGTACTGGTCTTCTGGGGGGTGGTACTCAGTAAGATAATGGGACGAAAGGTGGATAAATCCCCTGGACCTGATGGCTTGTATCTTAGGGTCTTAAGAAAAGTAATGGCAGGGATAGTGAATGCATTGGTTGTAATTTACCAAAATTCCATGGATTTTGGGGAGGTCCCAGCAGATTGGAAAACTGCAAATGTAATGCCCCTATTTAAAAAAGGAGGCAGACAAAAAGCAGGAAACTAGAGACCAGTTAGCCTAACATCTGTGGTTGTGAAGATGTTGGAGTCCATTGTTAAAGAAGCAGTAGCAGGACATTTGGAAAAGCAAAATTCAGTCAGGCAGAGTCGGCATGGATTTATGAAGGAGAAGTCATGTTTGACAAATTTGCTAGAATCCTTTGAAGATGTAATGAACAGGGTGGATATAGGGAAACCAGTGGATGTAGTGTCTTTGGACTTCCAGAAGGCATTTGACAAGGTGCCACATAAAACGTTACTGCACAAGATAAAAAATTATGGGGTTGGGGGTAATATATTAGCATGGATAGAGGATTGGCTAACGAACAGCAAATAGAGAGTAGGGATAAATGGTTCATTCTCGGGTTGGCAATCAGTAACCAGAGGGGTGCCGCAGGGATCAGTGCTGGGACCCCAATTATTTACAATCTATATTAACGACTTGGAGGAAGGGACTGAGTGTAACGTAGCCAAGTTTGCTGATGATACAAAGATGGGACGAAAAGCAATGTGTGAAGAGGACACACAAAATCTGCAAAAGGACATAGTCAGGCTAAGTGAGTGGGCAGAAATTTGGCAGATGGAGTATAATGTTGGAAACTATGAGGTCATGCACTTTGGCAGAAAAAAATCAAAGAGCAAGTTATTATTTAAATGGAGAAAGATTGCAAAGTGCTGCAGTACAGCGGGACCTGGGGATTCGTGTGCATGAAACACAAAACGATAGTATGCAGGTACAGCAAGTGATCAGGAAGGCCAATGGAATATAGGCCTTTATTGCAAAGGGGATGGAGTATAAAAGCAGAGAAGTCTTGCTAAAGCTATACAGGGTATTGGTGAGGCCACTGCTGGAATACTGCATGCAGTTTTAGTTTCCATATTTACAAAAATATATACTTGCTTTGGAGGCAGTTCAGAGAAGGTTCACTAAGTTGATTCCAGGGATGAGGGGATTGACTTATGAGGAAAGGTTGAGTAGGTTGGGCCTCTACTCATTGGAATTCAGAAGAATTCGAGAAGTGATCTTATCGAAATGTATAAGATTATGAGGAGGCTTGACAAGGTGGAGGCAGAGAGGATGTTTCCGCTGATAAGGGAGTCTAGAACTAGAGTGCATGATCTTAGAATAAGGGGCTGCCAATTTAAAACTGAGATGAGGAGAAATTTCTTCTCAAAAGGTTGTGGATCTGTGGAATTCGCTACCTCAGAGAGCTGTGAAAGCTGGGACATTGTTAAAGTTAAGACAGAAAAAGACAGTTTCTTAAATGATAAGAGAATAAGGGGTTATGGAGAATGGGCAGTGAAGTGGACTCGATTCCATTATCTGATCAGCCATGATCGTATTAAATGGTGGAGCAGGCTCGAGGGGCCATATGGCCTTCTCCTGCTCCTATTTCTTATGTTCTATGGCTAGATCGCCAGGCTGATTGGTCTCCATGAGGTCCTCACCAACCTCTTCTTCCACCTCCTCCTCCTCTTGCTCCTCGCTGGCTGGCTCTTCCGTCTCCCCTCCTTCTGGAGGTGGACCTGCAGCCCCATCTGGCATTAGTTGTCCTCTCCTTATAGCTAGGTTATGCAGCATGCAACACACCATAATAAACTCAGCGACCTGCTCAGAGTGGTACTGTAAGCTGCCATGAGAGTGGTCCAGGCATCTGAAGTGCTGCTTTAGGACTCCAATTGTCTTTTCGACGAGATTGCGTGTCGCAATGTGGCTTTCGTTGTAACGTTTCTCTGCTTCAGAGAAGGGATTATGCCGTGGGGTCATCAGTCAGCTGACAAGGCCATATCCTTTATCCACCAGCATCTAACCGTGATCTTCTGGTTCATTGACAAACAGGTCAGGGATAGCACTCTCATGTAGGATGTGTGCATCATGAATGCTGCCAGGAAATGTAGCATTTACTGTCATGATTATTTGGTTGTGGTCGACAACAAGCTGAACATTCAGGGAGTGGAATCCTTTTCTGTTGTGTCCTTGCACACTACTATAAATTCACATGAGACACGTTCTGCAGACAAAGTCACTCTGTGACCTAACCTTTATTTACAGGACCAAGAAGTGATGATCCTGCGTGGGACCTCCCTTTATATACTTGCGTGACCAGGTGAGGAATGTCTCCCACAAGTTCGCCCCCTGTGGTCAAGGTGTGCATTTCTTAGGTGTATACAGTATGCAGTGTTTTTACATGATGATTACAGTTACATGAAGGTTACATACATGACATCACCTCCCCCCAACGTCTTGTGGGATCAAAGATTAAGTATTTCAGGCGGTCGACGCTCTCTCGTGGAGCGCCGCAGTTGGGGCTCTGATTGTTGAGCCTTGGCATGTGTCTCTGTTCTCTGTAGTGATTCCGGCTTGTCCGGTCTGGCCACAGAGACTGTGCATGCTGCTGAAAGTTCTTGTTGCTCATTCACTGGCAGTGGTGTGGGCAACATCTCATGATCTTCCTCAGGTTCCTCAGTGTCCATGCTGAACCTTTTTTTCACTTGGTCCAGATGCTTGCGGCATATCTGTCCATTGTTAAGTCTGACCTCTGTGACCCTATTCCCCTCTTTGCCAATTACAGTACCCTCAAGCCACTTGGGCCCCAAAGCGTGATTAAGAACAAATACAGGGTCATCGATTTCTATACATCTCCCCTTTGAGTTGCGGTCATGGCACTCATTTTGGGACTGGCGCTTGCCCTCAACAATGTCTGACAGGACTGGATGAATGAGGCTCAGCCGAGTTTTTAGTGTACGTTTCATGAGTAGTTCCGCGGGCGGGACTCCCGTGAGCGAATGCGGTCGGGACCGATAGGCCAGCAGGAGGCGCGATAGGCGGCATTGAAAGGAGGGTCCTTGAATCCGGAGCATGCCTTGTTTTATGATTTGGACCGCACGTTCCACCTGGCCATTGGAAGCCGGCTTGAACGGTGCTGTCTTGACATGTTTGATGCCATTACCCGACATGAACTCCCGGAATTCATAGCAAGTGAAACACGGGCCGTTGTCGCTAACCAGGATGTCCGGCAAACCATGGGTCGCAAAGACCGCACGCAGACTCTCCACAGTGGTGGATGTCATGCACAAATTCAATATGGTGCACTTGATCCATTTCGAGTACGCATCAACAACAATGAGGAACATTTTTTCCATGGATGGGTCCGCATAGTCCACGTGAATATGTGACCATGGCCTGGTGGGCCAGGGCCACGGGCTGAGTGGGGCCTCCCTGGGGGCATTGCCCAGCTGGTCACACGTCGTGCACCTGCGAACACAGTGTTCCAGGTCTGAGTCAATTCCCGGCCACCATACATGTGATCGGGCAATGGCCTTCATTAGCACGATGCCTCGGTGCTCACTGTGGAGTTCCCTGATGAATGCTTTCCTTCCCTTCTGGGGCATGACTACCCGGCTGCCTCATAGTAGGCAGTCGGCTTGGATGGAGAGCTCATCCATCCGTCTGTGCAACGGTCTGACCTCCTCAGGGCATGCTCCGTGTGCGGGCGCCCAATCCCCAGTCAGGACACATTTCTTAATCAAGGATAGGAGGGGATCTCTGTTGGTCCAGATTTTGATCTGGCGGGCTGTGATAGGGGAGCCTGTGCTGTCAAAAGCATCGACAGCCATGACCATCTCAGCGCTTTGCTCCGCTACTCCATCAGTGGTGGCCAGTGGAAGCCTGCTGATGGCGTCAGCGCAATTTTCGGTGCCTGACCGGTGCCGTATGGTGTAGTCATATGCAGCCAGCCTGAGAGCCCATCGCTGTATGCGAGCTGACGCATTGGCATTGACAGCTTTGCTGTCTGACAACGGGGATGTTAACGGCTTGTGGTCCGTTTCTAACTCGAACCTTCTGCCAAAAAGGTACTGGTGCATCTTTTTCACCCCGTAGACACATGCGAGTGCTTCCTTTTCAACCATCCCATATCCTCTTTCTGCTTGGGAGAGTGACCTGGAGGCATAAGCCACAGGTTGGAGTTGGCCCTCATCATTACTCTGCTGCAACATGCACCCAACCCCATAGGATGATGCATCACATGTCAAAACCAATTTCTTACAGGGGTTGTGCAGAGTCAACAGCTTATTAGAACAAAGCAGGTTCCGCGCCCGATTGAACACCCGTTCCTGACAGTCCCCCCTTATGCAGGAGCACATGTATCGGCTCCAACAATGTGCTTAAGTTCGGCAGAAAGTTCCCGAAATAGTTCAAGAATCCCAGAAATGAACGCAACTCCGATGTGTTGCCGGGCCTGGGCGCACGACGAATCGCCTCCGTTTTGGATTCGGTAGGCCGGACCCCGTCTGCGGCAACTCTTCTGCCCAAAAACTCGAGCTCTGGGGCCAAAAACATACACTTGGACTTTTTTAGTCGCAGGTCTACCCGGTCCAGTCGGCGTAACACCTCCTTCAGGTTGTGGAGATGTTCCTCGGTGTCTCGACCTCTGATAAGGAAGTTGTCCTGAAATACGATTGTTCCAGTGATGGATTTGAGCAGGCTTTCCATGTTCCTTTGAAAGATAGCGGCTGCTGAACGAATGCCAAACGGACACCTGTTGTAGACAAACAGCCCCATGTGCGTGGTGATGGTGGTCAGTAGCTTGATCCTTCGGCCAGTTCCTGGGTCATGTAGGCTGAAGTGAAGTCCAACTTGGTGAACAGCTTGCCGCCTGATAGCGTGGCAATAAGATCCTCCGCTCTCGGAAGCGGGTATTGGTCTTTATAGTGACACTCGGTTGATAGTGGCCTTGTAGTCGCCACAGATCCTGACCGAGCCATCCGTTTTTAGGACAGGGACAATGGGGCTTGCCCAGTCACTGAATTAAACGGGCAAAATGATGCCCTCCCTTAGCAACCTGTCCAACTCACTCTCAATTTTCTCCCGCATCACATACGGCACAGCTCTGGCTTTATGGTGCACTGGTCTGGCGTCTGGGGTGATGCATATCCTTACTTTGGTACCTTTGAAAGTCCCGACACCAGGTTGAAATAGTGACTCAAATTTCTGTAGGACCTGTGAACATGAACTTCGCTCCACAGCTGAAATGGCGTGCATATTCCTCCATTTCCAGTTCATCTCGGCTAGCCAGCTCCTCCCCAAAAGCGCGGGACCATTTCCCGGGACAATCCAGAGTGGCAGCCTGTTCTCTGATCCATTATATGTGACCACCAACATTGCACTGCCGAGTACTGGGATGATCTCTTTGCTGTAAGTCTGTGATTGCGTGTCAATGCGTTCTAGTTTGGGTCTGCTAGCTCTGAGTGGCCATAGTTTCTCGAATTGTTGGACACTCATAAGTGACTGGCTGGCCCCTGTGTCCAGCTCCATGCGTACCGGGATGATGTTTAATAGGACTTTCATCATCATAGGTGGCATTTTTGTATATGAGCTGTGGATGTTTGCCACCTGAACCCGCTGAACTTCAGCGTCCATTGCTGTGTCCCATGCATCACCCTGCCTTGCAGACCCCTCTTGTGGTTCATCTGCCTCGTAAATTAGCCTCGCTGTGGGCTTCCTGCACATTCTGGCTAAATGTCCACTGAAGTTACAATTTCTACAGATGAATTGTTGGAACCTGCAGGTTTTGCAGCATGTCTGCCCCCGCACTTCCAGCATGAGCTGAGATTGTTGTGAACAAAAGGGCTGTTACCAGGCATTCCTCTCTGATTGTCTCTTTGATTACTCTTGAGCACTCTGTTAATGGGTGTTGATGGCCCCATCCCGGGACGTATTGTCCCTTGTGATGGTGTAAATGTCTGTTCAACCTGCCATTGTCTCTGTTGATGACCCACTCTAGAGTCTGTTACTGCCTGGGTAGTGTCGAATTGCCCTTGCCTGCCTGCGGGGTTCTGAGTCGCGTTTACAATATTAACTCCCTGATCCATCGCCACATTGGAAGCAGAGTTGCACGCCTATATTATCTTGGTTTCCTCCTCCCCCGCCATGAAGGTCTGAGCCATCAACGCCGCCGCTACCAAGGTCAAGTCCTTGGTCTCAATTAGCTTTCCGAAAATCCCGGCATGCCCAATGCCCTCAATGAAGAAATCCCGCAACATCTCCCCGCTGCAGGCGTCTGTGAACTTACAGAGACTGGCCAAGCGCCGAAGGTCCGCAACAAAGTCCGATATGCTCTGTCCTTCCCGACGTCGGTGTGTATAGAACCGGTGTCGGGCCATGTGTATACTGCTTGCCAGTTTAAGGTGCTCAATGATCAGTTTGCTGAGCTCCTCAAAGGTTTTGTCTGCCAGCTTCTCAGGTACGAGCAGGTCTTTCATCAGCGCATACGTCTTAGGTCCACAGCTGGTCAGTAGATGCGCCCTTCGCTTGTCAGCTGCTGCCTCTCCCAGCCAGTCCTTCATGACAAAGCTCTGCTGGAGCCTCTCGACGAAATCGTCCCAGTCCTCACCAACACAGTACCGTTCCTCTGTGCTACCGGTGGCCATTCTCGTGAGTCGTTCATTCCCGTTTCTCAGCGCCAAATGTTGTGTCCTTGCACACTACTATAAATTCACACAAGGCTCATTCTGCAGACAAAGTCACTCTGTGACCTAACCTTTATTCACAGGACCAAGAAGTGATGACCCTGCGTGGGACCTCCCTTTATATACCTGGGTGACCAGGTGAGGAGTGTCTCCCACAAGTTCACTCCCTGTGGTCAAGGTGTGCATTTCTTAGGTGTATACAGTATGCAGTGTTCTTACATGATGGCGTGCTGAGAGATACGGCAGATGTCGCCAGCTGAAGCCTGAAAGAATCTCGACGCCTAGAAGATTGGTGCCGCAGTAACATTCACCTCAACGGGCAGTGCAGTTCTGATTGTGCTGGAAAGCTGCAGATCCTCCTTGATGAGATGGCAAATCTCATCGATGACCTCCTTCCGGAAGTGCAGCCTCCTAAGGCACGCATTTTCAGACAAGTTGAGGTAAGATTGCATTTCTTTGTACCTTCGTTGGCTTTGCGCTCGCCTCCTCTGTCTCCTCTGCATCTGTCTACACGTTACTCTGCCACCTCTTTGGTTGATCCTTTCAGAAACTAGCGTGTGAGCAGTAATGAGTAATGGCATAAAAAGCATAGGCCCCATCACTATCAATAATTATTTTCACTTGCTATAAATGCACTTTTCAGTAAAAAAATGCCTAATATACTAAGTTGCTATTAGTACAATTAAATATAAGTATAAATCTGATTGGATCTATCTGTAAAAGACCCTTAACTAATTCACAAATAACTTAGCTCAATTTTTTTAGCTATCTCCACCCTTCGTCCGAAATTCAAAATGGCATCCGTAGTGCCCAGTTCGGTGAGGAAGGCCCAGTAAAAGCAACTATTATCTAGCGATGTTCTCGGCGAGTGATCAGCCCGGCGATGTGACGGCGATGTGCTGGAAGTTCAAATCAGCGATGTGCGGGCGATCAGCTCGGCGATCAGCTCGGCAAAGTGAGCCGAAACTTGGGGGCTTTATTTTCTGCCGATGTTGAGGCCTGAGTTTCCATTTTTTTTACTCAAAATGGGCGTTAGATGTCCATTTTGGGCGACATATGGGCGATGTGAGGTGGAAAGTCTAGCCCCTTGAGTCTGTTTACATCAAGTTTCGAATAGCATTCACCTGAGCCCTCGTGGCTTCGCTCCGCTCTTGTTATGGCACTTGTGTCAATACTCTTTATACATAACCTTAATGCAACCCAGTATGGGCCCACTCTAGACTTGGGCCCTGGGCGAGTGCCCCATCTTCACCCCCCTTAATCTGTCCCTGCCAGTAGCCGTGTGTATAATTTCACTGTGTGTCTACATTATAGCCTCAGATGGCAAAATTCAGGGTCTCAGAAAAACCCATTACTGTCCGTTCGTGGCGGCCATGCATCGGAATCCTGTGGCTGCCTCTTTGGGGTCAACTGGCCGACTCGACCCAAATTCAGGCTGGGGATTTTTTGGCCTGGACCTGATACCGCCTGCTTCTGATCACCGCCGCAAGCGCATCATCAGAATGCGCACGGCCGCTTTCACTCACCTTAAAAATCTTCTGACCAATATTCAGCTGCATAAATCGATCCCCCGCTGTGCAGTGCCCCCCGATAGGTTTTTCACTCGGTGCACTTTCTGAAGAATGAGTGTGGCCCGGCAGCGCGGCGGCCCTTCAAGGGGAGAGCCCACTGCCTCGGCCGCCATGTGATAATTTTTGCCGGCCAACTTCCCGATCGGTCACCAAATAGTGCCCCCGAGTTCGGCCAGGCCGTCAATGGGCTGCTGGCCCAGCTGAAACCCTCCCTGGTGGCCCAGTGGCCGAAGATAAGAAATGACAGAACTTCCCCCCTTTAACGGAGGGGAGAGAGCGTGGTGATGCACATGTGCTGTGACGTCACCAGTACTCTGCCCCGATTGACAGCGGCGGAGTCCCGGTCCGACCCATATTCAGCCCCTCAGCCTGGTTTTGAGTCTAGGACCCGCCCCCACTATGACACATTTCCTCTGGGACTTTGAAAACATTTCAAAATCCTGAAAATGGCTCTTCCGACTGCATCAAGGATCCGTGCAGCAGGTACAGAGAAAAAATCGTAGGAATTTCAGCCCCTCAATCACTGCTCTATTTTGAGGAGATGGTGTGGATGGACCATTTCACCCCCCTACCCGTCCCATCCCTTACCAACCTGCTTAGATCTATTTGTCTTTCCGTGCAATGCTCCCAATCCACATCTGTGATGCGTCTTTTCTTTTGCCTTGTCATCCTTTTAGTGTGTGAACTATTGAAGCTTTTTCTAATACGTTTTGTATCGATGACAGGACCAACATTTCCTCCAAAATCTTCCCTTTCTGAGTCAACCTCTTTTAAGAACATAAGTACAGAAGAATTAGGAGCAGGAGTAGGCCATAAGGTCCCTTGAGCCTGTTCTGTCATTCAATAAGATCATGGCAGAACTTGTACATCAATTCCACTTTCCCACCCTATCCCCATATTCCTTGATTCCCTTAATGTCCAAAAATCTATTAATCTCAGTCTTGAATATACTCAATGACTGAGCATTCACAGCCCTCCTGGGGAGAGAATTCCAAAGATTCACAGCCCTCTCAGTGAAGACATTTCTCCTCCTTTCATTCCTAAATGTCCAACACCTTATCCTGAGACTATGATCCCTACTTCTAGAGCATCAGCTTTAAAAGCTTTCTCAACCCCTAAAAACATTAAGAGATAGATTCCAATGACTTCTCTCCTGCCCTGCAACCTGTGCTTTATAGAAATTGTCCAAAAACCTGCTCAGGCAGTTGAGTCCCATTAATGGCTGGTACAAAAGTCGTGAAGATAGTTGTTTTGTTATTTTTGTAGTTCTGACCTCTGGTGGATAAATCTGTTCGGCACCTATATTTGACCTTTTCTCTACATGTAAAGAGACAGACAACTTATGTTATATCCTGAGGCCAACCATGGACCATTTACGCACTAATACTAACAACCTGCAACATTAACTCTGTTTCTCTCGCCACAGATGCTGCCTGACCTGCTGAATATTTCCAGCATTTTCTGTTTTTATTTCAGACTTCCAGCATCCGCAATATTTTACTTTACCACCTGGGCAGCGAGTCTTTGGAATGCTGAGCTGATGTGTAAACTGAGAGTAAAGTTCACAGAATGCAGGATGTGAGATAATGGTGCAGCCGAGCGATTTAAAAACGAGCTACTCCAACGCAAAATTAGGAAGACACTGCTACTGAGCTCAGCAATGGTAACGTGGAATCCCCTGCAGTCTTTGCATCATTGGGAAAGAAATTAGTCTAGGCTGCTACTCCTCCTCATAATTTAAGGGAAAAAGTTTGCATGAGTGCAAAACAGAAAATCATATTTTGTACTTAGCAAATTTTATATTATTGCAAGAAGTATTCTCCAAGTTATTTTATGAATAGTATGAATGGAGTCTTGTGGAACTCTGCTCGTCATAATTCCCCAGGTAGAGTTTCTCCCTCATGTCACCAATTTCCTCTTTCTGTTGCCAGCCCAGCTGTCATTGCAGTTAGGAAACATGCTATTACTTCTGCAGGCTTTGACCTTCTTTAAAAGTCTCCAATGTGGGAATTTATCTAATGACTTTTGAAAAATGCAAATAACTTACATCTGCTGGATGAACAGTCGTCATCCACTTGTTTAGCTACCGGTAAACAATCCAAGCAGATTCGTGAAGCATGGGCCATTGCTTCGAACTCATTGCTGACTACTCCTTGTGGCACCTGAGCTCTTTCAAGAAGTATTGATCGCATCCCATATATAGCTGGTCACCAAGGAGCATTTTAATTTACTGAATGAATTTCACGTTTTAAAGAAAATACTGAAACGTAACAACTGATTTCACTTTTTAACTTGTTAACAGTGATTTCAGAAACATTATTCACAGTACGCATAAATGGTTCACAGAAAAATGCAAATACTGCTTTTAGCTACATAACTTCTTTAAATATTTACATAGAGGGCTGTATAAAATATTAATCACTGGAAAAGCTAATTAGACATTCAGCAAATGCTTGCCCTTTTCACGTGGCTGCAGTTGTTGGATGATAAGGTTTGCTATGCAGAGGAGTGAAGAGTCACATTCAGACTTAATTATTGCCGGATAAGGTCAGTTTGCGGGGACTGCAACAAAATCTGTGCCGTCAAGGCTCTCAAACCAAATTACTTCAACTCTTCTGGCTGCTAAGACTGCTAGGCCTCCTGTGAGATGCCAGTAAGGCTTCACTGGCATTAATGTTTGGAATGGTGCTTTTTATTTCACACAGAATTTTGTTATTGACATTTTAAAATCTGTGGAACAAACTAGTTTTGTTAAGCACTGGAAGGGGTATAACATGATTGCTCAAAAGTCCGGGTCCTATATACATTATAGGACCATGATTTTCATTTTAAACAATCTACCGCCTCACTCTGCGGGGATTTTTGGCCGACCAGGTGTAAGCACGGCCGCAGCAATGGCGGGTACAATGCGAGAAGTCGTTCTCCACCATTTGCGGGGCGCTACTTCCCCATTTTCTGCTAGCCACAGTGCCTCAAAATCTACCCCATTGTTTCAATGCTGCAATATTCTGCGATTATATGAAAACCACTCCCTTGGCACGTCTGATAAGTAACTGGCTGTTATTTTGATCCTTCCATTGAAACTCAAATAGAGAGAAATGAACATTTAATTTATGCCTCTCAAACATCTGAATGGTTCAATATGGAATTCAATGCATTGCACATTATCAAAGCATATGACACATGGTAAACAAATTTATTGTGAATTGAAAGCACCCTTGAAGTGCCATAATCTACAGGGGTACAGACCAAGACCTTGAAAGTGGGATTAGACTGGTTAGCTTTTTGTTGGCCGGCGCGGACATGATGCACGGATTTTTTTTTTATTTGTTCAAGGGATGTGGGCATCACTGGCAAGGCTGGCATTTATTGCCCATCCCTAACTGCCCTTGAGAAGATGGTGGTGAGTCGCCTTCTTGAACCGCTGCAGTCCGTGTGGTGAAGGTACTCCCACAGTGCTGTTAGGGAGAGAGTTTCAGGATTTTGACCCAGCGATGATGAAGGAACGGCGATATGCTTCCAAATCAGGATGGTGTGTGACTTGGAGGGGAACATGGAGGTGGTGATGGTCCCATGTGCTTGCTGCCCTTGTCCTTCTAGATGGTAGAAGTCGCAGGTTTGGGACGTGCTGCTGAAGAAGCCTTGATGAGTTGCTGCAGTGCATCTTGTAGATGGTACACACTTTAGCCATAGTGGAGGGAGTGGATGTTTATGGTGGTGGATGGGGTGCCGATCAAGCGGGCTGCTTTGTCCTGAATGGTGTCGCGCTTCTTAAGTGTTGGAGCTGCAGTCATCCAGGCAAGTGGAGAGTATTCCATCATACTCCTGACTTGTGGCTTGTAGATGGTGGAAAGGCTTTGGGGAGTCAGGAGCTGAGACACTTGCCACAGAATACTCAGCCTCTGATCTGCTCTTGATGCCATAGTATTTATATGGCTGGTCCAGTTAAGTTTCTGGTCAATGGTGACCCCCCAGGATGTTGATAGTAGGTGTTTTGGCAATGGTAATGCCATTGAATGTTAAGGGGCGGTGGTTATTGGAGATAGTCATTGCCTGGCACTTATATGGTGCGACTGTTACTTGCCACATAGCAGCCCAAGCCTGAATGTTGTCCAGGTCTTGCTGCATGCAGACATGGACTGCTCCATTATCTGAGGAATGGCTAATGGAATTGAACACTATGCAGTCATCAGCGAACATCCCCACTTCTGACCTTATGATGGAGGAAGGTCATTGATGAAGCTGCTGAAGATGGTTGGGCCTAGGACACTGCCCTGAGGAACTCGTGCAGCAATGTCCTCGAGCTGTGATGATTGACTTCCAATCACCACAACCATCTTCATTTGTGCTAGGTATGACTCTAGCCAGTGGAGAGTTTTCCCCTTGATTCCCATCAATTTCAGTTTTACTAGTGCTTTTTGATGCCACACTCGGTCAAATGCTGCCTTGATGTCGAGGGCAGTCACTCTCACCTCACCTCTTGAATTCAGCTCTTTTGTCCATGTTTGGACCAAGGCTGTAATGAGGTCTGGAGCCGAGTGGTCCTTATGGAACCCAAACTGGGCATCAGTGAGCAGGTTATTGATGAGTAAGTGCTGCTTGATAGCACTGTTGACGACACCTTCCATCATTTTGCTGATGATTGAGAGTATACTGATGGGGCGGTAATTGGCCAGATTGGCTTTGTCCTGCTTTTTGTGGACAGGACATACCGGGGCAGTTTTGCACATTGTCGGATAGATGCCAGTGTTGCAGCTGTACTGGAAATGCTTGGCTAGAGGCGTGGCTAGTTCTGGAGCTCAAGTCTTCAGCACAACAGCTAGGATGTTGTCGAGGCCCATAGCCTTTGCTGTACCCAGTGCACTCACATGTTGCTTGATATCACGTAGGGTGAATCGAATTGGCTGAAGACTGGCTTGTGTGATGGTGGAGACCTCAGGAGGAGGCTGATATGGATCATCCATTCGGCACTTCTGGCTGAAGATGGTTGTAAACACTTCAGCCTTTTCTTTTGCATTCACGTGCTGGGTTCCGCCAGAATTGAGGATGGGAACATTCTCGGAGCCTCCTCCTCCCATTATGTGTTTAATGGTCCACCACCCTTCCGTGCTGTAAATTTATATGAATCTATGATTCTAGCCCCATCGGGCACCAATTGCCACAGGGTTTTGTTCAATGAATCCCTGGATCTCTGACATGGAATGTTCACATTATGAAATGGTATGTGAGAAATCAGGGAGTGCAATAACAGGCAGCAGGAGGCTGCAGATGGGGAATGAAGGAACAGGCTCCTGGACTCGGTTAAGTCATGGCGATTCAGTTTTAGGAAGGCCTCACGATCTGGGTGGAGGGGGAGATAGGGAAACTTAGCTTTTTTGGCCTCTGCTGGCCCCGACTCCTCTTCCCGCTAGGTTGACCTGGTGGGAAAACCCTCACTCATACCTATGGTTAAAATTATGTCATCAGAGGCCAATCTGCATTTTAAAGAACTCCTGTCAGTTTCCGGCAGCTGCCTTTCTCGCCTGCTGAGAAGAGAAGTTTAAAATGATAGCCTGCGGGAAGAGAGTGTTAGGCTAGCGGGAGAGTCCCCAGTGTGATGGTAATTGCCTGTCCGGCATACTTAAACTCGCCCCCTATGTTTCAGCCCAGTGCGTGTTTGATATATGTAGCACCCTTTGTGTGATGCTGTCTTTCAGCATCCAGTTCAGTTACAAAGACAACAATGAAAGTAATTGAATACAGTTTAATTCACTGCAGTGTCACACTTACACTGTACAATGATGGATAACTATAGGTCACAAATATTAGAGAAATGTATGCATTTAGTCATTCAGTACCTTTATGGTGTATTAGAGAGGCAGGTTATTAATATTGCAAGCTGTTTAAATCACTGATTTACAGTTCACCCACTTGTATGATTAAATATACAACTTGAGCTCCTCTCCATTTGCTGATTGGAAATATTTCTGTTTCTGGTCTGTGGTAATGCGTTAAATCATTTTTCAGGAGAGCATCATAAAAGCTTTCTGCTCGAATTGATCTTTTACTGTGAGAAACAGCTGATTCAAAACAACAGCATATTTAATGAGACCTAGACTAAAACTCAGGAGCTGGAAATAATCCGCAGTCCCACAACATAATGCTTCCAACCTTGGTATTCAAACAGAAGACTCTCCTCCTATATCTGCTTCATAGATCTACAGGGTCCGCAAAGAGCAGCCATGGATTGTATCACATAAGATTCCAGCAGACTACAGGATATAAATTGTTCTACCTTTGGAAAATACTCTTCTCAAAATAACTAATGTTTAGCTTTTAAAAAACAGATTCATTTCATTTTACGTGAAAGTAATAACATCATTTGAAATACTTCTGTCCTATATAATAGTGCCATTTAATAAAGTTTAGTGAGGTGAGATCTGGCCAACTCAAGCACATTGGAGGTGAAATTGCTCTTTGGTGATCGTGGAAAATGACCAATAGCAAGGTGCAGCCCACCTGATTTTATTTTCTATTGACTTCACTGGAAAAGCAAATCAGACGTGTGTTAAACGGTTTGCTGATTCACTATCGCCTATTTTGTACTATCATAAAGGACCAATTTAACTCCCATTGAATGAGAATAGAAAGCCACATGAGTTTATGTTTGATCATTTTGGTTTTATCATGAGCTTCATTGCCAATTTGCTCTGCTCCTGTCTGTGGTTGGTACATAGCTGCAAATGGCAGTGTTTGTCTCTCGAGAGCCATCTTTCACTTTTCCCTTAAAGTGACAGCATCTTGAAAGCTTTCGAATGGTAGGCATTGACCTACATGATTCTGTACTGGTAATCACATAACAGGGTACATTTACTGTTCCTGTGTTCCCAAAGAGCATGGGAAAAGGATTGGCATCTCCAACCCACAATGCATTCAAATGTGGTTCTCTGCTGAAAGCACAGTGAACTTTTCCTAATATATTCATCTTGAGAGGTCAGAGAGGGTTGATATAGATCTACTTGCCTGTTTTTCCATGGGAGGTCTTGCAAACAGTATTTGGTGCTTTGCTTCCCTTTCAGAGATACAGGATGATGAGAATATTTTTTCCCTTTCCAAAACACTCAATACATAGTGTTGCTACTGTTAAATGTTTTACTTGGTACTTGCAAATTCTGCTCCAAATCAGTACTGCACAGTTGTCAGCTGTCCACTTTTAGAGTAGACAGTCAGTTTTTTGAAATCCTGTTCACTGTTTCCCATGCTATCATAAAGGATGCCCTTGCAATGCCAATTCCAGATATTTCTGAAATGTGTTCCTGTTTATAGATTATATTCTGTTGTTGGTAGACTCATCTGGGGATCTAATGTATACCATACATCATTTTTTGTTTTAAAAGCATAATGCAAAGAAATGTAACCAAATAATGTCATCATTTATTAGGGTGCCTTGCCCCCTGACCCTATAGGAAATATTTTTTCAACTCCAGTGCTCACATCTGTCATCATCATCATCATCATAGGCAGTCCCTCGAACGAGGATGACTTGCTTCCACACCAAAAGGGATGAGTTTGCAGATGTTTCAATGAAGGACCCGATATTCCAGTTGTGAACTCCAGGGGTGGAAGATGCCTGTGCGTGGATATTTTTAACGTGTGGTGACTGTTGCACATCAGCCACCACATGGGCTTGACAGAGGTAGGCCTTTATCCAGTGGCAAGGGTTAACCAGGATGACTGGAGACCTGTTCTGCTGCACGGACCTAGTGTGCACACATATCGCAGTGTGGGCTGGCCCGTACTGCCCCTGGGTCCTCTGCTTTTCTGGGCCCTGTACCCTCATTTGCTGCACCTCTGCCACAGTCTCTCGCCTCTCCTCTGCCACAAAACATTCGCCACACCTCCGCCACAATCTCTCACCGCACCTCCGCACCAAACATTCGCCGCACCTCCGCCACAATCACTTGCCGAATCTTACCCACGATCTCTCACCACTCCTCTGCCCCGATCATTTGCCACATTTCTGTCTCGATCTCTCGCCTCTTCTCCGCCTCAAACATTCGCCGCACCTCCACAACTATCTCTCACCGCTCTTCCGCCCCGACCTTCCTGCTCCTCTGCTGTACTTGGGCCCCGCTGATATTCCTGTCCACGCTCCAAACAGCGACCTGGGTTTTGATGACATCACCCAGTCATCCATCTCAAAGTCATCGCACTTTGGAGCAGCTCGCGCTGGAAGTAACGAGATAATGTATAACGCCCTCTATCTAGGAGGTATCGATATACTGTATAGCACCCTCTAGCTAGGAGGTATAGGGAGCTGTATTGAGAGAGAGGGCCTGTGAAAGAACGCCATTTTAAGCTCCACATGGCTGTCTGAGATCTCCCAAATAAATAGAGTTAAGTTGAATTAAGAGTGTTCAGGAGATTATAAAATACCTGGTGTCAGAAGCGGAGACTTCCGATCTTTTATTGAACGCATCTACGACCGAAATATTAGAACTGTAAGACTTTTTTGAGCTGATCAAGATCGACATTAAGCAGTGCAGTGGAGAGCGTACTTCCTACACAGGGTGTGAAGGGTGATAAATAGTTATAAGCTTGTAAAATAATCTAGAGGCATTAGTAAAGTAAACTTAAAGTGGCATAAGCAATTGTAGAGCCTTGATTGAAAAAGTATTTCTACAAATACATGGCCACGGTATTTTACTATTAGACTTGTTCTGGTCCTCTGGTTATTTGAATTGTATACATGTATGTGACAAGCTCAAAGTCCTAAACTGTAGGGAGCTATCATGACAACTCCCGCACACATTTCTCTCCCACCTCCATTGCAGGCGACTGCCGATTTGAAAGCCAACTGGAAAAAATTCAAACAGCTGTGGGACAGCTATGAAATTATCATGAATATTGTGCAAAAAAACAGATAGAGTTAGAGTTGCAACGTTTATCACTGCCATTGGCAGCTATGCCCTAGATATCCACAATAATCCTCCCTACAAATCAGAGGAAGACAAGCAGGTAATTGAGATTATTTTGAAGCTCTGGGAAGAGCACTGTAAAGGTAAAACCAACATCATCAATGATCGGTACCAGTTTAACAACTGTGTACAAGGGGACGAGTGATTTGACAGATATCTCGTAAAAGTGAGAGAGCTAGCATCGTCATGTGATTTCGGCAATTTGAGGGATGATTTCATCAGAGACAGCATAGTCTGCGAATATCTGATAGCACTCTGCATAAGAGGCTGTTGTAAGAATCAAGCCAAACACTCGATAAATGTGTGATGCTCTGTAAAGCTACAGAGGCCACAGTTGCGCAAATTAAATCCATGAAGCTCACTAAAACAGACTCTGAAAATGTCAAAGCTGTCAGACAGTAACCCTGACCCACAAAGAAAGAATTCACAGACAAAGAGTCCACGAACAATTGCAGATATTGTGGCCAAAGACATGAGTTGTCAAAAACGAAATGCGCAGCATATGGGAAGACCTGCACAAGTTGTGGCAAACTAAAGCACTTTTCTCAAAAGTGTAGGCAGAATAGATTGAGGCAGAAGTCTACAAATAACCCTAAACATAAGGGCAAGCCAAAAGTTCATGCACTATATGAAGAAAGTTATGATTCTGATTTTGAAGTCATGACTGTAAAAATGCTTGGTAATGTTGATCGCACAATCAAGGACAAAGCTGACAGAAAGTATCCAAACAAGATTATGGCTACCTTCTCCATTAAAGGTCAAATGGTAAAAATGCAAATAGATTGTGGGGGCATATGCAATGTGCTACCTCTCAGATACTTGCCAAAGGGCTTAAAGATAAAAGAATCCAAGACAATTATGTCACTATATGACAACCATGCAGTAGTAGAAACATAGAAACATAGAAAATAAGTGCAGGAGCAGGCCATTCGGCCCTTCGAGCCTGCACCTCCATTCAATGAGTTCATGGCTGAACATGCAACTTCAGTACCCCATTCCTGCTTTCTCGCCATACCCCTTGATCCCCCTAGTAGTAAGGACTACATCTAACTCCTTTTTGAATATATTTAGTGAATTGGCCTCAACAACTTTCTGTGGTAGAGAATTCCACAGGCTCACCACTCTCTGGGTGAAGAAGTTTCTCCTTATCTCGGTCCTAAATGGCTTACCCCTTATCCTTCGACTGTGACCCCTGGTTCTGGACTTCCCCAACATTGGGAACATTCTTCCTGCATCTAACCTGTCTAAACGCATCAGAATTTTAAACGTTTCTATGAGATCCCCTCTCATTCTTCCAAACTCCAGTGAATACAAGCCCAGTCTTTCTTGAAATGTCAGTCCCACCATCCCGGAAATGAGTCTGGTGAACCTTCGCTGAACTCCCTCAATAGCAAGAATGTCCTTCCTCAAGTTAGGAGACCAAAACTGTACACAATACTCCAGGTGTGGCCTCACCAAGGCCCTGTACAACTGTACTCAAATTCCCTCGCTATGAAGGCCAACATGCCATTTGCTTTCTTAACCGCCTGCTGTACCTGCATGCCAACCTTCAATGACTGATGTACCATGACACTCAGGTCTTGTTGCACCTCCCCTTTTCTTAATCTGTCACCATTCAGATAATAGTCTGTCTCTCTGTTTTTACCACCAAAGTGGATAACCTCACATTAATCCACATTATACTTCATCTGCCATGCATTTGCCCACTCACCTAACCTATCCAAGTCATTCTGCAGCCTCATAGCATCCTCCTCGCAGCTCACACTGCCACCCAACTTAGTGTCATCCGCAAATTTGGAGATACTACATTTAATCCCCTAGTCTAAATCATTAATGTACAATGTAAACAGCTGGGGCCCCAGCACAGAACCTTGCAGTACCCCACTAGTCACTGCCTGCCATACTGAAAAGTACCCATTTACTCCTACTCTTTGCTTCCTGTCTGCCAACCAGTTCTCAATCCACGTCAGCTCATCACCCCCAATCCCATGTGCTTTAACTTTGCACATTAATCTCTTGTGTGGGATCTTGTCGAAAGCCTTCTGAAAGTCCAAATACACCACATCAACTGGTTCTCCTTTGTCCACTCTACTGGAAACATCCTCAAAAAATTCCAGAAGGGACTTGTAATGTGCCAGTGGAAATGCCCTGAAAAGTAAACACTATCCACTTCCTGTGATCGATGACATTTTGCCACAGATGTCAAATTTAAAGGTCTTTACTAAAGGATGTCAGCGCAGTTCTCTGTGCCTGGCCTGTGGCGAATTACATAGTTATATGCAGACAGCTTGACGCCCATTTTGGATGCGAGCAGAGGCATTGGTATTGATACTTTGCTCTCTGCGAATAGCGATATGAGCAGCTTAAGGTCAGTTTCTAACTTGAACTTAAGCCCAAACAGATACCGATGAATTTTTCTTACCTCGTAAATGCATGCCCAGAGCTTCTTTTTCAATCATGCTGTAGGCCCTTTTGGCCTTGGACAAGCTCCTGGACACATAGGCGACCGGTTGCAATGTTCCCAATTCATTTGCTTGTTGTAACTGACACCCGACCCCGTACGAAGACGCATCGCAAGCTAGCACTAAACGTTTACAAGGATCATACAGGACAAGCAGTTTGTTGGAACATAAGAGATTTTGGGGTTTCTCAAAAGCTGTCTCTTCTGATTTTCCCCATACCCAATCATCTCCCTCGCATAGCAACGTATGTAGAGGTTCTAGCAAGATGCTTAACCCGGGTAGGAAATTACCAAAATAATTGAGGAGTCCCAGGAACAATTGCAGCTCTGTCACGTTCTCTGGTCTCGGCGCGTTCTTGATGGCCTCCGTCTTGGCGTCGGTGGGTCTGATGCCATCTGCCGCGATTCTTCTCTCTAAGAACTCGACCTCGGGCGCCTGGAAAACACACTTTGAGCGTTTCAACCTGAGTCCTACACGATCTATCCGACTTAGAACCTCTTCCAGGTTTTGCAAGTGTTCGATGGTGTCCCGACCTGTGACCAGTATGTCGTCCTGGAAAACCATGGTGTGCGGAACAAACTTTTGCAGGCTCTCCATGTTCCTTTGAAAAATAGCCGCGGCCGATCGAATCCCAAACGGGCATCTATTGTAGATGAACAGACCTTTGTGTGTGTTGATGCAGGTGAGGCCTTTCGAAGATTCCACCAGCTCCTGCATCATGTAGGCCGAGGTCAGGTCCAACTTGGTGAACGTCTTTCCTCCTGCCAGCATCGCAAATAGGTCCTTCGGTAGCGGATATTGGTCCTGCAGCGAAAAATGGTTAATCGTTACATATAGTCCCTGCAACTTCTGAGCGTGCCATCGCCCTTGAGAACCAGAACAATCGGACTGGCCCACTCGTTGAACTCCACCGGCGCGATGATGCCCTCTCATTGTACCCTGTCTTGCTCGATCTCCACTTTCTCTCGCATCATATATGGCACCGCCCATGCCTTGTGATGGATGGATCGTGTACCGGTAATCAAGTGGATCTGTACCTTCGCCCCTGAGAAACTTCTGATGCCTGGCTCAAACAACGATGGAAACTTGCTCAGAACATATGGCATCATTGATGGACGAAAGCGCTCGGATGTCGTCCCAGTTCCAGTGGATTTTTCCCAGCCAGCTTCTGCCGAACAGTGTGGGGCCATCTCCTGATACTATCCATAGTGGTAGTTCGTGCACTGCTCTATCATAGGAGACTTTTACTGCTGCGCTGCCAATTACAGGGAACAACTCTTTAGTGTAAGTTCACAGCTTGGTGTGAATGGGGCTAAGCTTGGGCCTGTGTGCCTTGTTGCACTACAGCCTGTCGAAGACCTTTTTGCTCATGGTAGACTGACTCGCACCCGTGTCCATTCCATGGATACTGGAATTCTGTTCAGTTCAACTTTTAACATGATCCGTGGACATTTCGTGGTGAAGGTGTGTTCCCCGTACACTTCTGTCTCCTCGGTTTGAGTCTCTGGTTCAGTTTAAGCCGCCATGGATCGGTCTTCCTCTGCAACGTGGTGGTTTGCAGGGTTTGCAGATCATCTGCATATTCGCTGGAGGTGCCCCATTGTTCCACAACCTTTGCACGCATAGTGTTTGAAGCGGCATTGATGGGCTCGATGATCACCTCCGCAGCGCTAACAAGGTGTTAACTGCCTCGCATTAATGCTTGATGGCGGACACCGAGTCATCTGAGATCGTGCAGCTGCAGGCGTGTACATTCTGCCATATGCACTCCTGCCTGAAAACGACGTTACTTTCTGTACAGTACTTGCCGAAATAACCTTTATGCTGCGAAATTTGTTTATCGCTGGTGTACATAAATGTCTGGGCTATCGTTATGGCTTTGCTCAGGTTCGATGTTTCAACAGTCAATACTTTGTGAAGGATAACCTCTTGGTCAATGCCAAGCACAAAAAGTCTCTTAGCATTTGCTCCAGGAATCCATCAAATTCGCAATGTCCTGCAAGGCGCCTTAGCTCACCACTTCCTGGCCTTCAGACTGTTCACATGTGTAAAATCGATACCTTGCCATCAGAACGCTCTCCTTCAGATTTAGGTGCTCCCAGACCATCGTATACAGTTTTTCATACGATTTGGTTGTTGGTTTCACCGGAGCAAGAAGATTCTTCATGAGGCCATAGTTGTTGCCCCGCAGACAGTGAGGAGGATCGCCCTTCATTTGGCAGCATTCTCATTACCTTCCAGCTCGTTGACCATGAAGTATTGGTTGAATCGCTGCATGAAGGCCTCCCAATCGTGCCCTTCTGAGAATTTCTCCAGGATGCCAACAGTTCTCTGTATTTTCACGTGATGGTTCGTTATCTCATCGCCAGTTGTTACGTCCATAATAAAGTAATGTGATTGTGTATTGTAGACATGAGTAAGTGTGACCTTAGTCTCTTTATTCTAACTCCAGAGTGCTGGTACAGCATGGGAGGCCTGCTTATATACAATGCTCCCAAGGGATGCTGGGATCCCTTAGGACTCCAACAGATACGCCCTCTGGTGGCGGTAGAATGCTGGTTACATAGGGTTGCATACGAAACACCACCAACTGAAGGCCTTGATAGTTTGCCAGCACATTGCTTACTCGGTCGCCGCACAAAGGTAAACATTCCAATCACAAATGAGCTACTCAAACCCAGAATCATACATGACATCATCATCAACAAAGAAAGGAACCATGACAAACAAGCACACTACTACAACAGAGGTACTACAGCAATTCCTACACAGCAGGAAGGAGAAACAGTGAGACTCAAACAAACGCGAGAAAGCAAATAGTAGCAAAAAGCTCAGGTTCAGAAACAAACCGGCATTCGTTCTTATCAGGTCATTACTGAAGATGGCCATGAGTATCACAGAAATAGGAAACACCTGAGAAAGAGCGCTGAGACATTTATCGAAACTCCAGAGATCTCAGTGACACCCACAGATGATTCATTGCCAACACAGCCAACTAACACGCGAAACAGCACTTCAACAACAACGCGTGAAAACAGGGATATGTTGTCTGATATTTCCTCTCAGAGCATTGATAAAGGAACTAAAGAGATCAGTGCACAGAACACCACAGAAACAACCAGTTTGGGATGAAGCAACAGAATCTGCACAACACCAAAATACCTGGAGCAATATGTACAGAAATAAGAAATCATGGACACTGGACTCTTGGATAAAGAATTATTAAGACAAGGGGCTAGACTTTCCATTTCACATCGCCCATATATCACCCAAAATGGCCAGCTATCACCCATTTTAGCAAAAAGTGGAAATTCAGGCTGAACATCACCGGAAAATTAATGCCCCGAGTTTCGGCTCACATCGCTGAACTGATCGCTGAGGTGATCACCCGCACATTGCCTAGTGGAACTTTCGCCACATTGTCGGCACTTCGCCGGGCTGATTGCTCACCGAGAATATCTCTGGAAAATAGTTGCTTTTCCCGGGTCTTCCTCAAAGAATTGGGCACTACAGACACCATTTTGAATTTCAGAGGAAGGGAGGAGGCAGCTAAAAAACTCGAGCTTATATATTATGAGTTATTTAAGGGTCTTTTACAGATAGATCCACTCACATTTATACTTATATTTAATTAAACTAATATCAGCTTAGTTGAATAGGCATTTTTTTAACTAAAAAATACATTAATAGCAAATGATGGGGCCTATGGTTTCTCTGCCATTACTCGTAACTGGTCACACGCTGGTTTCTGAAAGGATCAATCAAACAGGTGGCAGAGAAATGCGGAGACAGAGGAGACAGAGGAGGCGAGCGTAAAGCCAATGAAGGTACAAGGAAAAGCAATCTTACCTCAACTTGTCTGAAAATGCGTGTCTTAGGAGGCTGTGCTTCCGGAAGGAGGTCATCAATGAGATATGCCAGCTCATAGAAACATAGAAACATAGAAAATAGGTGCAGGAGCAGGCCATTTAGCCCTTCTAGCCTGCACCGCCATTCAACGAGTTCATGGCTGAACATGAAACTTCAGTACCCACTTCCTGCTTTCACGCCATACCCCTTGATCCCCCGAGTACTAAGGACTTCATCTAACTCCCTTTTGAATATATTTAGTGAATTGGCCTCAACTACTTCCTGTGGTAGAGAATTCCACAGGTTCACCACTCTCTGGGTGAAGAAGTTTCTCCTTATCTCGGTCCTAAAAGGCTTACCCCTTATCCTTAGACTGTGACCCCTGGTTCTGGACTTCCCCAACATTGGGAACATTCTTCCTGCATCCAACCTGTCCAAACCCGTCAGAATTTTAAACGTTTCTATGAGGTCCCCTCTCACTCTTCTGAACTCCAGTGAATACAAGCCCAGTTGATTCAGTCTTTCTTGATAGGTCAGTCCCACCATCCCGGGAATCAGTCTGGTGAATCTTCACTGCACTCCCTCAACAGCAAGTATGTCCTTCCTCAAGTTAGGAGACCAAAACTGTACACAATACTCCAGGTGTGGCCTCACCAAGGCCCTGTACAACTGTAGCAACACCTCCCTGCCCCTGTACTCAAATCCCCTCGCTATGAAGGCCAACATGCCATTTGCTTTCTTAACCGCCTGCTGTACCTGCATGCCAACCTTCAATGACTGATGTACCATGACACCCAGGTCTCGTTGCACCTTCCCTTTTCCTAATCTGTCACCATTCAGATAATAGTCTGTCTCTCTGTTTTTACCACCAAAGTGGATAACCTCACATTTATCCACATTATACTTCATCTGCCACGCATTTGCCCACTCACCTAACCTATCCAAGTCACTCTGTAGCCTCATAGCATCCTCCTCGCAGCTCACACTGCCACCCAACTTAGTGTCATCCGCAAATTTGGAGATACTACATTTAATCCCTTCGTCTAAATCATTAATGTATAATGTAAACAGCTGGGGCCCCAGCACAGAACCCTGCGGTACCCCACTAGTCACTGCCTGCCATTCCGAAAAGTACCCATTTACTCCTACTCTTTGCTTCCTGTCTGACAACCAGTTCTCAATCCACGTCAGCACACTACCCCCAATCCCATGTGCTTTAACTTTGCACATTAATCTCCTGTGTGGGACCTTGTCATCAAGGTGGATCAGCAGCCTTCCAGCACCATTAGAACTGCTCTGCCCGTTGAGGTAAAGGTTACTGCGGCAGTATCCTTCTATGCATCTGGATCCTTTCAGACTTCAGCTGGCGACATCTGTGGTATCTCTCAGCTCGCCACACACTGCTGCATTCAGCAGGTGACTGAAGCTCTTTACGTTCGCAAAATGAACTTTATAAACTTCCCTATGACCAGGGAGGCACAGACTGGGAGGGCGTTGGGTTTCTCGAGAATAGCAAACTTCCCCAAGGTGCAGGGAGCAATAAACTGCACGCACATCGCCCTGAAAACCCCTTTACAGAACGCGGAGGTGTTTCATAACAGAAAGGGATTCCACTCCCTGAATGTGCATCTCGTTGGCGACCACAACCAAATTATTATGACAGTAAATGCTACATTTCCTGGCAGCGTCCATGATGCACACATCCTGCATGAGAGTGCTATCCCTGACCTGTTTGTCAATCAGCCAGAAGGTCACAGTTGGACGCTGGGGGATGACAGATATGGCCTTGCCAGCTGGCTGATGACCCCATTACTGAAGCCGAGAAACATTACAACGAAAGCCACATAGCGACACGCAAAATCGTCGAAAAGTCAATTGGAGTCCTAAAGCAGCGCTTCAGATGCCTGGATCATTCTGGTGGCAGCCTACAGTACCACCCTGACCAGGTCGCTGAGTTTATTGTGGTGTGTTGCATGTTGCATAACCTAACTATAAGGAGAGGACAACAAATGCCAGATGGGGCTGCAGGTCCACCTCCAGAAGGAGGGGAGGCAAACGAGGCAGATCGTGAGGAGCAAGAGGAGGAGGAGGCTGGTGAGGACCTCGGGGAGGACAATCAGCTTGGCGATGAAGCCATGGTCCAACCACCCCGCCGCCCCCACCCCCCAGAAGACCAGAAATACCCCGTGGGAGTTACACGGCTGCACAGCTGTTCCATCAGCAGCTCATAAATGAACGCTTTGCATGAACTTACATTGCGGACAGTCAGAGTTACAGTTACAGTTACGTTTAAACAAAAGTTACATTTGCGTTGAGTTACGTTTTAGCCTTGCCTGCACTGGCCTGGCCTGTCCATTGTTGTACAATATTTGCATTAATGTTTAACTTAACTAAACTTATGTTATTATAAGACAATGGAGAACAATTGTTAAATTCAATAAAAAAATTTATTGCAACAAAGAATTTAAAAAAAAATGTTTTATCAAAACCCCTTCCCCCATCCCCCACCCCCAACTATAAACGAACATTAACAGTAACAATTTAACACTAACACTAAAATAATTTAACATTAACAGAATAAGATAACATTTCAAAAACACCCCCACTCCCTACCTTGACCTGTGGCCATGTTTCCCTCCAGATCCTTCGCGCCCCCCCCCACCCTCCTATCTTAGGCCCACCCACCTGTTTTGGTCCCCGGAGACCAAGACGAAGCTGGCGTGCAGCGGGCAACGGAAAGACTTCCTGTCGTGGTGGGGGTGTTGGAGTGGAAGACAAAGCTGGCGGTTTGTCTTCCGAGTCAAAAGGAAGTGTATCCTCCGTACTCGCTTGAGTGCTCAGGGTTATAGTCAGGCCCAACACGACACCTTGGAGTGCAGCGCCGTGTTCAGCCAGCAGCGCATGCCAAAGGGCATTGGTTGCAGTGGTCTGCTCACACATCCCCTCCAGGGTCTGCTGTGATACCTCCAGTAGCTCGACTTTCACAGCAGACACCTGTGAAAAGATCGCGACCTATCGCGACCGTCTCCGAGCACATGGAGATCCAGCCCTCCAACTGATCGTCCGAGGGAGGCGATTGCTGCCCTCGCTGACCCGGCCTCCGTGGGGTCGACGTGCGCAATATAATGTGCCTTGGCGTTGCCAGCTGCATGCCGCTTGGTCCCGGTCCCTCTTCCATCTCAGTTGAGATGACCGAAGGTTCATCCCCCTCGACAATTGGCTGCTGCTGCTGCTACTGCTCCTCCTCCTCCTGTTCCTCCTCACCAGGTGCAGCTTCAGGTGCAGGTGCCACCTCGACCAACGTCTAAGGTTGACCTTAAAAGCACATTTGAGCTTATTACAGAGCTTATTAATGGTACACATTAACGAGAGACGTTACATATCAATACATAGATTTCACTACCCCAGAAAGCTGTAGTGGCTGCATCCCCTGTTCTTATTGCTTCTTATGCACAAAGGCTGCATGCATGATATGACATGACATGACATCATTCGTATATTGCATATTGCATTGTAATTACAGGACGTTACATTACTTTTTAATACTGTTTGACACATTACTCACGAGACGCATGGCTGGGCTCCGCTAGACCACGGGTGGTGGCCTACCAGCGCGGCTGCATGCTCCTCGAGGTCCATCAGCGGCTGTACCTGAGCAGAGCCCACTCCGGTGCCTCTGCTCCACGTGGTTGTTAGATATCTTATTCTGCAAATGAGAAAAGAGCATAGCATAAGCTAATTGACTAGGTAGTATCATGGAGACACAACAGTTTAAAACGTTATATGCAAATAGGATCATGCATGGTTGCTTGGGAGCTGCAGCTTGACACATAGACATCTCTCTATACTGCAGCAGCCAGAGAGACTTCCATCCCATCAAACACTCCCAGGGCAGGTACAGTACGGGTTCAATACAGATTAAACTCCCTCTACACTGTCCCATCAAACACTCCCAGGGCAGGTACAATACGGGTTCAATACAGATTAAACTCCCTCTACACTGTCCCATCAAACACTCTCAGGGCTGGTACATCACAAGTTACATACAGATTAAAACTACATCTACACTGTCCTATCAAACACTCCAAGGGCAGCTACAACAAGGGGTTAGGTACACAGTAAAGCTCCCTCTACATAGTCCCAGATTCATAGCCCTGTCCGGATCTTAACACGGAGTTTATGTAATACATGTATGAATAATAAGCTTAAATTAAATCCAGGAGATTCATTATAATTATTATTATAATTACAATTTGCATCAGTACAATATAAAATGCTGCTTACTCTTGCTGCATCTACCAAACTGTTCCAGCGCTTCCGGCGCTGGTCGGAACCCCTCGCCTCATAGAAGCCAAGGACACCACATCCGCGATCTCGGCTCAAATCTTCCGATACACACAGGGTGGGGGTTTCCCCTGAGCACCCTCGTTAATTGGCCCCACCGGGACTCCACCTCATTGACGAAGCCCTCATTGGCTTCGTCACTGAAGGGTTTCACCCTCTTTCTCCCACCCTCAACATCATGAACACATTCAGACATTTTTACTATTATCTGAACTCTATCTGTATCTATATATAAACCTGTATAAATGTGTATAAATCTCTGTATAAATCTCTATCTGTAAACCTTTTTTCTCTCTTTCTCCTCTCCTCTAATTTACTGCCTTCCTTCTCTCTCGGTATCCTATCTCTCTCTCTCTCTCTCTCTCTCTCTGCCCCTCCCTTCGCCTTCTGCGCATGTGTGGATGATCCCTGACCTTCCGAAACGTGGGAAAATCAGTCACCAAGAAAAAAAAATCGCATGCACAGAAGGCCGTTGCTAGGGAAACTTTTGCCTTCCACACCGCTGGCCGTTCGCTGGGCGCACGTCACATTGCTGACCTTTTGTATCGCCCATTTCACACTGCTGGCCTATCGCAGAGTGGAAAACCACGATACAAAAAATGGACGCTGTTACAGTGATCGGTAAGGCTGAGATATCCACCATCACTGGAACATCGCCCATTTTTTAGGTGATAGCCAACAAAGTGGAAAGTCTAGCTCAAGAGTTTTGTTGTTGTTTGTTAAACTTGTAGTTTAATGCATGTATTCATAAGAAGTTAACTACCCGTTTATATTGAAGCTAACTTTAATTCATTTTTGTTTCTTATGAAAGGAAAGGTATAACGAGACAATGTATAGCTCCCTCTAGCTAGGAGGTGTAGGGAGCTGTATTGAGAGAGAAAGTCTGTGAAGGAACGCCATTTTAAGCTCCACATGGCTGTCTGAGAACTCCCAAATAAATAGTGTTAAGTTGAACTAAGACTATTCAGGAGTGTTTAAGAGACTATAAAATACAACATCCTCTTCAAAAATGTCTAATTCCACTATTGCAAAAAATACACTTTTGTCTCTTTTTTCCATGATTCAACTGATTCAATTGGACATACCTTCACCTTAGGTTAAGAAATTTCACTCTCATCGTAACTACTTTTCATATGTCAGAGGTGATGCCATTAGGTTCTGTTTTTTAGATAAAAGCAAACTGAAATATGGCATGTGATTTAAACCACTGAAACATCCTGAATCCAAAGTAATAAAAATCAAAGTAACTTATTCAGTTGCCTTAAAGCAGTGGCCATGTCTTGAGGCCTTTATTCAGTTGTACATTGTTCTCAACTGTTTTGAAGCATTTCGCCAGCATTTCTGAGCTTTGTAGGTTGGCATGTATGATACTGCCATCATAAAGATGCTATTTAAAATTCTCATTCTTGTGTTTAAACCCCTTCATGACCCTGCCCCACCATAAATCTGTAACCTTCTCCAGCCCTACAACCCCCCCCCTCCACACCCCACATCCACCATCGCTTAACTTCCGGAACCTTCTCTGATTCTGACTTCTTGTGCATCCCCACTCCCTTTGCCCTACCATTGGCAGTTGTGATTTGGTTAGCTAGCCCCCATGCTATGGAACTCCCTTCCTGAACATTTCAGCCTACCCACCTCTCTCTCCTCCTTAAAACCCACATCTCCGAGCGCTTTGGACACTTTTCTACTTTAAAGGTCATACATCATTGCATAGCAATGATGTTGTTCTTCTTCTTCCCACATTACAATGGTGACTACACTCCAAAACTACTTCATTGGCTGTAAAGCACTTTGAATTGTCTGGTGGTAGTGAAAGATGCTATGTAAATGCAAGTCTTCCTTTCTTTCTTTCCTACTTTCACAAAGTAGTTGTCCCAAGAGACAGGTGTTGTGAGCACAGGGCTACTATCTTGGATGTGGGTGAGGTCATCCAATATTCTTCACTGTTCTGCTTGAGACCAAAGCTGCCCAGAACCTCTAGAGGGGACCAGCAGGGTCAGGTGCCTGGCAAACATAAAGGGGCCACAATTGGTGGACATACCGCCCACATACTGCCCGGCGGGAAATTCATCAGCGACATACCGCCGGGCGGTATGCACACCGCCCGCCCACACAGAGCACCCCACAGACCACCCAAAAGGCTGACATTGGTAGCATACCGCTGACATACCACCGGAGCTGCACACCTTCTGAAAAAAGATGGTTTTATTTTGATGGTTTTTCGGCAGTATGTAAACTACAATGTTCCTCCCCCCCCCCCCCAGTGATCTACTCCTCCCCCAAGAGATCTAATCCACCCCCGGAGATCTAATCCCCCCAGTGATCTAGTCCTCCCCCCCAGAGATCTAATCCCCCCCCCAGAGATCTAATCCACTCCCAGAGATTTAGTCCTCCCCCCAGACATTTAATCCCCCCCCCCCCTCCATCACGGAGATATAATCCCTCCCAGAGATCAAGTCCTCCCCCAGAGAGGTCTAATCCCCCAGAGAGGTCTAATCCCCTGGAGATCTAATCCCCATCCCCGGAGATATAATCCCCCCCTGGAGATCTAATCCTCCCCCCAGAGATCTAATCTCACCCCCAGAGATCTATCAACCCCTCCCCCAGAAAAACATGAAAATAAATAAATATATATATATTATAAATAAATCAAAAACACTGCACAAAACAATTAAAAATCTAAATGTACCTCGAGACTCTTACCTACGATCAGACGTCAGCAGTCTCTGACCTCCAGACTGCTCTTTTTGGAGGTGAGGGGATGGAGGTCGATGGAAAAGTGTGCATGCGCAGAACTCGGGATCAAGACAACTTACCCTGCACCGCTGGAGCAGACTATCTGTCGCACTCCGTTGACGCACCGCTCAGGACCGCCCGGACCAATGTTGCCAACACTCTGCCCCAGCGGTACCGGGTGGTGAAGACCACCGAGAATTGGGCAGTCCATCAATTTCAGCCACAAAGACAGGAGAAGCTGGTCGTGCTTTGTTTCCCAGGAAACCGTTGAAGGCAAACGTGAAGGTATGGTGCCACCAGCCAGCAAGTATCCTCTATTCACATCTTCAAACACACCTTTCTCTTCCCTGCGGGCTGTACTTGCTACATTACACGAACAATGTCATGTTCTTGCCTCGCCCTCTATCCCTTCATTCATTCTGGTTGCTCTTTTCTGTATCCTTTCTGCAGCTGTAATATCCTTTTTGCAGTGTGGGGATCAAAACTGTGTACAGTATTCTAATTGCGATCGCACTAATGATTTATAAAGTGGAAGGATTACCTCATTATTTTGGCTCAATATTGACCTTTTAATACATCCCAACATCTGATGTGCTTTACTCACTGCCACCGAGCATTGTTACGAGAGCTTCAATTCATTGAATATCAAAACCCCCAGATCCCTTTCATTTTCCATACATGTTATTTTCTTTCTGTTTAATTAATAGTTTCTTTCTGGATTTTTATCCAATGTGAAGTACGTTACATTTTTCTACATTGAATTTGTCACCTGTCTAATTCACAAGTATATTTAAATCCTCCTATATTTCTCCTGATCAGATATGGAGTCTACCATCTTCATTCGCTTTGTAGCATCTGCAAATTTAGCCATTATGCCTGTGACTCCTAGCTCCAGATCATTTGTGAAGATACTAAACAAAAGAGGTCCTAAAACAAACCCCTGTGGGACCCCCACTGGGAACATTCTCCCAGGCTGATGACATTCCCTGCACCACCACCCTCTGGGTTCTTTCAGTCAGCCAATGACGTATCCATTGTAAAAGAGTTCCACTGATTCCTGCTTTGTTCGTTTTCAGTAGCAGCCTTTCCAGAGATACTGTATTAAGTACACTACATCCACTGCCTTACCCCTATCAAGCTCCTTTGTTACACCCTCAAGACAAACCTGTCAGTTAGGTTGGCAGAATCTCCCCTTCATGAACCCATATTGGTTATCTGTTATGATTTTATTTCTATCCAGATGCTCCATGATCTTATCTTTAATCAGGGTTTCCATCACTTTACCTACAATGGATGTCAAACTCACTGGTCTGTAGTTTCCTGGCTCATTTTTGCCACCTTTTTAAAGTCAGAGACAAGGAGAAAACCCGATCTTATTCTGCAGCACTACCCAGTGGTTAGAGAGCGCAACTGCAACGTTGTAATTCCTCTCAGATGGTCACATAACATTGATAACTCCGATTACATGAGTGATACTGCCACAGGAAAAGAATTACATAGGAATTCGCAATTGATTGGAAATTTAGTAAAGAATAGATGTTAAATGGGTAGAAAGATAGTTTGGAAGTTTACATGATTTACTTTTGAACCACGGGAACTGTTATTGACTTGGCTCGGGCTCATTAGCATGTAAATGTCTCACCTATTAGACTTTGAAATTCAGCTACTTTTCTATATGTACAGAATATAAAAACACAGATGAAGGTGTGACTTACACACTAGATTAAGGGGCCAAAATGGGTGAAACACAAGTTTTTCGGCGGTCCTCGGGCGGTGCATCATTTTTTACCGCCCCGTACTGCTGGGGCCGAGTGGGCGGGAATTTCATCCCACTTTTCTCGGGGGAGGCGGGAGTGCAGTGGGTGGTGTGCGGCGGAGAAGGCCTTTTGACTCGGGAATCTTCGGCTTCTGAGTTGTGCGCATGCGTGCGGCTGTCAAGCTCCGCCCCCCAAGAGGCACCGACAGGAGACCAGAGACTGCCAGCCTGAGATTGCTGTGGCGGGGGCAGAGATTGCTGTGGGAGGGGGAAGGGATCGCTGTGTGGGGGAAGAGATCACTGTGTGCGGGAAGAAATTGCTGTGGGGGGGAGAAGAGACTGCAGGGGTGAGAGAGACTTGGGTGTGGGAGAGACTGGGGGGGGGGGAGGGTGAGCGAGAGAGAGACTGGGGAGGTGAGAGAGACTAACATTTTTTTTATCATAGTTCATTAATAAAGGAGTAAATAGGCTGTATTGGACCATTTATATTATTGCCTAGCACTAGAAAATACTACAATCCATTTCAAGATACATCAAACTGTGGAGAGCTATAAAGACCTGTGCAATATCAATCAAACCTGTCAGCTGTGTCCATACCGCCCACTTAAGATCGACTTAAAAGCACCTTCTCCAGGATGGTATGCAGTTCAGACAGTATGTCATGAATTTAGCAATTTTTGGCAGTATGTTGGTGGTCTGCTTGGGCGGGCAGTGTGCATACTGCCTGGCAGTATGTCACATATGAATTTTCCACCGAGCGGTATGTTAGCGGTATGTAGTTGTTTGTTCATCAAAATTGCATTTTTGGGCAGTAAGCGAGTAGTAGTGGGCGGTATGTCAATGAATTTTGGGCCCTTTGAACTTTGTGACTAGTTTAAAATAGATTATCCACATCTGTATCCTTCAACTTACCCTTTTTTTAAAGCCGCAAATCCAATCTTCACCTTGGCCCCATGACTTGGTGGCAACATAATGGCCCAAATTTTGCTCTTAGCAGCGATGGAACGGCTTTCACCATTGACCTCATGTATAGTTGCCCAGGGGCTTTTCGGGGGTTTATCAGTGGAGATTTCGAGATTTCTACTAATCTAGCATCTGCTCCAGTGTGGCGCCCTCTACAAGGGATCAGTGGGGTCTGAGCAGATAAAGCAGCAGCGAGGCTTTTCAACCAATCAGATTGAAGAATCCTTACAGACATGCAGACTGTAAACCAGGGAAATATAAATTACATTTGAATCGTTGTACAGGAAGAAAAAAAAGTGGTAAGCGGGCGGTAGTGGGTGATATGTTGATAAATTTTGCGCCCTATATCTGTTGGGTAGGTTGTAAACTAACCCCCTGGGCATTAAACTGGCATTGCAGATCAGCCACTCAATTATAGAAACAGCCCTATTTGAGTGTCAGATCCGTAATGCCAGTTTACACCCAGTCACAAGTTGAAAATCTACCTCTATATCTTTTATTAAGTATGGTGATTGTTCTTTTTGGAAATGTCAGCTTGCCTCAGTGGTCGCATTTGAGCATATAACCTGGGCTGACACTCCAGTACAATTTGCAATTTTCAGATGCAAACTTTTGGATGAGACATTACACCAAAGCCCATTTGCCTGTTCAGTTATACATGATCCCTGGCTTGTTTCCCCTGAAGAGCAGGAGTGCTTCCTGTGTTCTGGACAATATTCATCCTGTCATGTATGTATGCTTGGGTTTACTAGCCACCAGGTGGTGCCACTGTCGGAGGTCATTGGGCTGTGTGCACGTGTGGCGGCCCAGGTATAAAAGGCCAGCCATCTTGTAATGTAATCATTTCAGGCCCTAATAAAGTAGAGCCAGGTTTGTAGTTTACAGTATTCAGTCTGTTCGGAGTTTACAGTATTCAGCCTATTGAGTTATTGCATACACAACATTTGGTGACGAGGTAACAAGAACCTTCGCATGCAAACATGAACACAATTGGAATTCTGGAGCGATTCATGGAGGGAGAAGATTGGGCAGACTTTGTAGCTTGCTTGAACCAGTACTTCGTGGCCAATAAAATGGAGAAAGAGGCAGACGCAATTCGACAACGGGTGGTCCTCCTCACGGTTTGCGGTTCGAAAATCAATGGACTCATAGAGAATCTCCTCTCACTCTTAAGTCCAATGGACAAGGACTATGAAACATTGTGTGCTCTGGTATGTGACCATCTCAAACCAGGCATCATCATCTGAAGATACCAATTCTAGATGCACGTTCGTTCTGAGGACTAGGATGTACCTAAGATGTATAGCTGGACCGTGTAAGTTCGAAACTGCGTTGGCAGACATGCTGCGGAATTTCTTTGTAATCGGCATCAACCACGAGGTGATCCTACATAAGCTACAGGTGGCGGAGACATTAGGTTTGAGCAAGGCCATCACGATTGCACAATCGTGCATGATGACGGACAAAAGCTTAAAGCAGTTAACATTGAAAAATTGGAACTCGGCAAGTACTGTAACCAAGATAGTATCGTCGTTTGGCAGAGCTGCATAGGGCAGGGCCTTACCCGACTGCATACGTGAAACCTGGCTCCTCAATGTCCGCCAATGGGAATGAATCTGATATCACCATGTTGGCGTTGTGGGGGAAATCATCAGTATCATCAGTGTCGGTTTAAACAGTGTATTTGTAAAGGCTGTTCAAGAGTGCAGCATCTCCAGCGCATGTGTCCGCAACTGAGCAAGCGTGCTGCGACACACCACATGGAGGATGATGACCAGTCTAGCGCGGATCCGGATATGCAATCCGAGATACCAGAGAAGGAAGTGTATGGACTGTATTCATTCCTAACAAAGAGCCAACTGATAATGATTAATGTAAAACTTAATGGTGTGCCAGCATCGATGGCATTGGACATGGGTGCGAGTCAATCAATAATGAACCAAAGGACATTCGACAGGCTGTGGGATACTAAGGCTGTGAGTCCAGTCAATGCCAAGTTGCGTATATATAATGGTGATTGGCAGTGCAGTAATCAAGGTGTCGTATGATGGTGCAATTCACGATGTACCGTTATGGATTGTGCCAGGCAATGGTCCAACATTGTTCGGCAGGAACTGGTTAGAAAAAATCAAATGAAACTGGGACGAGATCAAAGCGTTGCCATCGTCGTCGGATACTCCATGTGCTCAAGTGCTGAGCAAGTTCCCCTCGCTGTTTGAACCAAGCATCGGCAATTTCACGGGAGCCAAGGTACAGATCCACGTGGACTTGGATGCAAGACCCATCCATCATAAAGCTCGGGCAGTTCTGTACATGGTGAGAGAGAAGGTCGAAATCGAACTGGACAGACTCCAGCGTGAAAGGATCATATCACCAGTCGAATTTAACGAATGGGCCAGCCCCATTGTTCACGTGTTGAAAAGTGATGGCACTGTCAGGATTTGTGGAGACTACAAGGTTACAATCAACCGAGTTTTGAAATAGGATCAATACCCGTTACCGAAGGCTGTTGACCTGTTTGCAACGCTAGCCGGGGGGAAGTAATTCACAAAACTGAATCTGACATCATCCTACATAACACAGGAGCTGGTCAACATGTCGAAGAAACTTACGTGCATCAACACTCATAAAGGATTGTTTATCTACAACTGGTGCCCTTTTGGAATTTGCTCGGCTGCAGCCATATTTCCGAGAAACATGGAGAGTCCACTGAACTCCATTCCCAGAACCGTCATGTTCCAAGATGACATACTGGTCACAGGTCGTGACTCCGCCGAACATCTGAACAATCTGGAAGAAATTCTACATCATCTGGACAAAGTGGGACTCAGACTGAAATGCTTGAAGTGCGTCTTCATGGCACCGGAAGTCGAATTCCTGGGGAGAAAATTTGCTGCTGACGGTAACAGGCCTACGGACTCGAAAACCAAGGCCATCAAAAATGCACCCAAGCCTCGGAATGTGATGCAGCTGCGTTTGGTCCTTGGTCTACTCAACTACTTCGGTAATTTTTTACCTAGATTGAGCACCTTATTAGAACCACTGCACATGCTGCTAAGAAAAGACGACAACTGGGTTTGGGGTGCGTCTCAAGATTTTTTGAGGTTTTGAGAAAGTTACTAATCTGTTTTGCTCTAACAAGCTGCTGCTACATTATGATCCATGTAAGCATCTAATATTGGACTGTGATGCTTCATCATATGGAGTTGGTTGCATGCTCCAACAAGCTAATGAATCGGGCAAATTATAAACTGTTGCATATGCTTCAAAAAGTTTGTCAAAGGTGGAAAGAGCCTACAGCATGGTAGAGAAACATAGAAACATAGAAAATAGGTGCAGGAGTAGGCCATTCGAGCCTTCGAGCCTGCACCACCATTCAATAAGATCATGGCTGATCACTCCCTCAGTACCCCTTTCCTGCTTTCTCTCCATATCCCTTGAACCCCTTAGCCGTAAGGGCCATATCTAACTCCTTATTGAATATATCCAATGAACTGGCATCAACAACTCTCCCGGCAGGGAATTCCACAGGTGAACAAGTTTCTCCTCATCTCAGTCCTAAATAGCCTACCCCTTATCCTAAGGCGATGTCCCCTGGTTCTGGACTTCCCAACCATCGGGAACATTCTTCCTGCATCTAACCTGTCCAGTCCCATCAGAATCTTATACGTTTCTATGAGATCCCTTCTCATCCTTCTAAATGCCAATGAATAAAGGCCAAGTTGATCCAATCTCTCCTCATATGTCAGTCCTGCCATCCTGGGAATCAGTCTGGTGAACCTTCGCTGCACTCCCTCAACAGCAAGAACGTCCTTCCTCAGATTAGGAGACCAAAACTGAACACAATATTGAGGTGAGGCCTCACTAAGGCCCTGTACAACTCCAGTAAGGCCTCCCTGCTCCTATACTCAAATTCCCCAGCTATGAAGGCCAACATACCATTTGCCTTCTTCACCGCCTGCTGTACCTGCATGCCAACTTTCAATGACTGATGAACTATGACACCCAAATCTCGTTGCACCTCCCCTTTTCCTAATCCGCCGCCATTCAGATAATATTCTGCCTTTGTGTTTTTGCCACCAAAATGGATAACCTCACATTTATCCACGTTATACTGCATCTGCCATGCATTTGCCCACTCACCTAACCTGTCCAAGTCACCCTGCAGCCTCTTAGAGTCCTTCTCACAGCTCACACCGCCACCCAGTTTAGTGTCATCTGCAAACATGGAGATATTGCACTCAATTCCTTCATCTAAATCATTAATGTATATTGTAAAAAGTATATGTATATTGTTAATGTATATTAAAAACTAGGACCTCAAAAGTAGTAATCTCAGGATTGCTACCAGTACCACGTGCTAGTCAGAGTAGGAATTGCAGGATAGCTCAGATGAATACGTGGCTTGAGAAATGGTGCAGAAGGGAGGGATTCAAATTCCTGGGACATCTGGGGGACGGTCTGCACTTGGGCATGATCGGAACCAATGTCCAAGGGGGAGTGTTTACTAGTGCTGTTGGGAAGGAGTTAAACTAATGTGGCAGGGGGATGGGAACCTATGCAGGGAGACAGAGGGAAATAGAAGGGGGGCAGAAGCAAAAGAGAGAAAGGAGAATAGTAAAAGTGGAGGGCAGAGAAACCCAAGGCAAAAAGCAAAAAGGGCCATAATACAGCAAGATTCAAAAGGGGCAAAGTATGTTAAAAAGACAAGCCTGAAGGCTCTGTTCCTCAATGCGAGGAGTATTCGGAATCAGGTGGATGAATTAACTGCGCTGATAGCAGTTAACGGATATGATGTCATTGGTGTCACGGAGACATGGCTCCAGGGTGACCAAGGTTGGGAACTCAACATCCAACGGGATTCAGCATTTAGGAATGATAGACAGTAAGGAAAAGAAGGCGTTGCTGGTTAAAGAAGAAATCAATGCAATTGTAAGGAAGGACATTAGCCTGCATGATGTTGAATCGGTATGGTTGGAGCTGCGGAATTCCAAAGGGCAGAAAACGCTAGTGGGAGTTGTATATAGACCACCAAATAGTAATAGTGAGGTTGGGGACTGCATCAAACAAGAAATAAGGGATGTGTGCAATAAAGGTACAGCAGTAATCATGTGCGACTTTAATCTACATATAGATTGGGCTAACCTAACTGGTAGCAATGCGGTGGAGAAGGATTTTCTGGAGTGTATTAGGGATGGTTTTCTCGACCAATATGTCGAGGAACCAACCAGGGAGCTGGCCATCCTAGACTGGGTGATGTGTAATGAAAAGGGACTAATTAGCAATCTTGTTGTGCGAGGCCCTTTGGGGAAAAGTGACCACAATATTGTAGAATTCCTTATTAAGACGGAGAGTGACAAAGTTAATTCGGAAACTGGGGTCCTGACCTTAAGGAAAGGTAACTTCGACAGTATGAGGTGTGATTTGGCTCGAATAGACTGGCAAAGGATACTTAAAGGGTTGACGGTGGATAAGCAATGGCAAACATTTAAAGATCATATGGATGAACTTCAGCAATTGTACATCCCTGTCTGGAGTAAAAAATAAAACTGGGAAGGTGGCTCAACCATGACTAACAAGGGAAATTAAGGATAGTGTTAAAACCAAGGAAGAGGCATATAAATTGGCTCGAAAAAGCGACAAACCTGATGACTGGGAGAAATTTAGAATTCAACAGAGGAGGACTAAGGTTTTAATTAAGAAGGGAAAAATAGTGCACGAGAGGAAGCTTGCAGGGAACATAAAAACTGACTGCAAAAGCTTCTATAAATATGTGAAGAGAAAAAGATTAGTAAAGACAAACGTAGGTCCCTTGCAGTCGGATTCAGGTGAATTTATAATGGGGAACAAAGAAATGGCAGACCAATTGAACCAATACTTCGGTTCTGTCTTCACAAAGGAAGATAAAAATAACCTTCCGAAGGTACTAGGGGACAGTGGGTCTAGTGAGAATGAGGAACTGAAAGATATCCTTATTCGGCGGGAAATTGTGTTAGGGAAATTGATGGGATTAAAGGCTGACAGAGATTTCAAACAGGCTGCATTTAGACAGGTTGAGAAAACACAGACTCCCATGTCTACGTGCAGTTCAGCATGTTGCATTAAATCATCAATCAACTTGACATTTTAGGACCTTGGGTAGCGAGCCAATTAAAAGGTTAAAAGACTATTAATTGAGCCAATAAGGTCAAAGAAGGCGAGTTCTTTTCTGTAAATTGAACCAGGTATAAATACAGACATTTTGGCCATGTGATAGCAGAAGGACAAAAACCTGGCTTAAAGCCAAGAGCTTGTTACTGCGGCCAAAATAAAGTGACATTAAAACTACAATCGGAGTTCGTATTTCATTGGAAATTAAGAGATCTAACAATTTTGGCGTCACGAACACGATCGCTGAGGGAAGAAACTGAATTTTGGACATCGGACCTACATACTGAGGTAAGGACTCCTCTTTATAAAAGTCCTCGGTCAAAAGTCTAAATTCGCCTCTCCTTCTACGCGATTCTGAAAGCCTCCGGTTTGCGAACCCTCCGGTTGATAATCGGCTCGAGGTCCCATAGACGTCTAACTTCGGCGGTGTGTTAGTTAATTAATCACCAACCTATTGATCGGCTAGAAAGCCTACAACTCGAGACCCCAGTAAAGAAACCAGTATTATGGCAGCAGGAGATATGAGCAAAGAATTGCCGACAACTGTTAAAGATGGGCGGGCACCACCTGAGATTTTGATAGATGAGATTCTCGAACAGTTGAAAGAATACATAGAGCAACAATTCAATTTATCTAAAACCAGTATTAAGATCGAACAAAAGTACGGAACCTCCAAAGGACAATGGTCCTTGGACGAGATTAAAAGGGTCTGGGGAAAAACGACCTGTATGAAAAATAAAGAGCGAATCAGATGGTCCCTAGCGGTTATGGGACAGATTCGAAAGTGGAATGAACTGATAATGCGTTCCCAACATGATCGAGAACTGACCAGTACAAAGGATCAATTGCAAGCTGTTTGTGCACAGCTGCGACAGAAAAAGCTTGAACTTGAAAAGCTGGAAGCGGAAGTTAAAGATCTTAAAGGTGAAATTAAAGAATGGAAAAAATCATTAGGTCAAGAGACAGTAATAGGAAAAGGAAAATGTATTGGTCAATTCCCAGGGTACCCATGTTTGGATAAATTAAAAGCGCAAACCCGAAGACACAACCGAGGAATAGATACGGATTCTGAATCCTCCGACGATACAGGGTCAGAGGATGAAGAATTAGGGGTGCGCTTTGCCCTGTTTAAAAAAAGACGAGTTGTAGTCAAATCAGAAGAGACTGTGGATGAGGGCGGAACCAAAAAAACGAAGAAAAGGCTGTATGAAAAATACTTATTTCATGATCCGGCAGACCCAGAGAAAATTGATAAATGGTCCAAGGAATTGCCCAATCCAAAGAAAGGGGGAGTGAAAACGTGGGACCAATTGGACCGCTTAAGAAATATATATCAACTTCATCCCTGGGACAGAGTGCAAATTTTGACCATAATGGTGCCAAAAACACAGGGAAGAAAATTGCACGACAAGGTAGAAGAAGCTTTGGGGCAGGATGAGCAAGAATTAGATGCAGGATGGGAGGCGATTAAACACTGGCTGCAAGCCTTCAGTCCAGCTAAGACAGACTGGGGAAAAATTGCAGCCTGCCAACAGAAAGGAACAGAGGAGGTCCTGGAGTATGACGAGTGGTTTAGATGCACGTGGCTAGAACATTCGGGTATGAATAATACGGATGAGGAAATGGATGAACAAGTGTTTGGACCCCTGAAAGCAGCTTTCATGGCAGGTCTAAAGCCAGAACTGTCCAAAATGCTTAAGGTAGTGTTACCGGACTGGGAAGGTAGAGGAACTACCTTTGCAGCATTGGTGGATCGATGTAACCAATTAGATCGGGATATGGGAGCTAAAGTCCGAGCTGTACAGGCTACGGGATGGAAATCCCAGGATTCCGATAAACAGTTATTAGGAAAATTACCCGGAAAATGTCATTATTGTGGGAAAGAAGGTCACTGGGCCAAGATGTGCAGGGCAAAACAGCAAGGTCGTGGCTGGGGAAGAGGACGCAGCCAGGGATACAATTCAGCCAACAAACCAGGCTTGTCACAAGATAACGACCTCATAGAAGCATTTAAGCGACTGACAATACAACAACAGAAGGAGTTACTTGGGATAGCAAAAAACGATTAGAGCCCACCCTGGTCCACCTCCTTGCACTAATACAACAAAGGGGAGATGGAATATATATAACTGTGAGGGTGGGCGATAAGGATGTGGACTGTCGTTTAGACACAGGGGCGGAATTAACATGCTTACCCCTACAATATGGAGACTTTTTGTCATTGGATGGTAGGGCACGTACAGCCTATGGAATTGGGGGCCATAAAATGGAAATTAAAAGGACAACACCAGTACTTATAGGGCTGGGTCCACATGAACTAACCACGCCGGTCTGGATAGGCCCAGTAGAATAACCCCTTTTGGGAATGGACGTTCTAATCCAAGTAGATTCATCGTTGCATTTCGAGGATGGTCGGGTGACATGGTCAATTAGAACTTTGAAGAAAGAAGAATTGAAGGAACACCCGATATGGGCTAAAGATAAGAACGATTGTGGCCTACTCCAGATGGAGCCTGCGTCATTTACCGGGACCAAGCCTCCATGCACTAAACAGTATCCCATCAGTCCAACTGCCATTGCGGGAATCTTACCGGTTATTCAGCAATTAGAGAAACAAGGGGTGCTTATTAAACCGCATAGCTCCTCCAATAGCCCCGTGTGGCCGGTGCAGAAATCTAATGAGACTTGGCGTTTGACTGTCGATTATAGGAAAGCTAACCAGCGTATTGATCAAAAAGCTCCTTTGGTCGCAGATCCCTCCACCATTTTTAATGCCCTCAAACCGGAACATAAATATTTCTCGGTTATAGATATGGCCAACAGATTTTGGTCGGTGCCTCTGGCACCGGAGGTTCGACAGTGGTTTGCTTTCATGGTCGAAGGACAACAGTATACTTGGACCCGGTTACCGCAGGGTTTCCACAACAGCCCTACGGTATTTCACATGGCTTTACAAAGCCATTTGCGAGAATTACCTCCCCTGTCATCCACAGTCATCCAATATGTCGACGATATCCTGCTGGCTTCAAACACGAAAGACCAGCATGAACAAGATTTATGAGCTTTGCTGGACCACCTTTGGCTGAAAGGACATAAAGCCAGCATCGACAAAGCACAAATATCCCAAGAAGAGGTTGTATACCTGGGACAAAAGATTTCACAAGGAAAGAGAGAACTTACCCAGGATAGAACTGCAGCCATTCGGGCTGCTAAAAAACCCACCACTATTCAGGAACTAAGGTCTTTTTTGTGATTGTGTAACTTTAACAGAAATTGGATTGACTCCTTCACACAGCTTGCTCAGCCACTGAATGATATTTTAAAGGGGAAACGTGCCTCTAAAGAAGCCATCACCCTCACGAAGGAACAGCAAGAGGCCTTCCTGAGTTTGAAAAAGGCTTTGTGTTCAGCACCGGCTCTGGGAATCCCCGACAGTGGTAAGCCATTTTCCCTGTTTGTCCATGAGAAAGAAGGATATATGACAGCTATACTGACACAAGAACATGGGGATCGGCAAAGACCTATTGGCTATTATTCGACAAAACTGGATGCAGTAGCCCTCGGATGGGGAAGTTGCCTAAGGGCTATGGAAGCTACATGTCGAGCAGTAATGATCACTGCGGGTCTAGTCCTCGACCAAAAGCTGATTGTCAAGTGTTCCCAAACCATACATGCTTAGCTGTCTATGAATAGAATGTCTCAGGTGACGGCAGCTAGATGGACCCGCTGGACAGCAGTTTTGGAAGCACCTAATCTCCATATCGTCCAGGCCAGCCCGGTTAATCCCGCAACTATGCTCCCGATGTCAGAATCGAGGGAGCAAGAGGGGGGAGAATGTGAAAAGCATGACTGCGTGGAGATTTTAAAAGAAACAGAAGAAGCAGTCTTAGCAGCAGAGGAGCCTCTGCACAACCCAGACCTCATCCTGTTTACAGGTGGTTCCTCCTTTGTTGACAATGGTACCAGAAAAGCAGGATGGGCAGTTACAACCTTATATGAGGAAATGGCAAAAGGCTGTTTACCCTCAGGAATGTCAGCACAACAGGCCGAGTTACGGGCCCTGTCAGAAGCATGTCGAATAGCAGAAGGACAGACAGCTAATGTCTACACAGATTCGCATTATGCTTTTGGAGTTGCTCACGACTTTGGTCTGTTGTGGCGGAAAAGAGGATTCCTCACTGCTGCTGGTACACCTATCCGAAATGGAAAAGAAGTCCGAGACTTAGTGGAGGCCATACAATTACCTCAGGTAGTGTCCATCCTGAAGTGTAAAGCCCATACCAAGGAAAATACCACAGAAGCACAGGGAAATGCCCTAGCCGACCAGGCAGCTAAAGATGCCGCCTCACAGGGCGTTCCTCCAGAAGAACCAACACAGATGTGCAGATTGAAAGCAATCCGGACTCTGACACGAGACCTTCAAACAACGCAAGACGAGTGCTCCCGAGAGAAAAAATGGATATGGATTGAGGCAGGAATTAAGCTATGTGAAGATGCTTTCTGGAGACAAAGAGTTACCGCTGTGTGGTCTGCCAGAAAAATAATTCTGGACCCATCATGGTAATGCCCCAACTGAGGCCCCCTGCCCCTGTCGGACCATTCCAGCATCTGCAGGTTGATTATATATCTCTTCCTTCCTACACTAACATTCTTGTCATGGTCGACAGATTCTCTAGATGGGTAGAAGCTGTCCCAACTAAAAGAGCCACAGCCAATCACACTGCAAAGGTCTTGTGTAAGGATTACATTCCCTGATGGGGAGTCCCGAGTAGCATTGACTCAGATCAGGGAACACACTTCACAGGTGCTGTCTGCCAAGAAGTCTGTAGGTTACTGAACATTACGTGGGATTTACACTGTCCTTATCATCCACAATCATCAGGACAAGTAGAACGAATGAATCGAACTCTGAAACAATGGCTTGCCAAATATCATCAAGAAGGAACACCATGGCCCCAGGCACTACCAATAGTGCTATGTAGCATTAGGGCAACCCCGAACAGAACTACAGATCTAAGCCCATTTGAAATTATAACAGGAAGACCCATGTCGCTGCCAGGAACTATCGATTTACGGAAAGCTGATGTTCACTTAATGAGTGACACTTTGTTATCATACTGTCAGAACCTAACCAATGCTATTAGTTCTGTTTCCCGACAGGTATTGGCAGCTTGGGGTAATCCACCCGAAGGAGGACACCACATCATCCTGGGAGTCTGGGTGTATGTGAAAAAGTTGCATAAAGAACCTTTGGGTGCCAAGTGGGAGGGACCTTATCAAGTGTTATTGACCACCCAGGCAGCTGTTAAAGTCCAAGGAAAGAAAGCCTGGATCCACGCTTCACACGTTAAACGAGCACCCGTAACTGAAGCTGAAATCTAATAAGGACAATTACTTTTTGCAAAAATGTATAAATTTACTATATTACTGACTGTAGGTATTCTAGGCATAGGCTTACTTCTTACTAGCCGACCCTCTGCATCAAAGGGAAATAGTAGGGTAGCAAGGGAATTACATGTAAATACCTTTTTATATATGTCATACATTTATGCCAAACAAAGTAACATTTCTAATTGTTGGGTATGTGCGCATATTCCTATTCACTCAAAGGGAGGGATTCCCTTGAGGCCAGTTCCCTTGAATATCTCGGAAATGGCTGAGTGGATAATTAATCAAAACAAAACAGGCAATGCGTTTCAGGATACGGAAAACTGGGCACGTAAATGGAAGTCAGCAGGTTACAATCTGATTACCTTTGAAGGGGGATACCAACCGTGCTACAATAATTCCAAACGGCCCCCATTTTTTGTTATCACTAATACAACGGGAATAGGAAGACCGGGGGAATTGGTCTGTCTGATTAGAAACATCAAAAGAGGCCAAAATATGGGGTATAGTAACTGCTCCCGGAATTATAATGTAATCAAGCCACGGAACCGTCCAAACTGGGCCGATGTGGGAATTTTTAACGTAACGGGGATTCTGAATAAAACAGATGGAAAAGCCTGGACAGGCCCCGGAGTGTTGCTGACAAAGAAACAGCTAACATTCATTGCATATAATGGCACCTATTGGGTGTGTGGCCACAAGGCCTACCCTTGGTAGCCCCAGAATTGGACGGGAGCCTGCTATTTAGCCTATATTGTGCCTTATATGTATCATATAAAGTCACTGTCGGAACATTTACACCGTCCTAAGAGAGCTATCAAAGAAACAGAGAGGTTCTTTGCCATTCTGATCCCCAGGTATGGGACCGCCAGACTGGCAAGGGAATCCATTAACATGGCATCCGTTGTGGAACGGGTAGCCAATGATACCTCAGAGGCCCTAGTTAAAATCAATGCAGAAATGGTAGCAATCCGCACAGTAGTCCTACAGAATAGACTGGCCCTTGATTACATCCTGGCTGAAAAGGGAGGTACTTCCACCCTACTCAGAACTGAGTGTTGCACATATATCCCAGATAGCTCCGAAGAAATTACTCACTTAGCGGAGCATATCCAAAAGGAGGTAGAAAAACTTAAGCAACCCCCATCATTCTCTTTACGGAGTGGAGCCACTGAATGGCTAGATTCAATAGGAACTTCATTGTTGGAAGGTTTAATTCTATTTGTTGTAATTATTTTACTTTTAGATTGTTTGTTTATGTTGATTAAATGTTGTTGCGATCAGGCGGCTGTAGCTGCTGTCCCGCAGGTGAGACACCTTGCAGGTCCCAGCCGACCGTCTGTACATGGCACAGGGGTATGTTATGCTTAAGGGAAGGTTGTTTACTGGTTGAATTAAGATATTGATTTGGATTAAATTAGAATAAAGTTAATTATCCTACTAAAACCAGACTTCCATTGTGGCCACGATGGAACTCGGGTTGGTGTAAATTTGTGTGGAAGCTACTAGTCCGGACATGTGGCGAAACACATCAACAAATTTTAGAAGGAAACTCTATTAACATGTATGAAATTATTTTGTAGAATGTTTAACCAGTGATACCTGATGTTTTATGATTCAGTTTGTGAAAGAATCAAAGGGGGGATTGATAGAGAATTCAAACAGGCTGCTTTTAGACAGGTTGAGAAAACACAGACTCCCATGTCTATGTGCAGTTCAGCATGTTGCATTAAATCATCAATCAACTTGACATTTTAGGACCTTGGGTAGCAAGCCAATGAAAAGGTTAAAAGACTATTAATTGAGCCAATAAGGTCAAAGAAGGCGAGTTCTTTTCTGTAAATTGACCCCAGTATAAATACAGCCATTTTGGCCATGTGATATCAGAAGGACAAAGACCTGGCTAAAAGCCAAGAGCTTTTTACTGCGGCCAAAATAAAGTGACATTCAAACTACAATCGGATTTCGTATTTCATTGGAAATTAAGAGATCTAACAAAGGCCAATAAATCCCCGGGTCCTGAAAGTTTGCATCCCAGAGTACTTAAGGAAGTGGCCCTAGAAATAGTGGATGCATTGGTGATCATTTTCCATCAATCTATCAACTCTGGATCAGTTCCTATGGACTGTAGGGTAGCTAATGTAACGCCACTTTTTAAAAAAGGAAGGAGAGAGAAAGCGGGTAATTATAGACCAGTTAGCCTGACATCAGTAGTGAGGAAAATGTTGGAATCAATTATTTTGGATGAAATAGCAGCCCATTTGGAAAGCAGTGACAGGATCGGACCGAGTCAGCATGGATTTATGAAAGGGAAATCATGCTTGACGAATCTTCTGGAATTTTTTGAGGATGTAACTAGTAGAGTGGACAAGGGAGAACCAGTGGATGTGGTGTATTTGGACTTTCAAAAGGCTTTTGACAAAGTCCCGCACAAGAGATTGGTGTACAAAATCAAAGCGCATGGTATTGGGGGTAATGTATTGACATGGATCGAGAACTGGTTGGCAGACAGGAAGCAGAGAGTCGGGATAAACAGGTCCTTTTCAGAATGACAGGCAGTTGCTAGTGGGGTGCCGCAGGGCTCAGTGCTAAGACCCCAGCTCTTTACAATACACATTGATAATTTGGATGAGGGAATAGAGTGTAATATCACCAAGTTTGCAGATGACACTAAACTGGGTGGCAGTGTGAGCTGTGAGGAGGATGCTAAGAGGCTGCAGGGTGACTTGGACAGATTAGGTGAGTGGGCAAATACATGGCAGATGCAGTATAATGTGGATAAATGTGAGGTTATCCATTTTGGGGGCAAAAACACGAAGGCAGAATATTATCTGAATGGCAGCAGATTAGGAAAAGGGGAGGTGCAATGCGACCTGGGTGTCATGGTTTATCAGTCATTGAAAGTGGGCACGCAAGTACAGCAGGTGATAAAGAAGCAAATGGTATGTTGGCCTTCACAGCTGGGGGATTTGAATATAGGAGCATGGAGGTCTTACTGCAGTTGTACAGGGCCTTAGTGAGGCCTCACCTGGAATATTGTGTACAGTTTTGGTCTCCTAATCTGAGGAAGGACGTTCTTGCTATTGAGGGAGTGCAGCGAAGGTTCACCAGACTGATTCCAGGGATGGCAGGGCTGTCATATGAGGAGAGACTGGATCAACTGGGCCTTTATTGACTGCCGTTTAGAAAGATGAGAGGGGATCTCATAGAAACATATAAGATTCTGACGGGACTGGACAGGTTAGATGCGAGAAGAATGTTCTCGATGTTGGGGACATAGTCTTAGGATAAGGGGTAGGCCATTTAGCACTGAGATGAGGAGAAACTTCTTCACTCAGAGAGTTGTTGACCTGTGGAATTCCCTGCCACAGAGAGTTGTTGATGCCAGTTCATTGGATATATTCAAGAGGGAGTTAGATATGGCCCCTATGGTTAAGGGGATCAAGGGGTATGGAGAGAAAGCAGGAAATGGTTACTGAGGGAATGATCAGCCATGATCTTATTGAATGGCGGTGCAAGCTCGAAGGGCCGAATGGCCTACTCCTGCACCTATTTTCTATGTTTCTATATAAAGAGCTAGGGTCCCAGCACTGAGCCCTGCGGCATTCCATTAGTCACTGCCTGCCATTCTGAAAAGGACCATTTATCCCGACTCTCTGCTTCCTATCTGCTGACCAGTTCTCTAGCCACATCAGTACATTACCCATAATACCATGCGCTTTGATTTTGCACACCAATCTCTTGTGCGGGACATGGTCAAAAGCCTTTTGAAAGTCCAAATATACCACATCCGCTGGTTCTCCCTTGTCTACTCTACTCGTCACATCCTCAAAAAATTCCAGAAGATTCGTCAAGCATGATTTCCCTTTCATAAATCCATGCTGACTTGGTCCGATCCTGTCACTGCTTTCCAAATGTGCTTCTATTTCATCCTTAATGATTGAATCCAACATTTTCCCCACTACTGATGTCAGGCTTACCGGTCTATAATTACCCATTTTCTCTCTCCTTCCTTTTTTAAAAAGTGGTGTTACATTAGCTACCCTCCAGTCCATAGGAACTGATCCAGAGTCGATAGACTGTGGGAAAATGATCACCAATGCATCCACTATTTCTAGGGCCACTTCCTTAAGTATTCTGGGATGCAGACTATCAGGCCCCGGGGATTTATCGGCCTTCAATCCCATCAATTTCCCTAACGCAATTTCCCGCCTAATAAGGATATTCTTTAGTTCCTCCTTCTCACTAGACTCACTGCCCCCTAGTACATTCAGAATGTTATTTGTGTCTTCCTTCGTGAAGACAGAACCAAAATATTTGTTCAAATGGTCCGCCATTTCTTTGTTCCTCATTATAAATTCAAAGCAGGAATGCGGTACTGAATTTGCATGATCAGCCATGATCATATTGCATGGTGGTGGAAGCTCGAAGGGCCGAATGGCCTACTCTTGCACCTATTTACGATGTTTCTATTTTTCTATATGTTTCTCAAACACTAAGGGCTGGGATTTCATTCACCTTCCGCCGCGTTTTTTGACAGTATTTCATCGTTTTGGGCGGAAAACGGTGCGGCGGGAATTTCATTGAAGTCTTCGGCCGGGAAGTGGACTGCCGGCGTGCAAGACTGGAAACAGCGTTTCCGCCTGGGTTTGGTCACAACATTGACCCGTAGATGGGAAAAAAAAACACAGAGGAAAAACCTGTCAGAGCAGCCCTTGGAACCGCAGTAGGTATGAAACCCTGCAAAAAAGTTGATTTAAATTTTTTATTTTTAAATTCTTTTGCAACGATTCACTAGAAAAGGATCTTGTGAATGTTTTGTGATTTTTTTATTTTCTGTTTTTTGGAAAAATATTTTTTGTGTTTTCCCCCCTCCCTAGGCCCAACTCGCAGCGGTAATCGGCCTCGGATTATAGTTGGCGAGGATCGCAGTTTCCGCCACGAATCCTCGTGCACCAATTTTTCCCGCCGAGCGGACTTTTTCCCATTTTTTTCATTAATTTTCCGCCTCTAAGTCACAGCGGAGTCATAGCGGTTTTTTTGGCGGCAACCCGGTGATAGCGGTTTTTCATGAATTTCCAGCCGTATATGTGTTGTTTTTTATTTTCTGTGAGCTCCTGTGTCCCTTGATGTGGTGTGTTGTTTATAAAATCTGAGTTGGAAACAAAGTAGGTGATTCAGTGATTGTTCCAATATAGGTAACCCAACAATTGTACATGGACCCCAACCCAATGAAACCTGTAAGAAGGAATATTTCCTTTTCAGGCCAATTAATAAAGATCAGAATTTAGTCCAATTCTGGTCACGCATGGTTGGCAGGGGCTGTTAGACACCACGCATATGTTGAGAACTCCCTTTGCAGGTTCTCTGTCTCACATTTGGTTCCTTCCAGACATTTCCTGTCACCTTTACCACTGGCACCTATGATTAAATTGCACCAGTTAATAAATCGTACCTTCTATTTACCTCCATGAAGGATGGTGCACCTGATACACCAAATTAATTTAGAATGTAAACTTTCCTTGTTTTTGTTGAGTTAACAATGTTCACTCTCCAATCATACTCATACATATTTTCAACTTCTGGCACATAAAATTTGAATTCTTTTATGTTTAACCAAAAAATGGTTTAATTGAAATGAATGGATTTTGAATATTGAACATGATTTTAAACATAAAGAGGAAAAAATGTTTAATTTCATCAAAAAATTGTTGGGAGCTGGAGGATAGAACGAATGCCTGTCGGCCTGTGCCTCTCTGGCTGACAACATCAGTAATTAAGCAGTAATGAAAGAATTGCTGCCAATATCATTTTGTCCCAGCTGTTCGGCTAGAAATTCAAAATTAATGGAAAATTTTATGTGGAAGTCAAGTGCCTCAGGTTGTCATGCAAATTGCAGCAGTTTGTAATCATTTGGTGGTTAAAGCTCCAAAGGTGCTGCTTGGCTCGAGTCACTGCAATATAACGCCACTGATTAACAGTAGACTGGTCTCCTGATGATGAGAATAATTTAAAGAAAAATGTCAACAATGAGAGAGATTCCCAATGGTCAAAATGGTACTTCTCAGAGCTTAGGTTTGTTACAGTGGTCCCAGCACAGCAGGGAAACACATGCTGCCAACTAGCCTAGCACAGAATAGAATCTGTACAATTCAAAAAACAACCCAGATCACCATTTCTCAGGTTTTTTTACCAACACTCCTGGTTGAGGGCATTTGGTTGCTTCACTGGTAATTATTACACCAGTTGTGGAGCTCGCTAACACTGAAGAAAGCACACAAGTGCCAGGCAATGACCATCTCCAACAAGAGAAAGTCTAACCAGTGCCCCTTGACATTCAATGGCATTACCATCATCGAATCCCCCACCATCAACATCCTGGGGGTCACCATTGACCAGAAACTCAACTGGACCAGCCACATAAATATTGTGGCTACAAGAACAGGTCAGAGTCTGGGAATTCTACAGCAATGGACTCATCTCCTGACTCTCCAAAGCCTTCTTCACCGCCTGTGTACCTGTCTGCCAACTTTCAATGACTGATGAACCATGACACCCAGGTCTCGTTGCACCTCCCCTTTTCCTAATCTGCCGCCATTCAGATAATATTATGTCTTCGCATTTTTGTCCCCAAAGTGGATAACCTCACATTTATACACATTATACTGCATCTGCCATGCATTTGCCCACTCACCTAACCTGTCCAAGTCACCCTGCAGTCTCCTAGCATCCCCCTCACAGCTCACATCACCACCCAGTTTAGTGTCATCTGCAAACTTGGAGATATTACACTCAATTCCTGCATCCAAATCATTGATGTATATTGTAAAGAGCTGGGGTCCCATCAATGAATCCTGCGGCACTCCACTAATCACTGCCTGCCACTCTGTAAAGGATCCGTTTATCCCGACTCTCTGCTTCCTGTCTGCCAACCAGTTCTCTATCCACGTCAGTATATTACCCCCAATATCATGTGCTTTGATTTTGCACACCAATCTCTTGTGTGAGACCTTGTGAAAAGCCTTTTGAATGTCCAAATACACCACATCTGCTGGTTCTCCCTTGTCCACTCTACTCCTCACATCCTCAAAAAATTCCAGAAGCTTTGTCAAGCATGATTTCCCTTTCATAAATTCATGCTGACTTGGACCGATCCTGTCACTGCTTTCCAAATGCACTGCTATTTCAACTTTAATAATTGATTCCAACATTTTCCCCAGTACTGATGTCATGCTAACCAGTCTATAATTACCTGCTTTCTCTCTCCCTCCCATTTTAAAAAGTGGTGTTACATTAGCTACCCTCCAGTCCATAGGAACTGATCCAGAGTCGATAGACTGTTGGAAAATGATCACCAATGCATCCACTATTTCTCGGGCCACTTCCTTAAATACTCTGGGATGCAGACTATCAGGCCCTGGGGATTTATTGGCCTTCAATCCCATCAATTTCCCTAACACAATTTCCCACCTAATAAGGATATCCTTCAGTTCCTCCTTCTCACTAGACCCTCGATCCCCTAGTACACCCGAAAAGTCATTTGTATCTTCCTTTGTGAAGACAGAACCAAAGTATTTGTTCAACTGGTCTGCCATTTTTTTGTTCCCCATTATAAATTCATCTGAATTCGACTGCAAGGGACCTATGTTTGTCTTCACTAATCTTTTTCTCTTCACATATCTATAGAAGCTTTTTCAGTCAGTTTTTATGTTCCCGGCAAGCTTTTTCTTGTACTCTATTTTCCCTCTCTTAATTAAACCCTTTGTCCTCCTCTGCTGAATGCTAAAATTCTCCCAGTCCTCAGGTTTGTTGCTTTTTCTGGCCAATTTATATGCCTCTTCCTTGGATTTAATTCTATCCTTAATGATGATGATGATGAGTCTTAATCTAGCCTAAGAGAAGTCTACCACGGCAAAATGAATTACTTTTGCATTGGTCATAAAAATTAGGAGAACATCCATAAATGTAGAGATCTTGACCTAGAAATTCAGCCGTGCCCATTTTTGGATATCAATGATATTGGGCCTCAAGCCTTGTTTCCATGGAGCCAGAGCTGCCGGCAAAACCCAATTGAAGATCAAGCCACTGTGACGGTTCTCAGGTAAGTGAGGAAGGATGGATGTCGGGTCAGAAAGGGTTGGCGATTGGATCAGGAGGTAGTGATGACTGTGGGAAGGGAGCAGTGGCCAGTGGAGCTCGTTGGTCAGTCGGTAGACACGCAAGATGATCCATGGCCACGGCAAGTGATCCATGGCTGGGTAGGGGGTGAGCAGCTCGTGTTCTTATAAGTATTGTTAAGTATTTTTTTTAAACTTACCTTGTTGGCTCTGGCGGAACAGGTGGTCTCTTTCTTGCAGAGATGTCCTCAAACAGGTGTTAGCTCCCATTTGCTTATGCAAATGCTAACTCCTATTTCAAGCATCTAAACACCAATTCTTTGTCCTTTACCAATATGCCAGCTGGCACACTTCTGGCTGGTAACAAGTATGCTGTTCCTGCTCACTATATTGGAGGCTTAAGAAGTAAATCTGGCACCCGAGAAACAGATGCTACATTGCCGAATTTCTAGACCTTTGTGAAACCTGGTGCCAATGTGGATCCCCTCCTTGATAGGCAGTTGTCACCTAATTTAAATTGGCACAGCTGCATGAGATTGAAGCTAGTTTGCTAGATGGGGAGGGTATGGCTTTGCCAGTTGCAATAGACACCCCACTAAAGATATCCTAAACACCAAAATGTAGATGGGCATGTCACATTACATCAATTTAATGCTGGAAGTAGAATAATTGGAATGTACTCCCTCTCCCTATAAGATGTATTATTATAGGAATAGCAATAGCTTCATAAGCATCAAAGCCTGGCAATGCCTGACCCAGATTGCTATCCTACTGGGTATTGCTTACTGCACAGTTTGCTGTTTTGAAAGAAATAATGTTGAAATAGGATAAAACATTCTCTCTCTAATTATTCATTTTGTAATTAAAACTATGTTAACGATGCTGAGTTTTGTTGACCTCTTGTAATGTTTACTGGCTGAGCAAAATAAATTACGATAAGTCACCTGCTGTAATCCCTTGCGTGGCAGCACTTTACCTACAGCTAGTGCCACGGAATCGCACAGTAAAATGCAATCTGTTGTTTAATTGCAAGAAAGTAAATGAACATTCCAGACATGGTATCGGTTTTCACCCAACCTGCCGAGCAGAAATCGGGTGGGTGGCCAGTTAAAGAGGAGCACGCTACGTATCTGCTCGGGACTTGACCTTTTGCTGCCATTCCCGAGTTTAAACTGTAGGGTTCTGAAGGCAGATGAGGCATCCAGCTAAATCAGGCAGAGGCCTCATAATTTTATGCAAATCAGGTCCTAATATATCAATAGGACCCTGATTGGATTTTAGCTGGGGCCTGAGTGGGAAAACTGCCCTAGCTTTCATTTCTATTCCTTTTCTGCAATGTTTCTGTCTTGTAAATGATATGCAGCCTTTGTTCCACACAAACTTTTCATTGCTACTACTGAGTGGGTGGGCAGACAGTCTGCTCTCAAACCTTCACCAAGGCACTCACCTATCAGGAGGTTCAAGACACTGCCCCACGTGATGGTTTCCTTTGGTTTTCTCTGCACCTGCAGGGGAAATGCCGCAGCTCCATTTGGCACTTTCCTACTCAGCAAAGTTCAGAGTGGGGCAGACTAGGAACTGAAGTTATTGGTGCTCACTTTGTGCCTCTGATTGTTACGTTCTAAGATTCAATGCAATTCTGCTGCCCTGGAATTTTAACACCACCAATGGATTACTTACAAGATCTAAGCATCACAGCAATATCATGCTTAAACTTGTCTTGAAAAGAAGAAAGTGCATGCACCAGTCACTGGCACACGAGTAATTAATATGCTGCAGTCATTGTTGAAGGAATTTCTGCTGAAATCATCTATGAACATGCTGCAGAACAAACTATGTATTTTGCTGGGTCAGAAATGAGCTTTTTTGGTCCTAAAGTTACAAAAAATATATCCAATTAGTCAAAAGACCAAAGAATAATTGTGACTGGGCTGCAGTGTTCATGGTATCTGCCGTCCTGTGGTTTGTTGTGCAAATGGGTCACGTTGCATGAGAGTTGTCAGCTTTGAAATTGTCTTGTATTTTTCGACAAGCAGTGCAGCATAATGATAAATATGTTCTACTTTACTGAGTGAAAATCTTCAAATATAATAGCAAGGTAAACTTTAGCAATGTTCTTACAAACTTTCAGCCAATGCTATTTCATTTAGGATTATTTTTAACTAAACACGCCCAGCGGGCAACTGAGGGGATCGGATCAGTCGCCCATTTGACATCCTGTTGAGCATCTCCTCATCCTGCAGCTTTCTGAGGGCAAGAGGAACGACCATCCTCCAAGTTTAGGATGCTCCAATCGAGAGTTAAACACCCTGCAATGTTAGGAAGTAAAAAAAAGGAAGAAATGAAAAATATACAAAAAATACAATGTAATAGGCCAGGATGGACACAAAAACTAAATGCAAGAAAAAAGAGAAATGCACTTTTAAGAAAACTCACTGTGAATTTCCAAAAACCAAGATTTGAAAGACATCTGCTTATAACTTTCCTCGAGTGAAGACATCATGGGGCTGAAATTGCCCTCCGAGTCAAATGGGGCGCATCTACCGTTATTTAAATGTTCGGTCCGCCCCAATGCATGGGGCGAACAATCCGCCGAAACTCAGCTGTTTGTTCTTTTTCTTGGAGCGGGACGGAAGTGGGGTCGGGAGTGGGGTGGAAGTGCGGGTGAGTCGGAACGGCCATCGCTCCAAGTTATCAGCGCCGCGCTAATAACGTCAGCGCGACACTAATGATGTCAGTGCGAATTGGACGTGCCGCAACGCGCTGATGTGTCACTACGTTCCTCCCCTTCAGTTCAAGGGGAGGGCCACTGTGAAGTCTGCAAAGTTTTTAGTTAGGTCCACTGGGCCACCAGGGAGACTTTCGGCCGGGCCAGCGGCCTGGCACCCAAGAGGCGGCCCAGCCGAACCTGTGGGCATAATTGTCAGGCCAACCTGGCATTCGGCCGCCAATAAAAAATAAAATGGTGTCGCCGACAGCGCAACCTCCCCATTAAGGGCGGACATGCTGCCCAGCCACAGACAATTTCCCACTGGGGAAAGCTGTCACTGGCACCGACCAGCGGCACCACCGCTCCCGCGGGGCAATTCTGCACAAGACAATTTCACACGGCCCAATTTCCCGCGGTGGGGGGGTGGGTGCAGAAAGCGGGTCGGTTCATGCTCGATGCGGCGGGAAAATGGATGGGGCGGTCCCATACACCACTCCAAAAATAAAGGAGGGCAATGTACAAAATGGTGGCCACTCTGCGCCGACCGAGCGGTGAGTCCTTACCGAACTGTGGCTGCCTGTTTGAGGTGGTCACAGCTCTTATAGAAAGGGACAATTTCAGCCCCCACTTCTCTGACAAAGTTCCACTTTCAGCTACATAATTTTCAAGCTTGTGATAGGCTTGTGTGGCACTGCCATCAGGGTCATTGAGCAGCAACAGCGCAGTCCCATTCGAAAAACACGGCCTGTACAATCCCAACACACTGTAGGTATAGGATTTGTTGCCAACCCACCATATCGACAGCATCACAGAATTTCCACATTCCTTGACTTAATTAAATATATGCCGCTTGAACTTTATTCACAGCATTTCATCTCATTCATTTTCAAAGGAAAAACTGCATGGAAAACTTTACTTCTGCAAATTTGTGTGAATTTGTAAAACTGTCTCTATAACTCATGCTGAGGAATGGTTCCATTGGTACCTACATTCCTCTCACCAAACAGCAGTGGTTTGCCTTCATGTATGAGCTGAGACAATGAGCATCAGCAGACTATGTGCCCATGAGAATAGCACAGCCAAGTCTGCTGCAATGTTCGCCTGCTTTCCTTGTACATCTCCTTTACAGCAGATTGCTTGGAGTAGTTTCCAATTATTGTCGCAATCTTTGATATTCAGAAATAATTTCTCTTTTAAAATCAAGCCTCCATGGGCAGAAAGTGCTGGAGACATTCAGCAGGTCAAACAGCATCTGTGGAGAGAGAAACAGAGTTAACGGCCGGAATTTTCCCCACCTGGGCATGTCGCGGGCACATTGCTGACTCCATCCCGCTTCACAAAATGAATTTACATTCATGGGGCCGATTAAGCCCACCCTGTGCGTTACCCGGCCCAATTAAATGGTGCAGGTCTGGTGACATCATTGATGTTGCGTTTTCAGCCAGGATATTTAAAGGAGCTGTGGCTACATTACATTTGAAGGTTTATGTAGGATTGTACAGTCACTGCATTGCGCAATTCCACTGCTGCCCAGACAAGCAAAGACGACTGTACAGTGGCAGAAGACTAAACCCATATGCTTGTGGAGGGAGTAAGAGCAAGCAGGGAGGTTCGCTTCCCAGCTGATGGCCGGATGAGACCACCCCAGCAGACCAAGACAGCATGGCTCCCAATAGCAGAGGATGTCAATAGCAGGGATGTCATCAGAGGACCAGGGTGTGGTACCGCAAAAGTTTCAATTATCTTGTTAGATCAGGAAAGGTGAGTCCAAACTCACCAACATCCTGCTGTGCCTCTCATCACATCCTGATCACTCTGCCTTCCCAACCCTATCCCTGTACATCCTTACTCACACCAACTTACCTTGCACCTCCATCCATCCCTCCCTCTCTATCTACATTATCCTATCCCCATCTCACTAGCCACCCCTCACACTCATCCTCAACCTAGTGCAATCATACCAACTAACATCACACAAAGAGGCCACTTGGAATTTTCACACCACTCCGTAATAGTCACCCATGGCAGACGTAACCCATCCATTCTTTACACGCATTCCATCATTCTCACTCATCCTCCTCTTCTTTCCCTCATTGCAGGAAAAGTGAGCCGACAATAAGAGGGAGAGGCAGAGAACTGATGATGGAACCCCATCCATGGGTACCCTCACAACAGCAGAGGAGGCTGAATTAGAATTGTCGGAAGTTGCCGAGCACCTAGAAGTGGGAGACAGAGAGACAGAGAGGGATATTTCAGCAACCCGGTGACAGAATTATATATTATAGAGTTATATGGCATACATCTGTCACTCATATGGGGACTGATGTCAGCAGCCATTGAATGGACAAAATATGCACAATGGTATCTGTACCCAATCTGCATATGACATATTTAACTCATCTCTTTACTCTCCCACAGGTCCATTAGGAGCCCTCCTCCCAATGTCCAGGAGCAAGAGGAAGACAGCTCCTCAGAGGAGTATCCAGCCTCTGAGGTCGCACCATCACCAGACAGAAACGCACGCAGCATCAGCACAGAGATGCATGCCTTGGTGGGTTCCTGGCGAAATAGAGTAGTGTTGTCACCTGGTGTCTCACAAATCACAAGTGAGCAAGAGCAGATGGTGGCGAAAGGGACAGCAGTGGAGAGTCCTTGTTGGAGGGCATAGGAAACTCCCAGCTCTGGGTCTCGGTGGCCATCCAGAAAGAGGGCGATCTTGGATCTGCAGGAACAAGTGCAGGAGGCTCTGTCAGGTTTTGCAAATGTTCAGAGAATAGAGGAGTCCATCTCCAATGTGAGCACCACCGTGTCGTAAGCGATAGCAACTGTAGGCTCCTCCATGGATAGGATGGCCACCTACATGGAGTAGCTAATGCACCACTCACAGGAGCACATGGTCTCTATGGAGCATAAATGGCTATCTATGGATAATAGATATCAAAAGCTCATAGACCTCCTCTCTAGGAGGGATGTCAGTGTAGACGTGGGTCCTCATGACCCCACTGATGGGCAGCAAGGTGCTCTTCGTCTCCTTGCTAGCAGGGAAGTGCGGATGATCCATGAGAGGGATGATGGTAAGAGGGGACATGGAAGTGGGGGCTCCTCTCAAGGTGCACACACTTCTCCCCCATTGCCATCCCCTCAGTCAGAGCCCCAGATGCCGTGTCTGCCCCTGCACAGTCACAGGATGAACAGACTTTGGTGGGGCCATCAGGCTCTAAAATCCAGAGGACAACTGCCAAAAGTAGCTAAGCAGTCAACGTAGGGAACTGAGCAGGTTGCCTATACCTCTGCTGAAGCCACAGGGGTAGGACCTCGTAGAATCACATGGAAGAGAAAAATGCCACACAAGTAGATTCACAAGAGTAGCCACTTGGGTGTTTTATTCAATGTTAATGTGAAGTTTCAGTTACTGTCATGTGAAGCATAAATGTATTTATTTTCAAAACGTTCTGGTCTTGGACAAATTTGTGTGAACCATTGGAAGTGGCTTAGTTAGTTGGAGTGAAGGGTCAGACATACCTGTGGTGATGACTGTGAAAGCCATGATGGTAACTGTGAAAGGAATGGATTGGACATTGTAAGGATGCTTTATGGTGTGGCTGTGGGGTGTTTCCAACCTGGCGAAGCCTTCGGCAACCATATAGGGGTGCTGCATAAAGTTAAGTAAATCTGGCCATGCTGAGCCCATCCCTGGCCTCCCGGGCAGCAATATGCTTGGGAGCGTGCCTGATCTGGGCCGCAGGTTCCTCCAGCTCCTGCTCCTCCTCATCTTCCAGCTGATGCCCCTTTTCCTGCTTCTCATTCTCTGAAGAGGCTGTGTGCTCAGCGCGTTGCTCTTCATGCAGCGCTAATCCTTGCTGCTGCCCTACTTTGTGCAACGCGCAGCAGGCAACAATGATTCTGGAGACCTGGCTGGTGTGCCTGATGCTGCTGGTGTTGGGACTCATTGTGGCCCGATTCTGAGGACCAAGGTGAGACAGTATAAACGGCACCCATGCTGATGGAATAGATGGCAGGTGAAGTAGAGATGACAGAAGCAATCAATCAATAGTGAGAGAGATTCTTCCAATGAGGTGATACTGGATGGAGACTTTGCAGAAAGCTCAGTCTATGCTGGGAATGCAGTGAGCAACAGTTTCTGTCTGAGAAAAGTGATCAGCTGTCAGGTGGGAGCTTTTATATTACATTTGATGCTGTCAACTAATCAGCTGGATCAAGGGCCACTGTACTCCTGCCTCAGGTTGACTGACTTGGCTCCCTAGTTGCGTGAGACCCATGGGCATCCAGTGAAATTGGAAAGGTGGGGGAAAAAGACTCCTAAGAGTTTGACAACAAGCTAATAATGCTTTAATTTGAGTCACCCACCTCTGCCGGTCACGTTGACAGACATGTCCGACGGAAAGGAACGTGGGGGTGGAATAACGGTGGATTCCCAACCCGCTCCAAGAAATGTCAACTTTCCCATCCAACCTGCCTCCGATCGCGTCCGCATGGAACGTGGAAAATTCCGGCAAATGTCTCAGGTTGATGAGTTCTGACAAAAGTCTTTCCAGCATTTTCTGTTTTAATTTCAGATTTCCAGCATCTGCAGTGTTTTGCTTTATGTCTCTTTGTGTTGGATCCCTGTCTGCATCACCTGAAGAATGACAATAGCAGGCCCTCTGACTAAAGGATCCTCCTCAGTCATCTTATATTTATTCGCTCATGGTCACTTCCTGCTATCTGTATAAACTAGTGCAGCCTTCTGTACCTCATTATTGCAATGCCCTTGGGTGGATGTACCTGATACTGATTAAAGTGAATGCAGCTTTTCACATTGACAGCCAGCATTTTGGAGCCCACTCAGCATGTCAGTAGTTGATGACAAAAATGACCATGAGCAGAGCAGTTACCTCAGCGCTGCTGCTCCATTTGTTCTTGCCTCCCTGCTGGCACAGATGACAATGAAAGACAACGGATGGCAATAAAGGAGGTAATGTGTGGCAATGAAAGCAGAATGGATTGCAAAAGAGGGAATAGATGCATTCCTGGAAATCGGCCTGTAAGACCATCAGCAGTTCGGGGCCATTGGAGGGAGCAGTGTGCAGTGGCATGCCACTGCAGGAAGCAGCGCGTGATGCTGCAGGAGGGTGACGGTTGCGAAGCCAGATTGCTGATTGCAGTGCGGGCAGACACAGCAGGAGGGGTGAAGGGGCGGCAAGGGTTTGTAGATGGAGGTGACCGGGGCCTAGGAGAGGCGTGAGTTTGGGGCTCAGAGGAGGCAAGGGTCCGAGGGTAGCACAGGCCAGCCCACACTGTGTTATGTGTGCGCGCTGGGTCCGTGCAGCAGAGCTGGTCTCCAGTCGTCTTGGTTAATTCTTGCCACTGGACTAAGACCTAGCTCTGTCAAGCCCGTGTGGTGGCTGGTGTACAACAGCTACCACACATTAAAAAAATCCACGCACAGGCATCGTCCACCCTTCAAGATGTAGTTCGGGATGTGGAATATTAGTTCGGGATCCGGAACATTGAAACACCTGTGAACTCATCCTTTTTTGGCATGGAAGCAAAACATTCCTCGCTTTGAGGGACTGCCTATGATGATGAGATGGTATTGAAAATGGCAATAGTAATGAAGGGGAGAGGAGAAGTGGCAATAGACAGTATTGAATAGGAAATAGATAGCAGTGAATGAGACAATGATAATGATGGGTAAATTGATGGCATTGAATTGAATGGATGACAATAAAAGGGTGACAATGGAAGGGAATAGATGCAGTAAGGTGAAATAGATGAAACTGAAAGGGGAAATGGTATCAAAAGTAAGAGGGGAACGGAAAATGAATGATCAATTGACGGCAATGAAGGGACCAATGAATGAGAATGGATGGTAATAAGGGATAAATGGATGACAATAAGGGAGAATGGATTGCAGTAAGAGGGAATGGATGGTAATGAAGTGGGATTACTGCCAGTTCCTGCTCCCATCCACCAAAAGTACAATAGAAGTCAAGAGGTAGCCATTTTCAGCATACATTAAATGGATCTTAAGCTGCAGCCACGGACAGCAGGTACACAGCTTTTATTCAATCTCATGTGGGCTTTGAGGATTAAAAGCTTCCATATTTAATGTCCTTGCCGCTATAGGTGCTATGGAAATGTTGTCTGCTCCTTAAAACTGGTGCTTCCTTTCACTCTTGATGCTTCCACAGGTCCTTTAAAAACCCTTCATATTTCCTGCCTCCAGATTGGTGAGCTGCCTGTAGGGAACATGTTTTGCACTGGCAGATTGTCAATTTAATGTAAATAAGGCCCAGCTATGAAAATTGCATGAGCCACGCTGTTTCCTTCGGGTGGGCATTGCGAATGTCCCATCATTGCCTGTCTAATACGTGCTCCAAACCAAAATTGCTCCTGTGTGCTAAACATGCTCAGGAAACTGAAAATTTGAAATTGTTCCAAGGTCTCATGTGCTGGGCCATGAGGATACAGATTGTGAGAATATGAAATTCTACTGTTGCTGATGGCCCACAGCATCTCATGGATGCCCAGCTTTTGGATGTCCCACTTAGCATGGCAGTGACCCACTGTGAAGATGAGACTTTGCCTTCATTGGGATTGTGCAGTGGTCATTCTTACAAATGCCATCATGGATAGATGTATCTCCGAAGGCTGGTGAGGATGAGATGAAGCAGGTTATCTCCTTGTGTTTGTTCCTTCACCACCTGACACATGCCAGTCTGGCAGCTATGTCCTTCAAAGATTGGGCAGTTTGCTCAGTGGTCATGCTACTGAGCCACATATGAGCACTTTATGATCTAACATCCCTTAAAGGAAATAAACATTTTCAAGGTAGCAGTACAGAAATTGCATGAATTATGGTATTCCAGAGAAGTATCAATGTTCTTCTCAGCTTTCCCTTCTGATACAATCCTTTAAAGCAAGAAAAACAATTTCACATTCGCAAAATTCTTAAAACGAATATGAGAGTAAGTTAGCAAGAGACATAAAAACAGATTGTAAACATTTCTATCGGTTTGTAAATAGGATGAGATTAGTGAAAGTAAACGTGAGATTATTAAAGGTAAAGACATGAAAAATTATAATGGGCAATAGGGAAATGGCAGAGACATTAAACAAATACTTTGTATCTGTCTTCACAGTAGAAGACACAAAAAACATTCCAGAAATAATGGGGAAGCAAGGGTCAGAGAGAATGAGGAACTCAGTATAAGTAAAGACATGGGGTGGAAATTTGGTTTTCTGCCTCCCCTGTGAGCACACTGGAGGGGTGGCAATGGCAGCGGAAAGCACTTGCGCCGGGCTGCCAGCTCCAGTGCCCCGCCGGGACATTCTGTGCCGGTATCAATGGCGTGCCGAGCATTACCGCCCGGAAGTGGCGAGCCAGTGTGCAATGTCCCTGGTTGCGACATGGGCTCGATTTTTGGTTACCACCCGACCCTTAGCACTCCATAGCGCGTCCTGGTGGGAATGCCTGTGGAATCAGGCATTCCAAGCTAGCGGCCACAATGAGAAAATTAATGCCGACCTCAGGTAAGTGTGATTGTTTTAAAAATAAATGTTTTTGCGATTTATGTTGTGGTGGCGTGAGCTTTGTATTGGGAATGTTTTTCTCCTTTGTTCAGGCATTTCTCATCCCACCCAGACCTCTGCTATGGCGCTCTGGGGCCGACTGTTTAGCTTGGGATTTTCCCATGCTCAGCTGGCTTAGCGCCCTAAAAGAGGTTGGCAGACTGTAACTAGCGGGGTACCGCAAGGACCAGTGCTTGGGCCTCAGCTATTTGCAATCTATATTAATTACATTAGATGAAGGGACTGAGTAACGTATCCAAGTGTGCTGATGATACAAAGTTAGATGGGAAAGTTAGCTGTGATGGGGACGCAAAGAGGCTGCAGAGAAATATAGACAGGTTCACCGAGTGGGCAAGAACATGGCAAATGGAATACAATGTGGGGAAATGTGAAGTTATATTCTTTGGTAGGAAAAACAAAAAAAGCAGAATATTTTTTGAATGGTAAGAGATTGGGAAATGTTTACACTAAGAGGGACCTGGGTGTCTTGTACATGAATCACGGAAAGTTAATATACAAGTACAGTAAGCGATTAGGAAAGCAAATGGTATGTTAGCTTTTTTTACAAAGGGATTAGAATATAAGGGGCTTGACAAGGTTAATGCTGGCAACATGTTTCCCCTGGCTGGGAAATCTAGAACACAGGGTCACAGTCACAGAATAAGGGGTAAGCCATTTAGGACTGAGATGAGGAGAAATTTCTTCACTCAAACAGTTGTGAATCTTTGGAATTCTCTACCCCAAAGAGCTGTGGATGCTCAGTCGTTGAGTATATTTAAGACAGAGGTCGAAACATTTTTGAGAACAAAGGGTTTAAGGGATATGGGGATAGTACGGTAAGGTGCAGGTGAGGTAGAAGATCAACAATGATCTTATTGAATGTCGGAGCAGGCTCGAAGGGCCAAATGACCTACTCCTTGTTCTTATGATCTTATGTAAAAATCTTACACTGGTAAAAAGTGTTATGTGCTAGTGCTTGGGGGTCACCAGGCACCAGAGGGCGCCGCGGTCGGAGGTCATTGGGCTGTACACATGTGGCATGTGTGCTTGATCATCTGTATATAAGCTGGGTGTCTTTGTCATGCAGCACTCTCGGGCTGGAATAAAGATGGATCAGGTTGCACCTGAGTGAGTTTACAGTAACCAGACTCTTGAGTCATTACAAAAAGATAATCACATGATCCTCAGTGATCTCAACACTGGAATTATGTATAGTTTTGGTCTCCTTACATAAGGAAGGATATACTTGCCATTGAGGGAGTGCAACGAAGGTTCACAAGACTGATTCCTGGGATGGGGGAATTGTCCTATGAGGAGAGATTGAGTAGGCTAGGCTTATATTCTCTAGAGCTTAGAAAAATGAGAGGAGATCTCATTGAAACATACAAAATTCTTGCAGGACTTGACAGGGTAGATGCAGGGAGGATGTTTCCCCTGGCTGGGGAATCTAGAACCAGGGGTCACAGTCTCAGAATAAGGGGTCGGCCATTTAGGACTGAGATGAGGAGAAATTTTTTCACTCAGAAGGTGGTGAATCTTTGGAATTCTCTACCCGAGAGGACTGTGGAGGCTCAGTCGTTGAGTATATTCAAGATGGAGATTGATAGATTTTGGGATATTAAGGGAATCAAGGGATATGGGGACAGTGCAGAAAAGTGGAATTGAGGTAAAAGATCAGCCATGATCTTATTGAATGACAGAGCAGTCCAGAGGGGCCGAATGGCCTACTCCTGCTCCTATTTCTTCTGTTCTCATGTTAGTCTGTCTGTTCCCAATTTTCTCTCTCCCTCATTTCTTAAATAATTGGGTTACATTTGCTACCTTCTAATTTCAAAACCCTAAGATGTAGGTCATCAGGCCTAGGAGATCTATTGGCTTTCAGTCCCATTAATTTCTCCAGTACTATTTTTTATACTAATACTAATTTCTTTCACTTCCTCATTCTCTCTAGACCTTTGGTTCTCCACTATTTCCGGGAGGTTTTTTGCACCATAACACCTCTGCAGCTACCGATCTGCTCAATCAGATCCTCACCACCACCTTTGATGCCCTAGTCCCTGTTAAAACAATTACACTCCCTCACCCTGGCCATTCCCTCTGGTACAGCCCTGATCTGTGTGCCCTTAAGTCCAAGGAACGTAGTGTAGGGCATGTTTGTTTTATACTCTCCCTTGATTCTTTGACCTCGGGACTTATAGGTGAAAGGACAACACATGGCACAAAATTTAGGCTTAACCCAGTGTCAGTTTTGTTACGCAAAAACTAACTAAAACTACAGAACTAGACTCCTGAGAGAAATCAACTGAAGACATACAATCACTCTTCCAGGTTGTAGCTATTGTAGGTTCGTGGTCGTAAATTCCGTGACCGGTTGATTATTCTTCTGGCCGTTTTCTGCAGTGCTGTTCCTTCCGTGTATTCCGTGCCTCACTTCAGTACCACTCTTCCGTTTCCCCGCCGAACGATGATGGACGACTGGTGGTGGGTGTACGTGTACCTGTAGGTGTACCCTTCTACCCTGAGCTGCTTCTAGCTCGCATATTTATATCCACATTACGACTGATCTCCCGCAACTGCTGTTTCTGATAATGTGTTTGCATCGATATGTTTTTTTGTGGTGATCCTGGTTGATTGACTGCAGTAATGGACTCCACTGTTCCCAGTTTGTATACGGAGTCTGCGAGACTCAAAATGGCTCCCCATCTTAACACCTCATTCCCCAAAAATGTGCACCTGGGGTGATTCCTTTGTTGTCCGATCTTCTTGCAGACTTGGTATCTCCAGCGAGCTTGTTCCCCCCGCCCCCTGCCCCTCCCCGCGCCCCCCCCCCACCCCAGCCAATCAAGTTCAGGACCTCATCAGTTAACTTATGAAATTGTAACAACTCCATTGTTGCTATGCATAAAGTCAGTCTGGTCCTTGACCACAGAATGTGCATAATTGAGGTGAGTCACCACCTGCCCTCAGGCTGGTGCCTTTTTGCTCCCATTGTCCAGTTAATTCCAAAAGCTTGTATTAATCAATTTTTAGTTCATGGTCTCCTTCTGTGCTTTTTCTGAGGACGAATATGGTTTAGCCATTCACCGCCAGATCAAGCTGGCTTGCGAGTCATGTTCTCGTCTGCCAAAATGGTTCACTATTCCAGAATCATTCCGGAATGTAAAGATAAACCCCAGCTTTATTCTCCACTGCTAAGTGTCTTTTTAAACCCCTCTCCCCAGTCTCCACCCTCACTTCCGGCGATAATGTGAGGAGCTCATGGACTTCATTGTCTCTAAGATTGAGACCATCCTTTCGGCTTCCTCTGCTGCTTCCCTTCCTTCCCCAGCCCACCGGGCCAAACTTCCTTTAAGGATCTCCCCTGCCCTCATATTTTTCCCCACTTTCTTTCCAATCTCCCCTCATGATCTTTCGAGCTCATCTTGTCCATGAGACCCACTTCCTGCTCCCTTGACCCTATTCCCACAAAACTGCTGACCACCCAACCTCCTTTGCTTGCTCCCATGTTAGCTGACATTGTTAACAGTTCGCTCTCCTCAGATACTGTCCCGTCTCCCTCAAATCTGCCAGCATCAACCCTCTCCTCAAAAAAAACAACCCTTGATCCCTCTATCCTTGCAAGCTACCGGCCCATCTGCAATCTCCCTTCCCTCTCCAATGTCCTTGAACACATTGTCACCTCCCAAATCCGTGTCCATCTTTCCCGCAATTCCACGCTTGAATACCCTCCAATCCGGTTTCTATGCCTGCCACAGTACCGAAAAGGTTCTCATCAAAGTCACAAATGACATCATCCCTCCTCATCCTTCTCGATCTGTCTGCAGCCTTTGACATGGTTGACCACTCCATCCTTCTCCAACGCCTCTCCACTATCGTCCAGCTGGGTGGGAGTGCACTCGCCTGGTTCCATTCTTATCTCTCTAATCATAGCCAGAGAATTACCTGCAATGGCTTCTCTTCCTGCCCCCACATCATTACCTCTGGTGTCCCCCAAGGTTCTATCCTTGGTGCCCTCCTATTTCTCATCTACATATTGCCCCTTGGCGACATCATCTGGAAATACAGTGTCAGTTTCCACATGTACACTGATGACATCCAGCTCTACCTCACTACCACTTCTCTCGACTCCTTCACGGCCTCTAAATTGGCAGACTGCTTGTCCAACATCCAGTTCTGCATGAGCAGAAATTTTCTCCAATTGAATATTGGGAAGGCCATTGTTTTTGGTCCCCGCCACAAACTCCGTTCCCTAGCCAGTGACTCCATCCCTCTCCCCAACTCCTGTCTGAGGATGAACCAGACTGTTTGCAGCCTTGGTGTCATATTTGACCCTAAAATGAGATTTCGTCCACATATCCACAGCCTAACTAAGACCACCTATTTCCAACTCCATAACATCACCTCTGCCCTTGCCTCAGCTAATCCACTGCTGAAACCCTCATCCATGCCTTTATTACCTCTAGACTAGGCTATTCCAATGCACTCCTGGCTGGCGTCCCACCTTCTACCCTACATAAACGAGAGGTGATCCAAAACTCGGCTGGCCCTGTCCCAACTCGCACCAAGTCCCATTCACCCATCACCCCTGTCCTCGCTGACCTACATTAGCTTCCGGTTAAGCAACGCCTCGATTTCAAGACTCTCATCCTTATTTTCAAATCCCTCCATGGCCTCGCCTCTCCCTATCTCTCTAATCTCCTCCAGCCCCACAAACCCCGAGATGTCTGCGCTCCTCTATTTCTTCCCTCCTGAGCATAATCGCTCAACCTGTCATGTATGTAACCTTCATGTAACTGTAACCTTCATGTAACAACACTGTACACTGTATACACCTAAGAAATGCACTCCTGACCACAGGGGGTGAACTTGTGGGAGACACTCCTCACCTGGTCATCCAGGTATATAAAGTGAGGTCCCACGCAGGGTCATCACTTCTTGGTCCTGTGAATAAAGGTACAGGTCACAGAGTGACCTTGTCTCCAGTATGTGCCTCGTGTTGACTTACAGTAGAGTGTAAGGACACAACACAACCATTGGTGGCCGTGCCTTCTGTTCCCTCATCCCTAAGCTCTGGAACTCGCTGCCTAAACCTCTCCACCTCTCTACCTCTCTTTCCTCCTTCAAGACACTCCTTAAAACATACCTGTTTGACCAAGAGTTTGGTCACTCGTGCTAATTTCTACTTATGTGGTTCGATGTAAAACTTTTTCCGCATAGTACTCATGTGAAGCGCCTTGGGATGTTTCACTACATTAAAGGTGCTATAAAAATACAAGTTCCATGAAGACAGATACATGGGGCTGGATTTTCGTTGGGGCTTCTGCCTCTATTGTCACCCCCAGAGGTGCAGTAAAAGTTTTGTAAATGAGTTCCAGCTGGGCGGCCAGCTTCCAGCGCCCTGCCGGGAAATTTGGTGCCAATTTTGTGGGGGCACTGAGCAGTACCACCCGGGAGCGCCAAGCCAGTGTGCAATGCCCCTGGTTTCGACAGCGCTATGATTTTTGTTTCGAGGGAGACCCATAGCGGCTCGTAGCGCGCCGTGGTGGGATTGCCTGGGAAAGTCAGCAATCCGAGCTGTTCAGGTAGCAGTGAGTGAAGGAATGACTACAGTGTAATGTAGAATGAGGTAAGTGTGATTGTTATATTTTGTTTTATTTTTGTGATTTATTTTTAGGGAAGCCTTTCTTAGGGTGCTCCGAGGCCAGCTCTTTAGCAATGGATTTTCAGTTGCTCAGCCTGCCTAGCACTCTAAGAAAGGTGTGGAATGCCTCCCTTAGCACTCCGCTCCACACTCAGGGCCCTGCTGCTGAATTTTGTGGCTGCAAATGCAAACCATTTTCTGGCGCAAAATTTACCCCCATTTTCGCCCGAAAAAGCCTCCAAGTGAAAATCCAGTCCAAAGTATTTATTTAATTTTTCTGCTATTTCCTTATTCCTCTTTATAATTTCTACTGTCTCAGCCTTTAAGGGATCCACATTTACTTTTACAATCATTTCCTTTTTACTTACTTATAAAAGGTTTTACTGTCTGGTTTTGTCTCTCACTAGTTTACTCTCATATTCTATTTTCCCTTTCTTTATCAATTTTTTTGGTCCTCCATTGCTGAATTCTAAAATTCTCCCAATCCTCAGGCTTACTGCTCTTTTTGGCAACATTATAAGTCTCTTCCTTTGATCTAATACTATTTTTAACTTCTCTTGTTAGCCACAGTTGGGCCACTTTTCCTGTATGGGTTTTGTACCTGAATTGAATGTATATTTGCTGTAAATTATGTATTAATTCTTTAAACATAGAAACATAGAAAATAGGTGCAGGAATAGGCCATTTGGCCCTTTGAGCCTGCACCGCCATTCAATAAGATCATGGCTGATCATTATGCTAGCCATTGCTTATCTACCATCATACCTTTTAATGTAGTTTCCCAATTGACCTTAACCAACTCGCCCCTCATACCTACGTAGTTTGATTTGTTTAGATTCAAACTTAAAATAAAATTCTGTAATATTATGGTCACTCTTCCCTAAGGGCCCCTTTACTACAAGGTTATTAACACTTTCTCATTGCACAATACTATATCTAAAATAGCCTGTTCCCTAGTTAGTTCCTCAACATACTGATCTAGAACACTAACTTTTATACATTCCATGAATTTGTCCTCCACATTACTACTGCAATTTTGGTTTCGCTAGTCTTAATGTAGAATAAAGAACCCCATGATTACTATATTATCTTTGTTACATGCACCTCTAATTTCCTGATGTATACTCTGCCCTGCATTACAACTACTGTTTGGAGGACTATAAACATCTCCCACCAATGTTTTCTGTCCCTTGCTGTTTCTTAGCTCCACTCAACTGATTCTACCTCTTGATTTTCTAAGCTAAGATCCTTTGCCTCTACTGTCTTTATCCCATCCTTTATTATCAGGGCTACCCCTCCTCCTTTTCCATTTTGCCCATTTCTTCTAAAAGTTAAGTTTCCTGGAATAATTAGTTTCCAATCGTGGTCACTTTGCAACCATGGGCACAAAATTCAGTATGGCTGGAAAGCTGGTTCTCCCCCCACCTTTTTGTGGCCATTAGCGCCAAAATTTTTTCATGGCTGGGCCACCCCATATTCAGCTCCAAATGTGAATAAATGAGTTCCAGTTCTAATGAACCCTTCCAAAGTGGATTTTTCAGTGGTGTGGCTGTCTTAATTTGAACGTTATCACCACAGAGAAATTCAGCATGTAGATAAGGGTTTCTAATGAGCCAGCTGCTCTCTGGCCTTTTTAAAGGCTTGGTTTTGCAGCAAGGCCCTGAGGGAGGAAGGAGTTTGGAAGGTGGTGTAAGAGGTACAAGGAGAGCCAACAGGTTCACTGATATGGAGCTGGAGACACTGATGGATGGTGTGGAGGACAGAAGAATACTGTTTCCTGACGTGGGGAAACCTGGCAGACAGGCAGTAAATGCATGGAGGTAGATTGCAGGGGAGTTATCAGGCACCTCCATATATGTGAGGACACACCCTCCCAGAACGGTGCTGGCCAGTCTGCACCCGGCTCTTCCAGGGTGGCGATGGGTCGACGCCTCCTAGCTCTGGGGCAACTGGGATCCTCCTCCTCTTCCTGTGCCTCCTCCTCCTCCTCCTCCTCAGGTGCTACTGCTGGCTCGACCTCCAGTGGCTGTCCCCTCATGATGGCCAGGTTGTGCAGCACGTGACAGACCATGATGATTATGGGGACCCATTGAGGAGAGTACTGCAAGGTGCCACCAGAGCAGTCCATGCACTGGAACCTGTGCTTAAAGATGCCTATGCACTGCTCAATGATGCATCTGGTGGCACAATGAGCGTCATCGTTTGCATGCTCTGGCACTGTCCTGGGGTTCCACAGTGGAGTGAGCAGCCAAGTGGACAGGGGATATCCCTTGTCTCCAAGCAGCTAACCGCAAATCTGATTGGGGCTGATGAAGATGGTGGGCACACTGGTCTGGCACGGAATGAATGAATCATGGCTGCTGCCTCCTTTGCCCGCTGCCTGTCTGCACGGTGCTGATGGCAACACCTTCTCCTGCGTGCCGCCCTGCTTCTGACCAGGTGTCACCCTCCCAACACTCCTCCCATCCTCAGGGTAAACTCTGCCAAGCAGTTCTCTGCAGCCCATGAAAGAGTCAGACCTGAAAGTTGTACAAAAGTACAGGGGTAGGTGCAAACCTCTGAGTAACACTCAGCAGGTTTAATGGAGCCAAAACAATTAATAAAACTATATCAAGAGATAATTACTGCGGATCATGGAAATTGAAATAAAAACACTAATAATTAATAAAACTATATCAAAAGATAAATACTGCGGATGCATGCTGAAAAATGAAATACAAACAATAATTAATAAAACTTTTTGCCTACCAAAGGGCCCCAGCGGTGTCGCGTTTGAGCGCTGCATTGAAGACCTCATGGGGGGCACTGCCGGGAAAAGTCCTACTTTTCCTCGCTGAATTTTGCTGTTGTCGTCCCTTTCCAGGGGCCCGCACACTGCAGAGCTCACCGCTGGAAACTTACCTTTACTGTGGCTTCACCACGCCGTTTCCGGCAGAAGTGAGCACTGCTGTATTCCTTCCCGAGCTGAATATGTCTCAGGGAGGGAAAAGTACCCGACCACGGCAGCCGATCGATTTTTTCAGTCGACTGCCCAAACTCTGCAGTAGCTGTCCCTTTGGGAGCAGTGAATTTCAGCCCCCATGTTTCCGTAATGTCTATTAGATCAAATCTATCAATTTCTAGCTGTGCTATTAATTCATCTATTTTGTTGCAAATACTTCATGCATTCAGATATAGCTTTGACTTTTTCCTATTTTTCCGTGATGTCTCCTTAGTCACTGATGCCCTCTTACCTTTGTTACTCTCTTTGAGCTCAATCTTCTCCAGTTATCTGTGCTGTTTTTTTGGCGACGCCATTTCTTTTGCCCTAAATTAAAATATCCAAGTTTCCCCAAAGTTTCTGCATCAACATAACTCAGTTAGTTACGATTTTTTTAGGTTAGTTTTTATTTCGTCATAGGGGGAATAACCTGATGTCTGCGGCAGTTTTGCAGATTTATGCAAGTTTGGCCAACTTACATTTCTCCAAGGACAGCGTATGTGACCACTCCCAAAAAACCTTCTGGGCACTTAAGAAAAATCAGCGCACATTAAAAGATCGGTGCAGGAAGAAGCCGTTGTTTTTATGCAAAGTTTTGGAGGGAGTCAAGAAGACATTAAATATGCATCATGAAGTTTAATTTTTTCAAACTTAAAATGGAGAAAATGGAATTCTAATGCAATTCTTTAGATTGGGATTTTTTCCAAAGTACCACGCCACCATCAAACACCTCCTCACTGGGCTCGAGGGTCAGAGCATCGGTCGGCAGAATCGTTCCCTCACCCAGGAAAAAGGGGCTCAGGGTTCGGCTTCAAAAGAAACCTGGGGGGGATAGGTGGCGGGTGGAAGCCGAACTGAAGGCATGAGAAACCTTACACTATGCAGCAGCTTCAAAAGAAGCCTGGGAGGAGGTGTTTGCCAAGCCCATGTGTCCGGGCAAGGGAGCGATTCAGCGGCCGACCCTCGAGCCCGGTGAGGGGTTGGTCCGTCGGTGGTGGGGTGATGCTTTGAAAAAAATCTAAACTTAAAGAATCGCTTTAGACTTCGTTGCCTCAAATGTCCACATAGAATGCCTAGCTTCCTGTTCTAAGCAAGCTGGGGGAGGTCGGGGGGGGGTCGGTCGGGCCGAGCTCGGGGGGGTGGTTGGTCGGGCCGAGGTCGTGGGGGGTCGGTCAGGCCGAGGGTCGAGCGGGGTCGGTCGGTGGGGCATCGGTCTGGCTGAGGTCAGGGGTGGGGGAGGTGGGGTCGGTCGGGCCGAGGTCAGGGGGGGCATTGGTCGGGCCGAGGTCAGCGAGGGGTCAGTCGGGCCGTGGTTGGGGGAGGGGTGTCAGTCGGGCCGAGACCAAAGGGAAGCCGGTGGGGGTCGGTCGAGCCGAGGTGGGGGGGTGGGGTTGGTCGGGCCGAGGCTTAGGGTTCGGTCGGGCCCAGGCAAGGGGTGTTCAGTCGGGCCGAGGCCAGGGGGGGGTCTTTCCGGTCAAGGCCGGGAGTGTTCGGTCGGGCCGAGGTCGGGGGGAGTTGAACGGGCCGAGGTCGGGAGTGTTCAGTCGGGCCGAGGTCGGGAGTGTTCAGTCGGGCCGAGGTCGGGGGGAGTTGAACGGGCCGAGGTCGGGAGTGTTCAGTCGGGCCGAGGCCGGGAGTGTTCAGTCGGGCCGAGGCCGGGAGTGTTCAGTCGGGCCGAGGTCGGGAGTGTTCAGTCGGGCCGAGGTCGGGAGTGTTCAGTCGGGCCGAGGTCGGGAGTGTTCAGTCGGGCCGAGGTCGGGAGTGTTCAGTCGGGCCGAGGCCGGGAGTGTTCAGTCGGGCCGAGGTCGGGAGTGTTCAGTCGGGCCGAGGTCGGGAGTGTTCAGTCGGGCCGAGGCCGGGAGTGTTCAGTCGGGCCGAGGCCGGGAGTGTTCAGTCGGGCCGAGGTCGGGAGTGTTCAGTCGGGCCGAGGTCGGGAGTGTTCAGTCGGGCCGAGGTCGGGAGTGTTCAGTCGGGCCGAGGTCGGGAGTGTTCAGTCGGGCCGAGGTCGGGAGTGTTCAGTCGGGCCGAGGTCGGGAGTGTTCAGTCGGGCCGAGGTCGGGAGTGTTCAGTCGGGCCGAGGTCGGGAGTGTTCAGTCGGGCCGAGGTCGGGAGTGTTCAGTCGGGCCGAGGTCGGGAGTGTTCAGTCGGGCCGAGGCCGGGAGTGTTCAGTCGGGCCGAGGTCGGGAGTGTTCAGTCGGGCCGAGGTCGGGAGTGTTCAGTCGGGCCGAGGCTGGGAGTGTTCAGTCGGGCCGAGGCCGGGAGTGTTCAGTCGGGCCGAGGCCGGGAGTGTTCAGTCGGGCCGAGGTCGGGGGGAGTTGAACAGGCCGAGGTCGGGGGGAGTTGAACAGGCCGAGGTCGGGAGTGTTCAGTCGGGCCGAGGCCGGGGGGAGTTGAACGGGCTGAGGTCGGGAGTGTTCAGTCGGGCCGAGGTCGGGAGTGTTCAGTCGGGCCGAGGCCGGGAGTGTTCAGTCGGGCCGAGGCCGGGAGTGTTCAGTCGGGCCGAGGTCAGGAGTGTTCAGTCGGGCCGAGGTCGGGGGGAGTTGAACGGGCCGAGGTCGGGAGTGTTCAGTCGGGCCGAGGCCGGGAGTGTTCAGTCGGGCCGAGGCCGGGAGTGTTCAGTCGGGCCGAGGCCGGGAGTGTTCAGTCGGGCCGAGGCCGGGAGTGTTCAGTCGGGCCGAGGCCGGGAGTGTTCAGTCGGGCCGAGGTCGGGAGTGTTCAGTCGGGCCGAGGTCGGGAGTGTTCAGTCGGGCCGAGGTCGGGAGTGTTCAGTCGGGCCGAGGTCGGGGGGAGTTGAACGGGCCGAGTTCGGGGGGAGTTGAACGGGTCGAGGTCGGGAGTGTTCAGTCGGGCCGAGGCCGAGAGTGTTCAGTCGGGCCGAGGTCGGGAGTGTTCAGTCGGGCCGAGGTCGGGAGTGTTCAGTCGGGCCGAGGTCGGAGGGAGTTGAACGGGCCGAGGTCGGGAGTGTTCAGTCGGGCCGAGGTCGGGGGGAGTTGAACGGGCTGAGGCCGGCGGGGTCGGTCATGCCGAGGCCAGGGGTGTTCGGTCCGGCCGAGGCCGGGGTTGGCTGCGCTGAGGCCGGGGGAGGTCAGGTGGCCGGAGGCTGGCGGAGGTCGGGCCGAGGTGGAGGGAGGTCCGGCAGCCAAGGCGGGGGGCGGGGGGTGGGGGGGGGCGCGAGTGGGGGAGTCCGGAATTTGGTACATTTTCCAGTGTCCAAGGATCGGCCCGGTGTATGGATTCCGGACCATTCCGGATTCCAGAACTCCGGATTTTCGACGTTGTACCTGTACAAGGCTGAGATAGATAGATTAATGGACTCTAGGGGAATCAAGGGATATGGAGATCAGGCGGGAAAGTGGAGTTAAGCTCAATGACCAGCCACCATCTTATTGAATGGTGGAACAGGCTCACGGGGTCGTATAGCTTACTCCTGCTCCTATTTCTTATGGTCTTATATTAAGTAGCTTTCTCATATAGACAGATTCTGGATGACACCATTCCATAACTCAGCATCACATGGTGACCTCAAGCTGATTCTTTAGCAAACTTCTTCCTGCTCTTTTGCTGATATCTGCACTTGCTCCTCTCATTCATGCTGTGTGTGTTCATTTCACTGCTTCCTGGTCAAAATCTATCTCTACACCAGCCCCCCGGGTGTATATTCATGAGTTGTTGCTTGCTGCGATTAATGCCGTATCATGGAAGATGAATGAGCCTACACCTTGAAGCCCTGCGAGCTGATGCTGCTTAACTGTCTCTACGGAAACACAATGGGAAAAAACTTTGATTGCAATCTGTAAAACATTGCTTGTAACATAGATCGGTAGCCAACACATGTTGTGCTATGACAATGTGATGCCCGGTTAAGTTGCCTGTGGATATAATACCTGAGTTTATGATAAATACATGAAGGGAATCAAAAGCTGCAAGAATGGTTACGAGCCTCCAGATACAGGGTGGCTGCTCGTGTGCCCCTCTTTAATGGATCCCACAAAGTGGTGGCTCACTATATCCAGAATAGGTTCCTCCAGGTAGCTTTGAGGTGGAGGTTGGGTGTACCAATTAACAACTAATTGGTTGCACCAATTAACAACTCTTTGTTCAGTGGGCCTCTTTTTCTGGCAATCATGATGAGTTTGGTGACGTGCTGCTGTTTAATGAGCCCTGCCATAAGAGTGCAAGACATCCAGGGTGTAAGTGGGTGTTGAGGCGTCCCCCAGTCCCAATATCTTCAGGCCCGAAGGAGCGGATTTCAATGCGCAGGCATCAGGTCTCGACGTCTAATCAGCCTGAAGATGTTGGGAGTGAAACTGAGACACAAGTCACTCAGAGCACCTGTGCATTGAAGCCCGCTCCCGTAGCACTGTGCAAGTGTGCAGCTCGATAAGTTTAGTGTGCTGCACCCCCAATGTTGCAGCACGGCCACACAGCTGCACAGCTTCGGAGGAAGATTGGTCCTATATCCACAGAGAGCCAAGAGACCCTCCAGACAGGTAGCCATGCCGATCAATGCCAGGTCAAGCTCTGAGGACCTGAATGCAGTGCTGCAAGATGTTCAATGATCTCACACATGTGGTCAAGGTTAGTGAATTCATCTTCAAACGCCATAACCCACCAACTGCTCCGCTAGCCTCACACACTGCTCAATGCACCACACCTTCATCACTCATCTACCAGCAATCTCTATCAAACAGGAATGATCCTAAATTCATAGCTTCACCTCATGCTCACACTGCTGCAAGCGTCACATCCACATGTCACAGCTTGCATACACTGTCAGCTATTCATCCATGACAGGCATACCACCCAAACACATTGTACCACGTTCACTGACACACTTCCCCCTCTCTTGCAAGACTCGTTGATGCATAACCGACGGCAGCAGGTGGACTGGCATGGCTGCATAACCTTACCCTGATGGAGGAGACTGTGGTCACCATCTTTGGAGCGGCCACCGCTGAGCCTGTGGCCAGCGGCGGGGCTGAGACAATTGAGGATGACGGTATCCTCATACTAAATCCTCCTTCCCACATTCCACTTCTCCTCATCCGACAATCGCTTCTGATTTACAAGCTGCAGATGGTGTAAGCAGGCACTTCTTGCTTTTCCCACACCCCTCAGCACAACCTTACCCTTGTGCCTTTCTCCTTTCAGATACCCAAGAACTGCAACCTGGCCCGGCAGTGTTGGAGGAGCAAGCATGGAAGAGGATGAAGGCAGTGATACTTGGATCTTGCGGAGACATGGTTGGTGGTATTTCTCCAGCGACTTGAGGTGTCTGCTGTACATGATCCATGTTTCTGAGCCATACAGGAAGGCGGGTAATACTACAGCCCTGTAAACCATGAGCTTGGTGAAAGTTTTGAGGGCCTGGTCTTCAAACACTCTTTTCCTTAGGTGGCCGAAGGCTGCACTGGCGCACTGGAGGCGGTGTTGGATCTCATCATCAATGCCTGCTCTTGGTGATAGGAGGCTTCCGAGATAGGGGAAGTGGTCCACGTTGTCCAGGGCTGCGCCGTGGATTTTGATGACTAGTGGGGACAGTGCTGTGCGGCGAGGACAGGCTGGTGGAGGACCTTTGTCTTACTGATGTGATCGGGATTACGGAGACGTGGCTCCAGGATGGTCAGGGCTGGGAACTCAACATCCAGAGGTATTCAACATTCAGGAAGGATAGAATAAAAGGAAAAGGAGGTGGGGTAGCATTGCTGGTTAAAGAGGAGATTAATGCAATAGTTAGGAAGGACATTAGCTTGGATGATGTGGAATCTATATGGGTAGAGCTGCAGAAAACCAAAGGGCAAAAAACGTTAGTGGGAGTTGTGTACAGACCTCCAAACAGTAGTAGTAATGTTGGGGAGGGCATCAAACAGGAAATTAGGGGTGCATGCAATAAAGGTGCAGTAGTTATCATGGGTGACTTTAATATGCATATAGATTGGGCTAACCAATCTGGAAGCAATACGGTGGAGGAGGATTTCCTGGAGTGCAATATGTCGAGGAACCAACTAGGGGGGAGGCCATCTTAGACTGGGTGTTGTGTAATGAGAGAGGATTAATTAGCAATCTCGTTGTGCAGGGCCCCTTGGGGAAGAGTGACCATAATATGGTAGAATTCTACATTAGGATGGAGAATGAAACAGTTAATTCAGAGACCATGGTCCAGAACTTAAAGAAGGATAACTTTGAAGGTATGAGGCATGAATTGGCTAGGATAGATTGGCAAATGATACTTAAGGGGTTGACAGTGGAAGGGCAATGGCAGACATTTAGAGACCGCATGGATGAGCTACAACAATTGTACATCCCTGTCTGGCATAAAAATAAAAAATGGAAGGTGGTTCAACCGTGGCTATCAAGGGAAATCAGGGATAGTATTAAAACCAAGGAAGTGGCATACAAATTGGCCAGAAATAGCAGCGAATCCGGGGACTGGGAGAAATTTAGAACTGAGCAGAGTTGGACAAAGGGTTTGATTAGGGCAGGGAAAATAGAGTACGAGAGGAAGCTTGCAGGAACATTAAAACGGACTGCAAAAGCTTCTATAGATATGCAAAAAGAAAAAAAGGTTAGTAAAGACAAACGTAGGTCCCCTGCAGTCTGAATCAGGGGAAGTAATTACGGGGAACAAAGAAATGGCAGACCAATTGAACAAGTACTTTGGTTCGGTATTCACTAAGGAGGACACAAACAACCTTCCAGATATAAAAGAGGTCAGAGGGTCTAGTAAGAAGGAGGAACTGAGGGAAATCCTTATTAGTCAGGAAATTGTGTTGGGGAAATTGATGGGATTGAAGGCCGATAAATCCCCAGGGCCTGATGGTCTGCATCCCAGAGTACTTAAGGAGGGGGCCTTGGAAATAGCGGATGCATTGACAGTCATTTTCCAACACTCCCTCCTCCTATTGAGTGGAGGGTAGCCAATGTAACCCCACTTTTAAAAAAAGGAGGGAGAGAGAAAACAGGGAATTATAGACCGGACAGCCTGACCTCAGTAGTGGGTAAAATGATGGAATCAATTGTTAAGGATGTCAGAGCAGCGCATTTGGAAAGAGGTGACATGATAGGTCCAAGTCAGCATGGATTTGTGAAAGGGAAATCACGCTTGACAAATCTTCTGGAATTTTTTGAGGATGTTTCCAGTAGAGTGGACAAGGGAGAACCAGTTGATGTGGTATATTTGGACTTTCAGAAGGCTTTCGACAAGGTCCCACACAAGAGATTAATGTGCAAAGTTAAAGCACATGGGATTGGGGGTAGTGTGCTGACGTGGATTGAGAACTGGTTGTCAGACAGGAAGCAAAGAGTAGGAGTAAATGGGTACTTTTCAGAATGGCAGGCAGTGACTAGTGGGGTACCGCAAGGTTCTGTGCTGGGGCCCCAGCTGTTTACACTGTACATTAATGATTTAGACGAGGGGATTAAATGTAGTATCTCCAAATTTGCGGATGACACTAAGTTGGGTGGCAGTGTGAGCTGCGAGGAGGATGCTATGAGGCTGCAGAGTGACTTGGATAGGTTAGGTGAGTGGACAAATGCATGGCAGATGAAGTATAATGTGGATAAATGTGAGGTTATCCACTTTGGTGGTAAAAACAGAGAGACAGACTATTATCTGAATGGTGACACATTAGGAAAAGGAGAGGTGCAACGAGATCTGGGTGTCATGGTACATCAGTCATTGAAGGTTGGCATGCAGGTACAGCAGGCGGTTAAGAAAGCAAATGGCATGTTGGCCTTCATAGCGAGGGGATTTGAGTACAGGGGCAGGGAGGTGTTGCTACAGTTGTACAGGGCCTTGGTGATGCCACACCTGGAGTATTGTGTACAGTTTTGGTCTCCTAACTTGAGGAAGGACATTCTTGCTATTGAGGTAGTGCAGCGAAGGTTCACCAGACTGATTCCTGGGATGGCGGGACTGACCTATCAAGAAAGACTGGATCAACTGGGCTTGTAATCACTGGAGTTCAGAAGAATGAGAGGAGACCTCATAGAAATGTTTAAAATTCTGAAGGGTTTGGACAAGTTAGATGCAGGAAGAATGTTCCAAATGTTGGGGAAGTCCAGAACCAGGGGTCACAGTCTAAGGATAAGGGGTAAGCCATTTAGGACCGAGATGAGGAGAAACTTCTTCACCCAGAGAATGGTGAACCTGTGGAATTCTCTACCACAGAAAGTAGTTGAGGCCAATTCACTAAAAATATTCAAAAGGGAGTTCGATGAAGTCCTTACTACTAGGGGTTCAAGGGGTATGGCGAGAAAGCAGGAAGGGGGTACTGAAATTGCATGTTCAGCCATGAACTCATTGAATGGTGGTGCAGGCTAGAAGGGCCGAATGGCCTACTCCTGCATCTATTTTCTATGTTTCTATGTTTCTCTGATGTTTAGCATAAAGCCCGTCCTTTTGTCCGCCTCAATAAATACGTCGACTGTGTCCTGGAGTGCAGCCTCTGTATGTGCGCAGACGCAGGCGTCGTCCAAATACTGTAGCTCGACGACAGAGGTTGGGGTGGTCTTGGACCTGGCCTGGAGATAGCGAAGGTTGAACAGGTTCCCACTGGTTCTGTAGCTTTGTTCCACTCCAGCGGGGAGCTTGTCGACTGTGAGGTGGAGCATGGCAGCGAGGAAAATTGAGAAGAGGGTTGGATATATCTCATGTTTCACAACATATACACTCCACCCCACCCAAAACTATGTGATCTCTTGGAAGAGGCAAAAAAACAGATAAAAAACCCAAGCCAATTAGGGGGAAAAAAATCTGGGAAATTCCTCTCTGATCGAAACTGTTCCAGGAGATCACTCTGACCTAGAATTCCCTGCAGTACCTACCTTCTGTAAGAGGTAATCTCCACCACAGCCAGAAACAAATTCAGCTTTTGCTTGAAGGAGTTCAGTGAGTCTGTATCCACCACATGAAACGGCAGCTTGTTCCAGAGGTCTACTATTCTTTGCGAAAAGAACCACCTCCTGACATCTAACCTGGACCTAGCCCTATACAACTTAAATTTGTGCCCCATGGTCCTGCCTAACCTATTCAATTGAAATAAACTGTCAGCTGGAACACTGTCGATTCCCTTCATTATCTTATAAACCTCAATCAAATCCCCCCTAAGTCTACGCTGTTCTAAGGTATAGAGTTCAAACACTTTTAACCTATCTTGATAACTATGATGCTTTAGACTTGGAATTAGTCTGGTGGTCCTCTTCTGCACCTCTACTGGACACAATATTCCAACTGTGACCTGACTAAGATCTTGTACAAGAAAAAAACCTCGTCTTACACTCAATTGTCCGATGGATACACCCCAACACCCTATTTGCTCTAGCTACCGCTGCACAACATTGATCGTTTACCTTAAGGATGCATGCACTAGAATGCCTAAATCGCTTTCTATCACCACCATCTTTAATGCCTTTTCCTGGAGGGTGTATGAATGTTGAGCATGCATAACACTGCGCTTATCTAAGTTATACATCATTTTACATTCTTGAGCCCAATCTCCCAACATATTAAGATCTGCCTGAATCAGACGAGCTTCTTCCACAGTTCTAGCACTCACACAGATATTGGTATTGGTATCATCTGAAAAATTGTAAATTATGCCATCAACCACAGAATTTGACAAGGTGTCACATAAAAGGTTACTGCACAAGATAAAAGTTCACGGAGCTGGGGGTAATATATTAGCATGGATAGAGGATTGGCTAATTAACAGAAAACAGAGAGTCGGGATAAATGGTTCATTCTCAGGTTGACAATCAGTAACTAGTGGGGTGCTGCAAGTATCAGTGCTGGGACCCCAACTATTTATAATCTATATAAACGACTTGGAAGAAGGGACTGAGTGTAACGTAGCCAAGTTTGCTAACGACGCAAAGCTGGGAGAAAAAGCATCATCATAGGCAGTCCCTCGAAATCGAGGAAGACGTGCTTCCACTCAAAAAGTGAGTTCTTAGGTGACGGAACAGTCCAAGATGGGAATTATAGTCTCTGTCACAGGTGGGACAGACAGTCGTTGAAGGAAAGGATGGTAGGGGAGTCTGGTTTGCAGCACCCTCCTTCCGCTGACTGCGCTTGTTTTCTGCATGCTCTCAGCGACGATACTCGAGGTGCTCAGCGCCCTCCTGGATGCTCGTCCTCCACTTAGGGCAGTTTTTGACCAGAGTCCCAGGTGTTGGTGGGGATGTTGAATTTTATCAAGGAAGCTTTGAGGGTGTCCTTGAAACATTTCCTCTACTCACCTGGGGCTGGCTTGCCGTGTAGGAGTTCTGAGTAGAGTGCTTGCTTTGGGAGTCTTGTGTCAGGCATGCGAACAATGTGGCCCACCCAACAGAGCTGATTGAGTATGGTCAGTGCTTTGATGCTGAGGATGTTGGCCTGAACGAGGATACTAACGTTGGTGTGTCTGTCCTCCCAGGGGATTTGCAGGATCTTGCGGAGACAACGCTGGTGGTATTTCTCCAGCGATTTTAGGTGTCTACTATATATGGTCCACGTCTCTGAGCCATATGGGAAGGCAGGTATCACTGCAGCCTTGTAGACCATAAGCTTGGTGCCAGATTTGAGGGCCTGATCTTCAAGGAAAAGCAATGTGTGAGGAGGACACAAAAAACCTGCAAAACGACATCGACAGGCTAAGTGGGCAAAAATTTAGCAGATGGAATATAATGTTGGAAAGTGTGAGGTTATGCACTTTGGCAGTAAAAAAACAAAGAGTATTTTATTATTTAAATGGAGAAAAATTGCAAAGTGCTGCAGGGGTATTCAACATTCAGAAGGATAGACAGAAAGGAAAAGGAGGTGAGGTAGCGTTGCTGGTTAAAGAGGAGATTAACGCAATAGTAAGGAAGGATATTAGCTTGGATGATGTGGAATCTGTATGGGTAGAGCTGCGGAACACCAAAGGGCAGAAAACGCTAATGGGAGTTGTGTACAGACCACCAAACAGTAGTAGTGAGGTTGGGGATGGCATCAAACAGGAAATTAGGGATGCGTGCAATAAAGGTACAGCAGTTATCATGGGTGACCTTAAGCTACATATAGATTGGGCTAACCAAACTGGTAGCAATACAGTGGAGGAGGATTTCCTGCAGTGTATAAGGGACAGTTTTCTAAATCAATTTGTTGAGAACCAATTAGAGAGCTGGCCATCCTAGACTGGGTGTTGTGTAATGAGAGATAATTAATTAGCAATCTTGTTGTGCAAGATCCCTTGGGGAAGGGTGACCATAATATGGTAGGGGTTTAATTCGGAGGGGGGAAATAGAGTATGTGAGTAAGCTTGCAGGGAACATAAAAACTGAGTGCAAAAACTTCTATAGATATGTGAAGAGAAAAAGATAAGTGAAGACAAATGTAGGTCCCTTGCAGTCAGAATCAGGTGAATTTATAATAGGGAACAAAGAAATGGCAGACCAATTCAACAAATACTTTGGTTCTGTCTTCATTATGGAAGACACAAATAACCTTCCGGAAATACTAGGGGACTGAGGGTCTAGCGAGAAGGAGGAACTGAAGGAAATCCTTATTAGTCAGGAAATTGTGTTAGGGAAATTGATGGGATTGAAGGCCGATAAATACCCAGGACCTGATGGTCTGCATGTGGGACATTGTGTGGAACCTTGGCTTTTGACAAGGTCCCACACAAGAGATTAGTGTGCAAAATTAAAGCACATGTTATTGGGGGTAATGTATTGATGTGGATAGAGAACTGATTAGCAGACAAGAAGCAAAGAGTAGGAATAAATGGGTCCTTTTCAGAATGGCAGGCAGTGACTAGTGGGGTACTGCAAGGTTCAGTGCTGGGACCCCAGCTATTTACAATATACATTAATGATTTGGACGAAGGAATTGAATGTAATATCTCCAAGTTTGCAGCTGACACTAAGCTGGGTGGCAGTGTGAGCTGTGAGGAGGATGCTGAGAGGCTGCAGGGTCACTTGGACAGGTTAAGTGAGTGGGCAAATGCATGGCAGATGCAGTATAATGTAGATAAATGTGAGGTTATCCACTTTGGTGGCAAAAACAGGAAGAGAAAATATTATCTGAATGGCGACAGATTAGGAAAAGGGGAGGTGCAACGAGACCTGGGTGTCATGGTACATCAGTCATTGAAAGTTGGCATGTAGGTACAGCAGGCGGTGAAGAATGCAAATGGCATGTTGCCTTCATTGCGAGAGGATTTGAGTATAGGAGCAGGGAGGTCTTACTGCAGTTGTACAGGGTCTTGGTGAGGCCACACCTTGAATATTGTGCACAATTTTGGTCTCCTAATCTGAGGAAGGACATTCTTGCTATTGAGGGAGTGCAGCGAAGGTTCACCAGACTAATTCCCGGGATGACATGATTGACATATGAAGAAAGACTGGATCGACTAGGCTTATATTCACTGGAATTTGGAAGAATGAGAGGAGATATAAAATTCTGACAGGGTTGGACAGGTTAGTTGCAGGAAGAATGTTCCCAATGTTGGGCAAGTCCAAAACCAGGGGTCACAGTCTAAGGATAAGGGGTCAGCCATTTAGGACCAAGATGAGGAGAAACTTCTTCACTCAGAGAATTGTGAATCTGTGGAATTCTCTATCACAGAAAGTTGTTGATGCCAGTTCGTTATATATATTCAAAAGGGAGTTAGATGTGGCCCTTACGGCTAAAGGGATCAAGGGGTATGGAGAGAAAGCAGGAATGGGGTACTGAAGTTGCATGATCAGCCACGAGGGACCTGGGAGTCCTGCTGCATGAAACATAAAAGGTTAGTATGCAGGTACAGCAAGTGATCAGGAAGGCCAATGGAATCTTGGCCTTTATTGCAAAGGGGATTTAGTATAAAAGCAAGGAATTCTTGCCATAGTTATACAGGGTATTGGTGAGGCCACTCCTGGAATACTGTGTGCAATTTTGGTTTCCATATTTAAGAAAGGATACATTTGCTATGGAGGCAATTCAGAGCAGGTTCACTCGGTTGATTCCGAAGATGAGGGGGTTGACTTATGAGGAAAGGTTGAATAGATTGGGCTCTATTCATTGGAATTCAGAAGAATGAGAGGTGAACTTATCAAAATGTATAAGATTATGAGGGGGCTTGACAAGGTGGATGCAGAGAGGATGTTTCCTCTGATAGGGGAGACTAGAGCTAAGGGGCATAATCTTAGAATAAGGGGCCGCCCATTTAAAACTGAGATGAGGAGGAATTTCTTCTCTCAGAGGGTTGTAAATCTGTGAAGTTCGGTGCATCAGAGAGCTGTGGGAGCTGGGTCATTGAATAAATTTAAGACAGAGATAGACAGTTTCTTAACCGATAAGGGAATAAGGGGTTATGGGGAGCGGGCGGGGAAGTGGACCCAAGCCCATGATCAGATCAGCCATGATCGTATTAAATGGCGGAGCAGTCTCAAGGGGCCATATGGCCTACTCCTATTTCTTAGGTTTTGTTATATATGCATGCTTGTTTTGTTTTATGACGTCTGTAATACTGAATGTACCCTTACACTGTACACCGAGGGTGCTGCTGCTGGAGACCTAAGGGTTACCTGCACACTGCAGGTAAGCCAATATCAAAAGAAGCTCCCAGCTTGATGTCCTCACATGAGGAGCTGCAAATAAAGGACTACAGTCTACACAGTTTAAGTACCTTACCCTGCCTCGTGGAGTCATTACCAAAGGTGCCTACATACATCACAACTGGCGACGAGGATACAAAGTCACGAACTACATGCTCAGCATGTCGAATCTCAGCAACTTCCAGCAATTTGCTGATGGGGAAGATTGGGACACTTTTGTAGAAAGATTGGAACATTTCTTCATCGCCAACGATCTGGATGGGGACACACCAGCTACACGACTGAACAAGCGCAGGGCCATCCTGCTTAGCAGTTGTGGGTCCACCATCCATTGTCTCGTCAGGGACTTGCTAGCCCCAATGAAGACAACCACCAAGAGCTATGTGGAACTTGTAATACATAAGTACAGGAGCAACTAAAACCGAAAGAAAGCGTCCTCATAGCCAGGCACCGGTTCTACACTTACCGGCGACCCGAAGGCCAAGAAATTACGAAGTATGCTGCACATTTAAGAAGACTAGCTGCACCGTGTGATTTTGGAGCCCATCTTAATGAAGCACTAAGGTGTCATCGGAATCGGCCACTAGGGCCTCCTACACAAATTGCTCTCTGCTGACATCACAGTCACCCTGCAGAAAGCAATTCAAGTGAGCCAGGCCTACATGGTTTCGGCCGGCGACTCCAGGCGAATACTGATCCAGGACTCGAAACCAGCGAATGCAATTCACTGCATGGATACTTCTAAAGACCGAAATTCTGCCCCAAGTCCTGCAACCCTGAGTCCGCCACATGCAGCAAACCGGATGGCTCTGTGCTGGCGCTATGGAGAAAACCACAGGACCTACCAATGCCGCTACAAAGACTACACATGCAAAGGCTGCAAAGAGAAAGGGCACCTTCAAAGAATGTGCAGAAAAAGCTCTACTCACCGCGTCTCTGATGAGTTGGCTGATCACCGGGGCTCCGACACAGATGAAGGTGAAGCTGCTCAACCCCTGGAAGAAGAGCATGGAGTTTATACCTGCTCCACTGAACGTTCTCCATGGACGATGGAAGTAGACATCGACGGAGTCCCAGTTTCTATGGAGATCGACGCAGGGTGAGCCAGTTTCTGATGAGCCAAACGACGTTTGAAAAAATTTGGATGAATCCCGCCAATCGACCAAAACTGCAGCCTGTCCAAGCGAAGCTGCTCACCTACACCAAAGGTAAAATCCCAGTCGTTGGCAGCGTGGATGTCCAGGTCTCCCAGGGTGGCATGTTGAACAAATTCCCCCTGTGGATCGTAGCTGGCGACGGTACCACGCTGCCGGGAAGGAATTGGATGAACCCAGTCCAAGTCGGTCTAAGTGGCAGCAGCCTCCGGGCTCCAGCAATCGACATCAAACATGGATCCATCGCTGCATCCAGAGATCCCACTGGCAATGACTCCACAATATCGTGGCAAAATCTCGAGGACCAAAAGCCCAAACTCCACCTTCCAGGCCGGGGCAGGACTCTAAGAGGTGAACATTGTCGAAAGAAGTGGATTCCCGATGCCCATGGCCGAACCTGAGGAAGAAAAGACCACCACAGCCTACCTGGAGGAGAGCCAGAAGATGGCGGCCGCACCACGAGGACAAGAACCTGCAAACAAAATGGCCATGGCCAGACCACGAGGGGCAGCGTTGAAGGAGCGACACGTGGCACCGAGCAGCCAATCGGATTGGAAGGCTCCCTTAAAGGAGACCGGTAACCAAAAACATTTAAAGGGACAGTTTCAACTCAATAATGACAAGGACTTTAAAGCTAAAGATTCAGTAAAACGGTGCAAGTATGATAATGTAACCATTAATTGTGACGCTGGTGTAACTAATGTGACAAATGAGATGAATGCTTGTGTAAGTAAGGTTAAGAACAAGCTTGGTATGTTTGATGATTATGACAGAGAGTTTGAAATGCCTAATGTAACCATGTCTGGTGAGATCATGACACCAAAAAGTGATGCAAATGCTGTAATTTATAATGCAAAGGCAGTCAATAATGTCGGCTCGACTATGTGTGATCAGAGCTAAGGTGTCATGCATACAGGTTGGACACTGCTAAAGGACACTCGGTTCAACAGGGACCATGCAAATGCTAGAGGAATCCCCCTGTGGAAGACCCCCAGGTCCAGCTGGCTACCTGACCATGTAGCCTGGACCTTTGGAACAAATGTGATGCCCCTGGAAGGGCCCACACACACCCATTGGGAGCAGACCCACTACAGGGACAGTGGTCAATGGCACCACAGCATCACCACTGGCAACCTGCCCCAGACCAGCCCTACACCCCCTGGCCACCAGGGCCAACACCAGGAGCAAGAGGCCAATACCCTCCAGCTTCCCTGGCAAACCCTGGGATGACCAGACTCTCATCCCAGTTGGAGGACAAGGAGCCCACCCAGTCCTGCGGCCCTGCCCACCACCACACAATTACCTACATCACAGAGTATGCACCCTACCCACTGCTGCTATGGCTACCCCCCTGAGGGATCCCACAACAGTGACACCCACATGGTCTGTGTGTGAGGCGGGGGGAAATGTATGAGGCCAGCCTCAAGTACAGGGATCACACCTGGCACCCACACACCACAACCTTCCATAGCCCTACTGATCACCTCCCCAGGTCATAACAATAAGGATATTAAAAATGCTTAGGGGGAAGTGTTGTTATATGTGCATGCTTGCTTTGTTGTATGATGTCTGTAACGCTGAATGTACCCTTACACTGTACACAGCTTACTTGTACACCAGAGGGTGCTACTGCTGGAGACCTAAGGGTTACCTGCAAACTACAGGTAACCCAGTATAAAAGAAATCTCACAGCTTGGTGTCCTCACTTGAGGAGCTGCAAATAAAGGACTACAGTCTACGCAGTTTAAGTACCATACCCTGCCTCGTGGAGTCATTACCAAAGGTGCCTACATATATCACACTTATGTTCTTCTGTAATCCACATCATTAATAAAAATAGTAAAAAGCAACACCGATCCCTGCGGGACACCACTGGTCTCCAAATAGATCCAAATCCATCTATAATTACTCTTTGCCGACGTCCTACCAGCCAGTTCTGAATCCAGCTCAATATATTTCCACTAATACCAAAAGCTCCGATCTTGTAGAGAAGCATCTTATGCGGTACTTTGCCAAAAGCTTTTTGTATATCTAAGTAGACAATGGATACTAGGTTTCCCTCATCCACCAACTTTTAACTTTTTCAAAAAATACAATTAGATTTGTGCGACATGACCTCTTTTTTATGAAGCCATGTTGGGTGTCCCGAATAAGACCCTTCCAATCCAAGTATTCATATATTGCATCCCTTATGATTCTTTCAAGCATCTTACCTATTACTAATGTTAAACTGATGAGCCTATAGAACATAAAAACATAAGAACATAAGAACATAAGAATTAGGAACAGGAGTAGGCCATCTAGCCCCTCGAGCCTGCTCCGCCATTCAAAAAGATCATGGCTGATCTGGCCGTGGACTCAGCTCCACTTACCCGCCCGCTCCCCATAACCCTTAATTCCCTTATTGGTTAAAAATGTATCTATCTGTGATTTAAATACATTCAATGAGCTAGCCTCGACTGCTTCCCTGGGCAGAGAATTCCACAGATTCACAACCCTCTCGGAGAAGAAATTCCTTCTCAACTCAGTTTTAAATTGGCTCCCCCGTATTATGAGGCTGTGCCCCTTAGTTCTAGTCTCCCCGACTAGTGGAAACAACCTCTCTGCCTCTATCTTGTCGATCCCTTTCATTATTTTAAATGTTTCTTTAAGATCACCCCTCATCCTTCTGAACTCCAACAAGTAAAGACCCAGTCTACTCAATCTATCATCATAAGGTAACCCCCTCATCTCCGGAATCAGCCTAGTGAATCGTCTCTGTACCCCCTCCAAAGCTAGTATATCCTTCCTTAAGTAAGGTGACCAAAACTGCACGCAGTACTCCAGGTGCGGCCTCACCAATACCCTGTACAGTTGCAGCAGGACCTCCCTGCTTTTGTACTCCATCCCTCTTGCAATGAAGGCCAACATTCCATTCGCCTTCCTGATTACCTGCTGCACCTGGGCCAATTGTGGAGCAGTGGAGGCGTGGCCTAAACAGTTGGAGCTGTGAGCAGTGAGAGAAGGAGCTGCTGCTTTTGCTCCTGGCTGGGCCTGTGAATCAGCCCAGGAAGAGAAGGAAGGAAGGAAGGGGCTTCACCACCAACTTTCATTCAGAGGGAGAGGAGGAAAAAGCAGAAAACTTGAACAACTTCACCATTTCTACAAAGAGTTGGAGAGAGGGGGAAAGACCAACAACAACATCCAGTGTGGAAGGAGGGAGACTCTACCATTCTACAGGTGGGTGTATTGGTGCAGTCCCTAAAAGACTTTGCTGTATCGGTGGGGGGAGGAAAGAAGACCAGTCGAGGGCCGGAACATCACGGAGGGTGTGTGTGTGTGGAAGTGTGTGTGGGGGCCTTGCTCACAACTAGGCCCCACACACCTTTGAAGCACCCCTCCCCCATTGCCTAGCCTGGGATAGCTGGAGCTCCCAGGCTGAAGAAACAATTAATCCACCCTAATTAAACATCGTTGGGAGTGTGTGCCTGTGTGGCTCCAGCTGCACCAGGAGAAGACATCTTCTCCCCTCACCCGAAGACCACCCCAAAGACTATTTTTGTTTGCCATCTGGGGATTGCACCCACCCACAGCTGCGAGGGGAGACCTGCCCTCACAGTTTCCCCCCTTCCCACCCCCATCTCTCTTTCTCTGTTACTCTCTGTATCACCCCTCTCTCTCTGAGAGCCCTTTTCCTCCCAAATTGATTGGAAAAATATAAAACATTTAAGACAACTGAGCAGAGGGAGCAAGGCCCCTCCCCAATTGTCAACTAGGGGAGAGGTGTGCCTCGTTAAGAGCTCCTCTGCTCAGTCTATTAAACGAGGCCATTTAAAGACCATTAAGGCCTGTGACTTTGGGGTGGGTGTAGCCCTTAAAGGGACCCCGTGATGGCGACCCCATCTACGCCGGTGGCAGGGCCAGCTAGGACTTATGCGCAGGCGGCATCCACATCCACGGCACCTCCTGCTCCACCTGCTGCCCTGCCACCATTCAGACTTATAACTACGAAACATGGGGTCAAGAGCTACACTCACCCCACAATGAGCATTGAGGAGTGCGTGCGGGCGATGGCTGGGGTAGTCGGCCCCTCGGCCATTGTCGCAGCCTCCAAGATGTCTGGGAAGGCCGTGTTCTTCCTGGGGTTGGAGCGGGCAGTGTCCCTGGCCATTGAAAAGGGGCTCACGGTGGGCGGGGCGTTCCTGCCGGTGGACCCTCTCGAGGCCACCGCGCAGAGGGTCATTCTATCAAACGTCCCACCCTTTGTTCCCGCTGAGCTCCTCCTCCCTCACCTACACCAACTGGGGGAGGTAAGGTCGGGGATCAACCCCATACCACTTGGCCTCAGGGAGAACAGCCTGCGCCATGTGTTCTCCTTCCGCCGCCAGCTCTTTGTCCGGCTGGCGCGGGAAGAGACGACAGAGGGCAATTTTAATGTGGTGCACGAGGGGACTGCCTACCGCGTCTTTTGGACGTCGGACGGCGTGCGGTGCCATGCCTGCAGGGAGGTGGGGCACGTTCGCAAGAACTGCCCCGCCTCCAAAGCCGCCAAACCACCGAGGGTGGACAAGGCTGGCGCCGCCGCCACCCCTCCCCCTAGTAGCGTCCGCGTGCCGGGAGCTGTGGGTGCGCGGGCATTCGGCGGGGGGGAGGGAGAGCGTCCGGCCGGAAAGAAGGCGCAGAAGAAGGCGAAACACCTAGAGGCGGGTCTCCTTAGTGCGCCAGACAAGCTGTTCACCGCGCTCGGCCCAACCCCGTCACCGGCGAGCGCGGGGTGCCCTGAGCCCGTGCCCGAGCCCTTGACTAATACCGCAGAGGGGTTCGGGCGCGGGCAAGATAAGAAAAAGGGGGGAGTGGAGCGGGAGGCCTCGGCAGACATGGGCCCCCCCAGGAAAAAAAGGAGGCGCCACTCCAATGAGGCGGGGGGGGAACAACATCCCTCCGCGGAGGAGTCGGTGCCCGCCGCGTGTCCCGCATCCCCCACCGGCGCCCCCAAACTGCGCCGTAGGCACGAGGAATCTGTCCCCGGGGAGGGTGAGGCAGTCGAGGCTGCCCAGCCGCTGCCTCCCGGGGATGGCGTGAAAGATCTGCCTGTCGTTGGGGGCGTGGGGCCAGCGGAAGAATGCGTAGCCGCCGGGTCGAGCGTCCCGGGGACTGAGGCGGGCGGGGCTGAAAAGGCCGAACCTGAGCCCGCCCAGCCAATATCCAACTTCCCCCGGGATTTGCTCGACTCGGCAGAAATACAAAGTATTAACACTTTTAATGAATCTGTACACGCTGGGCTGGGGGGTGGCGGCGGGGAGGGGGAGGAACACCTACCCTCGCCCCCTACTTTGGAGCTGGAGCGCTTGGAGGGCCTGGGGATTTTCTATGGCCGGGTCTCTCCTTGTTCCCCGGTTCCTGGGGCGGAGGAGGAACCCCTTCCGCTGTCGCTTCCCGACCCAGCACCAATTTTAAAAGAGCCCAGTGGGGACTCCTCTGCCGACGATCCTGGGGGTGGGATCGGGGCAGAGCCAGGGCCGGATGGAGCGGCCGGGCCGTTTGCCGTACCTCGTCCGGTCGACGGGCCGGCTGCTAGCGGCGACCTCCCGGAGGAGGACGGGGACTCGGTGGAGGACGCAGGTGAAGATCTCGAGTCCATCGCCAGTGAGGCGGTGGATCTGCTCGTGGCCGCCACTGAGACCCTCCTCATTCCCGTAGAGGATCTCCGGGACTTTTTGGTCGAGAACCAGGGTCGCCGCAACCGAGCCCATCTGGCCCGGGAAAGATGGCCCGAGCCGGGGCTGCTCATCGCTTCCGTCCGCGTCGCCGCTAAAACCATGGCCGCGGGCGGGCCCTTATCAAGGGCGCAAGGCCTTGAGCTGCGCCGGCTCAAAAAGTTCCTCGCTGGGCTGCTGAAGGAGTGGAGGTCAACAAAAGACTCCGCTCCCTCCCCCGCAATAGGTTAAGGTAGAGGTTGCACTATGCTTTTGCCATGAAGATAACCATAGCCAGCCTCAACATCAACGGCGGCAGAAGGGCACGTCGTAGATTTGACAATTTTTCGCTCCTGCGGGAGGGGAAATATGCGGTGTGCTTCCTGCAAGAAACCCACACCGGTCCGGGAGACGAAGCCACGTGGCTCCTGGAATGGCAAGGAGAGGTCCGCATGAGCCACCTCACCGCCACTTCTAGTGGGGTGGCCATCTTGCTGGGCCCGCATTTTCAGCCGGAGATCTTGGGGGTCGAGGAGCCCGTGCCAGGCCGCTTGCTGCACGTAACGGTTCGCCTGGGGGACGTGCCGCTCCATCTCGTGAACGTGTACGCCCCTCAGCCCGGCCCGCAGCAGGCGCGCTTCTTCGAAGAAGTGTCCGCTCTTTTTGGCTCCGTCGACGTCGGCAACTGCATTGTCCTCGGGGGGGATTTTAACTGCACCCTCGAGGTGAGGGACCGCTCCGGTGCCCCGCAGAGCATGACGGCGATGGAGAAGTTGAGGGACCTGGTCGGGTCCTTCGACTTGGTGGACGTCTGGCGAAATCTCCACCCCGACTCCAGCGCCTTTACTTGGGTGAGGCCTGAAGTAGGATGGTCCAGAGTCGACCGCCTTTACGTGTCTTGGGCGTACGTTTCCTGCGTCCCGGCGGCCTCCATGCGGCCGGTGCCGTGTTCGGACCACCACCTGGTGTGGGCGGAGCTCGCTTCGCTCCGCGCGAGGACGGGGTCCGCGTACTGGCACTTTAACAACCGGCTGCTGGAGGACGAGCGGTTCCAGGACTCGTTCCGTCGATTCTGGGCCGACTGGAGAAGGAAGCAGGGGGGCTTCCCCTCCTTGAGGCTATGGTGGGACGTGGGCAAGGCTCATGTCCGCGTCTTCTGTCAAGAGTACGCGAGGGGGTCGACCAAGAGGCGGGCGGCCGGAGTCGGGAGCCTAGAAAATGAGGTGCTCGACCTGGAATCCCGTCTCGGTCAAGTCGTCGAGGACCCGGCCCTGCGGACGGTGTACGAAGCGAAGAAGGCCGCGCTGAAGGACCTGCAGCTCGTCGGGTCCCGAGGCGCGTTCGTGAGGTCGCAGATCTGGTTCCTGCGGGATCTGGACCGCGGCTCCTCCTTCTTCTACTCGCTGGAAAAAAGGCAGAGTGTCCATAAGCAGCTCTTGACGCTGCTGGCCGATGACGGCTCACTCGTCTCGGATCCGGAGGGCGTCAAAAACAGGGCCCGTGAATATTACGGGGCTCTGTTCTCTCCGGATCCGTCCAGCGAGGAAGCGCGTAGAGTTTTGTGGGAGGACCTGCCGAAAGTCAGCCCGGAGGGCGGTGAAAATTTGGAAGCTCCGCTAAGCCTGGCGGAGCTGACCGGTGCCCTCGACCGGCTTTCGAGGGGAAAATCCCCGGGGCTGGACGGGCTGACCGTGGAGTTCCACAGGGCGTTCTGGGATGTCCTGGGGAGCGACTACGCGCGGGTCCTGGGGGAAACTCTGGCGACCGGGGAGATGCCCCTCTCTTGGCACAGGGCAGTCATCGTCCTGCTGCCTAAGAAGGGCGATCTCCGTCTCCTTAAGAACTGGCGCCCGGTCTCCCTCCTCAGCACGGACTACAAAATCTTCGCCAGGGCGATGTCTGCTCGCCTTGGCACCGTGCTGGACCACATGATCCACCCCGACCAGTCCTACACGGTCCCGGGCCGGACAATCCACGATAACATCCATCTGGTCCGGGACCTCATCCATCATTCCCAGGAGGCTGGTCTGTCGGTCGCCTTCCTATCTCTCGACCAAGAGAAGGCGTTCGACAGGGTGGATCACGACTATCTGCTCGGAACTCTGCGCGCTTTCGGGTTCGGGACGCATTTCGTCGCCCGGATCCGACTTTTGTAAGCCGCCGCAGAGTGTCTGATTAAGGTTAACGGGTCCTTGACGGCGCCCCTTCGCTTTAGGAGAGGGGTGCGCCAGGGATGCCCCATGTCTGGCCAGTTATATGCCATCTGCTTGGAGCCTTTCCTGCGCCTCCTGCGGACGAGGTTGACGGGACTGGCTCTGCAAGGGCCGGGCGTGGAGGTCGTCCTCTCGGCTTACGCCGATGACGTGCTCCTCGCGGTAGAGGATCCCGCTGACCTGCGGAGGATGCGTGAGTGCCAGGAGATTTACTCGGCCGCATCCTCCGCCAGAATCAACTGGGAAAAATGTTCCGGACTCCTGGTGGGTCAGTGGCGGGTGGACTCCCTGCCGGAGGAGCTCAGGCCTTTTGCCTGAAGCACGACCCATCTCCTCTATCTGGGAGTCTACCTTAGCCCCGACGAGGAAGCCTGGCCGGCGAACTGGCAGGAGCTGGAGGCCAAGGTCGCCGCTCGCCTATGGCGCTGGACAGGACTGCTCCGAGTTCTGTCCTACAGGGGTCGAGCGCTAGTCATAAACCAGCTGGTGGCCGCAATGTTGTGGTACCGGCTGGTCACTTTGACCCCTCCCCCTGCGTTTGTCGCCAAGATACAGAAGAAGCTGGTGGACTTCTTCTGGAACAACAGGAAGCAGTGGGTCTCTGCCGCGGTCTTGAGTCTCCCGCTTGAGGAAGGCGGTCAGTCGTTGGTGTGCGTCAGCGCCCAGCTCGCGACTTTCCGTCTTCAGACCCTGCAGTGATACCTTTACGTCGAGCCGGCTCCTAGGTGGTGTGCTCTGGTGACGTATTTCTTCCGCCAGCAACGCGACCTCAATTACGACACGCAGCTCCTGTTTGTGAACTTGGGGGGTGTCAGGACCGCCCTCCGGGAGCTGCCTGTCTTGTACAAGGAACTCATCAGGGTCTGGAACAAAGTCTCCACCAAGCGCAGCTCTCCGCCGGCTGGAGTGGCGGCTGTCCTGCAGGAGCCGCTGCTCGGGAATCCGTACCTCCACGACCGAGGTTTTATGTGGCGGTCGGAAGAGAGGGCTGTGGCTGGTGAGGTGACCAGGATCAGGGACCTGCTCGATGGCGGAGGAGCGGGCTGGATGGCGCCAGGCACGCTGGCGCGGCGCCTAAATTCAGCCAACGTCCGCCACGCGGCCGATGCCATCGAGTCGCTAAAAACAGCTCTGGGCCCTGACTCCATTAGGTGCATCGAGGAGGCTCAAGCACGTGGGGAGATCCCGTCCGAACTGACCCCCGTCCGGACGGAATTCATCATTGGCGCCAAACCCCGGAATCTCCCTCGGGAGCCGGCGCCTCACAACTTGAGCCGCCTCGAGGAAATCCCCTCCGTGCCTTTCAGTTCCGCGCGGAGGGATTTCCTGTACGGGCTGCTCCTGCACACTCTCAACTTTGCCATCCTCGCCGGCCGTCCGGACACGCCATGGCGTACCATCTTGCCGTCCGGAGGAGGCGGGGGTCCCCGATGGAGGGCACTCTATGCGTGAGTCCTCCCATTATTCATCGGGGACTTGGCCTGGAGGGTGGTGCACGTAGCAGTGCCTTGCAACAAATTTTTAAGCCGGTTCACGGACTCCCAGGCCGCCTGCAATTTCTGCGGTCTGGAAGAGTCCGTGTTCCATGTTTTTATGGAATGCATGAGGTTGCAGCCCATGTTTTATTATTTAAAGGGGCTGCTCCTGAAATTCTGGCTGCACTTCAGTCCCACTCTCCTGATCTTTGGGCACCCTGTGCGGAGGGGAGCGGGTAGGTCCGAGGGCCTCCTCGTAGGACTGCTCCTGGGCATGGCCAAGGGTGCCATCAGCCGGTCCAGGCAGCGGGCGGTCGAGGGGGTCGTTCAACCTGACTGCCTGCCTCTCTTCCGCGCCTACATCCGGTCCAGGGTGTCGTTGGAGATGGAGCACGCGGTGTCCACCGGTACGCTCGCGGCCTTCTGCGAGAGGTGGGCACCGGAGGGACTGGAGTGCATCGTCACGCCCGGCAACCAAATTTTAATTTGATTTTATGTTTTAAAGTTTAATTTGTTTTAATTGCCGGTGCTTTTAGTGTCCCCCTCCCCTTTTATAGGGGGCACTGGAGGAAAAATGTGCATGCACAAGGACCCCCAGGTCCCTCTGCACCACAGCATGTTGTAATTTCTCCCCATTCAAATAATATTCCCTTTTACTGTTTTTTTTTCCAAGGTGGATGACATTGTACTCCATCTGCCAAACCTTAGCCCATTCGCTTAACCTATCCAAATCTCTTTGCAGCCTCTCTGTGTCCTCTACACAACCCGCTTTCCCACTAATCTTTGTGTCATCTGCAAATTTTGTTACACTACACTCTGTCCCCTCCTCCAGGTCATCTATGTATATTGTAAACAGTTGTGGTCCCAGCACCGATCCCTGTGGCACACCATTAACCACCGATTTCCAACCCGAAAAGGACCCATTTATCACAACTCTCTGCTTTCTGTCAGCCAGCCAATTCTCTATCCATGCTAATATATTTCCTCTGACTCCGCGTACCTTTATCTTCTCCAGTAACCTTTTGTGTGGCACCTTATCGAATGCCTTTTGGAAATCTAAATACACCGCATCCATCGGTACACCTCTATCCACCATGATCGTTATATCCTCAAAGAATTCCAGTAAATTAGTTAAACATGATTTCCCCTTCATGAATCCATGTTGCGTCTGCTTGATTGCACTATTCCTATCTAGATGTCCCGCTATTTCTTCCTTAATGATAGCTTCAAGCATTTTCCCCACTACAGATGTTAAACTAACCGGCCTATAGTTACCTGGGGCTGTCTTGTCACCTTTTTTAAAAATGGAGATTACATTAGCCTCCTTCCAACCTGTAGTAACCATTCCAGAGTGCAATGAGCTATTAAAGATAAAGTCCAGGGGCTCAGACAGCAGAAGTCCCATCTCCCAGAGGACCCTCGGGTGGATATCTATTAATTATTTTTAAATTCATAATTCTTTCTAAAACGATTCTTGTTCAACTTTCTCCTTGAGTGCATATGGTACGGGACGTGGCTTGCAGCAAACTGGTCTAGCATCCTTCTGCACTCTGACACTCACCTTGAAGTCTTGGATCGGACTGCCTGTTTCGCAGAACACCTTCAGATACCACTTGATGACGTCATCTTTCAACGCAAATTTAGTTTCCACATGAAAAATGTCGTTCCAATCCAGCTTCAGTGATCCCAATCTATTTCTACCTATCAAGGCAGGTTTGTCTCTAATATGAGAGGCAAGGTCTGAAACTGATTCTTGTATTTTACTGGTATAGTGACACGTCCAACAACAGGGATTTACTCTCCTGAGTAGCTTCGCAGCTCTATCTTTGATTTCTCCAGTCAAAAATCACACAACATGTCGAGATATAATGATTCCGGTACTACACTCACGGATGCACCAGTGACGATTTCTATGGGTATTCTGGTTCCTGCAACATCTATTTGGATGACAATACATCGCAAATCGCTGTTAGATACCCTCGTGTTCCAGAAGACGTGTATCTCCAGAATCTTCTCATCCTGTTGCTTCTCTTCAATGCTATGTAGTCTCTGACAATTTCCAGCATTGAACACGGTTTACTTTTCAGTCGGCATGCCTTTGCAAGATCATAAAATCATAGGAATTTACAGCACAGAAGGATGCCATTTCGGCTCATCATGTTCGCGCCGGCCAACCAAGAGCTATCCAGCCTAATCCCACTTTCCAGACTGTGATATCTTCACAGAGCACACACACACAGCTCTTAAGATGGCAGGCTCTCTGTCCGGAAGCTACCAGAAGCTTCCAGTAAAGTGGACAAGGGAGAACCAGTTGATGTGGTATATTTGGACTTTCAGAAGGCTTAATGTGCAAAGTTAAAGCATGTGGGATTGGGGGTAGTGTGCTGACGTGGATTGAGAACTGGTTGGCAGACAGGAAGCAAAGAGTAGGAGTAAATGGGTACTTTTCAGAATGGCAGGCAGTGACTAGTGGGGTACCGCAAGGTTCTGTGCTGGGGCCCCAGCTGTTTACATTGTACATTAATGATTTGGACGAGGGGATTAAATGTAGTATCTCCAAATTTGCGGATGACACTAAGTTGGGTGGCAGTGTGAGCTGCAAGGAGGATGCTATGAGGCTGCAGAGTGACTTGGATAGGTTAGGTGAGTGGGCAAATGCATGGCAGATGAAGTATAATGTGGATAAATGTGAGGTTATCCACTTTGGTGGTAAAAACAGAGAGACAGACTATTATCTGAATGGTGACAGATTAGGAAAAGGGGAGGTGCAACGAGACCTGCGTGTCATGGTACATCAGTCATTGAAGGTTGGCATGCAGGTACAGCAGGCGGTTAAGAAAGCAAATGGCATGTTGGCCTTCATAGCGAGGGGATTTGAGTACAGGGGCAGGGAGGTGTTGCTACAGTTGTACAGGGCCTTGGTGAGGCCACACCTGGAGTATTGTGTACAGTTTTGGTCTCCTAACTTGAGGAAGGACATTCTTGCTATTGAGCGAGTGCAGCGAAGATTCACCAGACTGATTCCCGGGATGGTGGGACTGACCTATCAAGAAAGACTGGATCAACTTTGCTTGTATTCACTGGAGTTCAGAAGAATGAGAGGGGACCTCATAGAAACGTTTAAAATTCTGACGGGTTTAGACAGGTTAGATGCAGGAAGAATGTTCCCAATGTTGGGGAAGTCCAAAACCAGGGGTCACAGTCTAAGGATAAGGGGTAAGCCATTTAGGACCGAGATGAGGAGAAACTTCTTCACCCAGAGAGTGGTGAACCTGTGGAATTCTCGACCACAGAAAGTAGTTGAGGCCAATTCACTAAATATATTCAAAAGGGAGTTAGATGAAGTCCTTACTACTAGGGGGATCAAGGGGTATGGTGAGAAAGCAGGAAGGGGGTACTGAAGTTGCATGTTCAGCCATGAACTCATTGAATGGCGGTGCAGGCTAGAAGGGCTGAATGGCCGACTCCTGCACCTATTTTCTATGTTTCTATGTTTCTCTGCCTGTCTGTTTATTATAACTCTGCAGCTGCAGTACACAATACGTCCACATCCACAGTATGGAGCTACAAGCCTAACAAGCTTACAGACATCACACTTCTCCCTCCTTAATGAAAAAACTATCATAACAAACATTATAAATAACTTCATTTTTACACATATTTACAAATTTAACTTTACCACTTGTTTTCTGTTTCGAAGAAGATACCTTCGCTCTCGAACAGAACCTTCCAAACATGGTGTGGATTTCACACTCATTTGAGGCTCATCCTGAGGAACATTTTGCTCCATGGAATTTCCTTGATTTTCATTTGCACTCACTCTAACTTCAGGCTCTTTGTTTCCCTGACTTGGACTCAGACTTTCATTCTGATTCTCTCCTGGGTTTGTTTCCAGTACATTGGATTTAGGATTTGTTATTGATATATCAAAACTATCTGATGGGTCAGAAATAATTGAATCATTCCCACCTTCAACTCCTTCCATGTCTGTTGGTAAAATATGATCAATATGAACAAACCTAACCTGTCCATTATCAAACATCTTTACCAAATATGTGCGAGGATCACATATCTTCACCACTCTTCCTGGTAACCAATTTAACCATTTATGGTGATGGTTCTTCACTCTCACCTTCTGGTTTAATTTCACTCTTCTCTCTTTTCATCTCCCTTTATCATGATTCTCTTTTTGTCTAATTTGTGTCTCTTCTACAGACTGTGCCAAATTTGGCTTTGACAATGAGAATCTGGTTCGTGGCTGTCGTTTGAGAAACAACTCTGCTGGTGTTCTACCAGTCGTTGTATGAGGAATATTTCGATATATAATCAAAAAATTAGCCAATTTGTGATCCAATGACAACTGTCGTTTTCTTGGATTTGGATCTAACATTTATTTTATGAGGGCACATTTGACAATTTATACAGTGCGCTCTGCTGCACCATTCGAAGCAAGTTGGTATGGTGGAACCTTGGTGTGCTTCACACCATTTTTGCTCGTAAATTGTGCAAATTCTTCTGAACGGAATTGTGGTCCATTATCCGAAACAATTTCTTCAGGGAGGCCAAATGCAGAAAATAATTTTCGTGAAATGTCCAATGTTTTACTTGTTGTTATTTTCCACATTGCAAACACCACAACCCACTTTGAATGGCTATCAATTACAATGAACAATTGTTGTCCATGTAACTCAGTAAAATCAATATGTAGCCTTTGCCACACCCAGGAAGGCCATTTCCATGGCTGTAATGGTACTGGTGGTGATTGCTTGCTTACTGATTGACATGTCGTACACTGACTCACAATGTACTCTATATCTTTATCAAGACCTGGCCACCATAAATAACTGCGTGCAAAACTCTTGGTCAAGCATATTCCCAGGTGCTGGGAATGGAGGTCTCCTAATAATTTGGACCTGAATTTCTTTGGTATAACCACTCTTGCACCCCACATGATACAATCTTTATCTACTGATAATTCATTCCTACAAATGAAAAATGGATGTGTATCTTTGTCTGTTACCTGGTTTGGCCATCCAGTTGCAATATATTCATATACCTTTGACATCACGGGGTCACGGGCTCTACCAATCTCTTCACCTGTGACTGGTAGTTCATCAATGTATGAAAAATAAAACACTTCTTCCCTATCGGGTGTACCTTGTGATGGGGAAGGCAATCTAGACATTGCATCAGCATTACTGTGATCAGCTGATCGTCTGTATTCAATATCATATGTATATGCTGACAAAATCAAAGCCCATCTCTGCATTCGGGCTGCAGCTAATGTTGGAACTGGGGACTTTGGATGGAGGATTGCTGTTAGGGGCTTATGGTCTGTAACAATGGTAAACTTACGACCATACAAGTATTTGTGTAACTTCTTGACCCCAAAAATTAATGCCAAAGCTTCCCTTTCAATTTGCGCATAATTTTTGTCACTGGCACTGAGAGTGCGTGAAGCAAAAGCAATTGGTCTCTCCTCCCCACTACTTAATACATGAGAGATTACTGCCCCAACTCCATATGGAGAGGCATCACATGCTAGTTTAATCTCCTTAGATATGTCATAGTGAACTAACATGGTGCTCTCTACCAATTTGCTTTTACACTCCTTGAATGCTGTATCGCATTCTTTTGACCACTTCCAATGGGCCTGTTTTTTCAAAAGTTCATTCAGTGGATGTAATACTGTAGCCAAATTTGGTAGGAACTTCCCATAATAGTTCAAAAGACCCAAGAATGAAGGAAGTTCAGTGACATTCCTGGGAGTGGGTGCATTTCTAATTGCATCCAATTTTTCCTTGGTTGGATATAAACCATCTTTGTCTACTCTGTACCCTAATTACTGCACTGAGTTTTTAAATAACTCACACTTACGAGCAGACACTCGTACTCTGTGCTTCTCTAGCAATTTGAGGACTTCATTCAATATGTTATTATGAATTTGTCTATTTGGTGCTGAAATGAGTATGTCATCCAAATAACATACTACCCCTTCAATACCTTGCAAAATTTGGGTCATCATGCCTCGGTATATGGCAGGGGCAGAAGACAATCCAAACGGTAGCCTATTAAATTGATATAGGCCTAGATGAGTGTTTATAGTCAAACATGACTTGGACTCCTCATCTAGTTCAAGCTGTAAGTAGGCATTCGTATGATCCAGTTTTGAGAAGATCTGACCACCTGTTAGTGTTGTGAACAAATGTATTTGGGACATTACCCTCTAGAACCTGGTTTATGGTTACCTTATAATCACCACACAATCTTACTTTACCATCAGACTTTAGGTACAACAACAATGGGTGTAGCTCAATTACTTTGATCTATCTTACAAATAATGTTCTCAGTCTCTAGTCTTTTTAGTTCTTGCTCAACTTTCTCTTTGAGTGCATATGGTACGGAACGTGGCTTGTAGTAAACCGATCTAGCATCCTTCTGTACCCTGACACTTGCCTTGAAGCCTTGGATCGGACCGCCCGTTTCGCAGAACACCTTCGGATACCGTTTGATAACCTCATCCGTTGATGAAAATCTCACTTCCACAGAGAAGATCTTAATCCAATCCAATCCAGCTTCAATGAGCTTAACCAATTTCTTCCTAGTAAAGCAGTCTTGTCTCCTTTCACTATTAGTAGAGGCAAGTTCTGAAATTGATCTTTATATTTCACCGGTTCGGTGATACGGCCTACTACAGGAATTTTCTCTCACGAGTAGCCTCGCAGCTCCACCTTGGCTTTCTCCAGTTGGAAATCACGCAATTTGTCACAATATAGTGACTCTGGTACAACACTCACGGAGGCACCCGTGTCAATTTCCATTGGTATCTTGAACCCCGCAACATCTATGTGGATTTTGATGCTTTCCGAATCGCTGTCCATTAACCTCGTGCTCCTGATGACGTGTAATTCTAACATCTCCTCGTCCTGCTGTTGTTCTTCCAATCCATGTAGTCACTTTGGATTACTACTCATAGCTTTGAACGCTGGACTCATAGCTTTAAAAGCTGGTTTACCCTTCAGTCGGCATGCCTTTGCAAGATGCCCAGTCTTTCTGCAGAAGAAACACTCTGCCTTCACGCATGGACAACTTTGAGCAATGTGTTGTCTCAGGCACCTATAGCACGACTTTGACGCTCTGTTAGAATTTCTAGTTTCTGAGACTTTCGGCCATGGCCGTCTTTTACTTTGAACCTGCAGGTGATTTACCTGGGTTGACTGACGACTGTAATCATTATTTAATTCTCAGGAATATTGTTCGGCCATGCTCATCGACCTCGCTGTCTGACAAGCAATCTCAAAAGTCAAGTCATCTGTCGTCAATAACTTCCTTCTGATCGCATCATTTTTCACCCCGCAAACAAAACGATCCCATAATGCTCGGTTTTGAAAGTTTCCAAAATGACAGTGCATGCTACGATGTAATTACTGATACTTTCATCAGCATTTGATTCCGAATCCCGAAACGATAGCTTTCAGCAATTTATAACGGTTTGGGGTTATAGTGCTGCACCAGCTTCGTTAAAATCTCTTTAAGCGTTGTGTCCTTTGGCTCGTCAAGCACAAGCAGATTTACAAGGGTTTCGTACAATGTCGGACCTGCCACGGATAAGAAAATTGCTTTTTTCTGTCCCAACACAGCCTGGTTTTGGACTGCATTGTCTGGAACTTCGATTATGTTATTTGCAGTGAAATGCATTTCTAGCCGATCCACATATGCTTTAAAATGTTCCTGGTCGTGTCTATATTCACCCAAATATCCGATTGCACCTGCCATGTTTAATCTCTAGCTGTTCTCACCGTGTGCTGTAATTTACCTTGGATTTTGTAGCTTTCTTTTCAAAGACAGAAACTTACAAAGTCTTCTGTCGGCTGGCTGAATCCTTCACCAACAAAATTTAAGCTTTAAACATCCGAAAAATCTCCATTCTCAGTCGCCAACTGTCATATCTTCACAGAGCACACACACACAGCTCTTCAGGTGGCAGGCTCTCTGTCCGGAAGCTACCGGAAGCTGCCTGTCTGTTTATTATAACTCTGCAGCTGCAGTACACAATACATCCACATCCACAGTATGGAGCTACAAGCATTACAAGCTTACAGACATCACACAGACCTTGGTCTGTAGCCCTATAGGTTACCGCACTTTAAGTGCATATCTAAGTATCTTTTAAATGTGGTGACCAGAACTGCACACAGTACTCCAGCTGTGGCCTAACCAGTGTCTTATACAGTTAAAGCATAACCTCCTTGCTCTTGTATTCCATGCCTCAAGTAAAAAGGGCAAGTATTCCATATGCCTTCTTAACCACCTTATCAACCTGGCCTGCTACCTTCAGGGATCTGTGGACCTGCACTCCAAGATCCCTTTGTTCCTCTACACTTTTCAGTGTCGTACCATTTAATATGTATTCCCTTGCCTTGTTACACCTCCCCAAATTATTAACACCATCTTTCCTTGACAAATCCCCTGACTGTCCTTCATTAATCCATATCTTTCCAAATGAAGATTTATCCTGCCCTCAGGATTTCTTCCAATAATTTTCCCACAACTGAGGTTAGGCTGACTGGCCTGTAATTACTCGGTCTATCCCTTTCTCCCTTTTTAAACAAAGGTAAACATTTGCAGTCCTCCAGTCCTCTGGCACCACACCTATAGCCAGAGAGGATTGGAAAAATGCCGAGTTTTCTTGCAGAAGAATCACTCCGCCTTCACATATGGACAGTTTTAAACAATGTGTTGTCCCAGGCACTGATAGCATAACTTCAATGCACTGTTACCTTGGCCAGTTACTGAGGCCTTGGGGCCCAACTGCCTTTTACTTTTAAACTGCAGGTGATTCACCTCAGTTGTCTAACGATTGAAAATGGCTCAAAATTCTCAGGAGTATTGGTCGGCCATATCGATCGACATTGCTGTCTGACAAGCTAAATCAAAAGTCAAGTTAGAGGTTGTCAACAATTTTCTTCTGATTGCTTCATTTTTCATCCAATAAACAAAGTGGTCACGCAATGTTCGGTCCTGAAAGTTTCTGAAATGACAGTGAATGGATAGCTTTTTTAAAGCTACAATGTATTCACTGATACCCTTGTCACTGAATTGATCTCGTGTTCCAAAACAATAACTTTCAGCAATTTCCAGGGGCTCAGGACTGTAGTGCTGAGAAACTCTGTCATTGGCATGTTCTTTGGCTTGGATAGGAAGAAGCACATTTTTCAAGTTTTCATGCACCACGGAGCCTGCTTCAGTCAAGAAAATACCCATTTTCTTACTAACACCACCCGGTTACGGTTTTCATCATCGGGGACTTCGACGATACTATTCACGGTGAAAAACATATCTAACCACTCCACATGTGCTCCGAAGGTCTCTCGGTCACAATGGAACTCACCCAAGCACTCTATTATGCCCATAGGAGTGGCCATCTGGACTCTGGCAATGTCGACGGTTCAGTCAAGTGTGCTTTAAATTTATCTTGGATTTTTAACTGTTCTGCAAAACAAAGAACCTCTCTGTTGGTTGACAGGAACATCCACCAACAAAAATTTCAGCAAGTGAATCCAGAAATCCTATCCTCATTCGCCAATGTGATATATTCTTATAACATCACTGACAAACACACTCTACAAGATGGCTCTTAACACAGAAACCTGTCATCATGTGACTTTGCCACATGATTCTTCATTATTTGCATCAGTATTTGCAGTACATCAGTAGTCCACTAGTTGGAGCAGAAGCTCACGAGGGGAAGCTCTATTACAGTTTTCATTTATAAATTTGGTTTGGAATGCTTGTTTTGTGGTGGCTTTTTCTGTAGCTTTGTGGCCAAGAGGCATTATGATGGTCAGTAGGAGAGGGATCGTAAGGTGTGGACTGTTGGTGAATGTGGAATTGGTGTTGCGTTTACTGGTATTGCAGCTGGATCAGTTGGTCGGGGACAGCCCGGGCAGAAAGGTGCTGTCTGAGTTGCCTCCTTCTTTCCTCTTCCTCCTCCTCCTCTTCTGCTTCCTCCTCTTCTATTCCCCCTCCTCCTACTCCTGCTCCTCAACTGGTCGCCGTATGCCTGCTGGCAAGAGCTATGCCCACATGATGGCGAGGTTGTGCAGCATGCAGCAGACCATCATGAATCTGGACACCTGATCTGCCGAGTACTGTAGGGCTCCTCCAGAGTGGTCCAGGCAGCAGAACTGTTGCTTCAGCACCCCAATAGTCTGCTTGATGATATTTCATGTGGCAGCACAGCTTTCGTTGTGTGAATGCTGCCCACGGGTTACGCACTGAAGTCATGAGCCATGTTGTTGACAGACGGCCCTTGTCCCCTAGTAGCCACCCTCTGATTTGCGTGGTGGATCAAATGCATTTGGGACACCAGATTGCCGCAGAGGGAAGACATCATGACTGCTGCCAGGATTCTGGGCATTCACCTGCATGGTTTGCTGAATATGGTCGCACGCCAGATGGACATTGAGGGAGTGGAATCCCGTCCGGTTGTGTTTCATATCGGAGTTGACATGCGGCGCCCGCAAAACAGCACGTGTGCAGTCAATGGCACCCCGCACCACGGGAAAGCCGACAATCTTCGCAAAGCCATGTGCTCGCTCTGCCTGTTGCTTGCTGACCAGAGAGAAAGAAATGTATTCTGCTGCCTTCGAATACAGTGCCTCAGTGACCCACCTTATGCAACAGTGGACGGCAAACTTGGAGATGTTACAAATGTCTCCTTCTCCAGCCTGGGAGGAGCCCGACTCATAAAAATTCATGGCAACATTGACCTTCACAGCCACTGGCAATGCAGTCCACTCCCTGCTCTGAGGTTGCAGTTGTGGCTGCAGCAGGTGGCAGATTTCATTCAGGACATCCTTGGTGAAGCGCAGACATCTGACGCACTGTTCCTCGCTGAGGTTTCAGTAGTAGTATTGCTCCCTAAACACCTTGGGTGGATATGGCCTCTTGCTGAGAGCCCTTCTCCCCCTCCTCCACTATCCTCTGCCAGCAGATTGTCCTGCTGTGTTGATTCTGCTCATTCTCTCTGTCATGTTGTAGGCCAAGATGGAACGCCTGCCACTGTGCCCATGTCTGGGAGCAAATGCTCTATGCAGAATCCTTGAAGTCAGGGCAAAGTCCTTCAGCACCTGCCACACAACAACAACAACAACAATTTATATTTATATAGCACCTTTATTATAGTAAAATGTGTCAAGGTGCTTCACAGGAGTGTTATAAAACAACATTTGACACCGGGCCACATAAGGAGATATTAGGGCAGATGCTTGATCAAACAGGAGCATCTTAAAGGAGGAAAGTGGTTTAGAGAAGTGGAGAGGTTTAGAGAGGGAATTCCAGAGTTTAGAGCCAAGTGATTTAGAAAGGAGCTCATCAGTGAGATCTGCCAGCTGGTCAGGTCAGCCATACAGCCAAGAAGTGTCAGGAGGACTGCTTTACCTGTGGAAATGAAGGTCACTGCAACGCTTGCCTTCTATGCTTCTGGCTCATTTCAAGCAGCAACTGGGGACATGTGCTGCATCTCGCAGCATGCCATATATTGCTGCATTCGACAGGTGACTGCTGCACTGTATGCCAAAAGGGACCAGTTCATCAATTTCCCTATGACCACACAGGCAATGCGAGACAGTGCTGTGGGATTTTCCAGAATTGCTGGTTTCCCAAAGGTACAGAATGCGATCGACTGTATCCACATCACCTTGAGAGCACCTTTGGATGATTCCGAAGTTTATCGGAACGGGAAAGGGTTCCATTCCCTAAATGTGCAGCTCGTCTGTGACGATATGCATCAGATCATGGCAGTTCACACCAATCACCCAGGTAGCATCCATGATGCTTTCATCCTACACAAGAGCATTACATCTACCATGTTTCAGGAGCTGCCAGAAGGGCAGAACTAGTTGCTCGGGGACAAAGGGTATGGGCTTGCCACTTAGTTTATGAACCCCCCCATGCAATCCCTGTACTGAGCCAGAGCGTTGGTACAATATGTCGCATGTAACGACACTGAGCATCATAGAGCGGACAATTGGCATACTGAAGCATCGTTTCCGATGCCTGGACCACTCTGGAGACTACCTGCAATACGTCCCTCACCACGTTGGTCAGTTCACTGTCATATGCTGCATGCTGCACAACTTGGCCATCATGAAAAGCCAGGCCCTGGACATTGAAGATCCTCCTGAGAGGAGAAGGTGGAGGTGGGGGGGTGTGCGGGGAGGAAGAGGAGGATGAGGAGGCTGACAATGAGGTCAAGGAGGAGGAGGAGCAGCAGCATCAGAAGCGGGAGGACGAGGAGGACCAGCAGAAGGTGGAGGAGAAGGATGATGAACCCATGCCACCACCTCAGCCCGCATGACAACGGCGGAGGAGGCGGCCTCATGCACCTATAGCCATAGCTAGAGACTTGCATCAGTGGCTAATCTGTGATCGCTTTGCTGCCTGAAGGCTAAACAGCCTGACAGTGTTGACTCTTTGCACCTGTTAGTGTGAAAAAATAATGTACATCACATGTATGTAATGTTGTGTCGGTTAATATTGCTTTCATTCAAAAAATAACGTGCAGGATTCTGCTTAAATTTTAAAAAATTAGGTTTATTAAACATTTGTACAGTCTTATTTAACTTTAATAAAACATTTTGTATCAAACGTTAAACTTTTCAATGAAGAAAACAAGTAGCAGCAACAAACAAACAAACAAACTCTAGATGCAGCCATCTCTCCTCCCCCTTATTCAAAGACCTTCGTGCCGTGTGCCCCTTGTGCCTCTACCTCTACCCATGCCCATTGTCACAGATTGCTGCTTCCTCACCCCAAGGCTTTTTCTGCTTTCTACGTGAAGGCGCAATTGTTCTTGGGGTTGGATAGGGACAGAACTAGCAGACAGCATTGTAGAAGGCCCGGGTTCATCGTCGGACTCTTCTTCAGCCTGTGGATGAACCCCTGGCACACTACCTGAATTTGGTCTGGGGATTGATGCTGCCAATTTTTGTTGGGCAATGACAGCCTGGGTGTGTCCACTTGTTGCAGCAGCTATCTCCGACATTCCCTCCCTTATCTGTAACAACACTGCACCAGCTGCTTCTGACATTCCCTCCCTAATCTCCGACATTCCCTCCCTAATCTCCGACATCCCCTCCCTCATCTGTCCTGACACTGCTCCCATTCCTACAGACAATGTTGCTACTTCGACTGCCAGTCACGCTAATGGTGGCCAGGAGTGATCTCGTTAGCTTAATGCTCTCCCTACTCATACCCATGATCTGTCCTATGTCCCTTGCATCTTGCATTTCAGGTTGAGCTCTCTGATCCACCCTTCTCGGCCGTCTCCCAGGTGTGGCTTGCTGTAACCCACTGGGACCCACAGCCTCAGACTCCACCCTATGAAATGTCGCGTCAGTTGTGTCATTCAGAAAAGGGCTTGGCATCCTCAGGGGGTTCACTCGCTCCAGTTGTAATGTGACCATCTCATCATTGGGGTCTTCCTGCTGCCCTTCATTATCCAGCTCATTCTCATCCTGAAGTTGATGAAAAATATCTGGACTGATGCCTTCCTGATCTTCTGCTTCAGATTCTGTCTCTTCCTGATGTACAACATCTGCAAAACAAAACAGAGCAGATGTTTGGTTAGCAGCAGGGTGGGGGGCAGAGGGGGTAGGGTGACATGAGTACCCTCTCTCGGTAACCTGAGCCCAGAGTCCACATTGGTGGTTGCTCTCTTGCCAGATTGAATCATATCAACAATCCTCTGTTCCACGGCTGTTAGTTGCAGCTTACTTGGCACACCTCCTCCAGTTTTTGACCTTTCTTGGTTCATCAGTGACACCTTCTTCTGCAAAGATGAAAATAGAACTTTTTAAGAGAGGGTCCTTCTGCTGTGGGGGCCACACACATACACACACACACACACATTAGTCACATTTATAAATATAATTGCAGTGCATAAATACTTACAATAACTGCTTGGCCAAGGTCCTGCCACTTCTCGGTAACCTGCGTGCCACTTCTCGGTGTCATGGCTACTGCATTAAACTCTTCTGCAACTTGTCCCAAAGTTTTGCTAGTAGAGAGGGTTTAAATTTCTTTTGTCCCATTCTTCCTTTGTTCTCAAGCACAACCCATCGCCTCTCAATAATGTCTACCAGGGGCTCAATTTCCTCTGCTTGAAATCTCTTGGCCCTTCCCCCTTCCCCTTCTGCTTGTCCTTCTCCTTCCCCTGGATCCATCAATTGCAGCTAAAATTTAAATGTCCAGGTCCAGCTCTGATCCGAATGTGTTCTCACGAGCTGCTGATCTAGACCAGGAAGTTGACTGTGGATGCGCGGACACACCCATCACGTGGAAAAAGTTTTTTTTTTCCGGCGCATGCTCACTGACTTTTAGGCGCACACTTGAAGCTTTACCCCCAGACTTAATTTTGGGTATCACAGTGCCAAAATTATATTTTACTTTGACGAAAACTTTTTTTTTTCGGCACCAAACAGGCACAAAAGAATTGGCCGTACATCCTTCTGAGCGCCAAAATTTGGCAAAGAGGAAAATAGAGCCCAATGGCTTTTGGTCTTCCCAATATCTAGTTGGAGGAAATTTCTACTCATCCAGTACTGGATGTCGGACAAGCAATCTGACAATTTAAAGTCAGTGGAGAGGTCGAAAGAATTGGTGGTGAAGTAGAGCTGGGTTTTGTCAGCTTGCATGTGGAAACTGACACTGTGTGTTTGGATAATGTCGCTGAGAAGAAACATGTAGATGAGAAATAGGAAAGGGCCAAGGATAGATCCTTGGGGGACACCAGAGGTAACGATGTGGGGGTGGGAAGAGAAGCCATTGCAGGTGATTCATTGCTGGCTACTATTAAACAGATAAGAATGGAACTTGACGAGTTGGACGATGGTGGAGAGGCATTGGAGTGATCACCATGTCAAAGGCTGCAGACAGGTTGAGAAGTATGAGGAGGGATAGTTTACCTTTGTAACAGTGACATATGATGTTATTTGTGACTGTGATAAGAGCCGTTTTGGGGACGAAAACCAGAATGGAGGGATTCAAACATGGAGTTCTGGGAAAGATGAGCGTGGATTTGGAAGGGAGCAATGCGTTCAAGGACTTTGGAGAGGAAAGGGAGGTTGGAGATGTGGCAGTAGTTTGCAAGGGCAGAGGGGTCAAGGCATGATTTGAAGGGGGGGGAAGGAGACAAGTATCTGATGAGAGTGAATTGTTAACAATATCTGCTAAATATCAATATCAATATCACACCACTCCCTGTAGACTTTAGCAATGTGAAATAACTGTACAAACATACAAACCACCAAACACTTCTACAAACTCAGCAACAGCCAGCAGTAATCAATCAGCAACCAACCTGCAAGTAGTTGATGATCCCTTTAAATAGCGCTGGTGGGGGCTTCTTCCGATTGCTGAACGTATGTTCAGTTGTGCGAGGTTAAGAAGGGGGTTAGTCACAAGGTTGTGCTCCAAATTGACAGCGCTGGCATCAGCTCAGTGTTGCACGCTGATTGACGTCATGACTGTATACTCTGCATACCTCTGGTGCATGCTCCCTGCACCTGCGCTAACAATCTAGCTGTTGTATTAATGCTCTATTTATTTGTTACACGAACCTACTAGACAGGCATTAGGACCCTGCGGGAGCTATTCACACACTACTGTAAACATGCTGGTTCATGCTGGTTTCGGGACACCATTTTGGGAGTTGCTATAAAGGATACAGTAAGTTACATTAATCCTGTTTCAGTTAGTCTGTTTATTTACGTACACAACACCAACCAAGCTGCCATCCGGCTCAGCCCGCACCAAAAATGAGTGCGCACACCGGAGATGGCATTTTGGAACATAAACAGCACTCATAGCACCAAAATAATGGGCAATCCCAGCCCAGTTGACCCTGCAAGGGTCTCCTCACCAACATCAGAGGACTGGTACCCAAGTTGGAAGTGCTGTCCCACAGACTAATCAAACAAGTGCCTGACATAGTTGTTCTCACAGAGTCATATCTTCCAGCCAAAATGCCAGAACACTGCATCACCATTCATAGAAACATAGAAACATAGAAAATAGGTGCAGGGGTAGGTTATTCGGCCCTTCGAGCCTGCACCGCCATTCAATGAGTTCATGGCTGAACATGCAACTTCAGTACCCCATTCCTGCTTTCTCGATATACCCCTTGATCCCCCAAGTAGTAAGGACTACATCTAACTCCTTTTTGAATATATTTAGTGAATTAGCCTCAACAACTTCCTGTGGTAGAGAATTCCACAGGTTCTCTGGGTGAAGAAGTTTCTCCTCATCTCGGTCCTAAATAGCTTACCCCTTATCCTTAGACTGTGACCCCTGGTTCTGGACTTCCCCAACATTGGGAACATTCTTCCTGCAGCTAACCTGTCTAAACCCGTCAGAATTTTAAAAATTTCTATGAGATCGCCTCTCGTTCTTTTGAACTCCAGTGAATACAAGCCTAGTTGATCCAGTCTTTCTTGATATGTCAGTCCTGCCATCCCGGGAATCAGTCTGGTGAACCTTCGCTGCACTCCCTTAATAGCAAGAATGTCCTTCCTCAAGTTAGGAGACCAAAACTGTACACAATACTCCAGGTGTGGCCTCACCAAGGCCCTGTACAACTATAGTAAAACCTCCCTGCCCCTGTACTCAAATCCCCTCGCTATGAAGGCCAACATGCCATTTGCTTTCTTAACCGCCTGCTGCACCTGCATGCCAACCTTCAATGACTGATGTACCATGGCACCCAGGTCTCTTTGCACCTCCCCTTTTCCTAATCTGTCACCATTCAGATAATAGTCTGTCTCTCTGTTTTTACCATCAAAGTGGATAACCTCACATTTATCCATATTATACTTCATCTGCCATGCATTTGCCCACTCACCTAACCTATCCAAGTCAGTCCTGGATATATTCTGTCCCACCGGCAGGATAGGCCTCCCAGAGGTGGGGGCACAGTGATATACAGTTAGGTAGATATGGCCCTCAATATTGCCTCTGAAAACGTGACGTCTCAAGGCTTCAGGCAAAGAAAGTCCTGCTGATTACTCTCAAATAATGAAATAGTATTCCTGTTCTGTGCTGATCAGCATTTGGGAAAGCTATGGTACAAAGTGTACTCTCGGCAGGGGTTTCAATGCCCACTACCACCACTGTAAGATTACTGCAACTGTGAACTTTGCTTTTCTTTTAAAAATATTTTACAGCAGAAGACATATGTGAGCACAATATTGATACTTCTAGGGAAAATCAGCATTCATGTAATGTCTATATTGCTACTGTGGAAATCTAGAGGTCATTTAAGGGGTTGTTGATTGGAAAGTGTGCTAAGGATTCAATACAGTTTATGCTAATAAGAAGAATTAAAAGAATTATTCAAAGAATGGGATAATCTCTTCAGTAATTGTACAACTGTCTTCCCCATTTTCATCCATATTCACATCGTGCTTGAAATTGAGATCGAAGCCTTCCTTCGTACGAACGCGTCCAACCTGAAAAAAATCTCCGAATCTACCCGTTGGTCTTGGAGAAAGGTAAGGTCCTGGTTGGAGGCCTAGATTCACTGTGCAGCACATGGGGACCTGTTTTCGAGGTACGTAGGTCCGGTCTGAAGTCACATGGGCTTAGAAAACCAATCACAATGCAGTATTCTCATTAATGATAATGGGAACACCGTTTGCACAAGTTCCCATTACTATCAATGAAAAAACATCCTAAAACACCCAAGCACAGCATAATAAATAAATAAAACACCTCACATAGTGAAAATTAATTGAAATTAAATGTAATTAAATGTTTTCAAAAAAAATATATATTTTTGAATGTTTTTAATGTGTTTTAATAGTGTTAAAAATAAACTTACCTTAATGGACAGGGTTTTTAATTATAAAAATGCGTATTTTTATATGTTTTAAAACATTTACTCTGGTAAAAGTAGGCTATGCACCTGCTTTCACAGGCATAAAAGTTTGAAAGACATTTGCTGGGCGTGAGTTGGGCAAATAGCCCAATCTCTCCCGCACGGATGTCCTTTACCCAGGGATGCGGAGGATTTGTCAAGAGAAATCTTGACAGATCGGTAAAGCCGGCTGTTGGTGCATGCGCATCGTGCCCCGAAAACCAGCTTTTGTGAGGCCTCACCCGGTCCGTGCGCACTTTGTACATACCCAGTGAGGCCGGAATTTTAACCCCATTCACTTTCTTCCTTTCATTTTGAAGCTGTTTTATACTTTGTTGTCCGAGAAGCGGGAGTTCCTGGCATTGGTGAGGCCTATAAAGGCCCAGCGGCAGCGAGAGGCGGCGGCAGTCCGAGAGGCGGGAGTTCCTGGCGTTTGTGAGGCCTATAAAGGCCCAGCGACAGCGAGAGGTGTACCTGTACAGCTGCAGCGGGGAGAGAAGGCAAAAAAGAAGTTGAAAGAAATCAAAAGGTGACGTCACAGCCAAGGGGGTAAGTGATTGGCTGGTGATTGGTGAGTAGTTTTTCTTTTTTCTCTTCTATAACAGTAAGTAAACTTTAGCATTGTTGTTGCCAATTTAAGTGTATCTAAGGGTTAAGTCATGGCAGGAGAGCTCGGTCGGGTGTTATGCTCCTCCTGTACCATGTGGGAACTCAGGGACGACTCCAGTGTCCCTGATGACTACGTGTGCGGGAAGTGTATCCACCTCCAGCTCCTGACGGTCCGCGTTGCGGAATTGGAGCTGAGGGTGGATTCACTCTGGAGCATCCACGATGCTGAGAATGACGTGAGTATCACGTGTAGCGAGTTGGTCGTACCGCAGGGAAAGGGTCCACAGCCAGATAGGGAATGGAAGACCAACAGGAAGAGCAGTGCAAGGAAGGTAGTGCAGGGGTCCCCTGTGGTCATCCCCCTGCAAAACAGATACACTGCTTTGGGTACTGTTGAGGGGGATGACTCATCAGCGGAGGGCAGCAGCAGCCAAGTTCATGGCACCGTGGCTGGCTCTGTTGCACAGGAGGGCAGGAAAAAGAGTGGGAGAGCGATAGTGATAGGGGATTCAATTGTAAGGGGAATAGATAGGCATTTCTGCGGCCGCAACTGAGACTCCAGGATGGTATGTTGCCTCCCTGGTGCAAGGATCAAGGATGTCTCGGAGCGGGTGCAGGACATTCTAAAAAGGGAGGGAGATCAGCCAGTTGTCGTGGTGCACATTGGTACCAACGACATAGGTAAAAACAGGGATGAGGTCCTACGAAACGAATTTAAGGAGCTAGGAGCTAAATTAAAAAGTAGGACCTCAAAAGTAGTAATCTCGGGAATGCTACCAGTGCCACGTGCTAGTCAGAGTAGGAATCGCAGGATAGCGCAGATGAATACGTGGCTTGAGCAGTGGTGCAGCAGGGAGGGATTCAAATTCCTGGGGCATTGGAACCGGTTCTGGGGGAGGTGGGACCAGTACAAACCGGACGGTCTGCACCTGGGCAGGACCTGAACCAATTCCTAGGGGGAGTGTTTGCTAGTGCTGTTGGGGAGGAGTTAAACTAATATGGCAGGGGGATGGGAACCAATGCAGGGAGACAGAGGGAAACAAAAAGGAGGCAAAAGCAAAAGACAGAAAGGAGATGAGGAAAAGTGGAGGGCAGAGAAACCCAAGGCAAAGAACAAAAAGGGCCATTGTACAGCAAAATTCTAAAAGGACAAAGGGTGTTAAAAATACAAGCCTGAAGGCTTTGTGTCTTAATACAAGGAGTATCCGCAATAAGGTGGATGAATTAACTGTGCAAATAGATGTTAACAAATGTGATGTGATTGGGATTATGGAGACGTGGCTCCAGGATGATCAGGGCTGGGAACTCAACATCCAGGGATATTCAACATTCAGGAGAGATAGAATAAAAGGAAAAGGAGGTGGGGTAGCATTGCTGGTGAAGGAGGAAATTAAGGCAATAGTTCGGAAGGACATTAGCTTGGATGATGTGGAATCTATATGGGTAGAGCTGAAGAACACCAAAGGGCAAAAAACATTAGTGGGAGTTGTGTACAGACCTCCAAACTGTAGTAGTGATGTTGGGGAGAGCATCAAACATGAAATTAGGGGTGCATGCAATAAAGGTGCAGCAGTTATAATGGGTGACTTTAATATGCACGTAGATTGGGTTAACCAAACTGGAAGCAATACGGTGGAGGAGGATTTCCTGAAGTGCGTAAGGGATGGGTTTTTAGACCAATATGTCGAGGAACCAACTAGGGGGGAGGCCATCTTAGACTGGGTGTTGTGTAATGAGAGAGGATTAATTAGCAATCTCGTTGAGCGAGGCCCCTTGTGGAAGAGTGACCATAATATGGTGGAATTCTGCATTAGGATGGAGAATGAAACAGTTAATTCAGAGACCATGGTCCAGAACTTAAAGAAGGGTAACTTTGAAGGTATGAGGCGTGAATTGGCTAGGATAGATTGGCGAATGATACTTAAGGGGTTGACTGTGGATGGGCAATGGCAGACATTTAGAGACCGCATGGATGAATGACAACAATTGTACATTCCTGTCTGGCGTAAAAATAAAAAGGGGAAGGTGGCTCAACCGTGGCTATCAAGGGAAATCAGGGATACTTTTAAAGCCAAGGAAGTGGCATACAAATTGGCCAGCAATAGCAGCGAACCCGGGGACTGGGAGAAATTTAGAACTCAGCAGAGGAGGACAAAGGGTTTGATTAGGGCAGGGAAAATGGAGTACGAGAAGAAGCTTGCAGGGAACATTAAGACGGATTGCAAAAGTTTCTATAGATATGTAAAGAGAAAAAGGTTAGTAAAGACAAATGTAGGTCTCCTGCAGTCAGAATCAGGGGAAGTCATAACGGGGAACAAAGAAATGGCAGACCAATTGAACAAGTACTTTGGTTCGGTATTCACTAAGGAGGACACAAACAACCTTCCGGATATAAAAGGGGTCGGAGGGTCTAGTAAGGAGGAGGAACTGAGGGAAATCCTTATTAGTCGGGAAATTGTGTTGGGGAAATTGATGGGATTGAAGGCCGATAAATGCCCAGGGCCTGGCGGACTGCATCCCAGAGTACTTAAGGAGGTGGCCTTGGAAATAGTGGATGCATTGACAGTCATTTTCCAACATTCCATTGACTCTGGTTCAGTTGCTATGGAGTGGAGGGTATCCAATGTAACCCCACTTTTAAAAAAGGAGGGAGAGAGATAACAGGGAATTATCGACCAGTCAGCCTGACATCGGTAGTGGGTAAAATGATGGAATCAATTATTAAGGATGTCATAGCAGTGCATTTGGAAAGAGGTGACATGATAGGTCCAAGTCAGCATGGATTTGTGAAAGGGAAATCATGCTTGACAAATCTTCTGGAATTTTTTGAGGATGTTTCCAGTAGAGTGGACAAGGGAGAACCAGTTGATGTGGTATATTTGGACTTTCAGAAGGCTTTCGACAAGGTCCCACACAAGAGATTAATGTGCAAAGTTAAAGCACATGGGATTGGGGGTAGTGTGCTGACATGGATTGAGAACTGGTTGTCAGACATGAAGCAAAGAGTAGGTGTAAATGGGGACTTTTCAGAATGGCAGGCAGTGACTAGTGGGGTACCGCAAGGTTCTGTGCTGGGGCCCCAGCTGTTTATACTGTACATTAATGATTTAGATGAGGGGATTAAATGTAGTATCTCCAAATTTGCGGATGACACTAAGTTGGGTGGCAGTGTGAGCTGCGAGGAGGATGCTATGAGGCTGCAGAGCGACTTGGATAGGTTAGGTGAGTGGGCAAATGCATGGCAGATGAAGTATAATGTGGATAAATGTGAGGTTATCCACTTTGGTGGTAAAAACAGAGAGACAGACTATTATCTGAATGGTGACAGATTAGGAAAAGGGGAGGTGCAAAGAGACCTGGGTGTCATGGTACATCAGTCATTGAAGGTTGGCATGCAGGTACAGCAGGTGGTTAAGAAAGCAAATGGCATGTTGGTCTTCATAGCGAGGGGATTTGAGTACAGGGGCAGGGAGGTGTTGCTACAGTTATACAGGGCCTTGCTGAGGCCACACCTGGAGTATTGTGTACAGTTTTGGTCTCCTAACCTGAGGAAGGACATTCTTGCTATTGAGGGAGTGCAGCGAGGATTCACCAGACTGATTCCCGGGATGGCGGGACTGACCTATCAAGAAAGACTGGATCAACTGGGCTTGTATTCACTGGAGTTCAGAAGAATGAGAGGGGACCTCATAGAAACGTTTAAAATTCTGACGGGGTTAGACAGGTTAGATGCAGGAAGAATGTTCCCAATGTTGGGGAAGTCCAGAACCAGGGGACACAGTCAAAGGATAAGGGGTAAGCCATTTAGGACCGAGATGAGGAGGAATTTCTTCACCCAGAGGGTGGTGAACCTGTGTAATTCTCTACCACAGAAAGTTGTTGAGGCCAATTCACTAAATATATTCAAAAAGGAGTTAGATGAAGTCCTTACTACTCGGGGGATCAAGGGGTATGGTGAGAAATCAAGAATGGGGTACTGAAGTTGCATGTTCAGCCATGAACTCATTGAATGGCGGTGCAGGCTAGAAGGGCCAAATGGCCTACTCCTGCACCTATTTTCTATGTTTCTATGTTTCTATGTTTTGTTGTCTTTCTTAAGCAGTCTGCACTTGTTTGGGATGATCTTTGTACACCATGCAGCACCTCTCAACCTTTGTTAAAAACTCAGTTTCCAATCTCTTAAACATGCTGGCAGTTCCTCATTGTATTGAGATATAGTATATTTAACTGGTAACCTTTACCAGATGTTCCCCTCTTTCATCTTTGTTTCGGCCATTTGTGTAAAGGGGCTTGATAACTCCCAGCTGCAGTTCTGACCAAAGGCTCTTGATGAAACATCAACCTACCTTTTGTCTTTTTAGGTATAAATTCATTTGCTTTTTATTTGAAGGATGAATAATTCTAGAACCAAAATTCAAAAACTGAATTTCAGTGCAGATCATTGGGCATGGTAAACAAACCCTAGAATAAAAAGATTCAGATGTTTGGTGTTGTAGCATGGTTTACATTTTTCTCTGAGATTTCTGAATAAAAAATAAAATAAAAGCATAACTGTGTGACCTATGCAGCAAGTTTTCAAACGTTTTAAAAAGAAATGTAGCTTTGAAAATACAATGGCCTGGAATTAGCAGTCGGCAGCGAAGTGAAGGTGTTTGTTGCTGGCCCCGAAGTACGCTTTGCAGAAGGATCTCGCGATCCGTGTGTCGAGCACGTCTGGTTATTCGATCTTCAATTGAAATCAACGAAGTATAGTGGGAATTCCCTTGTGCGGACTGCTGTGATGGCAACAAGCTGTCTCAGCAGCCAAACAAAACGCAAAATTCTCAGACAGCGAACAAGGAATTGAGAAATGTCTTAATATTCTAACTTTTAAAAAATGTTGGAGAGAGCAAAACAAAGATTTGGGCTCTCACATGGGGAAAAGGCAAAGCTGAAATAAAGATGGACAAACTTTTAAATACATTTTTTTATTTTTTTTTAAATGTTTCTTAAAAATATATATTTTTATTAAAACTGACAAATTTGCCACTGCACAGCGTTAAAATAAGTTTTCAAGGCCCTTAACATTTGTTTACCAGTAATAGCGCTGTTAAAATCCCAGTTCCACTAAATCCTTTGGGTCTAGCTTTTAGTGGGGAATTTAACAGCGTGAGTCCACGGCCAGATCAGCCATGATCTTATTGAATGGCAGAGCAGGCTCGAGAGGCTAGATGGCCTACTCCTGTTCCTAATTCTTATGTTCTTGTGTTCTTATTGTGGATGAGCCAAAGTTTTCATCAGTTTCCCTGGTTCGGGTGATTACACAAATTGCTGGCTCTGTGTGGGGGGAGGGGAGGCACAGCGCAATGTGGTTCTGAGCTGTCAGTGACAGACCGCCACTTCAGGATATCTGCCTGCGCCAAATTCCGAAGTTGCGGTCAGTTTCAAAGACGGAATGTCAGCGAACGCTGCCAGTTTTCGCCGTCATCGCATCCGCAAATTCCGGGCCATTATAACACAGCCTGCACATTCAAGTACAACATAAAACACTAGGTAGGGAATTTTATAAATTGGTGGGATTTGGATCTTTTTATTGAAATTGTGTAAACTGTCTTAAATCAATTAAAAAGGAAACTTCAGTGCAGAAACTTTCCTGTTTTTGTGTATAGTTTGACCATTTTAATCAAAATCCTGTGGATTTTAATGACCATTTAAAAATATCCTTTCCAGCTACCATGTACAAACCTCATGAAATATTTGAAAAATTGTAACATATAAAACACTAAATATATAGATCACGGCACAAATCTCTGTAGCATTGAAGTAATCATGGAGAAATCTATAATGCCTGTCATTTCAGCTGGAGAAGGATACAAGAAATAAAGGACATCATTTGTCCTAGTCAACTGATATTTTTCCATCTGATTGAAAGAAATCAAAGTAATATCCGACAGATACTGACCTGTATTCCTACTGCTGTTTGTACTAAAGCCTGTAGAAGCTATAGTAAATGTGAAGCTGTTGCCCAATTTAAATGATACCTCTGGTCCAGTTACCAGATTGGCTTCGGAACAAACACGATGGAGGTTGTAATGTGTGCTCACAGGTTTGTAGAGCTGTTGCATTGTGAGTGGCTTAGCCAGTTATGTGATGTTCACAAGACTCAATAAGACCCCAGTCAGTTGGGTCTAGATGATCCACAATGACGTTGTGAGCCTAGTGGATGAACTGGTAATGTGTGATGTGATTGTTAAATCTTTGTTAATAATCCAGCTAGTTCTTAATAGCAATGTGTTGCTATGAATTCTTAAGCAAAGAATCCATGAAGCAAATACATTATAGAAGCACTTTTAGCTTTCGGCGATGGTGTAAAACAGCTGATATCAGATTGGCCACCTATTATACACCCCATATGATTTTGCTTTCCAGTGACTTCAAAATAATGGAATATCAAGCAGGGTTGAAAGTTAGAATTACTCCCGTCAACTTTTGATGGTTGCAATTTGTGGTCCAGAAATGGTGATTCTCTTGATGCTTAACACATAATTAGAGCAGTACTTTTTGATAATGTTTGATGGAAAGAAAGAAAGATAGAGGGCTAGACTTTCCATTATTGTGCAGATTGCCCAAAAATGTGCATTATTTCCAATGTTGGCATTTATTATGGGTATTGAGATAGCCGGATTACCGCCCACTTTCAAAACCTCAACTTTCCACTTTATAAAATGAGCATTATCGGGATCGATGTGAAATGGGCGTCAGCAGTAATTTTCTTGCCCTTCTGCTGTAAAATGTCGGTGTCCATAGCAACTCCATGCAAAAGGTCGTTTCCCAAGTTTCAGGAGGTCAGGGGTCATCAGTACATGCGCAGAAGAGGAGGGAGAGAGAGAGAGAGAGAGCAGAGAGGAAGTGAAAGCATGTGTGGGTGTGTTGTCTGGTTGTTTGTATGATGTGGGAGGTAGGAAAGAGATTAGCAGCAGGAAGAAGAATTGAGATCTGTGATACCTTCAAGAGCACACTTAACACAGTCTGTACGATGGCTGCAGGTCCGGAACTTCCTGTGGAAACCTCCTTCCTGTCAGGTGACATGACTGTTTATTAAACAGCACTAGCTGCAGTAACACAGTATGTCCAAGTGTGGAGCTATATACATTACAAGAGCATAAATTACTTAGCTTGCACAGAGATTTTGGGAAAAAAAATATTATTTACATGGAAGGCATGGAGGAGGCGAGACAGCACGATGTGGAGTGGGAGGACGCTGGCGAGAGCAGTGAGGTAGGAGAGGAACTCGAAGTGGGAGGATGAAAACGAGCTCGGAGATTCTCAGACGAGGCAAATCTGCCCCTCATGTAGGAGGTGGAGTCACGCTGGGATCAATTGACCCGGGGTGGGCGTGGGAAGCCCACCCCAAAGGTTTACCAGAGAATTTGAGCCGACATAGCTGAGGTGGTCTCATCAGTGACGCACGAGGTGCATGAGGACAACCAGTACCGCAAGCACAAGAATGACCTTGTCGGATCTGCCAGAATAAGTATTAAATTTTTTACATTTACTTTCATATTTATATTGTTATATATGTAACCCTGTAAATATCTTGTTTAACTACCAGAGGGCTCATCCCCTGGAGTCCCAAGGGATCTCACAATCCCTTGGGAGCACCTGTACATAAGGAGGCCTCACAGGCTGGAGAAAGACTCTGGAGACCAATAATAAAGGACTGCGGTCAGACATTATTTTGAGCTTACAGTATCTGGTCAGAATCTTTATTCAAGACATAACAACTGGCGACGAGATACAGATGTCGAACCCCACTGCAACAATGCAGAGAACCGTGGGCATCCTGGAGAAATTTTTGGAGGGAGATGATTGGGAAACCTTCATGGAGCGACTTGACCAATATTTCATGGCTAACAAGCTGGAAGGAGAAGTGAACGCTGCCAAACGAAGAGCGATCCTCCTCACCGTTTGTGGGGCACCAACGTATGGCCTCATGAAAATTCTGCTCGCTCCAGCGAAACCCACAGAGAAGTCAGATGATGATTTGTGCACACTGGTCCGGGAGCATCTAAACCCGAAGGAAAGCGTTCTGATTGCGAGGTACCGGTTCTGCACGTACAAGACGTCTGAAGGCCAGGAAGTGCCGAGCTACGTCGCCGAGCTCAGGCGCTTTGCAGGACATTGCGAATTTGAAGGACACTTGGAGCACATGCTCAGGGACTTCTTTGTACTTGGCATTGGCCATGTAGTACTACTTCGCAAACCTTTGACTGTAGAAACTCCAACCTTGAGTAAAGCCATCGCCACCAGTGACAATAGAAAACAAATCTCTCAGCACATGAATGCTGCTGCAAGAACTGTGAACAAAGTAATGTTGTTTTTGAATCGTAATATACATGGCAGGACTCACATGCTTGCAGCTACACGTCCGCAGATGTCTCGGAGTCCACCATCAATGGTGGTGAATGCAAAGCCATTAACACCTTGTTGGCGATGCGGGGATGATCATCGTTTCCATTCATGCTGCTTCAAAGGGTACGTTTGCAAGGGCTGTGGAACAATGGGACACCTCCACCGTATGTGCAGGCGAGCTGCAAACCCTGTTAATCCTGCAAACCACCAAGTTGCAGAGGAGGACAGATCCACGGTGGATCACGACAAACCAGAGCCTCAGACCGAGGAGGCAGAGGTATATGGGGTGCACACATTTACCACAAAGTCTCCCCCGATAATGCTGAAGGTTGAATTAAATGGACTCTGGGTGCAAGCCAGTCCATAATGAGCAAAAAGACTTTTGATAAATTGTGGTGCAGCAAGACCTCAAGGCCAGTCCTGACTCCCATTTGTACTAAACTGAGAATGTACACAAAGGAACTGATTCTCGTAATCGGCAGTGCTACTGTAAAGGTCTCCTACGATGGAGTGGTGCACAAGTTACCTCTCTGGGTGGTACCGGGTGATGGCCCAATACTGTTTGGCAGGAGCTGGCTGGGAAAGATACGCTGGAACTGGGACACCGTCCGAGTGCTCTCGTCCATCGATGACATTTCATGTGCCCAGGTCCTAAACAAGTTCCCCTTGCTGTTCAAACCAGGCATCGGGAAGTTCCAAGGAGCAAAAGTGCAGATCCATGATTCCGGGGGCGTGGTCCATCCATCACAAGGCGAGAGCGGTACCGTACATGATGAGAGAGAGGTGGAGATCGAGCTGGACCGGCTGCAATGAGAGGGCATCATTTTGCCGATCGAATTCAACGAGTGGGCCAGTCCGATTGTCCCAGTCCTCAAGGATGACGGCACCGTCAGAATCTGTGGTGATTACAAAGTAACTATCAATCGTTTCTCCCTGCAGGATCAATACCCATTACCAAAGACAGACGACCTATTTGCGAGGCTTGCGGGAGGAAAAATGTTCACAAAACAGGACTTGACCTCGGCCAACATGACGGAGGAGCTGGAGGAATCATCGAAGGGCCTCACCTCCATCAACATGCACAAAGGTCTCTTCATTTACAATAGATGCCCGTTTAGGATTCGATCAGCCTCGGCGATATTCCAGAGGAACATAGAAAGCTTGCTGAAGTCGGTCCCATGCACCGTGGTCTTCCAGAACGACATCTTGGTTACAGGTTGGGACACTGTCGAGCACCTGCAGAACCTGGAGGAGGCTCTTAGTCAGCTTAATCGTGTGGGGCTCAAGTTAACAAGCTCGAAGTGCGTTTTCCTGGTGCCTGAAGTGGAGTACCTGGGGAGAAGAATCGCGGCGGACGGCATCAGGCCCACCGATTCGAAGACAGAGGCAATCAAAAATGCACCGAGACCACAGAACGTGACGGAGCTGCGGTCGTTTCCAGGATTCCTGAACTACTTTGGTAACTTCTTACTGGGTCTTAGCACACTGTTAGAACCACTGCACTCTTTACTGCATAAAGGAGATGAATGGGTATGGGGTAAAAGCCAAGAAAATGCCTTTGAGAAAGCTAGGAAACTGTTAAGCGCAAACAAATTGATTGTGTTGTATGATCCATGTAAGCGTTTGGTACAAGCATGTGATGCATCGTCATATGGTGTCGGGTGTGTATTGCAACAAGTTAATGAATCTGGGAAATTGCAACCGGTTGCTTATGCACCCAGAAGTCTGTCAAAGGCTGAGAGGGCCTACAGCATGATTGAAAAAGAAACGTTAGCGTGTGTTTACGAGGTAAAGAAAATGCATCAATATCTGTTGGGCTCAACTTTGAATTGGTCACTTATATCCCTCTTTTCTGAAAGTAAGGGGACAAATACAAATGCATCGGCTCGCATTCAGAGATGGGTGCTCACGTTGTCCGCATCCAACTATGCCATCCGCCACAGGCTAGGCACATAAAACTGTGCCAATGCTCTCAGTAGGCTGCCATTGCCCACCACAGGGGTGGAGATGGCACAGCCTGCAGATTTAGTTATGGTAATGGAAGCATTCGAGAATGAGCAACGACCTGTTCCGGCCAAAAGATTAGAACCTGGACTGTCCTTAGTAAAAAACTGTGTGCTCCACGGAAGTTGGTCTAGTATCCCATTAGAGATGCAGGAAAAAATAAAGCCGTACCAGCGGCACAGAGATGAAATGTCCATACAGGCAGACTGCCTCCTATGGGGTAATCGGGTAGTGGTGCCAAAAAAGGGCAGGGACACTTGCATTAGTGACCTCCACAGTACCCAGCCAGGCATTGTAATGATGAAAGCGATAGCCAGATCCCACGTGTGGTGGCCCATTATTGATGCAGACTTAGAGTCCTGCGTGCACAAATGTAACATATGTTCACAGTTAAGCAATGCACCCAGGGAGGCGCCACTAAGTTTATGGTCTTGGCCCTCCAAACCGTGGTCCAGGGTATTGTCGACTATGCAGGCCGATTCTTGGGAAAAATGTTCCTTGTGGTTGTAGATGCGTGTTCTAAATGGACTGAATGTGAGATAATGTCGGCAAGCATGTTCACTGCCACCATTGAAAGCCTGCGGGCCATTTTTGCCATGCACGGCCTGCCTGAAGTCCTTGTGAGTGACAATGGGCTGTGCTTCACCAGTGCCGAGTTCAAAGAGTTCATGACCCACAATGGGATCAAACATGTCACATCTGCCCCATTTAAACCAGCGTCCAATGGTCAGGCAGAGCGAACAGTGCAAACAATCAAGCAGAGTTTGAAGAGGGTAACTGAAGGCTCACTGCAGACTCGCCTATCCCGAGTCCTGCTTAGTTAACACACAAGACCCCACTCGTTCACTGGGGATCCCCCCGCTGAACTGCTCATGAAAAGGGCACTTAAGACAAGGCTCTTGTTAGTCCACCCTGATCTACACGAACAGGTAGAGAGCAGGCGGCTTCAACAGAATACATCTCATGATCGCGCAAGTGTGTCATGCGAAATCGTGATTAATGATCCTGTATTTGTGTTGAATTATGGACAAGGTCCCAAGTAGTTTCCCGGCACTGTCATGGCCAAAGAGGGGAGTAGGGTGTTTCTGGTCAAACTTTCAAATGGACTCACCTGCAGAAAACACTTGGACCAAACCAAACTCAGATTCATGGACTATCCAGAACAACCAACAATAGACTCTACCTCTTTCAACCCCCCAACTCACACACACAAGTGGCAACCGACCCAGCAGTTGACCACGAAGCAGAACCCATCACCTGCAGCAGCCCAGCAGGACTCACCGCACCCAGCAGCTCTGCAAGGCCAGCTGCACAGCAGCCCAGCGAGGGCCCAACAAACGAAAACCAGCATTTGCACCGAGACAATCAATCAGGGAAAGGAAGGCCCAAGATCGACTCACATTGTAAATAGTTACACTATTGACTTTGTGGGGGGAGTGTTGTTTTATATGTAAACCTGTAAATACCTTGTTTAACCACCAGAGGGCTCAGCCCCTGGAATCCCAAGGGATCCCACAATCCATTGGGAGCACCTGTACATAAGCAGGCCTCACAGGCTGGAGAAGGACTCTGGAGACCTGTAATAAAGGACTGTGGTCACACATTACTTTGAGCTTACAGTATTTGGTCAGATTCTTTATTCAAGACATAGCATATATAATTTGAATTGTAAGTGTAATGAGTGAATAAATTCCGATGTGATGTCTTGCACTTATACCGGGAATGTTTTACTCAAAGCCCGTATTTACGGTGTATGCCTTTAGGTTAATAATGATAATTATCATAATAATAATGATTACATCTGTCGGTATGTGTTGTATCAGTCTCTGTGACAGTACCTAGCAATGATATCACGCAATGATCTCATGCCATGTCATGCTGTTGTTATCTTTTACAGAAGAAGCTTTCGAAGAATAGGGCCGAGCAACAGTGGTAGCCCACCAGTTATCAATGAGCTGACAGACATCGAGGAGCGGGTGCTGGAACTAGTGGGGAGCCACCCCCAGTTGGCCACGCTAGCAGCAGCAGAACCTGATATGATGCCATGTGAGTAAAAGTATACACCATTGCGTGATGTAAAGTCAATAGATGCCACACCCACTCATATCCGAACAATAATATATGATAGATGATTGATGAAAGTGTTATTTAATCAATGATGACCTCATGAAAATCATTGTAATGCAGAATTTGGTCATGTTCATGAAATATGATGTCTATGATGATTTTGATAGCGGTAGTGCTTTTGTCGTGCATATGCTGTGTGTAGCCTTTGAATCACCCTGTGACCCTAGAACCACCTTCTTCTTCAATAAACTCATTTACATTTTGTAGCTCAGCCGGCAGCACAGCCCCATGCAACACCACTGAGCCAAGAAGGTGCGGATCCGGCGGCAGTCTCGGCGGGGACCATCATTCTGGTGCTGAGGAGCCCCGAATCTCGCCCGTGGAGCTGCAGGGTGCCTTCTCCACTGATGACAGTGCTGACTTTGAGGAGCCTGCAGCGACAAGCTCCATCATCTATGCAACCCGATGACATCTAGTGCGGCCATGTCCTCCTCCACCGTGGAGGTAATGGGCCCAAGCACTTTGCCGCAGGGCACCCAAAGTGTCTCCATGCAGGCGCCGACCCCACGGAGCTGGACTCAACACAGCAGGACTGCTCCACGTGCGGCAGATCTAAGCCGGGACATGGTTAGTTTATCCAGGAGGAGTGTTGAAATAGGTCAGCAGATCCTCCAGACAATAAGTGGCATATCCCTATAGCTGGCCACCATGTCCGCCACCATGACCGAGTACGTGCTGCGGATAGCAGAGGCCCTGGAGGTGATTGCCAGGAACACTCGTGTCACAGGGCTACCAGTTGTCCCGGAGCACGGCACTGAACCCCAAAGTGCTGCACCCCCATTGCCAACAACACATGTGAGCCAGGAGGAAGCTCTTGCTTCTGGCTCGGTGGCTGTTCCCAACTCAGGACCGTCCTCCCCAGTATCTGGCCAACCAGCGGATCTGCCTTCATCCCCCCCAATGAAGTAACGTCTGAGGAGCACTTCGGCAAAGTGGCTTGGAGTCGGGAGGGGATGGGGAAGGGGTAGAGGTGGGGAGGAGAAGCAGGGGAGGGAAAGGAAAGTGAGGTGCATGGCCGCAGGACTTGTATTGGTGACAGTATTTTGATGTTGTTGCTATTTTGATGGGAGGTTTGGGGGAAGGGGGGAGGGGGAGGAGGTACCATGTTTTTTTGCATTTGTGTTTTTTTGAAGTGTTGTTGGGAGTGTAAAAAATGTTACAGATGATATAAGTGTTTTAATCTTGTTGTGGGGTGGGGTTGAGGTGGGATGTTTTGTACAGTTCTCAGTATTAATTAATACAGATATAAAATTTATTTTATTTGATATAACATTGTTGCGCATTTTCTCAGATAAGACCGCTTCTCCCGGTAAGTGCGTCGGGTATACGTTCTCGTCCTCCTCCTCCTCAGTCTGCCACCTCTATGATTGGGCACATAATGCTCTTCAATAAACCTTCTGCCATCTCTAGTCTACAGCATGTGCCTAGTCATCAAGACAGGCTGAGAAATGACAAGCCCCATTACATTAACTATCAGTTTTAGACCTCTTGTTCACAAACAATAAATTTACCTTGTAAAACAAATAAAATAAAATCAATTTGTCCACAATATAAGATGTTTGTTCAGATGTTCAAATCACCTTAAAATAACTCCAGATTACATCAAAACTCCCCGGAAGTTGAAGAAGCCTTTTTTATGAAAACGCCTCCGATTTACAACATGGCGTCCATACCACTGGGTTTAGTTCACATGAGAGCAACTTTTTCTCAGAGTTTGTTTCGGCGAGCGATATTTTGGGTGATATGTGGTCGATATGCCGAAAGTAACGCTCGGCGATGTTATAGGCATAGTCTCCATTTTTCTGACGTTTATTAATTCTCGGCGTTAACTAAATGCCAAAAGTAATGCTGGCCGATAAGTGAGCGATAAATGGGCGTTAGTTTCCATTTTTTAGCGAAATGGGCAATATCTAGGCGGTATACGTCTGCCTCCTTTTTTAAATAGTGGTGTTACATTTGCTGTTTTCCAATCTGGTGAGACCTCTCCAGAATCCAGGGAACTTTGGTAGATTACAACCAATGCATCCACTATCTCTGCAGCCACTTCTTTTAAGACCCTGGGATGTAAGTCATCAGGTCCAGGGGACTTGTCCACCTTTTGTCCCATTATTTTACTGAGTACTTTTTCTTTAGTGATAGTGACTGTATTAAGTTCCTCCCTCCCTATAGCCCCTTGCTTATCCATTATGGGGATGTCTTTAGTGTCTTCTACCGTGAAGACCGATACAAAATATTTGTTCAAAGTCTCTGCCATTTCCCTGTTTCCCATTATTAATTCCCCAATCTCATCTTCTAAGGGACCAACATTTATTTTTTATTTACCTGTAGAAGCTTTTACTGTCTGTTTTTATATTTCTTGCCAGTTTTACAAAGTCTGTTTCTGCCAATGATAACATGTTGTTCCTTTATTTGAAAGGTTGCAGACTTGAACTTAATCTTGGACTCCAAAGTCATTGGTTGAATAGAGGTATCCTTCTCCTCTTTGAATGTGTTTGGATTCACGTTTATAATATTCAGCATCATATGTTATTTCATAATCATTGCTATAGCTAGAAAATGATGGATTGTAAATTTTAGTTTTAATAACATCAAAGGAGAACTTATGAATCCAGAGGTTCATTAGCTGCATTCATGTGTTTTAATGCAAAAGATAAATCTTAACCTTTCCAATAATCATATCTTTGAATCAGAAAATTCAAGTTCAAAACGATCATCTGTTTCCCTTACATGTGGTCTGTGTATGGCAAATGTCAGAGAATTAATTCAAACAGATTTCCTGAAGGATGGTGAGTGCAAATACAAGTTCCCTGTGGTAGGACACATAGACATGCAGTTGTGTGTCACATTAATGGCTCTGAAATTCCGATGTCCCAGGTCCGTACGACGTTTCTACGGACCCAGGAAGGCATCGGAAAAGCTGGTTTTCAGCGTGCAATGTGCATGCGCTGAAAACCAGCATTTCCGATCTGCCAAGATCCTTGGTATCTCGGGAGCGAGGACACTTGCAGGGCAAGATTTCCGATATTTGCAAATATCTTGCCCTGCAAAAGTCTTTTAAAATCTTGCGCCTGAAAAAGCAGGCGTATAGCCTACTTTTACAGACATAAGAGTTTAAAAACATAGAAAGAACATGATTAAAATAAAAATTTTAAAAACATATTTATGTTAAAACCCTGCCCGCTCAGATAATTTTATTTTAAACCCCAACCCTAACTTTTTTTTAAAATTGGGAATGTTTTTAAATTTAAAAAACATGTCTAACATTTTTAATTTCTATTAGTTTATTGTGTGAGGTGTTTTTTAAATGCTTTGTATAGTGTTTGTACGTTTTGGGATTTTTCTCATTCATAGTAATAGGAGATTAATCTCCTATTACTATGAATGAGAAAATACTTACCTGTTGGGTGTCTAGGCACACGACTCCTGTGGACCCTGAGAGGAGGCCTGTGAATCAGAAGTCCCAACGTGCGCAGCAGCTCCAGGTAAGTGCACAGGTTATTTCTATTTTTTCAGGATTTACCCATGGGAAGCCCTCCTCGGAATTTCAGGGCCATTATCTTAAACGAAATGTAATTCTAAACACAACTGAATGATGCTAAAGACATACCTCATAACTCATTTGTCATAGAATTTTGTGCTTCAATTGGGATTTCTCTCAACTGCAAATGAGCAATTTATAATGTTTCTGCCTCAGCTCCCTTGATCATTCATGCTGCAAATTAATGAAAGACAACACACAACATTTTTGGGTGATAATAAATTTAACAAAAATTAATGGTATTGTGAAAGCTTAGAGCCTAAATATGTGCAGCTGTGTTGGGGTAAGATTAGGTCACGGACTGAAATAATCATCATGCGAAGGATAGAGAATGTGAACAACTGGGGGCTTTCTTGTGCTTCAATTAAAATTATGTATTCAATTGTTCTGACTAAACAAGGACTTCAGTACAATGGGACAGAATGGGTTATACTCCCATGTAATTCTGTACAATGGGAATTAATAAAATAGATTATGGTTCCAATGTGATTACAATGGGCTGACATGGAAGGGGTTGTGGTTACACTGTGATTTGTCCTGAGGAAGGTGCAGGGTTATAAGGAGAGAATGGAGCAATGGGATTCGTTTTGGATTGCTCTAGCATAGACCACTGACACAATCGGTGCAAAGACATTCTTCTGTGTTGTAAACATCCATGGATCTATGTAAAATGCGATTAAACAGGAGTAGATTTGATTTGTTGGAATTGTGTAAACTAGTATGAGTTGGAAAGGGATTTGATACACTGGGATTCTATGGCTGGAATTTTGCCTACCTGGGCGGATCCGGTGTGGGTGGTGGCCATGGCAGGTCACGACCCCATTACTGGTTCCATTCCACTGCTGAAAATGGCTTTCCCTTATTAGGGTTTATTAAACCCATCTTGCGCATTACCCGGCCCAATTAAATGATGCAGGTCTGGTGACATCATCGATGACATGTTTTCTGCCAGATCTTTAAAGGGGCCATGGTCACATTAGATTTGAATGTCAATGTAACATAGTGCTGTCAGTGCACTACAGCAGGGCTGTGGTCAGGAGGACCTGGCTGCAGTGTCGCAAATGTTTCAATGATCTCATTAGATTAGGAAAGGTGAGTACAAAGCCACACTCATCTTTATCCTGCTGTACCTTTCATCGCAACCCCATCACTCTGCCTTCCAAAGCCTACTCCTGCACATCATCATTTACATCAACATACTTTGCACATCCACCCATCCCTCTCTCTCTATCTACCTTATCACATCCCCACCTCATGAGCCACCCCTCACACTCACCCTAATTCTAGTGCAATCATACCAACTAACAACACACAAGGAGGCCACTTGACTTTGGCACCCCATTCCATCATAGTCATTCTCTAATGATCTAACTCATCCATTCATTACACTCATGCCATCACTCTCACTCAACCTTCTCTTCTTTCTCCCCTTGCAGGAAAAGATAGCCCAAAATAAGAGGGAGAGGGTGAGAACCAGCAGTTGCCCTCCATCATTTGCAAACCTTACAACAACAGCAGAGGCTGCTGTAGAAATATCTGGAGTCGATGAGCAGCTGGAGATGGAAGTAGGAGAAAGGGGGACATTTCAGAAACCTGGTGACAGAATTACATATCATGCAGCCACATGGCATACAGCAGTCACTCATATGGGGACTGATGTCAGCAGCCACTGAATGGTCATCATGTGCATAATGGTATCTGTGCTCATTCTTCATATGACATATCTAAATCATTTTTTTACTCTCCCACAGGTCAATCAAGAGCTCCCCCTTCATTGTCCAGGAGGAAGAGGAAGACGACTCCTCAGGGGAGCCGCCAACCTCTGAGGGTGCATCGTCACCAGACAGAAGTGCACCCAGCACCAACACAGATACACACACCTCGGTGGGTTCCACATGAGATAGAGTAGTGTTGTCACCTGGTGTGTCACAACTCACAAGTAAGCAAGAGCAGATGGTGGAGACAGGGTCAGCAGTGAAGACTCCTCGCCTTGCCCTGCTCAGCTGCATGCGGTCACTGAGTTCGGGCCCCTCCAGAAAGAGGGCAATCCTGAAGGTACAGCAAGAAGTGCAGGAAGCTCCAACAGGTTTTGCAAGCGCGATGTCTGCAAATGTTCAGAGAATGGAGGAGTCCACCTCCAACATGAGCACCACCCTGTCGCAGGCGAAGGCGACTGTAGGCTCCTCCATGGACAGGATGGCCACCTACATGGAACAGCTAATGCATCACTCACAGGAGCACATGGTCTCTATGGAGAATAGATGGCTATCTATGGAGAATAGATGGCAGAGGCTCATAGACCTCCTCTCTAGGAAGGATGTCAGTGTAGACGTGAGTCCTCATGGCCCCACTGATGTGCAGCAAAGTGCTATCCAGCTCTTTGGCAGCACATAAGTGAGCAGGCTGCCTCTGCTAAAGTCATAGAGGTAGCACCTCGTAGAAGCACACAGAAGAGAAAGATGACACACAACTAGATTCACAAGGGTGTTTTATCCAATGTTTATGTAAAGTTTCCGTTAATTTGCTGTCAAACATAAAAATCTTTATTTTCAATACTTTCTGGTCTTAGACAGATTCGTAGGCACCTTTGTAAGTGGCTTAGCGAGTTGCAGTGAATGGTGAGACATACCAGTACCTCCAGCAATGGTGGTGAGAGTGAATGGAAGGGTTTGCTCATTGCAGGGATACTTTATTTTGTTGTTGTGGGGTGGTGCCAACCTGGCACATCATGTGGCAGCCATATGGCTGTACAAAGTGAAGTAAATCTGGGCAGCAATATACTTGGATACTGATGCACTCTGTCTCGTGCAGCATCAGGTAATTTCAGAGATGGTTGGTAGTGTTCTTGTCGGTGCTGCTGATGTGCCTGATGCTGTTGGTGTCAGGGCTGATCGTGGTCAGTTTCTGAGGACCAAGGTGAGATAGTATAAATGGCATCCATGCTGATGGAATAGATGGCAGGTAAAGTAGAGATGATAGAAGCAATCTGTCAATGGTGAGAGAGGTTCTTCCACTGACGTGACACTGGATGGAGACTTTGTTGGAAAGACTGCAGCCTGCAGAATCTGTGCTGGGATTGCAGTGAGAAACAGCTTTTGCTGAGGAAAGTGATCATCTGTCAGGTGAGAGCTTTTATAGTACATTTGTTGCTGTCTACTAATCAGCTGGAGTAAAGATCACTGAACTCCCGCCTCAGTTTGACAGACGTGGTTCCCAAGCAGCGTGTTTCCCATAGCCAACCAATTAAATTTAAACGGTAAGGATAAAACCACGCTTAAGGGTCTGACAACTAGCTACTAATAATTTAACATGGGTCACCTGCCTCTGCCAATTAGGTAGAGTCTACACTGAAAGATGTGCCCTAGGGAAAGGCATGTGGGAGCAGGGTTGCGTACATCCGCGCCAGGGTGTCCTTAGAGATGGAGCATGCGGTGTCCACCGGTACGCTCGCGGCCTTCCGCGAGAGGTGGGCGCCAGAGGGACTGGAGTGCATCATCACCCCCGGCAATCAAATTTTAATTTGATTTTATGTTTTAAAGTTTAATTTGTTTTAATTGCCGGGATTTTAGTGTCCCCCTCCCCTTTTATAGGGGGCACTTGTAAAATATTGAATTTTAATGCCCTAAAAAAACAAAAAAAAAACCCTACAAAAATACAAAAAAAAAACCCAAAAAACAATAAAAAGAGGGGGCACTCAATCTAATGTTGATTTGTTTACTCTAAAAGAGTTGTGGGAGCAGGGTTCCTGATCCACTCCCAAAAAGCAATTTTCCTACCCAACCCGCCTTTGATCGCCCCTGCTACCACCCTGTAAAAGTTTTGCCGATATGATAGAAATCATTGGAATGAGATTTTGCCTATTGATATTCTGCCTAGTGGGAATGAATGAGAAGTGACTTAGTCCATTGAAATTCTATGGCCAGTAATGCAATATGTGGTGCCTCTAGCATTGCTGTGCATTAGGCACAGGAGCCCCAAATTATTTGGTGCCAGCCTGCACCTGATGTACATTGCTCATATTAATGTGACCTGGAAGCATTTTAAACTTCCACACGTATTAAGCGCAAATCTCATAAAGGCCATGTTTTTATGTAAATTTAGGTAAGATCCAACCTGGAGCACCTGAAATGCATCTAAAATATTCAGTTCTGATGTGAAACATATTCTGCAAGAGAAGAAATGTTGACAGAATTTTCATAAAATATTGTTTTTAACAATAACCTCCTGCAATTCCATTTTTAATTAGCCAATAATGGTTCTTTGCTGCATAGCTGGATAGTTGCTGATGACATGAGTTTTACAGATTAAGGTCTATGGGCTAGAATTTCCTATGACTTATCACCCGGTTTCTGGGCAGTATTGGCCATTGTGGGCAGTAATCAGGTGAATGAAAATGTCCTTACCTGAGTTACGCCGGAGGTTTCGAGGTACCGCTGGGGAGTGGACCGCCAGCGTACACCGTCCTCAGAGCGCCCTGGCTGAGCGGTGACCCGTAGGTAAGTTTAAAAAAAATGCCAATGAGGATCAGCGGAGCTGGTTGGTAGATGAGTAGCTCTTCAAGAAAAAGGTTAAACATTGTTTTTTTACTAATTATTTTAAAAATGTGTCATGGTTTAAAGGGCCCGAAATTGATGACCGCCCATTTCTCGGTGGCCACCAGGCGGGAGGTCCGTTTTTGGCGCCCGCTGCCGCCAGGTCCTACTGGGAGCTGCTTTGGTTGCCATTGTGTGGGCGGCAACAAGCGGCAGTGAGCGAGCGGGAGCGGGACTCGGCGGGAAGCGTCATCAGAGCGCGTCATGTGGAGGCCTCTTCACTCAGTTTTTTTCGGAGGGCCTTCACTGCAAATGCGCGAGATTTAGGCCGGTTTTTTTGCTGTTTTGTGGGTGGCTGTTATAGTCCTTATGTGGCCCTTGCACGCTAATTGAGGAAGTGCTCAGGGCCATAAAAGGACACCATGCAATTGCACCTGTGAGGGGAGAGGAGAGAGGAGAAGAGAGGAGAAGAGAAGATACAGAGGAGAGAGGAGAGAGGAGAGAGAGGAGCGAGGAGCAAGGAGAGAGAGGAGTGAGGAGCAAGGAGAGAGAGAGAGGATACAGAGAAGAGAGGAGAGAGAGAGGTTAGAGAGCAGTGGTGGCATTGGAGAGGGGTCAGTCTGAGTTGCAGAGGAAGCAGCGTGACAAATTTATACCTAGACTCTTGAGCAGCCATTCCTCTCATCAAAGAGGATCAGTGGGCCGAAAGCATCAATGAAGACTGCGAGAACCAGGCCCAGAGCTCCAATGAGCAGGAGTTGGAGGAGCTTGTGACAGAGGTGGAGCGCAGGTACAGCAAACTCACCCGGGATGGGCGTGTCAAGCCTCCACCAGCCCAATACTGACGTCTTTGGATGGACATAGGTCAGATGCAATGGGCAAAGTGGAGCGGGATGGAGAACAATGGCGCAAACGTTGGAACGATTTGGTGGCAGCAGCGAAAATGAGCACAAATTTAGTTGCCCCCTCCTGTCCAAGACCAAAAAGATTGTGCATGCGATGTGTGCGCGTGTGGGAGTGTGTGTGGGGATAAAGGGGGTAAAGGCTGCAATGTTTCTTTGTGCAGAGAAAACAAGCAGCCAAACAGGTAAGCCTGAGTGCGACCGGAGGGGGTGGTATTGACCAGGCTGGAAGAACGTGCGTTGACATTGGTGGGACATCGGCGCATTCCAACCACGAACGTTTCTGCAGATCCGGTGCTACTGCAGGGTAAGGCTACACTCATCTCTGATGTCAGTGACGGTCATGGCATGAAAGTACATGCAATTTTAAGGCAATCACGGTTGAATGCATACTTTGTTGCCCATTATTGGTGTGGACATGTAGAGATGGCACTCCTTGCTGGTATAATGTGAGATGGAACGGCTCACATCTCACTTTCACCAACCCCCCCTCCCCCCAGCACCCCCCCTGCCCCACTACAGATTGAAATCTTGTCCTCTACTTGCAGATGCTGACTTGGACACCACAGGTCTGGAGAAACCATCGACCTCTGGCCTTCACAGATGCCGTCACACCCCAGCATCTTCCACCCTGACATTCTCCATACCCGAGGACACCGAATCCTTCATGCACCCCAAGCCCACATCACGCATATCCACCGCTCCCACCTCTGCCACCCCGGGCCAGGAAGAAGAGGAGAGGGAGGAGGGAGAAGGACCCATATTTGTGCCCCTTCACCTGGAGGATCCGGAAGTGCCTGACATCAGCCCCCTGCCAAGTCAGCCAAATGTCCGCAGAACCTCAGCATCGGGCTCATATTTCCTGGGGTTTCCAACAGACTCCACTCAAGCAAGCGCAGAGTCTGTGGCGCAAAGGGAAGCAAAGCCCCACCAACCAGCAACATCGAGCAACCACCTGCGGATGCAGCATGGCTCACTCTATTGAGCCAGATGGTCAAACTCTCATCCACCAGCGTGGAGGTAGGTCGCGAGATGCAGCAGACCATGGCTGGGATAGCTGGCAGTATCGCCACATTCACCTAGCAGCACGATGAAAGGATGGAACATCTCCTCACAGTGTTGGAGCGCATATCAGAAAGCATCGAGGCCATGAGGTCTTGTGGTGTAAGCCCCCGACATCACACCCTCAAGCCACACAGATGCAGAGGAGCAGGAGATCCCGGCTCCTTCTGTCCCGTGCCCTACGTTCTCACCGAGACGCACACGTCGACACACATCGCGCTTCCCTTCTGCACAATCTCCTCAACCAGAGGCAGTGAGGGGCAGGGGAGGGCCACTCCATCGTGTAGGCATGGGGAGGAAGAGAAAATCGGGCATCGCTGCAAGGGGGCAGAAGAGAGCTGGTGGTGCCGGGTAGAGGGGTGTGTGTTGCTTCCACATCTAACTGTAAGTATATGTGATAATATTATGTAACATTTGTCATTGTGCACTTGTAAATACACTCACATTGTTGACCCTCTGTTTGTGCATGTGTCATTTTAACATCATATGTGTAGTGCGTTGCGCCAACCACACATCTGTCCCTCAGGTCATCTGCTTCATCAGGAATATCTTCCCATCTACGTCTGACTGCAGTGTACAATGGGTCCTGTCATCAGGCCATCACAAGACGACAATGAATGCAGGAAGGCTGCCATTCAATTACTCTCATTTACCAAGTTGCAGGGCAGGCATTAAGGCCACCAGCACTCCCTCCCAGCCGATGTGTCAGAACTGCCCCATTGCACTCCCTCCCTCCCACCCACCCGATGTGCGAGTACTGCCTGATTCCATTGCTGCCTCCCTCCCTCCTGATTGCTGCCCAATCACAATGCTGCCTCCCTCCCTCCCTCCCGCCCAATATGCGATTGCTGGCCCACTGCCGCCCAGCTCAGACCTGCTTTTACAGGGCCATCCTTCTGGCGGGCGGCAGGTCGACGGGAGTGCAGAAAAAGTGATCAAAATGCCGATTAACAGACATCTGGCATAGGTGGGTGGGCGCTGCGACGTGGGCGGAACCCTTCCCCATCAATCTTCAGCCAGGTGCTTCTCGACGGGAGGTGGACGGTTCCAGAGGAATCGCCCAGAAAACGGCCATTTCCGGCGGAACTTCGGCGGCAGCAGGCGGGACAGCAATGAATTTCGGGCCCAAATTGTCTTGGGAATGTTTTTCTGATTTTTTATTTGATGATTTTTGAAAAATTATTTGTATTGTTTTTCTGGTGTTCGGCCCAACCCGCAGCCTCAGGGTAAACGTCTATTGATGTTTTTATTTTTCGCCCATTTTGTTTACGGACTGCCCAATCGACCCTAAATTGCACTTTTTCGCCCGGAATGGCGGGGGGCGGGGTGGGGTGGGGGGCCTATGTTTTTCGCTCGGTGGATTTTTTTATTTTTTGGGGGGAAGTTTTCACCGGCGATAATCTTCGCAGTCTTCGCGATCTTTTGGGCAGCGATTGGGCGCTGGCGGGCTGATAGCAAATTCTAGACCTATGGGTCTTATCTCGGCATAATCAGTTTTTTCAATCTGCACTCCATCTGCTGTCTCAGCATTCTTACCTCATGATATTTGATACTGTGTGGTATATATAAGTATTCCTCTGGCATATGCTTCATGTTCAGAGGTTGTGAAGGAGGAGCTTTATTGACACCTTCTGCATTTAATAATGATCTGCCCTTATGTTGGCGCCCTTATGAGAAAAAGCATGATATTATCCATGAACTTTGGCTAGGCTTCCAGCCTCCCCTTTCCCAATTCCCTCTGTTGTCTGTATGTCTATGTTCTTCAGAACCCTCTCCTAATAATATGTCAAGCTTCGCAGTTTGGAAAAATCCCCTCCTATCTGCATTTAGTGTCTCCTATTATGTAGTCTTCTCCTGCAAGTAGATATAAAAAAGACATATGTTAGGCAGAGAAATGAGAGAGATGTGTGCCACCTAAATGCCCAGGCCATTACCCACCGTATACCAGTCTGTGAACCTGTAGCATTTTCACTTGGCACATTTAACATGGCACATAGTCAACATTTGGATGTGACAAAATTATGCAACTCTATTGAAGAATATGATTATGCCTGCACATTTAAAAAGTTGGACATTATGCACTTGATTCTCCCTCTGTAAATTCACAGGGAAGGGCAATAAGAATGGCGCTCAAGACTACATTTTAAGTTCTAGCCATGTAGGCACAGTTACCTCAGCTACTTGGGAGCCCAGAAACTTTTGTTCGCACCTGCTCTAAGACTTGGGCCACAAATGAACCTGTATTCATGGACTCTGTCACCTCAATCCATGCTGCTCTGGTGGTACCCATTATTGCAAGGCACCTCCCTCCTACAAAAACAGCAACCCTTTGCTCTCAGACCTCAACTCTAAGATTGCTGAATGGGGTGGTTTGGTCCTCACCCATTTTTGAAACTCTGGAGAAGTACAACTTTAAAGGCAGCTAGTAGCACTGTGAGAGATGCTGGCACTGGGTATACTACTTCCCCTCCCGATGTTTGAGTGCTCCGAGCTTGCTATGCCCTAAGCTCTGGGAGGGTCATCAAAATATTTAAATGAGCTAACTTCTCATTATCGAACAAAGTCAGTCTACTGTTCCACATTGTGCACAGTGCCCAATGTGTAACAGTCCTGGCACCATTAGATTATTGGTCACTCTATAATGGGAACAAATGGGGAGGGTTTTGCTTCATTGAAATTCTACAACGTAGGAGGGACTGGGATTCTATAATATCTGAGGTGAATGGAAATAGGATTGGTCCATTTTAATTCTATGCCTGTTCAAAATTTTGTTTGAATCAGGTACATGGTGTACTGTTGCAAGTTATTTTTTCAGATATTAGTTAACAGGAGGAGTTTGGATTAAGATCAGTTAATCCAGAATAACACATTTTGTTAAACCCTTTAAGTACTGAACAGTCTATATAATTTTTGCAATGTGTAGATGTTATGCATATTTAAGTATTATGTAATATATGCAAAATTGATATTCTATCAGTTTGAGAAGAATCTCATTAAGTTCCTGCATGTTATTTCAAAAATCTAAAATATTTTATTTTGTAAGGTACAGAACAATACTCTGTAGCTCCTATCCAACAGTGCCCAATGTGCAGCTCCTATCATTGTATCTTTAGTAATAGATATTGGAAACAAATATGCATCAATAAATAGAAATAATAGCAGCTGCAAGTTCAATATTGATTTTCAGATTTGTTCATGGTTGAGAAAATAGTAAAAGGTATTCAATATGCATTTTGTGGTTATGAAGGAATGAGCATGGAGGTAGATGAAATAATATAATATAATATTCATGGATGCATGTAATCTAACAGAAGCATAAAATAACTTGATACAACACAAATTGACAAGGATAGCATAGCTGGACAGCAGATGGAGGGAGAAAAGAAAATAGAGAAAAGGAGGGGGGAGCGGAAGACTAGCTCCAGTCTAGGTAAAGTTTATTTCCATGGTAAATGCTTTTAGATTTCATTTCTAATGTAATGATATAAAGGATGTGAGAAAGTAAGGTCTGAGAAAGTCAATTTGGCCATTTAAAAAGACCCTGAATAATTAGCACCATTATGGAGTCTGTCTAATTATTGTAATCTCTAGAGAATGGCAATAAATATAGGACACATTTCTAAGAAGAACATAGGAACATAAGAAATAGGAGCAGGAGTAGGCCATTTGGCCCCTCGAGCCTGCTCCGCCATTCAATAAGATCATGGCTGATCCGATCATGGACCCAGCGCCACTTCCCTGCCCGCTCCCCATAACCCTTTCCTCCATTATTGCTCAAAAATCTGTACATTTCTGCATTAAATATATTCAATGACCCAGCCTCCACAGCTCTGGAGCAGAGAATTCCATAGATTTAAAACCCTCTGAGAGAAGAAATGTCTCCTCATTTCAGTTTTAAATGGGGGGCCCCTTATTCTAAGATTGTGTCTCCTAGTTTTACTTTCCCCTATGAGTGGAAATAACCTCTCTGCATCCACCTTGTCGAGCCCCCTCACTATCTTATAAGTTTCAATAAGATCACCTCTCATTCTTCTGAACTCCAATGTGTATAGGCCCAACCTACTCAACCTATCTTCACAAGTCAACCCCTTTCCTCTCCAGAATCAACCTAGTTAACCTTCTCTGAACAGCCTCCAATGCAAGTATATCCTTCCTTAAATGCGGAGACCAAAACTGTACACAGTACTCCAGGTGTGGCCTCACCTATACCCTGTACAGTTGTAGCAAGACTTCTCTACTCTTATACTCTATCCCCTTTGCAATAAAGGCCAACATTCCATTTGCCTTCCTGATTATTTGCTGATCTGCATACTAACTTTTTGTATTTCATACACAAGGACCCCGAGGTCTCTCTTTGCAATTTTTCTCCATTTAAATTATAATTTGCATTTCTATTATTTCTGCCAAAGTGCATAACCTCACATTTTCCCACATTATACTCCATCTGCCAAATGTTTGCCCACTCACTTAGCCTGTCTATATCCCTTTGCAGATTTTTTGTGCCCTTCTCACAATTTGCTTTCCCACCCATCTTTGTATCATCAGCAAACTTGGCTACATTATACTCGGTTCCTTCATCCAAGTCATTAATATAGATTATAAATAGTTGAGGCTCCAACACCGATCCCTGCAGCACCCCACTAGTTACTGTTTGCCAACCAGAAAATGACCCATTTATCCCGACTCTCTGTTTTCTGTTTGTTAACCAATTCTCTAACCATACTAATATATATAACCCCCAACCCCATGAGCTTTTATCTTGTGCAGTAACCTCTTATGTGGCACCTTATTGAATGCCTTCTGGAAATCCAAATACACCACATCCACTGGTTCCCCCTTATCCACCCTGCTCGTTACATTCTCAAAGAGCGCCAGCAAATTTGTCAAACATGATTTCCCTTTCATTAAACCATGCTGACTCTGCTTGATTGAATCATGCTTTTCCAAATGTCCCGCTACTGCTTCCTTAATAGTGGACTCCAGCATTTTCCCAATGACTATGTCTATAGTTTCCTGCTTTTTGACGGCCTCCTTTTTTAAATAGTGGTGTTACATTTGCGGTTTTCGAATCTGCTGGGACCGCCCCAGAATCCAGGAAATGTTGGTAGATTACAACCAATGCACACACTATCTCTGCAGCCACTTCTCTTAAGACCCTAGGATGTAAGCCACCAGGTCCAGGGGACTTGTCCGCTTATAGTCCCATTATTTTACCTAGTACTACTGCATTAATGATAGTGATTGTATTAAGTTCCTCCCTACCTATAACCCCTTGATTATCCACTATTGGGATATTTTTAGTGCCTTATACTGAAGACCAATGCAAAATATTTGTTCAACATCTCTGCCATTTCCCTGTTCTCCATTATTAATTCCCCAGTCTCATCCTCCAGGGGACCAACATTTATTTTAGCCACTCTTTTCCTTTTTATGTACCTGTAGAAACTCTTATTATCTGTTTTTGCATTTTGTGCTAGTTTGCTTTCATAATCTATCTTCCCTCTCTTAGTGCTAGAATTTCCCTAACCTGTTTTTCTGGCGCCCTCACCCAAGGTGCGCCGCTTTTGTCTGCCTCCAAGCTCGCTGAAAAAAGGCCTCTGTATTCTGGCCACTCCCCAGCCTCTCCTCAATCATGGCGCAGCGTAGCCCAATGGATTGGGGGCGGAGCCAGGGCCCAGCGCTGAAAACAGTGCCAGGACCTCTACACATGCGTGCTAGAGTCTGCACGCATGTGCAGTAGCTCCTGGCAGGCCGTTTCTGCAAATGAGCGCTGCAGGCTGTGTGGGAGGGGCCTGAATCATGCCGTCCCTAGCCCTGGCCCAATGGGCTCCCTCATCGGCGGCCAGAGTGTGCTCTGCAGGCTGTGTCAACTCTGACCTGATGGTAAAACTCCTGAAGAGTTTCTGGGGGTCTGGGTTTGTAACTCTCGACCAGATGAACCAAGGATTCATGCGAGTGTTTGATGCCATGCCGGACATCAGTCTAGACGTGCTTCAAGGACTCTGAAGGGATTTGTGCACCATTGTCACCAGCAAATGGTCATCACCAAAGCCCTCCAAGATCAGTGCCCCAAACGTGAAGCCAGGCGCTCTGTGAGCGAGGACGGGAGTAACTGCATCGCGCAGGCAGCCTGGCTTCACGTTTGGCCCCGACAGCAGGAACAGATGCGCCTGAGCGAAGGGAACGTCCACCGTTTCTCGGGCGAACAAGATCCTCAGGATACTAAAGTCCAAGGGGCTGGCTCCAGACCTTTCAGAGGATTTTTACCATTTGATCAAGAGGGTACTTCCACCTCTCCCCCCGCCTCTCCGGCCTCCCCCTCCTCTCCCCCTCCCCCTCCTCTTCCCCTTCCCCTCCTCTCCCCCTCCTCCTCTCTCCCCCACTCCTCCTCTCTCCCCCCTCCTCTCCTCTCCCCCCTCTCAATCTCTTCCCTCTCCTCTCTACCCCCCCCCCTCCCTCCCCTCCCCCCCTTTCCTCCCCTCTCCCCCCTCCCTCTTAGCCCTGGCCGAATGGGCTCCCTCATCGGCGGCCCGCTGCATTCCCTAAGGTAGGTCTTCTATTTTGTATTTGTAATTTACTGATTGATTTTGGTGTTTTAAGTGCAGGGTTCCTTCTATTTTTTTATTTTTATTTATTGATTGCTTATTACTTTGGTCTTGGTGCTTTCGGGGCAGGGTTCCTTCTATTTTATTTGTTAATTCATTGCTTATTATTTTTTGTGCTTTGTTTGGTGCTTGGTGGTGCTTTAAATGTAGTTACTTCCGCCGATTCCTTAACTTGTAAGTAAGGTCTTTCTGTGCAGATAAAAGTGGACACATACGCTGCCCTAAGTTAGTTTAGTACAACTTTTTACTGGCCAAATTGGCATAAATGGTGTAAGTGGCTGGGAACGCCTCCTTTTGAAAAAAAAACTGACCTAACAAGAAACCTAACTAACTCACTTACACTGGCGCAAATTAAATGGCCATATTTGCAACTAAAAAGATTCACCAGAAAAATCAAGTTATACCAAAAAAAACTGTGTAGCCCATGGGAAAATTTGGGCCCTTAATCATTTTTTTAGTCGTTCTGTGCTAGTTTTTAAACATTTCCCAATCCTCTGGCCTCTCACTAGTCTTGGCCACATTGTATGCCTTTGTTTTCAATTTGATACCATCCCTTATTTCCTTAGTTAGCCACGGATGGTTGTCCCTTTTCTTACAGCATTTCCTTCTCATTGGGGTATATTTTTGTTGCGAGTTATGAAATACCTCCTTAAATGTCTGCCACTGCTCATCTACCATCCCATTCTTTAGTCTATTTTCCCAGTCCACTTTAGCCAACTCCGCCTTCATACCTTTGTAGTCTCCTTGATTTAAGCTTAGGACCCTGGTTTGAGAACCAACTTTCCTACACTCCAACTGAGTTTGAAGACAAAACTCAATGAAATCTCTGAGTCAATGCTGCAATTATTTCTACATTCCCTCAATACTGCAATGGATTTTCATCTTTGATTATGTGCCTAAGTGTTCAAGTGTTGAACCCACAACTTCTGATTTAGAGCCAAGAATGTTGCCAGTTGAGGCAAACTGACACTTTGCAGGTAATCAGAGAGATAAAAAAATGATATGCAGCACCCAGCATTGTGATATGATAAATAAAACTGCCAGGATAAGTCACAAGTGACAAAGCCTCATATGGGTTATAGTCAATGTCACAAGTGGACACATTGCTTGTATAGCAATTCTGACTATGTCACATTCTGTTGTGAGCACTCACCCTTAGTTAAAAATGCACGATCTGCTACCACATGTGGTATTGAACTTCAATCCTAATCTATGCAAGATTAATTGATCTGACCCAGGATAGTAGCCAGGAATTACAGTTTGTCTGAATACATACTGGTTAGGGAGCAAGAAACTCACCAGGATCCATTGTCCAGGTTGTTGTCCAGTGACCCTTGCTGGAAAGTGCATATGTGTGGCCATCAGGTTAAGATAGTATCAAACTCAGATGTGATGTCTCTCCCATCATTCCCCCACTGACACTGTGGTGCTTAAATGATGCAAAGGTTCAACCAGTTTCCAGCTGGAGTTGCAGTAGAGATTGGCAGAACACCCATGGAATTTGTGGACTCAATGTCTAGTTATACGCAGGGAGCATATTTACTAGGGTGATGTACCAGAAGTCTTCCTGTGTCTGTGGAATCATACCCCAGCATGAATGAAAAATTAAAGGGGCTAGAGAAAACAGAAAGAGAGCAGGGGATTGGAATTTGATTTGGAAAATGGAGCCATTGGATTTCTTCACTGTGCAAAAAGCATGTGAAATTCTGATGGTCATGGTCGAGTGAGCCAATGTACTCCGTTAGGAGCAGAAAATGTAATTTTCTTTTTTTAAACATTTCAGCTCTTCATGGTCTTCGGGGTTTGCTTAGCAGAATGGCTGTGGTCTGCTCTAATTTACCGAAGTGGAACAGGCCGGTCGTCTGAAGTGTCCCTACATGCATGAATCACCCACCCTCACTTATGTTAATAACCCTGTCTCTACAATTTGGGATGGGTCTATGGCAGTCCCCATTGACAGACAGGAGCTCTGCTCCACTCCATTTCCATTGTCAGAGTGGCACTCCAGGTCGCTCAGGGTCTAGACTTCAGAAGAGCAAGCAAAAAGGGGGAAATTGAAAAAATGACAGTTCTGGAAAGTTGTCAATGGAAATAATGATTCGAATTAAGAAAAGCTGTAGCACACTATTAAGGATTAAATGCAGCAAGAAACAAGGAAAGAATAAACAGATAAGAGTAATAAACACTCTTGCTACTTGAAAGTTCTATTTTCCAGCTCATCAGAGCTCAAAAGTAACCATCCCTAGGCAAATTGGTGAGTGAGATTTTTCAGTCATATTAACTAACTAGGTTCCTCTGACGCTCCTTCCTTTAAACGTACAGGAAAGATTTTCAACTCAACAAAACAATGATAGTGCCCAGTATGTGAAGGAGTTTACAATTGATCAGACAAAGCATTGTGCTGCTTCAGCTGAAATCCAGCATTGAAACAAAAGCAAAATATTGTGGATGCTGGAATCTGAAATAAAAACAGAAAATGCTGGAACTACTCAGCAGGTCAGGCAGCATCTGTAGAGAGAGAAACAGAGTTATGTTTCTCTCTCTACAGATGCTGCCTGACCTGCAGCATTGAAAATTCACTCTCAAATTCTCTTCAATGTTTTTTGCAACATAATGGGCTGAAAATTGCGGCCTCGCCGGGTCGATACGAGGTGCGCATGAACCCGGCGAGGCCTTGCAAAAGCCGGTTTTCGGGGCTCGATGCGCATACACCAAAAACAGCTTTTCCGATTTATAAAGATTTCTCCAGACAGATCCTCCGCATCCCCGGAAGAAGGACATCCGTACAGGAGAGATTGGGCTATTTACTCAAATGCCCAGCAAATGAGCTTCAAACTCATACGCGCATAGCTTACTTTTACCAGCATAACACTTTTAAAACATAAAAAAATTAAATTTAACACTCATTTTTACATTAAAAACCCTGTCCATTAAGGTTAATTTACTTTTAATCCTATTAAAACACATTAAAAAAAATCCAAAAATATATATTTTTTCTAAAACATTTAATTACATTTAACTTCAATTAATTTTAAATATGTAAGGTGATTTATTTATTTATTATTCTGTGTTTCAGTGTTTTAGGTTATTCTCATTGAAACTAATGGGAGCTCGCACAAACATTAAAGAAAGTGCTGCTTTTATCTTTTAGTCTCATTACTGTACTGCTGATGACATTGGCTTTATAGATGCATGAACAGTTTTAGATGACACTGATTATTGTGTCCATATTTATCAATATCATGGTTTCTCCAGTATTAAAACAAAATGAGTGAGATTCTGTCATCATTCCAACAACGTTTCAAAAATCAATTTCATCTGTGAAAGTTTGTACTTAAATTATGATTACTGCTTTTGTCAGTGGAAGAATTTTTAAAGATTTAAATAGCATTAGGTCACCCGATTCCAAGCAGTGGTATATAAACCTGCCCCATCCAGTTCATATAAGTATTACACTTGTTCATCTTGTCTTTCATTTATCATGTTTCTACCTGTATGAATTTTAATTGAACATAAGCCTGCAAGTTTTTGATTTAACTATATTCACCTGCACCATTACACTTTTCAGTTGGATGGCCTCTGTCATATCCTATTGTTGTAATTACAGTTTTACTCCACCTGACAGTAATCAGCATTGTCACAGTTTAAAGAATCTGGGCTACATTTTCCATTATTTTTGCATGCATAATGCCCACTTAACGTCCATTTTAACACTGAAATGAGGTGTAACGCCCAGATAGCGCCCATTTCTCGGACACTTATCACCGAGCGTTACTTTCACATTTACGTAATGCCGAGAAAGAATAATACCGCCCGCCCATTTTTGGGGGGTGGAATCATCAGAATGGGCGAACCAAATGCCCATAATATCGCCCAGCGTTACTTTCGGCACATAATTAACACTGAGATTAAATAATACCGACCGCCCACTTTTTTTGTCGTAAAGATCACATTTGCCAAAACTAACGGCAAGTATATCGCCCAACGTCACTTTTACCACCTCGCACACATCTCGCCCACAATATCGCTCACCGAAAAATACGTTCTGAAAAAGTTGAACTGTTCTGAACTAATCACAGTGGTTGGACGCCATTTTGCAAATCACAGGTTGCTTCATTGAAAAGGCTGCTTAAACTTCGGAGGAGTTTGGATATACTCTGGAGTTCTTCTCAGGTGATGTGACCATCTGAACAGACATCTTTTCATACTATGGCCGATTAGGTTTTACTGTAGGTGTCTTAGTGGGAAAATTTATTGCTTGTGAACAATCGGTATTATACTTTTATTGGAATGGGGCCAGCCATTTCTCAGCCTGCATCGATTACAACGCAGATGCTGCAGAGTGCAAATGGCACATATAATCCACAGCATTATGTGCCCAATCTAAGACATGCTAGACTGATGAGGAGGTTCAGACCATACACCCCCCACACATAGGGAGAAGGGGTCTTACCTCGATTTATCCGAGATCACCTGCCTTCGGAGTCTGCGCTTCCATAAAGTGGTTATCAGTGAAATATGCCAGCTCATCAGGGCAGATCTGCAGGTTGCCAGCACCTTCAGGACATCATTGTCCATCGAGGTCAAAGTCACCGCGGCACTGTCATTCTACGCATCCGGTTCCTTTCAGGCCGCCGCGGTCAACATTTCCCCTATGTCACAGCATGCCACACATAGCTGCATTAGACAAGTCACGGAGGCTCTGTATGTGCGAAGGGTGGACTTTATCAGCTTCCCTATGACCACGGAGCTAAGACTGACAGGGCTGGAGCATTCTACCGAATTGTTAAGTTCCCCAAGGTGCAGGGAGCAATACAGTGTACGCACATCGCCATGCGGGCACCTTCTCAGGACCCAGAGGTTTTTTGCAACAGAATGGCCTTTCACTCCATGAAGGTCCAATTAGTTGTCGACCACAACCAAATAATTATGGCAGTGAATGCCAAATATCCGGGAAGCTTCGATGAGGCTCACATCCTATGTGAGAGCGCTGTATCTGACATGTTTACCAATGGTCAATGCTGGATGCTTGGTGACAAACGATATGGCCTAGCTACCTGGCTGATGATCCCCCTCTGCGTGACACCCACACCGAGGCCGAGAAGCGATACAGCGAGAGCCACATGCAATGTGGTCCAGAAAACAATTAGTGTGATTAAACAGTGCTTTAGATGCCTGGAGCACTCAGGACGGGAGCTACAATACGACCCTGATCCAGAAGGGACTGATCAGGAGAGAGGAGGAGGAGGACGAGGGGCTGGATGCTGACCTCGGGCCAGACAATCAGGCTGACTATGCAACCATGCCCAAGCCTCCCTCCAGACCGCAGGAAAGGGCCCGTGGTGGCTACATAGCTGCAAAACTCTTACCTCAGCAGCTCATAAATGAGCGATTTGCCTGAAAGAACGTTGCTGTTATTGACAAAGCTGTCACACTGCTGTGTGTGCAGCTCAGACATCAATGGTGGACATCACCTTGCTGCCAGTTAAAGTTTAATTTGATTCAGGTTAAGTGTAATTATACCCTTTCATGTTAAGGAATCACCAGTGTATAATGGTCCAGCTATCTGAGACAATGCGCAACAAGGTTATGTTGAATAAAAACTATTTAATACAACCATTGGTCTGAAATCATAAGTATCACGGGCAAAAACACCCCACCCCACTTTTTCGAACATTGACATCAATCAAATGGTCAACATGTCCAGCAACACAGAATAAAATTCAAAGCAGGAGGGTGGCACCCTTCCCCCATACCTTACAACAAATTGCATACACCCAGATGGAGATATAACAAAGCTATCACCTGCGGACATGCATCTCACTTTCCTTCCCCCCTCCCCTTCTTATCCCCACTTCTACCCCTTCCCCTCCTTTCTTCATGCCACCTGGCCAAGGAGCTCCTCAGGTGGTGCCTCATTGAGGAGGGATGAAGGCAGAGCCGGTGGTCACACAGATCCGGGAGCGGGGGGTACCGAGGTGGCAACATTATCAGATGCAGAAACAGGATCTTCCTCCTGACTCTCATGTGTCATTGGCACTGGGGATGCAGAGCCTAGAGGTGGAGTGCTGCGCTCCGGGACCACTGGGAAGCCTGTGCCACCAGTGTTCCTGGCTATCGCCTCCAGGTCCTCCGCTATCCATGGTATGTACTTGGTCATGGTGCCAGAGATGGTGGCCAGCTGTTGGGATATGCCCTCCAATGCCTCTATGAGCTGGTTACCTATGCCAACAGTCCTTGTGTACAACTGTACCTTCTCTTCATTCTCATGTGGCACTCGTGGAGCAGACCTGCCAGTCCACAAAACCTCCGCGGAGTCAGCGCCATCCTGGGGACACCTGGGGTGCCCTGTGGTGAGGTGCTTGGGTCCAGTACCTCCAGAGTGGAGGTGAGAATGGCCGGATGAGCCTTCGGGTGGAATGCCTTCTGGAGCATGGCGATTTAGGCTCCTCAAAATCGGCGCTCTCATCCATGGAGAATGGACCCGCCTGATTGATGGGCGAGAATTGCAGCTCCTCAGCAGCAGATGTAGGATTGTCTGCCGAGTCCGGCCTCGCGCCCCACTTTCTGGCCTCTGTGGTCTTGCCTTGGGATGCGCTGCTGGCTGAACTGCAAAACACAAATGAGGTTATTAGAGGAGAAGTGGGTGCTAGGGTCACAAGCTGATTCCAGCACTGCACACAGCATATGTACGACAAAAGCACCACCGCCATCAAAATTATCACAGACATCACATTTCATGACCATCAACACATTCTGCATTGCAATGATTCTCATGAGGCCAGCATTATTTATAGGACAGTTTTAGAAATCATCTATCACATATGATTGTTCGGATATGAGTGGGTGTGGCATCTATTGACTTTACATCACGCAATGGTGTATGCTTTACTCACGCGGCATCACTTCAGGGTCTGCAGCTACCTGCGTGGCCATCTGGGGGTTGCTCCCCACTAGTGCGAGTACCCGCTCCTCAATGTCAGTGATGTCGCTGATGACTGTTGGCCCCCCACCCATTCGCCTCTGCTCATCCCTATTCCTCTCTAGCTTCTTCTGTAAAGGTAACAGGACGACATGGCATGAGATAATTGTGTGATATCATTGCTAGGTACTGTCACAGACACTGATACAACACATAACCGACAGATGTAATCATGATTATATTATAATGATAATTATCATTCTTTACCGAAAGACGTGCACCTTGACTGCAGGCATTGAGTACAACATTCCCGGTAAAAGGGAAAGACCTCACATCTGATGATAGTCACTCATGACTCTTACAAATCAAATTATATAAATACATAAGTACATGTAAATAAATGTAATACTTACTCTTGCGGATTCCACAAGGTCGTTCCATCGCTTTCGGCATTGGTTGCCCTCACACTCCTCGTTGGTCGCCGACGAGACCACCTCTGCTACCTCGGCCCATATTTTCTGGTAGGCCTTTGGGGTGGGTTTCCCACACCCTCCCTGTGTCAAATGATCCCAGCGTGACTCGACTTCATGCATGAGGGAGGCATTAGCCTCGTCCAAGAACCTCCTCGCTCTTTTGCATCCTCCAATGTACTCCTCTCCCACCTCACTGCTCTCGCCAGCATCAGGCTCCACAGCTGCTGTGTCGCCTCCTCCGCTCCCTCCATTATAGGCACCAAATTTGGAAAAATATCTGGCTGGTAACAGCTAAGTCTTTTGGCACAATTTGTTATGAAGCTCGAAACTCTCCCTCCTTCCTCCCAAAGCAACCACAACACACACACACACACATGCCTTCACTCCCTCTCAGCTCCCTCTTTCTCTGTCTTCTCTTATGCACATGTAATGATGACCCTTGACCTCCTGAATCGCGGGAATCGAGCATTACCATTCTGTTGCTAAGGACGGCGACACTTTACGGCAGAAAGTTAGAGAGATTTAACGCTAACGTCCATTTCAGATTGCTTGCATTAACGTCCAATTTTTAAAATGGAGACTAGGGGCTTTGAAAGTAGGTGAAAAGCCAGCAATCTGAAAACCCATATTTACCGCCCACACCGGAAATACCGCCCATTTTTGGGCGATCTGCACAAAAGTGTAGATTCTAGCCCTCTGCCTTTTAAAACACCTCGTGAAATCATCTCAATGAATAAATGTAAACTTTTTGAGCGCAATATTTTAGTAAACATATCCCAGATATAATAACCCAAATGGTGTCTCCTCAATTCCTATTTCGCTGACTAAAACATACCGGAGGTAGGGTGGTTATTCAGATGTTATTAAATAGATAATCATGAAAAAAAAATTATTTGTCGTTTGCCTTGAAAGATTACATGAAGACTTAACAGGCAATCTCATTAACGTGGGCACTTTGTGAGAGAAAACAAATGAGTGTTTCAGATATTGGGGGGAAAACTGCGGTCAGAGGCTTCCTTCATACGAACGTCACTGACCCTAAAAAAATCTCCAAAAGTACCTGGTGGTCTCGGAGGAATGTAGGTTTCCGGTTGGAGGCCCAGATTCATTGCGCAGCGCATGGGAAGATGTCTTTCAGGTACGTACATATATGCTGGAGTCACGTGGGCCTGGACCACCAATCACTGTGCAGTATTCTCATTGATAAAAATGGGAGCTGTATGGCCCTGAAATTGCGGTGTCTGTGACGGTGTACTTACCATTATATTCTCTTTGAAATTCGGAACTTGCGGCCTGTCAATGTAGGTGTTGGCAGGTCATCTGTGGGGGGTCCGAGAAAGCAATCGCTGGTGCAAAGTTGGGCTATTTGTCCAGCGACTGGCCAGCAATTGCCCATGTATGTCTTACAGTAGGGCCTGCTTGCATCAGTGTAAGATGATATCTAATTCTTAAAATAAACATTTTGATGTCCTAAATTATGCACGTACACTTTATTAAATGAGTTTATGCAAATAATGCCCTGGATTAATGATGATTAAAATTACCAAAATAATTGCATTTTTATTGAGGTTGGTACAATGATGGAACATGAATAAAATTGCAATTCTGTACCTTGTATAATTATTAGATTTTAGGATTCCATTGCATATCATTAGGCATTCCCTTCACAAATGATTAAAATGGAATTCTCCTTTGTCATTGGAGGACCAGGCTCATGTGGTCACAGGTATGCTTCTGTATCCCTGGGTTCAGTGGACCATTGCAATGCCCTCCACCTTGAGGCATGAGACTGCAACTTTTAGCAGCCTGGGTGCCAGAAGGCACTTGTTTTGTGTGTCGGAGGCATATTCCGGAGGTATGCCTCCAACCACAATTTCTAGGCCATCATCTTCATTATCTGTTCTATGTAGATTTTATTCAATCTATTTGTTTTCTTTTCCTTTACCTTTTCTTTCCATGGGTCTTCCTTAAGCTCAACATAGTCGACTACACCATCCTCTTCTATCACCTCTCCTCTGTTATTGAACTCCATGGTACTGCTCTTGTGTGATTCCACTCTTACCTGTCAAATATAGCCAATGCATCTCCAGCAACGGCTTCTGATCCTGGCCACACCTGCTCAACTCTGGAGGTTTACAAGGATCAAATTTTCGCCCCTTCACTTCCTCATCTAATTTTTGAATTCAGTGACATTATCTACAGCCACATGGTCAGCTTTTGTATGGATGTTGATGACACCCAGCTCTACTACTCCATCATTTCGCTCAGCCTTATGATGACCTCTGTGTTGTCAGACTACTTGACTCTTCATCTTCCATCTCCAGATAAGTGTTGTCATCTTCTTCTTCTGCTCTTCTTCTCCTCCTCCTTCATCTCCTCCTTCTCCTCCTCCTTTGTCTCCTCCTTCGTCTCTTCCTTCTTCTTTTTCTTCCTCCCCCCATCCCAAGGGCTTAGCCATGCGCCTGCCAAGAATTGCCAGCTTCCAAAAAGGTGATGAAGTTAGGAATGTGTGGTGTGCCTCGTGGTTGGTAGCGATTGTTGGTAAGTGAGTAATAGGGGCGTGGTGTATTAAGCAGTGTGTGAGGCTAGTGGTGCAATTGATAGGAGACAGCTTTTGAAGATGCATTCCCTAACCTTGACCATTTTTCTGAGGTCCTTAAACTTCTTTTCGCACTGGAGCCAGGTCCTGGGTGTGACACTGCTGACAGTGATGACCTCAGCAATGTGGTTCTACGTCCTTCTTTCTGGAGGACCTCCTGGAGTGCTGTGAGTAGAGGACTTCTCTTCCAGTGTTGCCCCCCTGCACAAAGCTTGAGTGTTGCTTGTGAGATCCTAGGTGCCCTTTCCCTGGCCTGTTGAGCCATTTGTGTTAGGGCTGAAGCACTTTTACCATTTTTTAGCAGCAGAAGGCAGCTCACCTTTAAGAGGTGCAGACTTTTAAATTTTTTCAACAGCAGAAGGCAACTCATCTTTAGGAGGTGCAGACTGCCTTTAAGAGGAGCAGAATAGCTTTAAGTAGCCTCTCTCCAGCAATGCAAACTTCAGCACCCTGCTGAGCACACAGCCTTTCAGTAGTGCGTTCAGCACTAGGCTGTGCGCTACAATCATGATAATTAGCAGGCAGCATAAAATTGACATGCTGTCGGTGCTTTTTGATCGGGCATGGGCACAGCTCACATCGCGGTGCCCATGTCCATTTTCTTGCAGTATCGAATTTCTAGGCCGATGTCTCCTCATCCACTGTAGCCATCTATTTTGTTTTTAAATAAGACTGTCCAACTTACAAGAAACGAGTGTAAGCAGACACACAGTCGTAATACATGTATGCATTCTGTACATCTACATTATCATTTAAAATGACAGGTCTTTGCAAATCTGAAACAAAAATATTTGACAAAAAGTTGACTATTAATAATCTAACCAGAAAAATACTAGTTTGGGTCACTTGAAAGGTCAGCTCTTCCTTTTAAGAGATGGGGTTAAGACCAAATCTCCAGTCCAGAGAATTTTCATTGTCGAGCTACATGAGGATGGGTTATGGCATAGACCCTGCAAGGAGGGAAAAATAAAAGAGGAGGCAGAAATGGCCAGAAGTATGATTAACATACATTACTATGCTCAATCTAACATAAGTTAATGGACCTTAAAGTCAGTGTAACACAAGAAAACACTTCTTCTTCAGTGTAACACAGGTTAACAGCCCTTTCTGGGCGACATATATTTTATGATAATGTATATCCATATATTTTTGTTACCAAATTGTTGACAGTACTAAAAACCTTATCTCAAGACTCAGATACATAAAAAAATACAAGTGATTTGATGATGACATTATTGTAAAATCCAGACTATATTGATCTATAAAAGGGTTACTGCATCTTAAAAAAAAAATGAAAATAGTTTGATTATCTGAGCGACCAAAATCTATTTCTATTGCCTGCAGGTTCAAAGGAAAAGCCCAGAGAAGCTATTTTCTATCTGTTTGTGCATCTGGCATCACATCAGAGCCCCGCTGGCTTTTGTCACACTTGGTTACTTTCTAATTCGTCCACGTAACCAGTTTCCTTTGCCAGCTCTATCAGACTTAAATGCTTTGTGACACCTGTATAGACAATGATATGTGAGCATGGTCAAAGCCTCCAAAAGAGCAGATTTAAATTTATCATCAATGTGACAGTTCCTAAATGAAACTGTTCAGTAATAGGAGGCTCAGGAGATCACAGAAATCTCATTTATAACCGTGTAAACAGAGATTCAGCCCCAGGCCTTGAACAGTGTTCACACTGAAGGGTTCATAAATGTGGGGACTGGTGTTGCATTCATCTTTCTGATCTTAATCATCCCATTGTCATTTTTCTTTGATTTGCAGCATGTCAAAATGACACTTGTGGATAATCACTCTTCTGAGTTTGCTTTCCAATTACGGATTTCATTTCTCTTGTGGCTGATAATAGAAAAATAAACAAAGATTGGAAGAATGTCATTTTTGAGGCGTCATTCATTCTAATCTAATTCTCTTGATAATAGCATCATAACAAGAGCAGGCAGTTACGGATATGAACAGGGTCTTGAAAGAAAAGGGCACCAGCTAACTTTTTCAATTACATTTCAGACTGGTAGCTTCTGTATTAGCAGGCTCAAGGGGCCGTATGGCCTACGCCTGCTCCTATTTCTTATTACTTCATCTTACTGAGTGCAATGTCATTGGGTTGTTCTGAAGATACTAATGCAGCCCTGTGTACTTCAATTATATACTCGAAAAAGTCAGAACTAAATGAATTAATTATAGACAAACTAATTTCTATTTGGCTGAAAAAAGTTCAAGTGCCTGCCCCATATGGTGTAGGTTTAAACAACAGAACACTATTCCTTCAAAAAGATAACATTTACAACTGATCCATATGTTACTACAGTTAGGATTTAGTATTTAGAAATGTAGCACATTGTAACTACTACTGCACCTGTTGCATTGGATACCTGTGCAACAAACATGAAAACAAGGTCAGAAAAAGGCACGAATATCTAGCAGCAACTTCCTGTGTTTTCCACTGTAAACTGTTGGGATGTAGCTTTTCAGAAATCTTTACATTTACAGATATGTTAACATAGAAAACTGGAAATTATTGCAAACATTTCTGGCTGAAGGACTTTTGCAGAGAAAAATCATCACTTGGGATCGACACTGCAGACTGGGCAAAGCCATATCAAGGCCACTGCTCCATGGGTGTTAAATGAATCTGTCCTGCATTGAGCTGACCATGCACCATAATACAACGTCAACACATTACCACAATTGCACCAAACTCCTGGCACACAGTGCATTGAAGTACATTGGGATTAGTGGGCAGGATATGGGGAACAGCAGTCTTTAAAGGGCTGTGACACATCCTTAAAGTGGCTCTGGGGGAGAAATTGTTGGAGCAAGTCACTGAAGTCAAACCCCTTTCAGTGAAGCTGCTTTGGAAGTGTTGCTATGGATGGTCCTGTAAAGAAGGTGAAGTTGGAAAGAAAGGTGCTCCTTTTTGGAGCTGAGGGCTGTCTGTCGTCAAGTGCACAACCGGAGCAGCTTTGCATAGAGCTCTGAAGAAGAGTTAATATTATCTGAACCTGTGGCCTGACCCTAAAGAAGAAGTGTGGAAAAACATTGCTGGTCTCAGAAAGATTACCAAAGTAAGTACTGCTCATGTTGTGCTTACTCTTACATTGTTCTCTTACATTATACTAACAGCGCCTCACTGTAAGTTTGGTGCAAAAATGTGCAGCACTCTGGCAAATGATCACTGTGCTTTCCAAATGTACAGGCAATCCTAGCCTTTCAAAAGGCCAATTTGTGCTGCTGGCATAACAATGCATTTATCCTGTGTCTCAGTAAATTTAATAAGCAAATGCACACTAAACCTACAGCTAACACAAGGTGCATGTTGCCTATTCACAGATCATTTAAAATGGCAGCTGACCTGGGCTGGGCATGAGGGTGACCGTCATCTTCTCTCACATTCTATATTACAACATTTAACTCTGACAAAAGGTCATTGACCTGAAACGTTAACTTTGTTTCTCTCTTCACAGATACTGCCTGACCTGCTGAGAAATTTCCAGGATTTTCTGTTTTAATTTCAGATTTCCAGCATCCGCAGTAATTTGCTTTTGTATTCAACTCTTTTCAATCTGTGTGCAGGAGATGGTCACATGTAACTGGTGCCATCATATGCAGTAAGAAGGGATCACCTAAGTTGCCACCCTTGATCCTTCACGAGGTGAAGGTCGTGGAGATTCTGTGCATAGACGAAATAGAGGAAGTGGCGATTGTGAGTTGGAGCTTGTGGTTATGCAGCATAGCACACTGCAAAGATAAATCCAGGCTTCTATTCTCCATTGCTGACCATCTTGTTAAACCCCTCTCCTCTGTCTCTTCTACACTCACTTCCGACAACAAATATGAGGAACTCATGGGGCAAGATTTTCCACATTTTTTGCATGCATAATACCCATTTAACATCCATTTTACCGCTGAAGTGATGCATAACGTCTAAGTAACATCCATTTAGCCACAAAATGGAAACTGACGCCCATTTTTCGGACACTTATCGCTGAGCGTTACTTTCTCCACGTGCGTAACTCCGGGAAAAAATAATTCCGCCCGCCAACTTTTTTGGACGGAATCATCAGAATGGGTGAAACCAAAGCCCATAATATCGCCCAGCGTTACTTTCTGCACGGACTTAACGCCGAGATTCAATAATACCGACCAGCCACTTTTTTTGTCGTAAAGATCACATTTGCAGAAACTAACGGCCAAGAGATTGCCCACCGTCACTTTCACTAGCCTCGCACACTCATCGCCCACAATATCGCTCACCCAACACACCACTCAGAAAAAGTGGAACTGTTCTGAATTAATTAAAAATCTTGTTGTGCGAGGCCCCTTGGGGAAGAATGACCATATTATAGTAGAATTCTGCATTAAGATGGAGAGTGACACAGTTAATTCAGAGACTAGGGTTCTGAACTTAAAGAAAGGTAACTTCGATGGTATGAGATGTGAATTGGCTAGAATAGACTGGCAAATGATACTTAAAGGGTTGACAGTGGATAAGCAATGGCAGACATTTATAGATTACATGGGTGAACTTCAACAATTGTACATCCCTGTCTGGCGTAAAAATAAAACGGGAAAAGTGGCTCAACTGTGGCTAACAAGGGAAATTAGGGATAGTGTTAAATCCAAGGAAGAGGCATATAAATTGGCCAGATAAAGCAGCAAACCTAAGGACTGGGAGAAATTTAGAATTCAGCTGAGGAGGACAAAGGGTTTAATTAGGAGGGGGAAAATAGCATATGAGAGTAATGTTGCAGGGAACATAAAAACTGGCTGCAAAAGCTTCCATAGATATGTGAAGAGAAAAAGATTAGTGAAGACAAATGTATGTCCCTTGCAGTCAGAATCAGGTGAATTTATAATGGGGAACAAAGAAATGGCAGACCAATTGAACAAATATTTTGGTTTTGTCTTCACTAAGGAAGCCACAAATAACCTTTCGGAAATACGAAGTGACCGAGGGTCTAGCGAGAAAGAAGAACTGAAGGAAATCCTTAATAGTCAGGAAATAGGGAAATTGATGGGATTGAAGGCCGATAAATCCACAGGAGCTGATAGTCTGCATCCCAGAGTACTTAAGGAGTGACCCTAGAAATAGTGGATGCATTGGTGGTCATTTTCCAACATTCTATAGATTCTGGATCAGTTCCTATGGATTGGAGGGTAGCTAATGTAATCCCACTTTTTAAAAAAGGAGGGAGAGAGAAAACAGGAAATTATAGACCGGTTAGCCTGTCATTGGTTGTGGGGAAAATGTTGGAATCAATTATTAAAGATATAATAGCAGCGCATTTGTAAAGCAGTGACAGGATTGGTCCAAGTCAGCATGGATTTATGCTTGACAAATCTTCTAGAATTTTTTGAGGATCTAACTAGTAGAGTGGACAAGGGAGAACCAGTGGATGTGGTGTATTTGGACTTTCAAAAGGCTTTTGACAAGATCCCACACAAGAAGTTAGTGTGCAAAATTAAAGCACATGGTATTGGGCGTAATGTATTGATGTGGATAGAGAACTGGTTGGCAGACAGGAAGCAAAGAGTAGGGATAAATGGATTCTTTTCAGAATGGCAGGCAGAGACTAGTGAGGTACCGCAAGATTCAGTGCTGGGACCCCAGCTATTTACAATATACATTAATGATTTAGACGAAGGAATTGAATGTGATATCTCCAAGTTTGCAGATGACACTAAGCTGGATGGCAGTGTGAGCTGTGAGGAGGATGCTAAGAGGCTGCAGGGTGACTTGGACAGGTTAGGTGAGTAGGCAAATGCATGGCTGATGTAGTGTAATGTAGATAAATGTGAGGTTATCCACTTTGGTGGCAAAAACAGGAAGGCAGAATATTATCTGAATGGTGACAGATTAGGAAAAGTGCAATGAGACCTGGGTGTCATGGTACATCAGTCATTGAAAGTTAACAGGCAGTGAAGAAGACAAATGGCATGTTTACCTTCATAGCGAGAGGATTTGGGAGCAGGGAGGTCTTACTACAGTTGTACAGGACCTTGGTGAGGCCACACCTTGAATATCGTGTACAGTTTTGGTCTCCTAATCTGAGGAAGGACATTCTTGCTATTGAGGGAGTGCAGCGAAGGTTCACCAGCTTGATTCCCAAGATGGCAGGAGTGACATATGAAGAAAGACTGGATTGACTAGGCTTATATTCACTGGAATTTAGAAGAATGAGAGGGGATCTCATAGAAACATATACAATTCTGACGGGATTGGACAGGTTAAATGCAGGAAGAATGTTCCCGATGTTGTGAAAGTCCAGAACCAGGGGTCACAGTGTAAGGATAAGGGGTAAGCCATTTAGCACCGAGATGAGGAGAAACTTCTTCACTCGGAGAATTGTGAATCTGTGGAATTCTCTACCACAGAAAGTTGTTGAGACTAGTTCGGTAGATATATTCAAAAGGGAGTTAGATGTGGACCTTACGGCTAAAGGGATCAAGGGGTATGGAGAGAAAGCAGGAATGGGGTACTAAAGTTGCCACATATTGAATGGTGGTGCAGGCTCGACGGGCCGAATGGCCTACTCCTGCACCTATTTTCTCTGTTTCTATTTTTCTATGTTTCCCTTCTTTCCCCTAATCCACTGGGCCAAACGTCCTCTAAGGTTCCCCCCACCCTAGCCATGAACTCACATCTTTCTTCAGTTTGTCTCCGATCTCCCCTCATGACCTCTCTATGCTCATCTTGTCATCTTGTCCATGAGACCCACTTCCTGCTCCCTCGACCCTATTCCCACCAAACTGCTGACCACCCAACTACCTTTTCTGGCTCGCATGTTAGCTGACATTGCTAACGGTTCTCTCTCATCAGGTACTGTCTCCCTCTCCCTCAAATCTGCCATCATCACCTCTTTCCTCAAAAAAACAATGCTTGACCCCTCCATCCGTGCAAACTACCCTCCCCATCTCCAAGTTCCCTTTCCATTCCAAATTCCTTGAACATGTTGACTCCTCCCAAATCAGTATCCACATTTCCCGCAAATCCATGTTTGATTCTATCCAATCAGGATTCCGCACTTGCCACAGTATCGATATGCCTCTCATCAAAGTCACAAATGACATCCTTTGTGAGTGTGACAAAGGTAAACTATCCTTTCATGCTTCTTGTCTTGTTTGCAGCTTTTGACACGGTTGACCACTCCAATGTTTTTCCACCATCGTACAGCTGGGTGGGACTGCACTCGCCTGGTTCCATTCTTTTCTACCTAATCATAGCCAGAGAATCACCTGCAATGGCTTCTCTTCCTGCCCCCGTATCATTACCTCTGGTGTCTCCCAAGGATCTATCCTTGGTCTCTCCTATTTCCCATCTACATGTTGCTCCTCAGCGATATCATCTGAAAACATAGTTTCCACATGTAAGCTGATGACACACAGCCCTGCTTCACCACCACTTCTCTTGACCCCTCCATGGCCTCTAAATTGTCAGACTGCTTGTCCGACATCCAGTTCTGGATGAGTAGAAATTTTCTCCAATGAAATCATGGGAAGACCAAAGCCTCTGTTTTCAGTCCTCATCACAAACTTTGTTCCCTAGCCACTGACTCCATCCCTCTCCCTAACATCTGTCTGAAGCTGAACCACACTGTTCATAACCTTGGTATCATATTTGACCCTGAAATGAGCTTCCGACCACATATCCGGGGCATAACTAAGACCGCCTATTTCCACCTCTGTAATATCACCCGTCTCCGCCCTTGCTTAGCTCATCTACTGCTCAAACACTTATCCATGTTTTCTTATCTCTAGATTTGACTATACCAACACACTCCCGGCCGCTCTCCCACATTCTACCCTACATAAACTTGAGGTCATCCAAAACTCTGCTGCCACCATTCTAACTTGCACCAAGTCACGCTCACCCATCACCCCTGTGCTCGCTGACCTCCATTGGCTCCCGGTTAAGCCATATCTCAATTTCAAAATTCTCATCATTATTTTCAAATCCCTCCTTGGCCTCACCTCTCCCTATCTCTGTAATCTCCTCCAGCCCCACAATCCCCTGAGATATTGTATCTGTACAACTGTACAAGGTATTGGTGAGGCCACACCTAGAGTACCGTGTACAGTTTTGGTCTCCTTATTTGACGAAGGGTATACTTGCATTGGAGGCTGTTCAGAGAAGGTTAATTTGGTTGATTCCTGAGATGAGGGGGTTGACTTATGAAGAAAGGTTGAGTAGGTTGGGCCTGTACTCATTGGAATTCAGAAGAATGAGAGGTGACCTTATTGAAACATATAAGATAATGAGGGGGCTCGACAAGGTCAATGCAGAGAGGATGTTTCCTCTCATGGGGGAATCTAGAACTAGGAGGCATAGTTTTAGAATAAGAGGTCGCCCATTTAAAACTGAGATGAGGAGGAATTTCTTCTCTCAGAGGGTTGTAAATCTGTGGAATTCTTTGCCCCAGAGAGCTGTGGAGACTGGGTCATTGAATATATTTAAGGCAGAGATAGACAGATTTTTGAGCATTAAGGGAATAAAGGGTTATGAGGAGTGGGCAGGGAAGTGGAGCTGAGCCCATGATCAGATCAGCCTCGGTATTGAATGGCAGAGCAGGCTCGAGGGGCCATATGGCCTACTCCTGCTCCTATTTCTTATGTTCTTATGTTCTTATAGCTGTGCTCCTCTAATTCTACTATCTTGAGCATCCCTGATTATAATAGCTCAACCATTGGTGGCCGTGCCTTCTGCTGCCTTGGAATTCTCTGCCTAAACCTCTCTGTCTCTCTGCCTCACTTTCCTCCTTTAAGACACATCTTAAAACCTACCTCTTTGACCAAGCTTTTGGTGACCTGCTCTAATTTCTCCTTCTGTGGCTTGGAGTCTAAAAAAAATTGTCATATACTAGTCCTGTGAAACGCCTTCGGATGTTCTACTACATTAAAGGTGGTATCTAAATACAAGTTCTTGTGGTAGTTGTTTTTTTGTGGTTGTTACAGGGTCTTGCTGTTAAGTTTCATTTCAAGGACTGCCTTACAGTCAGAATTCTAGCATATGTTTTTCTGCACGAGGTGCACAAGAGGAGGGGATAGCTGAGTCCAGTGATCGGCCATACCCAAGCACATCACACAACTTTCATCACTAACTCATAGCTCCTATATAGAAAGTTAGCAATGAAATACACTTAGGAAAGCTTGCACAGATCGTAGATGAGGTCCAGCATTAAGCAGCTCTCCATACCTTCATTCCTTGCAGAACAGCAAAACAGCTAAACAAATGAATAGATAAAGAGCTAGACAAAAAGCAAACATTGAAATAGGTAGAAACAAATGCAGATGCTGGCATTAAATGTTAATTGGATAGCTCTTTCAAAGAGCTGGCACAGGCACAATGGGCCGAATGGCCTCCTTCTGTGCTAGTTGATGCTTTGATAAATCAAGTCCCTTTAAGGTAAAGGAGCCAACATCTGGGAAGGACTATCTCTTGCAGCACTTTAATACAGGCATTCCAAACGCATTATGAGGCTATCTTCTACTTTAAATAACAGTTAAGTTTTTATTGAGCCGAATGCATGGCAAGTATGTAGACTCTCAGGGCTAGAATTTCCATAGGGATCACTGATGCCCGATTCTTCGTGGTATTCCGCCGGTTGCGTCTTTTGAACCACCGGAATACTGCTGTTGCGCGCTCCCTGGATTTTCGATGGTTGAGTCTTGGCGGTGGCGGTGCATAGCAGTAGCAGGCCGGAGTGGGCGGTGGCAAAGGGCCTAAAAGTCGTCGATCTGCTTACCTTACTAAAGGCAAGCAACCCCCCTAAAAAACGTGCATTTTTTTCTTCTCTTCTCCTGCGATTTAGGGGTCAAAGGTGACTCTGCGCATGCGCAGAGAACACTGAGCAAGTGTTGGACATTTTAAAAGTGCAGAGGTGGGTCAATTTGAGAGAGAGAAGAGTTGTTTAATAAGATCTGTTTAATAAAGAATTTTGAAGATTATATTGAGTATTAATTGATAATATAATATAACTTAAATAATAATAATAGTACATCATAACAAATAATAATAATAAAAAATAAATAATTTAAATTTAAATTTAAAAATCAGTATAAATCAGCATAAATAAGATGGAAAAACAAGCCATGGTAGTGGAGAGGGAGGTAGGTGGGAGGAGGAGGGCCATTTGTTTCTCCGAAGAAGCCCAGGAATCATTGGGCCACGAAGTGGAGGCCCGCTGGGGTCAATTAACACGGGGTGGGCGAGGAAGACCTGCACCAAATGTATATCAGAGATTATGGCGAGAGATCGCTGAGTCGGTGTCGTCCGTTGCGCCCGTGATGCAGGGGCCGAACCAGTGGCGCAAATGGTGGAATGACATCGTTGGGTCTGCGAGAGTAAGTAATAACTTTTATCATGCACTGACTAATTACTGTTAAGTAGTGCCACGTTTTACTATGTTGTAAAACTTGGTGACATTTTTTTATTTCTCATCATCGTTCTCATTGTGTTAGTCCTCTGTATTTTCATGTGTTCATCTTGCAACACTTGTGTACTAACAGAACGTAAATGGTGCACTCATGGACGAAAGGACTGGAGACAGTTAATTGGGGATGTCTACCTATATATGTATGTGTGTATGTATGTATGTGTGTGTTCCGTATTAGTAGCTGTGAAAATAGTTTACACATATTTTTTTGTCACCTTTGCAGAAAAGGTTAGCCAGCAATAGGGCGGAGCTCCGCAAAACAGGCGGAGGTCCGCCGAAGACTCTTCAATTGACAGACCTAGAGGAATGCGCTGCAGCCCTGACGGGAGCGTATGACAGCACCACCACGTGTGTTGGTGCCGAACCAGTTCTCATGGAGGCTAAGTCTGCATAATCCCTGGGCTGTACTGCGATTATATAATTCAATGTTATGTCAATATAATGTAGAATGTAATGTAAAGCTGGGAGCATGAAATGTTGTTAGTTCTGACATGAATTTTTGGTTGATCATACTCTGCCACTTGGAAAGCAACATGCTGTTTGGGACTCAAGTTTTGTTATGTCATGGAGTTTCTGTCGACTTTGCTTATGATAGTTTCATGTAATGATTCTCGGTATTATATGTTTGTTCAAGCCTGTGCAAAGTGAATTGCTCTCAAGTTACCTCTGAACCCTCCCTTCCCTCCCCTCTCCCATCCTATCGCCAACCATCAATGTTATGTTTTTGTAGTTGCGCAGGTAGAGCTGCCTGCCCCTCCCAGAGAGGAGTCATTGGAGGGAATGAGGAATGAAGAGATGGTGGTGGAAAAGGTGGAAGAGATGGTGATGCACGAGCAGGAGGAGAACACTCCTCAAAACTTTGTCATGGTGGTGGTGCAGGAGGAGGGAGGGGTGGCGGGACTTCAAAGGTCCTTTCTACCTGCAGCCACCGGTTCCTTGTTGGAATCCAACTTTCCTGGATTCCGGTCTGAGGAAGCAGGACCAAGCGTAATGCAACACCACACACCCACCCCCATGCTGAATCCGTGGCAGCTGATCCAGCAAGGTGGGAATGCTGCGAGACAGGCAGATGTGAACCTGGACATGGTGGGACTGTCTCGGATGAACATCGACTTGAGTCGAGAGCTCCTCCAGGCCATTGCTGGGTTGTCCACAAACATTGCCACTTTAGAAGCCCGTCAATCAGGGGACACGACAGAACTGATTGCGGTGGTGAGGGAGAATACCCAGACTATTAATGCCAATGCTATGCGGCAATTGACGGCCGCAGGATATGGCACTGCACTCCAAGGTGCCATACCACCAATGGTGACAACACCTGATCATCGGGAGGAACTAGTTTCTTCCGACTTTGAAAATGGGTCCGCAGCACCCCCTTTTTCTCCAGAGCCCCCACAGATAACGCTGCCATTGTCGCCCCACCCCCTTAGCAGTCACGCTCGTGGTGCTGTGCTCCACAACGTACTGGTACCGATGTGGGCAGGGCCAGGGGTATTGATAGCGGGAGGAGGAGGAGAGGATCTGGGCCAAGGGTCGGGGGGGATTGGGGAGGAAAGGCACTGGGAAAGGTGGCTGCAGGTAGAATCGTGGGAGGTTGCAGGGGTGGTTTGAGTGTTGTTTTTACTGCTTTTGTTGATGTTGTTGTTTGTTGTTGTGGATAATGTTTTGTTTTGACAAATGTTCATTCAGAAGAATTGTTAAAGGTTAATAGAAATTAAAATTTTTATTCAAAAAATCTATTCAACCAAACCATTCTTGTACTGTATCTCACTCACTTCTGGGAAATTATGAGTAACAATAATTGTGAGGGTCAGCAATATTGGCATTGAAACTACAGGCCCCATTTGTTTTAAAGCAATTATCCACGATATATTCAAAATCCTTTAATAACTACTCCAGAAACCACTCAAAATCAATAAAAGATATATTGCCTGCAAACTAATTTAATCTCTTAACTCTAGTGACCCACAGTTGTCTTATAATTGAAATTTTCCTGATATATAGATATAATCTAAACATAGGCATTTCCAAGGGGAAAATATGTCTCTATGACAACTTTTAGGAAACACAACTTTAAATGTATGATTGCCGCTGTCCCTGGTAACTGTACTGTTTAGGTATTACTGTTTGCCACATCTTAAGTTTTTAATGCATCTATTAGAAGAAACCAACCCACCAATGGGGGGAAAAAAATCCAAAATACAACAGAAAATGTGGGAAAAACGCAATAGTCAGTGAAAATTTGCAATGAGAAAAGATAGTTTATTATGCTTTGGATGTGTCCCCTTCACTGGAACTGAAAACTGAAAAATAAGTTAAAAAATCTTTCTTTCTTTCATAAGATGTAGTCATTTCTGGTAATCATCTGCAGATTGTCATTTGTTAAATCTGCAATGATTTAGCAATTTGACAAGGCTTCAAATTGCCAGTATGCAGTAACTTCCCCTACCCACCAATGCTGAAATAGCCTGTTAACACTGACTATCTAGGCTTATACAGAAGAATGTCCCCTTAGCTGAGGCAGTAGATGGTTCACTGTACCTGCGGGGTCATACTTCAGCAAGATTCAACATTTTCAGAACAGAAAAGGCGGTGGGGGTGGGGGAGGGCACGGGTGGGGAGTGCATGATAGTAACTCATCTTTATTTGGGGCAGATTTTGCAATCGAATAAAATTAAGTCAGCCGAACCCTGCAAATTCGGGGGAAATATTTTGAAGCAATCGAATTTTACTGAATGAGACAGTAACATTCTCCAAATTCTGAGTGAATGGCAACAGTTGGGAACCCTGCAAAAGCAAGGGAAGGTTTCTGTAAGATTTCAGGGTAATAATACTTCTTTGAAAGCACGGCAAAATAAAACAGAAGACAGGAAACAATTTTAACCTCAGTTGCAATATTTTCTATTCGACCTCAAGATTGCTGGGCCGACTGATTATCGCTTGTTTCTGATCAAATGCTCCTGTTTCTTCTTGTCTTCATTCAATATACATTGGGAGTGAAAGATAAACTAAAAATACAGCCTTTTCCCCACAGAGGAAAAAAAAATGGAGGCACAACACTGGCACAAAGTAGGGTAAGTACCTGAAAAATGGGCGGTTCCAATCCTGAGCGCTAACGGCGGTAGTGGGCGGTTAAAAACAACATTTTTATGGAAATTAGCACTGCAGGGAAATTTTGTTCGATTTTTGGGCGTGAAACGTGGGCGGGCGATGTGCAACAACGTAGCTGGCGGTAATCGTAGGCCGAAATTACCACCATCGATAATCGGGAGTAAAACGGGCAGTACAGGGCGGTAATTTGCCTTTTTGGCAAAAACGGGCGGTAACTGGGCGGTAACTGGGTGGTAACTGGGTGATCACAGTGGAAATTCTAGCCCAATATGCCACAAATGCTTCACATATTCTGATGTAACCTGTACAATGGGTGTTCCATGATGTGGAGTGCCAGTGCCGGGATCAGAGAAATGTTATGGCAGTTGACCAATGCATTGCTGGCCTCTTACTATAAACTTTTAAAGGGTGTTTCACATTGGTGGGGCAAAAATTACACACAAATCCCCTGGCTCTTCTTGCTCCCCAAACAAAAGAAGATTGCCATTTTTTTTTTTCTTGAATGCGGCGTCCATTTTAATCGTGATTTTCATCTCTCATTCTTACATCTAAAAACATCCCAAAAATGGAATCCTGAGGACAACTACTGCTGCTCATCATTATTGTAATATTCTTCTGCACATAAGCCAAAGAAGCTGTAAACAATATATTTGCAAATAAGCTTCAAATGATCTAACTTAGATCACTCAGAATTTGGGGTTTTGTTCCTAATCACCACTAATGTACAAAAGCACTTAGATCTACACACGATACAAAAGTGGTTCACAACATTAGCTCTTCTGACGCGATCAACCTTGCAGGTTATATTGAGCCACAATGAGCTCCAAACTGAATTAGAATTCTGCAACAAACAGTATTAAATTATATCCAATTTTCTCTGATTTGAATTCAAAGTAGAGAATCGACTATTTCCTGGAGAATACATGTAACTAGCATAATGAACGTCATTAGCATTAGCGCTTTTAATTTAAAACAGAACTCCTAGGACTCTTTCCTTGGTCTACTCTGTTCTTTCTTCAGATCCCTGACTTCCTCCACTCATCATACAACCTTATCTAGTATTTAGCTGATAGTTCTACTCGACATTCATTGGGGCCGAAATTGATGGTCCGACCGTCGGCCAAACACGGCAGTTTCCCATTTTTCCGTGGGAAATTGGTGAGGCCCTCACGCCGACTGTCATGTATTCAACCAGCATTGTAACCCATGTATAAACTGACCAAAGTTGTACACCGTGAGAACACTGACCACTAGGTGGGAGACACTCCTAACCTGGACCTTCAGGTATAAAAGGGGAAGCTCCACCCACCTTCATCACTTGAGTGCTAAGGAATAAAGGACAGGTCACAGACTGACCTTCTCTCAAGCATGGGCCTCGTGTGCATTTATACTGTGTAGTAAGGACCTATCAATGGCGACAAGAAACGGGATTTAAACCACGCGAGCATGGCCACTAGCAGAACTGACGAGAGGTACTGTGTTAAGGAATGGTTGGGACAGAGATTCAACATTGTTAAAGCAGCACACAGTTCTCCAAGCAGACAAGGGCAGTCAGGCATGCCCCAACATGTAGTCGAACCCAGAGGGGGAGTTCGACAGAGACAATGGCAAGCTGAACAGCGATTCACGCCATTGCAAGGGACAATGCGGCCACTAATGGGGCCATCAACACCTGTTAATGGCGCACTCAAGGACAATATCAGGGGCAGTCAGGGACGATCGACTGGCAACGGACCTTTTGTTTCAAACCGAAACTCATGCTGGAGGCGTGGAGGCATACATTCAGCCGGAGTTTGCAGAGATGAGCAAAATACCTGCAGAAATTGCAGAAATGGACACTGGGGGAAATCGCTGGAAGCTAAAGTTCAGCGAGTTCATGTGGAGCACGTATACAGTTCATACACCAGGACGCCACCGATAATGATGAAAGTGCTCCTCAATGGCATCCCAGTATCAATGGAGTTAGACACGGGTGCCAGCCAGTCCCTGATGGGTATCAAACAGTTCGAAAAGTTGTGGGCATCCAAGGCCAGGAGGCCAAAATTATCGCCGATTGACGCACAGCTACGGACTTACACAAAGCAGATAATTCCGGTGCTAGGCAGCGCCACGGTAGTCGTGACCCACAAAGATTCGGAGAACAGGTTGCCACTCTGGATTGTCCCAGGCGACGGTCCCGCACTACTGGGGAGGAGTTGGCTTGCTGTCATGAACTGGAAATGGGGCGATGTCAATGCAATTTCCTCTGTGGAGCGAGTATCATGCACACAGATCCTGGACAAATTTGACTCATTATTTCAACCCGGCATTGGCACTTTCATGGGGGCCAAGGTAGTGATTCACATAAACCCGGACGCCAGACCAGTACACCACAAGGCCAGAGCGGTGCCGTACGTGATGCGGGAAAAGATAGAAGGCGAATTGGACCGCCTGTTGAGGGAAGGCATCATCTCGCCAGTCGAATTCAGTGACTGGGCGAGCCCGATTGTGCCAGTGCTCAAGGCGGATGGGTCGGTCAGGATATGTGGCGATTACAAGGCCACCATCAATCGGGTGTCACTCCAAGACCAGTACCCGCTACCGAGAGCGGAGGACCTCTTTGCGACGCTATCCGATGGCAAACTTTTTTCAAAATTGGACCTGACCTCAGCTTACATGACCCAGGACTGGCGAGTGAGTCGAAGAAGCTGACCACCATCACGACACACAAGGGGTTGTTTGAGTACAACAGATGTCCGTTCGGGATTCGCTCGGCCGCCGCGATCTTCCAACGAAATATGGAAAGCCTCCTCGAGTCGATTCCAGGGACGGTGGTTTTTCAGGACGACATTCTCATTACGGGTTACGATACTGAAGAACACCTCCACAACCTGGAAGAGGTGCTACGCAGACTGGACCGGGTAGGTCTGCGACTGAAAAAGGCGAAGTGCGTCTTCCTAGCTCCAGAGGTAGAATTCCTGGGGATGAGGGTAGCAGCAGACGGGATCAGCCCTACTGCATCCAAGACGGAAGCGATCCAGAGAGCACCCAGACCCCATAACACGACAGAGCTGCGTTCGTTCCTGGGGCTCCTGAACTATTTTGGTAACTTTCTTCCCAAATTGAACACGCTGCTAGAGCCGCTACACGTGCTCTTACGCAAAGGTCGCGAATGGGTCAGGGGGGACTGCCAGGAAAGGGCTTTTAATAGAGCACGCAATTTGTTATGTTCCAACAATCTGTTAACGCTATATGAGCCATGTAAGAAACTTGTGTTAACGTGAGATGTGTCGTCCTATGGTGTCGGGTGTGTGTTGCAGCATGTCAATGCCAAGGGTCAGTTACAGCTGGTAGCTTATGCCTCCAGGAGTCTGTCCCAGGCAGAAAGGGGCTACGGGATGGTAGAAAAGGAGGTGCTCGCATGTGTATATGCGGTAAAGAAAATGCACCAGTACCTGTTTGGCAGGAAATTTGAGCTGGAGACAGATCACAAACCCCTAACGTTCCTTTTGGCCGACAACAAGGCCATAGATGCAAACGCATCGGCCCGCATACAGAGGTGGGCACTCACGTTAGCCGCCTATGACTACACAATTCGGCACTAACCGTGCACCGAAAATTGCTCCGATGCACTCAGCAGGCTCCCACTAGCCACCACTGAGGGGGCTACCGAGCATGCTGCTGAGATGGTCATGGCTGTTGAAGCTTTCGGAAGCGAAGGCTCACCCGTGACAGCCCGTCAGATTAAAGTCTGGACAAATAGAGACCCGCTATTGTATCTAGTCACGAAATGCGTCCTGAATGGGGACTGGGCAGCCACATACAGAGCATGACCTGAGAAATTTAAACCATTTCACAGGCGCAAGGATGAACTCTCGATTCAGGCCGATTACTGTGGGGAAACCGCGTAGTCATGCCCCAGATAGGCAGAGAGGTGTTCATCAGAGAACTCCACAATGGGCACCCGGGCATTGTCACGATGAAGGCAATTGCCAGGTCACACGTTTGGTGGCCAGGGATAGACGCAGATCTGGAACTTTGTGTTCGCAGGTGCAACACGTGTGCCTATCTGGGCCATGCGCCCAGGGAAGCCCCCCTTAGCCCCTGGCCATGGCCCGCCAAGCCTTGGTCACGCATCCATGTGGACTTCGCAGGTCCTTTCATGGGGAAAATGTTTTTGGTTGTAGTAGACGCCTACTCCAAATGGATCGAGTGTGACATTTTAAATTCAAGCACATCCTCTGCCACGATAGAAAGTCTATGGGCAATGTTCGCCGCCCATGGTCTACCGGACATCTTGGTCAGCGACAATGGCCCGTGCTTCACAAGCACTGAATTCCAGGACTTCATGGCAGGCAATGGAATTAACCATGTTAGAACGGCACCGTTCAAGCCTGCCTCAAACGGCCAGGCAGAACGAGCAGTGCAGATAATCAAACAGGGGATGCTCAGATTCCAAGGGGGTTCCCTACAAACCCGCTTATCACGCCTCCTGTTGGCCTATAGACCCCGACCACACTCGCTCACAGGGGTTCCACCCGCAGAGCTACTAATGAAAAGGACGCTCAAAACCCGATTATCCCTTATACACCCCACCATGAAAGAAATTGTCGAGAGCAGGCGCCAGTCACAATATCACTACCGTGACAGGAATGCGAGGGTGCGATTTATTGATGTAAATGATCCTGTTTTTGTCCTCAACTACGCTGCAGGGCCCAAATGGCTCGCAGGCACTGTGGTTGCCAAAGTTGTACATCGTAAGAACACTGACCACTAGGTGGGAGACACTCCTAACCTGGACCTTCAGGTATAAAAGGGGAAGCTCCACCCACCTTCATCACTTGAGTGCTGAGGAATAAAGGACAGGTCACAGACTGACCTTCTCTCAAGCATGGGCCTCGTGTGCATTTATACTGTATAGTAAGGACCTATCACCGATGGTTTGGAAGGACCGCTCGGGAGCGTCCACTGGCGTGCAACACCAAAAAAAGTCCTCCCGCCCGAGATTCATTTAGCGGTCCTCCACCCCTGCAGGAAAAAAGACTGCCACGTGGAAGTGGGTCTTACGGTAGGTATGAAAAGGTAAGTGAGATCTTTTGTTTTACTTCTTTTGCAGCAATTTTGTGTTGAAGGGTCCTCTGAAGGTATTGTGATATTTTGTTTTTCATTTTTTGAAGCTTATTTTTGTGCATTCCCCCCTCCCTTGGGCCCGACTCCAGCCTCAGTGTAACTTTCTCCAGGATTGAACTTGCCACCCAGAATCCCACCTATCACCTTCCAGTGCCCAGAATCGGCGTATAACACCCATTTTTGCCGCTGGGTGTTTTTTCCTTCTTTTTTGACCAAACTTCTGCCCTTTGGGCTCAATTTTCCCCAGTGATTTGCGTTGTTTTTTTGGCACAGGCTGCCTTTTTTGGCCTAAGTTAAAAAATACAAGTTTCCCCAATCAATTTGCACCAGTGTAACTCAGATAGTTACGATTTTTTGTCAGGTTAGTTTTTTTTTCAGTCAAAGGGGGTGTAACCTGACACCCACGCCAATTCTGGCCATTTTGGCAAGTTTGGCCAGCTCAGGGTTACTCCAGTTTTTCTTAGGCCAGCATATGTGGCTTCTGTAGAAAAACTTTCTGGTGAGTTAAGGAAATTGGCGCAGGTAAGTAAATCAGTGCAGCAGATGCCCGGACAGCAGCAGCAGGAGAGGTAAGAGAGAGGGGGAGAGAGGGGGTGAAGCCTTTCGGGTATAGTTAGGTCTGGGGACCGGGACCAGGAGGCCATTTGGCCTGGGATAGTTGCGGGGATCAGGAGGGAGGAGGCCATTCGGCCAGGGATAGGAGCGGGGATCAGCACCGGCATCGGGAGGTGGTGGGGGGGGTGGAAGGGACTTTAATAATTTAATGGAGATAAGTTGCTGCAATGTTTAATGTGCTTGTGCAGGTTGCAAGCTTTGGAGAAAATTGAGCCCAATGTCCTGTGTCTTGTAACTGGTTTCCAAGCAAAGTTTTTAAAGCGATTAGGAGCAAAACAGATTGGTATTCTTGCTCATTAATCAACAGTCCATTTTGGGAATTATCTGAGTGAGGTTCAGCAGAAGGATGTTTTAAAATGGCTGGAAATGGTTCATTGCTTTGTAACCATTCATACAAATATTTAAATCTGAGTCTGCGTCATGGCTGAACTCATTGCTTTCCATATGATGGTGATTGGAAAGTGATGAATTCTGCATGGACCAGTATGTGACCTTTTAGGTTTTCACTCCAATTACTTTTCCATCAAAGCTTAATTAGACTGACAGGGCTTAGAATTCTCAGACGATTGGTATTTTTTATAAGAAATTTAAATGAAAGAACAGTTTAGGCCCAAATTACTATCGCCATTATCTTTGTTCTTTCTCGTTCTCATTGCACATACATGCTTCAAAAGCCAAACATTAACAGCACTACATAAATAATTTATTTTCAAACAAAATTGTGCTATTTCAAGGGAATAAATGTTGAATGTATTTAATGTTTGATATTTAGCAAGTACATAACACATCTAGAAAGACAGAATTTCAAACTTCCTAGTGTCATCGATTGGATGACTAGATTGGAGATATCAGTGCCTACAGAATTGAGATTTCAAGTATGAAAATCAAACTGCACTGTTTTAAGATGAACTTAAAATGTTTACAAAGTTTAAACAAGAGATTCGGCTGTAAAATAAATAGGATGTGTCACCAGTAACTACGCGCTCCAGGTGGAGAGGAATACCATCAAAACTCATGAAAGAGCTGCTGTAGCTGACCATTACAGGTGAGATATCTGCATTAGATTCATCATCATCATAGGCAGTCCCTCGGAATGGAGGAAGAATTGCTTCCTCTCTGAATATGAATCTTTAGGTAGCTGAACAGTCTGATAAGAGAGCCACAGTCCTTGTCACACGTTGGACAGATAATCGTTGATAGAAAGGGTGGGTGGGACAGGTTTGCCGCACGCTCCCGCTGCCTGCGCTTGATTTCTGCATGCTCTCGGCGCCGAGGAGGTGCTCAGCGCTCTCCCGGATGCACTTCCTCCACTTCGGGCGATTCCCAGGTGTCAGTGGGGATGTTGCACTTTGTCCGGGAGACTTTGAGGATGTCCCTGTAATGTTTCCTCTGCTCACCTTTGGCTCGTTTGCCATAAAGGAGTTCCGAGTAGAACGTTTGCTTTGGGAGTCTCATGTCTGGCATGCGAACGATGTGGCCTGCCCAGCGGAGCTGATCAAGAGTGGTCAGTGCTTCAATGCTGGGGATGTTGGCCTGGTTGAGGACACTAATGTTGGTGCATATGTCCTCCCAGGGGATTTGTAGGATCTTGCGGAGGCATCGTTGGTGGTATTTCTCCAGCGACTTGAGGCGTCTCCTGTATTTAGTCCATGTCTCTGAGCCATACACGAGGGCAGGTATTACTACAGCCCTGTAGACCGTGAACTTGGTGGCAGTTTTGAGGGCCTGATCTTGAAACACTCTTTTCCTCAGGCGGCCGAAGGCTGTACTGGTGCACGGGAGGTGGTGTTGAATCTAGTTGTCAATGTCTGCTCTTGTTGATAAGAGGCTCCCGAGGTATGGGAAATGGTCCATGTTGTCCAGGGCCGGGCCATGGATCTTGATGACAGGGGGGCAGTGCTGTGCGGCGAGGACAGGCTGGTGGAGGACTTTTGTCTTATGGATCTCTCTCATCTGGAGGGAGGAGAGCATGCCGGGAGATCTCAGAGATGCAGTGATAGTGACCATCTTTTAAAAAAGGGGACAAGTCTGACTGCGGCAACTACAGAGGAATCTCCCTGCTATCAGCCACTGGGAAAGTCGTCGCTAGAGTCCTCCTCAACCGTCTTCTCCCCGAGGCTGAGGAGCTCCTCCCGGAGTCACAGTGTGGATTTCGTCCCCCACAGGGCACAATGGACATGATTTTTGCAGTGCGACAGCGGCAGGAAAAATGCAGTGAACAGCACCAGCCCTTATACAAGGCCTTCTTCGACCTTACAAAGGTCTTTGACACTGTCAACTGCAAAGGTCTATGGAGCGTCCTCCTCCATTTTGGATGCCCCCAAAAGTTAGTCACCATCCTCTGTCTGCTCCACGACGACATGCAGGCCGTGATCCTTACCAACGGATCCACTACAGACCCAACCCACGTCTGGACCAGGGTCAAAACAGGGCTCATCATTGCCCCAACCCTATTCTCAATCTTCCTCGCTGCCATGCTCCACCTCACAGTCAACAAGCTCCCCGCTGGAGTGGAACTAAACTACAGAACCAGTGGGAACCTGTTCAAACTGCGCCGTCTCCAGGCCAGGTCCAAGATCACCCCAACCTCTGTCGTTGAGCTACAGTACGCGGACGACGCCTGCGTCTGTGCGCATACAGAGGCTGAACTCCAGGAAGTGGTTGAAGTATTTACTGAGGCGTACGAAAGCATGGGCCTTACGCTAAACATGCATTAGATTAGCACATTGATGTTGCCCACAACCTAGAGGTTTTCTGATATAGTACAGCGTAACTAGGAGCATAGAGACTGAACTCATAAGCAGAGACAAAGAGGCTGCTGCTATGATTAGATTTATACAATTTTATCATGCTGTTACCAGGGATATGAAAACGGTGCTTAGTTGACTAATTGCCTCTTTAATGTCTTGATACTTTCACCTTAATTTTTTTATAATAGATTTAACACAGTTTGATATGATAACAAGCCCAAGAATAACATTTTATTATAAAATAAAAGTGTTATCTGGAGTGCCAGATAGGGAAAAAGCAATAGTCAAACATTATGTAAATCTGTCTAATGTAGATATTCTTTTTCAATGAAATAACATTTATAGAGACATAAATATAATGTAAACCATTTGTAAAACACTTGAGTTTTATTGGAATATGCCCTCACTGGTGGTGTAATTTCTCGTCTCCTGATAAATGTCTTACCTACGTTACTAACAGAAACATTGGCTCACACATCAATATGAAATCTGACCTAAATCTAAAGCTGTTACATAAGTGTCAGTCTTGGCTCAATGGTAGCATGCAGTCAGAAGATTTTGTGTTCAAGCCTCGCTCCAGAGATTTGAGCATATTCTAAGGTGACACTCAGTGTGGTGCTGAGGGAGTACTGCAGTGTTGGAGATTCCATCTTTCAAACGAGATATTAAACTGAAGCCCCATCTGCCCTTACAGGTAGCTGTAACAGGCCCCTTGGCATTATTTGAAAAAGAGCAGGAATTTATCCTGGCCAAACATTTATCCCTCAGTCAATATGTAGGTGGGTATTAATCGGTCTGATCGGTAGATGTCCAAATTTGCTCAGACTGCATGTATGTGGGTAGGGGATATTGGATTGCACTACAAAAGAGGGCTGCGTCATCTTGCTGTCAAGGTACATACCTGTATAGCCAGCCCCATTTGCGCCCCGTGCTGACCCCTTTGTGTCCCATGGGGGAAATTGCCCTGCGGGTGGCGAGGATAGTGCCGGCTGATTTCACCCCCAGCTTCGTGGGTCACGAACCACGAAGCTCATGATCATCTGTCATCAGGATGCCCTTTAAAGAGGAGGCCTTTTGCACCATGGCCGCCATATTTTTCTTTTGGCCGACTCTTCTGTCGTCCCGATAATGCTGGCCCTCACTCGACGGGCCATTATCCTGCAGCCCGGCACTCTGTTGTTGGCCTGGTCAAGGGCACCCTGGTGGCTTAGTGGCGGCCACCAAAGGAACTGCAGAGCACGTAGCGGCCCTCCCCTTTAATTGAAGGGGAGAAGCGTTCCGCCATGTCAGAGCTACATGGAGCATTTGTGCAGTGCTGATGTTGCCAGTGAGGTGCTGGGCTCCAGAGCGTGGCGCTGGATTGAGCACCTCTGAGTGATCCTCCACAGATGCAGAGCACCTCTGACAGCGCTCTGCCTCCGTTGAGGGGCGGAAGGGCTGAATTCTGTGCCGAGGGCGGAACTTGCGGGCCGGGCAATAAATGTCCCGGCGCTGGAAGGTTACTACCTCCAAACGGGACGCATGGCAATTTCACCCCCAATTATGTTATGTGTGCGGCACTGCCAATATATTTGTTGTGTCCACCATATTGGGGCAATGGGCTTCAAAATTCGAATCCTGATTTACTTATATTATTTGGAGGATGGTGAGGAGCAATAGAGGGACATTAGACAGATCAGAAGGTACCTGCGGCAGACTGTTTTTACTTGCTAATACCTTGTCATCCACAATTATAGGCAGAGGGGCAGCCATCTCGCAATGATCATATGGAGCTGCCCACACAAGCTTGCAATTCGCACACAGCCAGATGCAGAGCAAATCCAACTGCTCCAAGGATATCTGCAGCTAACATGCGCCTGATAATGGCTGTAATAGCTGGCTGTGCCCGCAAACTCGCTTCCTCTGACTCCTTCCAGTGTTGAAATGCTATCCTATGGGAAAGGAACACCAAACAGGGCTACCTTCCATACCGTCACCTCGCACAGCACCACCTACATCGGCCATCAAACATTGCGTTCAAGTGCTATGCAGCTGGTTCACTTGGACACAGACTCAGTTTCATCCCTTATAAGTAGCCCTTGAATAATTACTTACATGAATTTTCCTGCCTCATTTTAGTAAGCTCCTAATACAAGGCTCAATATGAGCCGAGAACATGCCTATATTATGTAAATTAACCCAATTCTGAAAATCAGACAGTAATGACACACCACCTATGTATTGCTTAATCAAAGGCCCTGGCAGAAAATCTAGCCCAGAATACACATATGTATGTGTGTGTAAAAATATTTTATATCTGGTATGTGGTATTCATAGGGCAAAAAAAGCATGTGTAATGTGGACATTTCTTAAATCTGTCCATTTGGCACAAATTATTCTGATTAAATTATTTTCCCACGCTCTAGGTGTTATATATGAATAAAGAGTCTGACTGGATACTGTGAGCTCAAAGTAAAGTGTGCCCTTAGTCTTTTATTGCAGGTCTCCAGAGTACCTCACCAGCCTGTGAGGCCTCCTTAAGTATCTGTGCTCCCAAGGGATTGTGGGGTCCCTTGGGACTCCAGGGAATGAGCCCTCTGGTGGCTGTACAAAGTATAGACAAGTTCACATACATAACAACAATCCCCCCCCCCCCCAAAGTCAACAGTGTAACTATTTACAAGGTGAGTCGATCTGAGGCTTTTCTTTCCCTGGTTGATTGTCTTGGTACAAATGCTGGTATTGGTCAATCGTTTGCTGGGCTGCTGTGCAGCTGGCCTTGCTGGGCTGCCTGATGTGGTGAGTCCTGCTGGGCTGCTGCGGGTGATGGGTGCTGCTTCGTGGCCAATCATGGTGTCGGTTGCCACTGGTGTGTCTGTTGCGGGGTCAAAGAAGGTAGGGTCCAAAGTGGGTTGCTCAAGATAGTCCGTGAATCTGAGTTTGATTTGGTTAAAATGTTTCCGGTGAATGAGTCCATTTGAAAGTTTGACCGAAAATAACCTGCTCCCCTCTTTGGCCACAATAGTGCCAGGAAGCCACTTGGGACCTTGTCCATAATTCAATACAAATACGGGATCATTTGATTTCAATTTCGCGTGACACATTAGCGCTATCATGATTTGTACTTTGTTGAAGCTGCCTGCTCTCTACCTGTTCATGTAGATCAGGGTAAATGAACGAGAGCCTTGTCTTAAGTGCCCTTTTCATGAGCAATTCAGCAGGTGGAATCCCAGTGAGCGAGTGGGGTCTCATGCTGTAGCTAAGCAGAACTCAGGATAGGGGAGTCTGCAGTGAGCCTTCAGTTACCCTCTTCAAGCCCTGCTGAGTTTGCATTACTCTCTCTGCCTGACCATTGGATGCTGGTTTGAACGGGGCAGATGTAACGTGTTTGATCCCGTTTCGGGGCATGAACTCTTTGAACTCGGCGCTGGTAAAACATGGCCTGTTGTCGCTCACAAGGACATCAGGCAGGCCATGCGTGGCAAACATGGCCCGCAGGCTTTCAGTGGTGGCAGCGGACGTGCTTGCCGACATTATCTCACATTCAATCCATTTGGAGTACGCATCTACAAGCACAAGGAACATTTTACCCAGGAACGGGCCTGCATAGTTGGCATGGAACCTGGACCACGGTTTGGAGGGCCAAGACCATAAACTTAGCGGTGCCTCCTGGGTGCATTGCTTAACTGCGAGCATGTATTACATCTGTGCACGCAGGACTCTAAGTCCGCATCGATACCAGGCCACTACACGTGGGATCTGGCTATCACTTTCATCATTACGATGCCTGGGTGTGTACTGTGGAGGTCACTGATGAAAGTGTCTCTGCCCTTCTTGGGGACCACTACCCGATTGCCCCACAGAAAGCAGTCTGCCTATATAGACATTTCATCTTTGCGCCGCTGGTACGGCTTTATCTCTTTCTGCATTTCCACTGGGACACTGGACCAGCTCCCGTGAAGCATACAAATTTTTACCAGGGACAGTAAGGGGTCCTGGCTCGTTCAGGTTCTCATCTGTCGGGCTGTGACGGGTGATTGCTCACTCTCGAATGCTTCCATAACCATGACTAAATCTACGGGCTGTGCCATTTCCACCCCCGTGGTGGGCAGTTTTCTGTGGCAGATGGCATAGTTGTATGCAGACAACGTGAGCGCCCATCTCTGGATGCGGGCCGATGCATTTGTATTTATCCCCTTGCTCTCGGAAATTAGTGGCTTATGATCCGTTTCCAATTCAAATTTGAGCCCAAACAGATGTTGATTCATTTTCTTTACCCCATAGACACACGCTAACGCTTCTTTTTCAATCATGCTGTAGGCCCTCTCAGCCTTAGACAGACGTCTGGATGCATAAGCAACCGATTGCAATTTCCCAGATTCATTAGCATGTTGCAATACACACCCGACACCATACGACGACGCATCACATGCTAGTACCAAACGCTTACATGGATCATACAACACAAGCAATTTGTTTGAGCATAACAATTTCCTAGCTTTCTCAAAGGCATTTTCTTGGCTTTTGCCCCATACCCATTCATCTCCTTTACACAGTAGGGTGTGCAATGGTTCTAACAGTGTACTGAGACCCGGTAAGAAGTTACCAAAGTAGATCAGGAGTCCTAGAAATGACCGCAGCTTCGTCATGTTCACTGGCCTTGGTGCATTCTCGATTGCCTCTGTCTTCGAATCAATGGGCCTGATGCCATCCGCTGTGATTCTTCTCCGCAGGAACTCCAATTCATGCGCCAGGAAAACGCACTTCAAGCATTTCAACCTGAGCCCCACATGGTTGAGTCGACTAAGATCCTCCTCCAGGTTCTGCAGATGCTCGACTGTGTCCCGACCTGTAACCAAGATGTCATCCTGGAAGACCACAGTGCGCGGGACTGACTTCAGTAAGCTTTCCATGTTTCTCTGGAATATCGCCGCGGCTGACCGAATTCCAAACGGGCATCTTTTATAAATGAAGAGACCTTTGTGCGTGTTGATGCAGGTGAGGCCCTTCGATGATTCCTCCAGCTCCTGCATCATGTAGGGTGAGGTCAAGTCCAGCTTCGCGAATGTCTTTCCTCCTGCCAGCGTAGCAAAAAGGTCGTAATCACCACAGATTCTGATGGTGCCGTCTCCCTTGAGGACTGAAATCATCGGACTGGCCCACTCGTTGAATTTGATCGGCGAAATGTTGCCAAATTGTTGCAGCCGGTCCAGCTCAATCTCTACCCTTTCTCTCATCTTGTACGGTACTGCTCTCGCCTTGTGATGGATGGGTCGCGCCCCCGGAATTAGGTGGATCTACACTTTTGTTCCTTGGAACTTTCCGAAGCCTGGTTCGAACAGCGAAGGGAACTTGTTTAAGACCTGGGCACACGAAGTATCGTCAGCGGACGAGAGCGCTCGGACGTCATCCCAGTTTCAGCGTATCTTTCCCAGGCAGCTCAAGCAGTGTGGGACCATCGCCCGATACCACTCAGAGTGGTAGCTTGTGCACTGCTCCATCATAGGAGACCTTTACAGTAGCATTACCGATTACGGGAATCAGTTTTTTTGTGTAAGTTCGCAGTTTCGTGTGAATGGGAGTCAAGACTGGCCTTGAGGCCTTGCTGCACCACAATTTTTCGAAATTCTTTTTGCTCATAATGGACCGTGTCCAGCTCCATTGACACCGGGTGTCCATTTAATTCAACCTTCAGCGTTATCGTTAAATGTGTGCACCCCATATACCTCTGCCTCCTCGGTCTGAGGCTCTGGTTAGTCATGATCCGCCGTGGATCTGTCCTTCTCTGCAACATGGTGGTTTGCAGGATTAACAGGGTTTGCAGCTCACCTGCACATATGTTGGAGGTGTCCCATTGTTCCACAGCCCTTGCAAACATACCCTTTGAAGCGGCATGAATGGAAACAATGATCACCCCTGCAGCGCCAACAAGGTGTTAATGGTCTTGCATTCATCACCCTTGATGGTGGACTCTGAGACATCTGTGGACGTGCAGCTGCAAGCATGTGTGGCCTGCCCTGTAGGTTGCGATTTGAAAACAACATCACTTTGTTCACAGTACGTGTAGCAGCACTCGTGTGCTGAGAGATTTGCTTAGTATTGTCACTGGTGGCAATGAACGTCTGGGCTATCGCTATGGCCTTACTCAAGGTTTAGGTCTCGACAGTCAAAAGTTTGCGAAGTATCACTTCATGATCAATGCCAAGTACGAAAAAGTCTCTGAGCATATGCTCCAAATGTCCTTCAAATTCGCAATGTCCTGCAAGGCAACTTAGCTCAGCAACATAACTTACCACTTCCTGGCCTTCAGATCTTTTGTAGGTGTGGATCTGGTACCTCGCCATCAGAACGTTTTCCTTCGAGTTCAAATGCTTCCAGACCAGTGTGCACAAATCATCGTACGATTTCTCCGTGGGTTTCGCTGGAGCAAACAGATTTTTCATGAGGCAATATGTTGGTGCCCCGCAGACGGTGCAGAGAATTGCCCTTCATTTGGCAGCGTTGACTTCTTCCAGCTCGTTGGCCACGAAGTATTGGTTGAGTTACTCCATGAAGCTTTCCCAATCATCTCCCTCTGAGAATTTCTCCAGGATGCCCACTGTTCTCTGCATCATCGGGTTCATCATCTGTATCTCGTCGCCAGTTGTTATATATGAATAAAGAGTCTGACTGGATTCTGTGAGCTCAAACTAAAGTGTGACCGTAGTCTTTTATTGCAGGTCTCCAAAGTGCCTCTCCAGCCTGTGAGGCCTCCTTAAGTACCTGTGCTCCTAAGGGATTGTGGGATCACTTGGGACTCCAGGGGATGAGCCCTCTGGTGGCTGTACAAGGTATATACAAGTTTACATACATAACACTCGGCAAAAACAGTTAAAGCTTTAAATTCTGGTCCAGGTTGAGACACAACTTGGATGGATCTTTGTCCAAGACACTAGAAAATGGAGTAAAACCAGTCTGTGCCTATATACCACTTCACTTTATAGTTCCAGCCATTTTATAATATGGGGGCATGGCGGATCTTCCACCAACAGCTTCCCTACTTCAAGAAACATGTTGGGGACCAGGAATTCTTGTAGTTACTCTCTCAATAGCTCTCACCAGAATTATCACCAACTCAGAGCTGATGCAAGTCATTTTAAAACTTTTTAAAAGGCCCTCAGCCCAATATAGACTAAGATAATCGACCCCAGCAATGAGCCACTTCACGTTGCAAAGATTGAGGCAAGTGTGACTCTTTTCTGATGTCAAAAACTACCTCATAACTGACCTCTTCACATGTATCTTTGGCCTCCCTCTTTCAGATGCTTTGGCCGAGAAATTTGTCTCTGGCAGTGGCTCCAAAACAGGCGGTATCGGATCAGCTGCCAATTATATGCAGCCACTTCTGAAATGGATATCAAGGTCTAAGTTTTGTTTTGCTGTCTGCCGCTTCAGTTCCACTTTGAGACATTCTGTTATGTGAACAGAGTTGCACAAGAGTGATATCAGAATCTGATGCTCCACGGCAGTAATAGAAATAAAGTACTTGCATTTCTATAGCACCTTTCATGACCTCGGGATGCCCCAAAGCACTTGATAGCCAATTAAGTACTTTTTGAACTGTAGTTACTGTTGTAATGTAGGAAACACGGCAGCCAATTCACACACAACAAGTTCCCACAAACAACAAAAATAGCCAGATCATTTGTTTTATCATCTGATGTTGGTTGAAAGATGATTATTAACCGAGATACCGGGAGAAGAACACCCCTGCTCCTCTTCGAATAATTTCCTGGAACAGAGTTGCAATGAAATGATACCAGAATCAGATGTGCCTCGCAATGAGTGGCACTCACAAGGAACACAGCTCGGGAAATTGAGGGAATATTGTTAGCGTTTGAGTTTTCTCTGAGAGGCCTTGAAAGGGTATATGCTGAGAGGCTGTTTCCCCTGGCTGGAGAGACTAGAAATAGTCATAATCTCAGGATAAGCATTCGGCCATTTAGGACTGAGATGACAAATTTCTTCACTCAGAGGGTGGTGAATCTTTGGAATTCTCTACCCCAGGGCTGCTGATGCTCAGTCATTGAGTATAATCAAGGCTGAGATTGAAAGATTTTTGGACATTAAAGGAATCGCGGGATATGGGGATAGTGCGGAAAGTGGAGTTGAGGTTGAGGATCAGCTATGATCTTATTGAATGGCGGAGCAGGCTTGAGGGGCCGAATGGCCTACTCCTGCTCCTATTTCTTATGTTCTTATGCTCTTATGTTCTTAGGCGGGCACCACGGACGCACCACTGCGCACGTGACAACCCGCCCAACTGTGCTAATCACCCTGTCCCTACATGATTTTTGCAGCACGACAGCTACAGGAAAAATGCAGGGAACAGCGCCAGCCCCTATACATGGCCTTCTGCGACCTTACAAAGGCCTTTGACACTGGTAACCATGAGGGTCTATGGAATGTCCTCCTCCGTTTCGGATGCCCCCAAAAGTTTGTCACCATCCTCCGCCTGCTCCACGACGACATGCAGGCCGTGATCCTTACCAACGGATCCATCTCAGACCCAATCCATGTCCGGACCAGGGTCAAACAGGGCGACATCATTGCCCCAACCTTCTCTCAATCTTTCTCACCGCCATGCTCCACCTCACAGTCAACAAGTTCCCCGCTGGAATGGAAATAAACTACGGAACCAGTGGGAAACTGTTCAACCTACGCCATCTCCAGGCCAGATCCAAGACCACCCCAACCTCTGTCGTCGAGCTACAGTGCGCGGATGACGCCTGTGTCTGTGCACATACAGAGGCTGCACTACAGGACATATTCGACGTATTTACTGAGGCGTACGAAAACATAGGCCTTACATTAAACATCGGTAAGATAAAGGTCCTCCACCAGCCTGTCCCCACCGCATAGCACTGCCCCCCAGTCATCAAGATCCATGGCGCGACCCTGGACACCGTAGACCATTTCCCTTATCTCGGGAGCCTCCTATCAACAAGAGCAGGCATCGACGATGAGATCCAACACCACCTCCAGTGCACCAGTGCAGCTTTTGGTCACCTGAGGAAAAGAGTGTTTGAAGACCAGGCCCTCAAAACTGCCACCAAGCTGATGGTCTACAGGGCTGTAGTAATACCTGCCCTCCTGTATGGCTCAGAGACATGGACCATGGACAGTAGACATCTCAAGTTGCTGAAGAAATATCACCAATGATGTCTCCACAAAATCCTACAAATCCCCTAGGAGGACAGGCGCGCCAAAATCAGGTCCTCATTCAGGCCAACATCCCCAGCATTGAAGCACTGATTACGCTCAATCAGCTCCGCTGGGCAGGCCACATAGTCCGTATGCCAGACACGAGACTCCCAAAGCAAGTGCTCTACTCGGAGCTCCTTCATGGCAAATGAGCCAAAGGTGGGCAGTGGAAAAACTACAAGGACACCCTCAAAGCCTCCCTGATAAAGTGCAACATCCCCACTGACACCTGGGCGTCCCTGGCCCAAGACCGCCCTAAGTGGAGGAAGTGCATCCGAAAGGGTGCTGAGCACCTCGCGTCTCAACGCCGAGAGCGTGCAGAAATCAAGCGCAGACAGCAGGAAGAGCGTGTGGCAAACCAGTCCCACCCACCCCTTCCCTCAATGACTATCTGTCCCACCTGTGACAGAGTCTGTGGCTCTCGTATTGGACTGTTCAGCCACCAAAGAACTCACTTCAGGAGTAGAAGCAAGTCTTCCTCGATTCCGAGGGACTGCCTATGATGATGATGATAATTTGGTACAGGATCAGTGGCCAAGTATGTGAGAGGACAGGGGTCCTGCTCCGCCAGTCTTCCACCTGCCCTTAAACACATACTTCAGTGTTTGAAAACATTTCTCACACGCTCTCCAGCGGTCCTTCTCAAATTTGTTCTTTACCAACCCCACTAATGTCTCTCCAACTAATATTTAGAATTTGTAACATAAATAAACATTAAAAAATGCAGTTGTCCAGCAGGGTAAAGGGAAAACGTTGAGCGAAGAGTTGTTGCCCTGAACGTATGCCATGAACAAGCTGCCCAGTATTTTCCCACCAGATATTGTTTGGGTGCGTGTGCTGCTGGAGAGTATGATCCTTAATAAGGGTTTGAAAAAAATGTAAATAAAGGCATAGCCTTGCTCCTCCACATATTCTGTGCTTTGTTCCTGAAACCTAAGGTCATTGCTGAGCCCAAGATTAAAATAGGTGCACTTCCAAACTCCCTTACGAGCCTGATGACTTGTGGTGCTAAGGTTTGTGAGAATGAAGTTTTATTATTTTAATTTTTTTATTTGTCCTTTGTTATAATTACTTAGCAGCATTGCCAGTTTGGCATTTTGAAATTTACTTTCGTACTTAACTTTCTTTTACACCACCTATTGTGATTTGAAACATCCTCCACTGGTTGGAAGGGCATTTCTTTAGGAATCCCGCTTGCCTAAGTGAGCTAATGGATAAAGACATGTTCCAGGTAAATTCACAAAGGCATGTGTGCCTGCACCAAAGCAGGTACAACCCAACTTGCTCTTACTAAAATAGACAAATCTACAAACAATGCTACAGTTGCATGAACATCTCGAAGAAGTAGTAGTGATGTTGGGGAGGGCATCAAACAGGAAATTAGGGGTGCGTGCAATAAAGGTGCAGCAGTTATAATGGGTGACTTTAATATGCACATAGATTGGGCTAACCAAACTGGAAGCAATACGTTGGAGGAGGATTTCCTGGAGTGCATAAGGGATGGTTTTTTAGACCAATATGCCGAGGAACCAACTAGGGAGGAGGCCATCTTAGACTGGGTGTTATGTAATGAGAGAGGATTAATTAGCAATCTCGTTGTGCGAGGCCCCTTGGGGAAGAGTGACCATAATATGGTGGAATTCTGCATTGGGATGGAGAATGAAACAGTTAATTCAGAGACCATGGTCCAGAACTTGAAGAAGGCTAACTTTGAAGGTATGAGGCGTGAATTGGCTGGGATGGATTGGCGAATGATACTTAAGGGGTTGACTGTGGATGGGCAATGGCAGACATTTACAGACCGCATGGATGAACGACAACAATTGTACATTCCTGTCTGGCATAAAAATAAAAAAGGGAAGGTGGCTCAACCGTGGCTATCAAGGGAAATCAGGGATAGTATTAAAGCCAAGGAAGTGGCATACAAATTGGCCAGAAATAGCAGCGAACCTGGGGACTGGGAGAAATTTAGAACTCAGCAGAGGAGGACAAAGGGTTTAATTAGGGCAGGGAAAATGGAGTATGAGAAGAAGCTTGCAGGGAACATTAAGACGGATTGCAAAAGTTTCTATAGATATGTAAAGAGAAAAAGGTTAGTAAAGACAAACGTAGGTCCCCTGCAGTCAGAATCAGGGGAAGTCATAACGGGGAACAAAGAAATGGCGGACCAATTGAACAAGTACTTTGGTTCGGTATTCACGAAGGAGGACACAAACAAACTTCCGGTTATAAAAGGGGTCGGGGGGTCTAGTAAGGAGGAGGAACTGAGGGAAATCCTTATTCGCCGGGAAATTGTGTTGGGGAAATTGATGGGATTGAAGGCCGATAAATCCCCAGGGCCTGATGGACTGCATCCCAGAGTACTTAAGGAGGTGGCCTTGCAAATAGTGGATGCATTGACAGTCATTTTCCAACATTCCATTGACTCTGGATCAGTTCCTATAGAGTGGAGGGTAGCCAATGTAACCCCACTTTTTAAAAAAGGAGGGAGAGAGAAAACAGGGAATTATAGACTGGTCAGCCTGACATCGGTAGTGGGTAAAATGATGGAATCAATTATTAAGGATGTCATAGCAGTGCATTTGGAAAGAGGTGACATGATAGGTCCAAGTCAGCATGGATTTGTGAAAGGGAAATCATGCTTGACAAATCTTCTGGAATTTTTTGAGGATGTTTCCAGTAGAGTGGACAAGGGAGAACCAGTTGATGTGGTATATTTGGACTGTCAGAAGGCTTTCGACAAGGTCCCACACAAGAGATTAATGTGCAAAGTTAAAGCACATGGGATTGGGGGTAGTGTGCTGACATGGATTGAGAACTGGTTGTCAGACATGAAGCAAAGAGTAGGTGTAAATGGGTACTTTTCAGAATGGCAGGCAGTGACTAGTGGGGTACCGCAAGGTTCTTTGCTGGGGCCTCAGCTGTTTACACTGTACATTAATGATTTAGATGAGGGGATTAAATGTAGTATCTCCAAATTTGCGGATGACACTAAGTTGGGTGGCAGTGTGAGCTGCGAGGAGGATGCTGTGAGGCTGCAGAGCGACTTGGATAGGTTAGGTGAGTGGGCAAATGCATGGCAGATGAAGTATAATGTGGATAAATGTGAGGTTATCCACTTTGGTGGTAAAAACAGAGAGACAGACTATTATCTGAATGGTGACAGATTAGGAAAAGGGGAGGTGCAAAGAGACCTGGGTGTCATGGTACATCAGTCATTGAAGGTTGGCATGCAGGTGCAGCAGGCGGTTAAGAAAGCAAATGGCATGTTGGCCTTCATAGCAAGGGGATTTGAGTACAGGGGCAGGGAGGTGTTGCTGCAGTTGTACAGGGCCTTGGTGAGGCCACACCTGGAGTATTGTGTACAGTTTTGGTCTCCTAACCTGAGGAAGGACATTCTTGCTATTGAGGGAGTGCAGCGAAGGTTCACCAGACTGATTCCCGGGATGGCGGGACTGACCTATCAAGAAAGACTGGATCAACTGGGCTTGTATTCACTGGAGTTCAGAAGAATGAGAGGGGACCTCATAGAAACATTTAAAATTCTGACAGGGTTAGACAGGTTAGATGCAGGAAGAATGTTCCCAATGTTGGGGAAGTCCAGAACCAGAGGTCACAGTCTAAGGATAAGGGGTAAGCCATTTAGGACCGAGATGCGGAGGAACTTCTTCACCCAGAGAGTGGTGAACCTGTGGAATTCTCTACCACAGAAAGTTGTTGAGGCCAATTCACTAAATATATTCAAAAAGGAGTTAGATGAGGTCCTTACTACTAGGGGGATCAAGGGGTATGGTGAGAAAGCAGGAATGGGGTACTGAAGTTGAATGTTCAGCCATGAACTCATTGAATGGCGGTGCAGGCTAGAAGGGCCGAATGGCCTACTCCTGCACCTATTTTCTATGTTTTCTATGTTTTCTATGTTTTCTAAGATGATGTCTTCACTGCTTATGTTTCATCAGGGAGGGTGCATCAGAATTTTACTGAGACCGAAATTCAGGCACAGCAGAAAACTGCTGCACATATGATTTTTTTACCTGGTTTTACCACTGGGAGTGATGAGGCGACTTTCCGATTGATTTTCTGGACTTTGAAATTTTTTTAACGCAGGACCAGAAGTCGGTCATAATGGGGGCGGAAGTGCGGCAGATGTCTTGCTGAGGGGCGGAAGTTGGGGCGAGATCGAGTCTCCGCCACTGTCACTAGATGGCGGAGTGATGGTGACATTGTGAATGTTTAAAAATGTATAGAGACATTGAAGTTGAGAACGTGGGAATTGTATAGGGACAGTATAAGCTAACAAACAATTCATGGAGGAATAGCCATGACATCTCAGACTCGAGACTGCGAAATGTTACAACACTAACACATATTGAAACAAAACCCACAGCTTGCAGAAAAACCTCAAGGTCTTATTAAATCATGTTATTAACCTGAAACATTGACAGAAGGTCTTTGTTTAAAATCGGACCATGCTTGGGTCGGCTTATGAGTGGACAAAGGGAAGGAGGGATCAAAAGAGATGGGCTGAGCTGGGATGTCACCCTGGCCCTATCTTGTTATCTTTTGCCGAAAATGTATAACCATCGTCCCTTTACAATGTAACGTCACTTTGTCCGTAGGAAGTGAGTGCGTTCGAACAGGCATGCATTCCTTCTGTCTGATAAAGTCCCCGATCGGGATTTGCTTTTTAAATAAAAGCTTGCTTTGTTTAAAGCACAAACGGTATTCGTTTCAGTAATTTTGCTGAACCAGATTGAGGTAAAAGAATCCAGGAATCAACAACATCACTGCTTTCTCCCCTCCATTAAAGGGGAGCGAATCGGGGAGTTTTTTGTTTCGGCCACTGGGCCACCAGGGAGGGCTTCGGCCAAACCAGTGGCCTGGCACGCAAGTGAGGGTGCCAGGCTGCCTGCTGGCGGCCTGGGCGAACTCAGAGCAATAATTGGCCGGCCAATCGGGAAGTTGGCCGGCAAACATAAAAACATAGCGGCCGTGGCAGTGCGCACTCCCCTTGAAGAGCCACCGTGTATGCCGGGCTGCACACTCACTGGATTAGGTGCACCGACAGAAAAAGCTGTCAGGGGCATCGCGCAGCGGATCGGTGATTTTTCACGGTGAGTTTGGGTCGAAGTGTTCCGGAGATAAGAACAAAAAAAATAGGAGCAGGAGTAGGCCATACGGCCCTTCGAGCCTGCTCCACCATTTAATACGATTATGGCTGATCCGATCATGGACTCAGGTCCACTTCCCTGCCCGCTCCCCGTAACCCCTTATCCTCTTATGATACTAGAACTGTCTATTTCTTTGTTGTTATATATGCATGCTTGTATTGTTGTGTGATGTCTGCAACACAGAATGTACCCTTACATTGTACACACCTTACCTGTACACCAGAGAGTGCTGCTGCTGGAGACCTAAGGGTTACCTAAAAGAAGCTCACAGCTTGGTGTCCTAACTCGCGGAGCTGCAAATAAAGGACTACAGTCTACACAGTTTAAGTACCATACCCTGCCTCGTGGAGTCATTGCAATAAGGTGCCAACATACACCACATGCCTTAAATGTTATTCAATGTCCCAGCTTCCACAGCTTGCTAAGACAGCAAATTCCACAGATTTACAACCCTCTGAGAGAAGAAATTTCTCCTCATCTCAGTTTTAAATGGGCGGCCCCTTATTCTAAGATTATGCCCTCTAGTTCTCGTCTCCCCTATCAGTGGAAATATCCTCTCTGCATTCACCTTGTCAAGCCCTCTCATAATCTTATACGTTTCGATAAGATCTCCTCTCATTCTTCTGAATTCTAATGAGTAGAGGCCCAACCTACTCAACCTTTCCTCAGAAGTCAAACCCCTCATCTTCGGAATCAACCTAGTGAACCTTCTTTAAATGCCTCCAAAGCAAGTATATCCTTTTCTAAAATCCACCCACAGGCAGAGAAAAATAGAAACATAGAAAATAGGTGCAGGAGTAGGCCATTCAGCCCTTCGAGCCTGCACTGCCATTCAATGAGTTCATGGTTGAACATGCAACTTCAGTACCCCATTCCTGCTTTCTAGCCATACCCCTTGATCCCCCTAGTAGTAAGGACTACATCTAACTCTTTTTTGAATATATTTGGTGAATTGGCCTCAACAACTTTCTGTGGTAGAGAATTCCACAGGTTCACCACTCTCTGGGTGAAGAAGTTTCTCCTCATCTCGGTCCTAAATGGCTTACCCCTTATCCTTAGACTGTGACCCTGGTTCTGGACTTCCCCAACATTGGGAACATTCTTCTTGCATCTAACCTGTCTGAACCCATCAGAATTTTAAACGTTTCCATGAGATCCCCTCTCATTCATCTGAACTCCAGTGAATACAAGCCCAGTTGATCCAGTCTTTCTTGATATGTCAGTCCTGCCATCCCAGGAATCAGTCTGGTGAACCTTCGCTGCACTCCCTCAATAGCAAGAATGTCCTTCCTCAAGTTAGGAGACCAAAACTGTACACAATACTCCAGGTGTGGCCTCACCAAGGCCCTGTACAACTGTAGTAACACCTCTCTGCCCCTGTACTCAAATCCCCTCGCTATGAAGGCATCTTCCACTCTTCAATATGAAGTTCTGGACCTGGAATGTTCGGTCCTTCATTGAAACACCTGTGAACTCATTAAACTCATCCGTTTTTGGCGTGGATGCAAGTCATCCTTGATTCAAGGGACCGCCTAAGAAGAAGAAGTTCCTTTCATAAATATGGAAACCAAAACTGCACGCAGTATTCCAGATGTGCCCTCACCAATACCCTGTATAACTGTGGCAAGACTTCCCTGCTTTTATACTCCATCCCCTTTGCGGGAGAGCGGCAGTGCGCACTTTGATGACGCGTTTCCGGCGGTCGGCAACTGCGGGGCAGAAGTGGGGACAGGCCGAAAAATCCCCACGCTGAATTTGGGTCGGGGCGGCCCATTGACTGCAACGCGGTGGCCACTCGATTCCACCACATGTCCACCGCAAAATGGCAGTAACGGGCCTTATTCAGACCCTGAATTTCGGCCCCACTGTCTCCTGCAGTCCAACCTCAAAACTTTGTCCAAATATGGGACAGCTCTGCTCATGGTATTGAAATTATCTCCTGCTTTCAATCTGGCTAGGGTGACATCTGTCAAAAAAAATAGTCTGCAGTTTATACGGCAGGACGTTGATGCTTTGTTTACTCTGGTAAAGAACTTCATCATTTTTCCAGAGGACAACAAGCAAATGGAGGAGAGGGCTCTTCATTTTTTTCAGGGTGTCTTGGTTCACAAGGCTGAAGGGTTTCATTGAAGGAAACTATGTGGCCATATATGCTCCTTTCCAGATTGCTACAGCATTTATGAATAGGAAAGAATTCCATTCAATGAATGTATCGGTTGTATGTGACCATCAACACCACATCATGCAGGTGGATGCTAAGTACCCTGGAAGCTGTTGTAAGGCATTGATAATGCACATAGTATTTCCATTATTTCATAGAATTTCAAGAATCTGGGCTGGAAATTCAGTTGATTGGCACCTCTGATGGCACTCTCAGCATCATCATCATAGGCAGTCCCTCGAATCAAGGATGACTTGCTTCCACATCAAAACATTCACAGGTGTTTCAATGATTGACCTAAAATTCCAGGTCCGACCTAAATCTTGAAGGGTGGAAGACGCCTATGCTTGGATTTTTTTAACGTGTGGTGACCGTTGCACACCAGCCACCACACGAGCTTGACAGAGCTAGGTCTTGGTCCAGTAGCAAGGATTAACCAAGACGACTGGAGATTTGCTCTGCTGCACGGACCGAGTGCGCACACATATCGCAGTGTGGGCTGGCCCGTGCTGCCCCTGGGCCCTCGCCTCTTCTGGGCCCCGAACTCGCGCCTCTCCTGGGCCCCGATCACATCCCTCTACGAACTCTTGTCGCTCCTTCGCCCCGACCTCGCCGCTCTTGCATTACCTGTCCATGCTCCAAGCACTCTGGAAGGACAGTAATGTGTCTGGAATTGCTTACCGCTCGGTCGAGCAGCTTGCAACGGCCTTCAAGAAATTCTGTGTCGGTTTTGCGGCAGCGCAAAATGCTACCGCATCGCTGTGTACTTTCAGTCAGGTCATGACATCAGTCGTCGTGCAATGACTCGCTAGTGCCCCGCTCGCAAAATTAGGTGCGAACAGTTCCCTCAGCATCTTTCCCTAATCACGCCCGAGAAACCAGGCTTCCGTTAACGCTATCTGCAGCCTATTTAAAGGGAGGGAGGAGGAGCATGAATCAGAGGTCACATTGAGTGCAACGTTTCTGCAGAACATGCTGCGTGAACCTCTGACTTTGAAGCGGCCGATTGTTCTGCCATTACAGGATCCTTGCAACTTGAGTGAAATAATGTAATAGGGGCATTACTAATTCACCAGCATCGCCTACTCCATGCTCTTGTTAGGCAGTGGCAAAATAGAAGGTCTGTTGGCCAAATGACGAGAGGCCTGTAAATATCTGGACAAGAGACCTTGGGCCCAAAATTCAACATTGCCTTTTTTTGGCGCTATTTAAGATTAACGGGCGATTTTTAAAGCCGAAATAGTGCCCCCAAAAAATCTAAAGTTACGCCATTTTTCTCTTTGAATTTGGCGGCACGCAGAAAGACCTTAGCTTCTGTGGGTGGAGCTAATTGATAGCGCCGAAAATCTGAGGCCCCGTTCTGCGCATGCCCAAGCGTTTAGGTTTTGAGGGTAACGTGTAATTGTACAGCTTTACTCTGTAGTTAACTCGTGCTGATTTTTCCCATGCCGACCCGCTAAAATTCCCAGCATTTTCAGCGCTTATTCCCAGCAAAAAGGCCCCGCTGCTGCCGAAAGAACAAAGAGCAAGGAAATAACTGCAGGCAATGAAAAACAAGAAGAGTGATCTGACTGCCAATCAGAAAGTGTCTATCAAGAAAGATGGTTTAATGGTAAAAGCCAGCTTATACTTTTTTCTCATCAGAATTGTTTTACAGTTCAACTTTCATTACTTGCTCCACTAGTTTGGCAATTTAATGTTGTCACTTCCACGAGCCAACATTATCACTTGCCGTGCAGCCTTTCATTTGAAAATGACTACCTGAGTGGCCCAATTCCCGGCTGAATGGCCCCCACTGCTGTTGCCCGTCTCCCCAGCCGAATGGCCCCACTGCTGCTGCCCTTATTTCCGGCTTGGCTTTCAGCTCCCCCATGGGCTTTTTTGGTAGCCCAGCGCCGAGCTCCTGTGTCCAGCCGACGGAGATAAACAAGCTGGCATCTGTAATGTCGATTTCTATCTGACTCCGATTTGGTAAGGTAAGGTTGCTCAAGATGGTCCCCAGCGCCGTTTTTGAAAAAATCCTTATTGGCAAAACTCGCAAAAATGGGTCAAAATGGTGTTATGGGTGGGTTTGACCCCGAGTGATGTCATAAAAATCTTAACTAAAAAAAAATCATCTGTTATATGTAAAGGACGGCATTATACCCTTGGTGAACCTTGCAAAATTAAGTTAGCTCCAAAAAGCATTGATTCCTCCAAAAATTTGGAGCTAAATGTTGACGAATTTTGGACCCCTTACCCCCCCATGGGTTTACAGGCAGCAATGCTCATACCTCCACCTCTCTGAGGAGCAGTGTGTGAGAAGCAGCACTTCCAAAATGAAGTGCTGACAGAGATATGCCATCTCCGACAGGCAGACCTGCAGCCTCACATTGGCACCAGGACTGTGCTGCCCATCGCAATGAAGGTCACTGTGACGCTGGGCTTCTATGCCTCCGGCTTCTTCCAGGCTGCAGCAGGGGACATATACAGCGTCTCTCAATGCGCTGCACATTGCTGCATTCACCACATCACAAATGCTCTTTACGAGCACCATTTGACAATGCTGAGGTATTCAGAAACCGAAAGGGATACCACTCCCTGAACGTGCAGCTGGTGTGTGACCACATGCAACGCATCCTCGCAGTGAATGCCCGCTATCCAGAAAGCGGGCATGATGCGTTCATCCTGCGTAAGAGCAGTGTGCCATGATTGTTTCAGTCACCATGGGAGCAGTGCGGCTGGCTGCTCGGGGACAAGGGATACGGTCTAGCAACCTGGCTAATGACCCCCATCCGCAACCTCACCACACAAGCAGAGCATCGCTACAACGACAGCCATGCAGCCACCCACAACATCATCGAACAGACTATTGACGTGCTCAAGCAGCACTTCCGATGCTTGGACCGCCCTGGAGACAGTCTTCAATACACCCCTCAACAGGTCTCGGAAGTCATTGTGGTGTGCTATGCTGCACAACTTGGCCATAATGAGGGGCCAGGCATTGCCAGTGGGGATTGCAGCTCCACCTCAGGAAGAGGAGGAGGACAAGGAACAGGAGCCTGACGAGGCCCCAAATGGCGAGCCACACCAGGAGGAGGAGCAGCAGCCACAGTGGAGGCAGCGTGGCGATACTGCCGATGCAAGAGCCACACTTCAGCGGCTTATGATGCATCGGTTCTCCTAAATGGAGGAAGCTGAGGGACGCAGCTAATACTGACCACGCTATGTGATACAATAATGTCACATCTCCATGAAATCATACACAATCATACACAAGACGCCAATGCAAAATGGTCAAACTAACATTTTATCAATGACACCAACGTAGTCGCCTGAAATTAGACACAAAAAAACCCCTCAACAACAAGTAAAAAACACAAAAACCCGTTCTGTTGAAACATCACCACACACAATCAACTTAAATAATATCTAGACAAAGGCCCCTTCCCTTAGTCATTCCACAGCAGCATCTATGTGGCACATTAGGCTCATAGACTTACAACAATAGGATGTGTCAAACAATGCAACAACATATTTACAACCATACAAGACATCTCTCCATGGTGGCCAAAGTCTTCAGTCAGACTTCCTCTGGCAGTTACCAACCCGTACCTTGAACCCCCTCCCACACTTAGTGTTCCTCCTTACAGCTGGATCTGCACGGTTTCTCTGGGTGTCCACCATCGTCTGCACACTGGCAATGATGGACTCCATGGTGTGCACAGAGCTGTCCATAATGCAGGAGGCGGACTCCTCCACGTTCCTGACCACTTCCGACAGTCTCTCCGGCACCCTTGCCAATGCCCCCAACATCTGGGAATGCATGGCCTCCATCCTTCTTTCATAAGCCCCAACATCGATGGGCTCGTCTGAGTTCTCTTCAGCAGAACTCCCATGCGCACTCCATCCCCAGAGAGATGGCATCCAAGGTTCCCTTTGCCCTTCACCATGCTGCAGCCCGCTAGGCCGCAGTGCAACGCCCAGTGCAGAACTCTCTACTATGTCTACTAGATCCGACCGCGTACTCCCAATACCTGAGCTGGCGCGTGTGACTGTAGGAAACAGTGACGCGGTGCTGACAGCATTGTACCTCTCTTCCTCTGCCTCATCTGATATGGCGCCAACAGATGGAGTGGGCTCCAGGTTCTCATCCAGGCTCTAGGCCCCAATGTCCTCCAGGGTGTCAGGATCGCCATAGCTGTCATTGCCCTCTTGGCTGTCCTCCAGGTCTCACCTCTCAGCCTCAACATCAATCTCTCCCTGACCTCAGCTGCCATTGCCCTCAAGGCTGCTGTCCTGCCTTGCCCTCCCACTCGCACCAGTGCTATGACCCTCGTCTTGGCTCTCACTCGGCCTCCCCTCTGCAAGCATAAATGACACAAGGGCTGCCGTGAGGGGGAGGGAGGGGATTGGTTTATGGAGGCTGCAACTTTCACACGATTAATGTGATATCTTCACAGAGCACAGCAGACACAGCTCCTAACATGGCTTGTCTCCTTTCACTACAATTAGAGGCAAGTTCTGAAATTGATCTTTATATTTCACCGGTACGGTAATACGACCTACCACAGGAATTTTCTCTCCCGAGTAGCCTCGCAGCTCGATCTTGGATTTCTCCAGTTGGAAATCATGCAATTTGTCGAGGTACAGCGACTCCCGTGTCAATTTCCATTGGTATCTTGAATCCTGCAACATTTATGTGGATTTTGATGCTTTCCGAATCGCTGTACGTTAACCTCATGTTCTTAATGACGAGTAACTCTAACATCTCCTCGTCCTGTTGTTGTTCTTCCATGCTATGTAGTCTCTTGGGATTTCTACTCATAGCTTTGAATGCTGGACTCATAGCTTTAAAAGCTGGTTTACCCTTCTGTCGGTATGCCTTCGCAAGATGCCCAGTCTTCCTGCAGAAGAAACACTGCCTTCACGTATGAACAACTTTGAGCAATGTGTTGTCCCAGGCACCTATAGCATGACTTTGACGTTCTGTTAGAATTTCCAGTTTTTGAGACTTTGGGCCCCCACCGTCTTTTACTTTGAACTTGCAAGTAATTTACCTCAGTTGACTGATGACCGTAATTATTATTTAATTCTCGGGAATATTGTTCGGCCATGCCCATCAACCTCGCTGTCTGACAAGCAATCTCAAAAGTCAAGTATTCCATTGTCAATAACTTTCTTCTGATCGCATCATTTTTCACCCCACAAACAAAACGATCCCGTAATGCTTGGTTTTGAAAGTTCCCAAAATTGCAGTGCATCGATAGCTTTTTTAATGCTACGATGTAATCACTGATACAATCATCAGCTTTTGATTCTGAATCCTGAAACGATAGCTTTCAGCAATTTCTAACGGTTTGGGGTTATAGTGCTGCTCCAGCTTCATTAAAATCTCTTTAAGCGTTGTGTCCTTTGGCTCATCAGGCACAAGGAGATTTACAAGAGTGTCATATAATGCCGGACCTGCCTCCGATAAGAAGATCGCTTTCTTACGTTCCAACACAGCCCGGTTCTGGACTGCATTGTCTGGAACTTCGATTATGTTATTTGGAAAGAAATACATTTCTAGCCGATCCATATATGCTTTAAAATGTTCCCGGTCGTGTCTATATTCCCCCAAATGTCTGATTACACCTGCCATTTTAATCTCTAGCTGTTCACACCGTGTGCTGTATTTTACCTCGGATTTTGTAGCTTTTTTCCAAAGACAGAAACTTCCAAAGCCTCTCTGTCAGCTGGCCAACAAAATTTAAGCTTAAATCATCCAAAAAATCCCATCCTCGTCGCCAAATGTGATATCTTCACAGAGCACAGCACACACAGCTCCTAACATGGCAGGCAGCTCCCTCGGAAGCCTCCGGAAATCTGGTTGGTTCTGTTTATTATTAACCCTGCACTTGCAGCACACAATATGTCCACATCCACAGTGTGGAGCTACAAACATTACAAGCTTACAGACATTACAATTAAAAGGAAAGGCACAGTAGGCGCTGGCACTTTCAGGGAGAAATAGCATTAAAGGAGGACCTTCACTTACCCATGCTGTCCACATCGGGATCGACGGTAACGGAGGCCACAGGGAAGGCAACATGTCTGCCCAATAGCACCTGCACCCTCTCTTCCAAAGGTGTAAGGATCTGAAGCTCAGCCTCGCCACCACCAGTCCTCCTTTGCTCCATTCGGTTGTGCGCAACCTTGGCCTGCAAAACAAAGAATGGTTGCTGAGTCGCAGTCTCATGAGGCCTCAGAAATGAGTGCACAAGTGTGTGTCCCTGACATGCAACTGTAACTGTGACATGAAAGAGACCCTTCATTGTGAGAATACATACAAATATATACAGACTGAACAATGAAATGCTGCTTCAGTGACTATATAGTGAAGGTGGGAAATGAGAGAAGGATGAAGGAGAGGCTCGCAGATGGAAGGTCAGCAGTTGGTGGAACAGGCACTCACTTTCATCAGACGAATGACGTCGTTCATCCTTTTTCGGCATTGGATGGTGGTGCAATCATGAATAGAGGGCCCTGAGACCTCCATAGCTAATCTCTCTCCAGGCATTCATAAACACTTCCCAAGTCGGTCTGCCTGCATTGGAGTACAGGACTCACCTCCTTCCCTCCACAGCCTGCATGAGTGTCTCTAGCTCAGCATCTGAGAAAGGGGTTGCCCTCCTTACTACAGGTGCAGCAGCCATGGCCTTCACTGAAAGGCCTTTCCTGTTCAGGGGTTTGTGGCAAACCTTGGCCTTTAAGAAGGCCAGGGACCAGCTGGCTCGTTAACAGCAAATAACCAGAAGGTGAATTTCCCCATCCAAACTCCGCTCCCCGCTACCCACCCACACCGCTGCAAACTGCCGATTCCCACTGGTCAATACCGCTGGCCGCCATATATTTTTTTTAAATCGCTGAATTTCAATCAAATGGCCGACGCAACCATTGCTGCGGTAATGGTGGTCAAAAAGCATAGGTGCACCCCAATTTGGGCAGACCTGAATTTCTACCCGGGGACTGTTGGGTAGAACCATTACATGATGCAGGATTGAAAGAGATAGCAGTGACAAAAAGCTGTGCTTGAATACAAATGCATTACTGCTGTAGTCTGGAAGAGTGCATTGTTGTGTATTTCATATTGCATCATTAGTTACAAGTTTCTGTTGGCTGAAATCAATTTTGTCATTGATGATTGCTCTCTGTAGCCTTTTCATTTTTTTTAGATGGATTTATATTGCTGCCAGTCCACATGAAGCCCAGTTTAGCCCTTTCACTGCCAGAAACATTAATCTATAGGTTTGAACAAAGTGCTTGTAGAAAGTGCTGAGTCCCTAGCCCAGATGTTGTGATTGGATGTAAGCCCAACCAGAAGTGGAGCGGTGACAGAGAGCACCCACTCTACCCATAGTGCGCTAACCTTTGTCGGTACCAGGGTCAGCATCATTTGCATAATCTTAGTGAGCTCCCAGCATGAAACACACCTGTGATTGGTAGCTTGCCCATTGCTCGGTGGAAAACTGGGGACTACAATGGGAATGAAAGGGCTGTAGCAGCTTAAATGGGCAGGCATAGGAGATTGCTCTACAACACCCTTTGTTTTGTAAACATCTTTGCAAGCATTTCTGCAGAGCCCAAAATGCCTGTTTCTTTGATGGAGCCATAGAAATTATGAGTGAGGAAGGGAGGCGTGGGGGAGGGAAGGTGACAACGTTTGGATGGAATATCCTGAAGACAAGCCACCCAACAGGAATGGCAGGAAGTGACACCAGTGTGAATGGCATGAACAACATGCCATGTACCTGGAGGGAAAGTATGAGGTCTAGTGATCTCAGCAGGTTAGATAAAATAAGAGAACCCATTACTACTTCCCATTAATTTCAGCATACTAGCCTCCTATGACAGCTACCTCCCCCTCACACTGTCTTAAATTACTTTCAATGCTTGCTAGAAGTGTCCATTTGCACAAGATATACTAACCACCACCAGCCTTCCTGTGGAAATGTTTCTTCATCCATAACCTTATATGCATTTAGGGCAATGTTGCTGCACATTGGGGTCTCTCTGCTTCAAGGCCTTCAATATAATGCTTCTTTAGAACACAAGTTTGGGAACATGTGACACACTATCATGATTCTTGAAGCCTTAGCTGGGCTGTATTTCAGGATACACAGATTTATCCAGGCACATGAAAAGTTTCTTCAAGATTCCAAGGTGTGCTTGATGATTATTCAGGTGGAAGCATTTGTTCATCTGGTGCCCTTGGATACCGTAGAATTGTCATGAACCATGGCTCCAAAGGATAGCCTTGATTACTCAAGAGCCACCCTGAAACTTTCCTCAAATATATGGAACTAATGTGGTTAGTGTTGCCAATGACAGATTGGAATGATCCAGAAGCAATTAAAAGTTTGTGACTTTTACACTCATATGCAGTGCTATGCATATGAATGAATTTAGCTACAGTCACTTTGCAGAATGTGGCATACCTCAGCTATAATCTCCCTTTGGAACTGCAGCCTGCACAAGCTCTGCTCCTTTGACAGTTGGAAGTATTTCCATTTGTAAATGAGAACGCGAGGATGGATGGCCTTTGATGCAGGTTGATCTGTCTTGCAACTCGCTGCTCGAATGCCTCTTCTTCATCCAAAAAAACACAGATATAGGAGCAATCCTTTAACATTGTTGGGTTATTGTTCTGGAGTTCCCAACCAATCACCATTGTGGGAGTACCATCATCATAAGGACTGTAGCTTTTCAAACAGAAATCTTTTCAAACAACTAGAGATGAACAATAAACACGGCCTTGCCAGCATCACCCACATCCTAAAAACAAAATGTTTACAAATAATTATTTATTTACATATGTAAACTACAAAATAATGGTTGCCATTGGTGCCAGAAGAAAATATTGCTGGAAACACATATTGGGCGCTAAATAGTTGGACAAACAGCCTGGCAGTTCTCCACTCAAATTTCCAGTTAGTTTTAGGCAACTTACATCCTTTTTTGGGGGTGAAACAAATTGGAAAACCTAGGCTTTTGTCTGCATGTTCAGTTGGTGCACTTGTGCCTGTACCCATGCCTGGACATATTGGATTACCTGGATACAACTAACAGAACAAAACCAGATGGGGAGGATTGCATGCCCAGAAGGAAATCCACAAGATTTTCAGTCCATTAATTTAAATATATGAAAAATTGGCCAGGGCCCACCCCACCGGATTTTCCTCAATTTGCATGCACAAATTATTTCATATGCCCAGTACCAGGAATATCCGTCCCTACTTTGTTTTATTTCTGTACAGGCAGTAACAGGTTAGTTCTGTATATTTTTAACACATCATCAGATATATCTTGGTAGCATTTTGTAGTTTGTTTTGAATACTGTTTCACATGTAGGAGTTGCTTAATTCAACATAAATTACTTCATTCAGAAGGATCAGCCAGTCAATCATCATTACAGTCTGGCCGTTCGTGTTATAAAAACCTAATGATCATTTTCTCCTCTCACTCAGATAATGTTGCTGCTTTTCATTGACACTCTTCCATTCTAGTATTCCCACATATAGACTTCATCTTACACGTAGCTTTCTACATGGCATTTCTTTATGCCAGCTAGTGCTAAATCCATCAACTTTCAAGGATATCTTCAGTAATACTTTACAGGTGCCCAGCACGTTAAAATCTTCTCAATGTAACATTCTCTATTATTGCACAAGTCATTCATTTCATTATTTTGGTGGCAGCTAGTCGGCCAGGAGTTTGGAATTTTCTAAGCTCCAGAGGGGAAATTTCACCTGATTCATCTTTCCATTGCCTCAGCGGATAAAAAAAGTTAAAATTACCCCCTTAGTTCTATTCAACAACAGGGCCAAATAAGCTGAGCTGCAGTGAATTCCATGATAGCACACAAAAGGACAGGATCTACAAAGTTGTTGCTTTTTTGGTTAAAATTAATTTATATGAATGAAATCACACTGCTCTGGAAAATTACTAATAAACAGAAGTTTCATTCTTTTCAGCTTTAAAAAAAATCAATATTAAACAATTTTAAATCGATTTCTGTGTGTAACCAGTCCCACCTAAAATTTTAGCTCTTTCACTGGGCAAACTTTTGCAGGTTTATACAAAATGACTCCTGGGTGGCATTAACATTTATATGTATATTTATCACTGAGTTCATTTATGTGCGGTCAATAGCATTTAGGATCTGAGTCCCACTCTCATAAATAATGCACATCTGAAACAGATGCACTTCAACAGTTATAAGCACAGGGTATTTGAAAAAAGTTAACATAACATGGCAGGCAAATTTGAGTGTTACGTAGCCTTGGGACAATCAGATTCACGGAGATGCAAGACTACTTGGTCCAAACTGACACATTCGTAAAAATCAACCAGTTAACAAAAATGAACTTTAAATGGAGGTTTACTGCAGCTTAAACAATGTCAAAGGTCTGTTTGTGTTAGAACTGCCTCTGGCTATATCCTATCATTGCATTTGAGGTATGTTTCCATGTTAGAAATTAGGGATACCTAAAAACATATGCTTATGCAAATGAAAATGAATAATGGTGTGTTTATATGATTGTGTTAGAGCTGGAGACAAGGGGGACGATTTTGCTCAAGGCCTCCGCCCACCCAAGAGCCGCCCAAAGTGCCGCCGATGGCTGCCGAGGTACTTTAGCTTAAGAGAATTGCTTGCAAAGATAACTAAAAGTTAATTGGTATATAAAAACTTGGAATGGAAGGAAGTTGGGGAAATTAAGGCAAACACAATCTCAGAATGGAGTAGTTTGCTACGTCATAAATAAGGTAATGACTGATTGAAGTGAGACAGCTCTGGCTTTGGGCCTGATGGTTGAGAGTGTACAAAGCCAGGCTTTATATTAATTGTATCTGAGAGGATAGGGACCAGGGACACAAGACACAAATTCCAATGAAGGAACCCTGAGAAAGTATAAACAGAAAAGACATATGAACAAGATCATGAGACATCTTTAGGGCTTTGATTCAAGAATTGACACAAAGAACTCGACACCCCATTAGGTACTTCATTCTTAGGGAAACAGCTATAGGCCAAAAGGTCTTGTCAATATTCCATTTCAGGCCCACCCCTAAAAAGAGAATAAAAGTAACCTCCTAAGAGCTTGTCCTTACAGATGGTGGAGGTGAGAGCTATAATGAAGTTGGGCTGATCGAATGCTTTTTTAAGAGTGGTCCAATGCTCTAAGCAGGTTCTAGATGAAAGGAAGAGAGGCCGCCCAGAGAACTGCTAACATGCACCAAACGTCTGTCTGATCGGATCAGTACCAGTTACTTGTCACAGTCATATGTTTTTGCTGTATAACTAATGTGTTATATTCTGTCTTAAACTCTGATTAAACACAATGTACCCACCATATTGGTTTGCAGTCAATCCTGATTAATTTTAAATTTCCACGCTTACCCACCAGCTGTACATATCAGAAATGGTTGGAAAATCATGACTATCAGACACCCAGATTTATGACATGTGCTGCTGTTAGTGGCACGTACTTAGAGAATTAACTTCATACAAGAAAAAGGAAATATTTGCATTTATATAGCGCCTTTCATGACCACTGGAGTTCCCAAAGCGCTTTACAGCCAATTAAGTACTTTTTGAAGTGTAGTCACTTTTGCAATTTAGGAAATGCAGCAGCCAATTTGCACACAGCAAGCTCTCACAAACAGCAATGTGATAATGACCAGATAATCTGTTTTAGTGATGTTGATTGAGAGATAAATATTGGCCAGGACACCAGGGATAATTCCCCTGCTCTTCTTCAAAATAGTGCCATGGGATCATTTACGTCCACCTGAGAGGTCAATTGGGGCCTCAGTTTAACGTCTCACCCAAAAGATGGCACCTCTGACAGTGCAGCACTCCCTAGGTACTGCACTGGAGTGTCAGCCTATATTGTTGTGCTCAAGTCTCCGGAGTGGAATTTGAATCCACAATGTTCTGACTAAGAGGTGAGGGTGCTATCCCCTGAGCTATGGCTGACACTAAAGACACCATGGTGTCTACGTTACAGTTTGAGCTTCATCCAACAGCTTTTTCTCATGCGAACAGTTTGCATTAATTTCTGAAAACAGGATATATCGCTTATTAACTGAATCCTGCATCCTTTACTTTTCGCCATAATGTTAGCAAAACCCTGGTTTAAAAATTAATATAGATCACAGATATTGTTTGCTGAAGAACATTTAGGATATCCACATATTTCCTGTCAATCCCAAAGGCGGAAATATCACATGGCAGATTGCTCTCGACTGCCTAAACAATGACCAGATTTGTTCACAATTAAGTGATTAGTAGGAACAAAAATATTGGCAAAATACTCTACAGCACAAGTGATAATCTACATATATACAAATGGGATGATTATTTAGGAAGCTCGTTGTTCTTGTTGTAAAATTGAAAAGACAGCAGAGGTAATACATAAGTAAAGTCCTGTATTTAAGTTTACAATGTTCTCTTCCAGACTATATTCATTATTATATAATCAGAAAATTAAAAACAGAAGTCATGAAATTCCATGGAGATCCTGGAGCTATAACTCAGGTGGGAGATTGGTGATGCTCTCAGGTTAATGGCGGAGGAACAGTTAAACTGGGTATGTGCCTGTTTGGGTATTTGTTAAGTGGCCTGTAATGGACAGAACTTCCATCCCTCCCTTACAAGGCAAATGATAGCGAGAAAGTGGGCCAGAGGCAGGGATTTCCTAAACTAATAGTTCCCACTCTTGCTTCTCAGTCAGGACTTGGTGTTTGTCTAGCAGCTCGTATGCTGAGTGAGTGGAGGTGTAATTGACTCCACGAAGGCATGTACGAGCCCCACTGATGGGATCCAGGCAAAGAGCCAACAAGAACATATGGAAGGTTTAGAGAATGCGCCTGGGCAATACCCTTCCCTACCAAGGGCAGACATTTTTGGGAGATTCCACAGGTATGTAGGCAGATGACATTAGAGATACGCACTGTTTTCCCCACCTGTCCTCTGCAAATGATCATAGAATCATAGAATCATAGAAATTTACAGCGCAGAAGGAGGCTATTTCTGTCCATCGAGTCCGTGCCGGCCAACAAGAGGCTATCCAGCCTAATCCCGCTTTGCAGCTCTAGGTCCGTAGCGCTGTAGGTTACAGCACTTCAAGTGCACATCCAAGTACTTTTTGAATGTGGTGAGGGTTTCTACCTCTATCACCCTTTCAGGCAGTGAGATCCAGACCCCACAACCCTCTGGGTGAAGAAATTTCCCCTCAAATCCCCTCTAAACCTTATACCAATTACTTAAAATTTATGCCTCCTGGTTGTTGACCCCTCTACTAAGGGAAATAGACCCTTTCCATCCACTATATCTAGGCCCCTCATAATTTTATACACCTCAATGAGGTCTCCCCTCAGCCTCCTCTGTTCCAAGGAAAACAAACACAGCCTATCCAATCTGTCCTCATAGCTAAGATTCTCCAATCATGGCAACATCCTCGTAAATCTTCTCTGTACCCTCTCCAGTGCAATCACATCTGTCCTGTAATCAGAACTGCTCGCAGTACTCTAGCTGTGGCCTAACGAGTGTTTTATGTAGTTCAAGTATAACCCCCCAGCTTTTTTATTCTATGCTTCTGCTAATAAAGGCAAGCATTCCATATGCTTTCTCAACCATCTGCCTGGCCTGCTACCTTCAGGGATCTGTGGACATGCACTCCAAGGTCTCTTTGTTCCTCTACACTTCTCAGTGTCCTACCATTTAATGTGTATTCCCTTTTCTTGTTAGCCCTCCCCAAATGCATTACCTCACACTTCTCCAGATTAAATTCCATTTGCCACTGTTCTGCCCACCTGACCAGTTGATTGATATCTTCCTGAAGTCTGCAGCTTTCTTCATCATCATCAACTACACAGCCAATTTTAGTATCATCTGCAAACTTCTTAATCATACCCCCTATATTCAAGTCTACATCATTGATGTATACCACAAAAAGCAAGAGACCTAGTACTGAGCCCTGTGGAACCCCACTGGAAACAGCTTCCCAGTCACAAAAACACCCATCAACCATTACCCTCTGCTTCCTGCCTTTGAGCCAATTTTGGATCCAACTTGCCACTTTGCCCTGAATCACATGGGCTTTTACTTTCGTGACCAGTCTTCCACGTGGGACCTTATCAAAAGCCTTGCTGAAATCCATATAGACGACATCAAATGCACAAACCTCATCAACCTTCCCTGTTACCTCCTCAAAAAATTCAATCAAGTTCGTCAGACACGACCTTCCCTGAACAAATCCTTGCTGACTGTCCTTGATTATTCCGTGTCTTTCTAAATGAAGAGTTATCCTGTCCTTCAGAATTTTTTCCAATAATTTTCCCGCCACCGAGGTTAGGGTGACAGGCCTGTAATTACTCGGTCTACCGCTTTCTCCCTTCTTAAACAAAGGTACCACATTAGCAGTCCTCCAGTCCTCTGGTACCATAACTGAAGCCAGAAAGGATTGGAAAATGATCAAAGCCTCTGCTATTTCCTCTTTTGCTTCACTTAACAGCCTGGGATACATTTCATCTGGGCCTGGGGACTTATCCACTTTTGAAGCTGCTAAACCCCTTAATACCTCCTCTCTCACTATGTTTATTTCATCTAATATTTCACATTCCTTGTCATGTTTGTAACCACAATATAACACCACTGTACTACTATCTACACTCAACTCAGAAGAACACCTTGACCACAGGGGGTGAACTTGTGGGAGACACTCCATACCTGATCACACACGTATATAAAGGGAGGTCCCACACAGGGTCATCACTTGTGGAGTACTGTAATAAAGAGTGGCCTTGTCCCTGGAATGTGCCTCGTGTGCTTTCATGCTGTAGAGTAAGGACTTTACATTAGCGACGAGAAACGGGAATTCACGACCCACGAGAATGGCCACTGGTAGCACAGAGGAACGGTACTGTGTTGGGGAAGACCCGGACGATTTTGTCGAGAGGCTTCAGCAAAGCTTCGTTACTAAAGACTGGCTGGGGGATGCAGCGGCCGACAAGCAACGGGCTCATCTCCTGACCAGCTGCGGGCCAAAGACTTATGCGCTCATGAAGGACCCGAAGAGCCGTCGGACAAAACCTTTGAAGAGCTCAGCAAATTAATCGGGGAGCATCTCAAACTGGCGAGCAGCATACACATGGCTCGACACAGATTCTACACCCACCGATGTCGTGAAGGACAGAGCATACCGGACTTTGTAGCTGACCTCCGGCGTTTGGCCAGCATCTGTAAGTTCACAGATGCCTGCAGGGGGGAGATGCTAAGGGACTTCTTTATCGAGGGTATCGGTCATGCGGGAATTTTTCGCCAGTTAATTGAGACCAAGGACTTGACCTTGGAAGCGGCAGCGTTGTTAGCTCAAACTTTCATGGGGCGGGAGGAAGAGACGAAAATGATTTACGTGCGCAATTCTGCCTGTAACACGGCAATGGATCTGGGAGTCAACACCATCAATGCTACTCAGAGCCCTGCAGGCAGGCAGGGGCAGTCCGACATTTACTAGGCAGCAATAGACCCCAGAGCAGGACCTCAACAGAGACAATGGCAGGCTGAACGGACGTTCACGCCATCACAGTGGACAATGCGGCCCGGGATGGGGCCATTGACACCCACTAATAGGGTACTTAAGAGCAGTCAAAGGGACAGTCAGCACAGAATTCCTGGCCATCGTCCCTTTGTCCCCAACAATGATAACTTTAACTCATGCTGGAGGTGTGGGGGAAAACACTCAGCCAGATCTTGCAGATTCCAATAGTTTGTCTGCAGAAACTACAATCTCAGTGGCCATTTAGCTCGAATGTGCAGAAAACCTGCAACCAGACTGATATATGAGGCAGATGGGCCAGAAAAGGGTTCTGTGAGGCAGGATGACTTTTGGGGAAAATTGATGGACACCGAGGTTCAGCGGGTCCATGCGGCAAATATTGACAGTTCATGCACCAAAACGCCACCAATGCTGATGAGGGTTTTGTTGAATGGTATCCCAGTATGCATGGAGCTGGACACTGGGGCCAGCCAGTCACTCATGGGCGTTCAGCAATTTGAGAAGCTATGGCCACTCAAAGCCAGTAGACCCAAATTGAGACACAATTACGGACTTACACCAAAGAAATCATTCTGGTGCTAGGCAGTGCAATGATGGCTGTCACACACAATGGGTTAGTGAACCTGCTGCCACTCTGGATTGTCCCGGGCAATGATCCCGCACTGTTGGGGAGGAGCTGGTTAACTGAGATGAACTAGAAATGGGGGTATGTTCACGCAATGCCCTCGGTGGAGCGAAGTTCGTGCTCACAAGTCCTACAACAATTCGAGTCACTATTCCAACCGGGCGTCGGGACTTTCAAAGGCACTAAAGTAGTGATACACATCACCCCGAACGCCAGGCCAGTGCACCACAAAGCCAGAGCGATGCCATATGTAATGCGGGAAAAAAATCGAGAGCGAATTGGACCGGCTGTTGCGAGAGGGCATCATCTTGCCTGTTGAATTCAGCGACTGGGCGAGCCCCATCGTTCCCATTCTAAAAGCGGATGGCTCTGTCAGGATCTGTGGCGACTACAAGGCCACCATCAATCGGGTGTCCCTTCAAACCAATACCCGCTCCCAAGAGCGGAGGACCTCTTCGCCACGCTGGCAGGCGGCAAGCTGTTCACCAAGTTGGACCTCACTTCAGCCTATATGACCCAGGAACTGGCCGACGAATCCAAACTACTGACCACCATCACCACGCACAAGGGACTGTTTGCGTATAACAGGTGCCCGTTTGGCATTCAATCAGCGGCCGCGATTTTTCAATGTAACATGGAAAGCCTGCTTAAATCCATTCCGGGAATGATCGTATTCCAGGACGACGTCCTCATCACGGGTCGAGACACCGAGGAACACCTCCACAACCTGGAGGAGGTGCTACGCCGACTGGACCGGGTAGGCCTGCGACTCAAGAAGTCTAAATGCATGTTCTTAGCTCCCGAGGTTGAGTTTCTGGGCAGGAGGGTTGCTGCAGATGGGATTCGGCCCACCAAATCCAAAACAGGCGATTCGACGAGCACCCAGGCTCTGCAACACATCGGAGCTGCGTTCATTCCTGGGACTGTTGAACTATTTCGGGAACTTCCTGCCGAACTTGAGTACATTGTTGGAGCTGCTACACGTGCTCCTGCGTAAGGGTTGCGATTGGTTTTGGGGGGACTGTCAGGAACGGGCTTTAGATCGGGCATGGAACCTACTTTGTTCAAACAAGTTGTTGACCCTGTACGACCTCTGTAAACATTTAGTTCTGACATGTGATGCATCGTCCTATGGGGTTGGGTACGTGTTGTAGCAGGGTAATGCTGAAGGTCAGCTACAACCTGTGGCTTATGCCTCCAGATCGCTCTTTCAAGCAGAACGTGGATATGGGATGGTCGGGAAGGAAGCGCTTGCATGTGTCTATGGTGTAAAAAAAATGCATCAGTATCTCTTCGGAAGGAAGTTTGAATTAGAGACGGACCACAAGCCACTCACATCCCTGTTGTCAGACAGCGAGGCTGCCAATGCCAATGCATCAGTTCGCATACAGCAGTGGGCTCTCACGCTAGCTGCTTATGACTACTCCATCCGGCACCGGCCCGGCACTGAAAACTGCGTTGACGCGCTCTGCAGGCTCCCACTGGCCACCACCGAGGGGGCAGCTGAGCAAAGCGCTGAGATGGTCATGGCTGTTGATGCCTTTGACAGTGCAGGCTCCCTCATCACAGCCTGCCAGATCAAAATCTGGACAAACGGAGATCCCCTACTATCCCTGATTAAGAAATGTGTCCTGACTGGGGATTGGGCGCCCGCACACGGAACATGCCCTGAGGAGGTCAGACCGTTCCACAGGCGGATGGGTGAGCTCTCCATCCAAGCTGACTGCCTACTATGGGGCAGCCGGGTAGACATGCCCCAGAAGGGCAGCGAGGCATTTATCAGGGAACTCCACAGCGAGCACCCAGGCATTGTGATGATGAAAGCCATTGCCCGGCCACACGTTTGGTGGCCTGGAATTGATTCAGACCTGGAACATTGTGTTCGCAGGTGCACGACCTGTGCCCAGCTGGGTAATGCCCCCAGGGAGGCCCCGCTCAGGCCGTGGCCCTGGCCCACCAAGCCATGGTCACGCATTCACGTTGACTACGCGGGCCCGTTCATGGGGAAGATGTTCCTCATTGTAGTAGATGCGTACTCGAAATGGATCGCGTGCATCATCCTGAATTCATGCACGTCATCCACCACCGTGGAAAGCCTATGTGCGATCTTTGCAGCCCATGGCTTGCCAGACATCCTGGTTATTGATAATGGCCCGTGTTTCACGAGCTATGAATTCCGGGAGTTTATGTCGGGCACTGGCATCAACCACATCAGGACTGCACCGTTCAAGCCGGCCTCCAATGGCCAGGCGGAACGGGCACTTGCTCAAGGGGGTCCCGCCCCCTGCGCTACTCATGAAACGACACTCAAAACTCGGTTGTCCCTCATCCACCCAGTCCTGACCGACATAGTTGAGATCAAGCACAAGTCACAAAATGAGTATCATGACCGTAACTCAAGGGGGAGATGTATAGAAATAAATGATCCTGTATTCGTCCTCAATCACACCATGGGCCCAAATGGCTTGAGGGTTCTGTAATTGGCAAAGAGGGGAATAGGGTCATCGTGGTAAAACTCAACAATGGCCAGATATGCCGTAAGCATCTGGACCAAGTAAAAAAAAGGTTCAGCATGGACACGGAGGAACCTGAAGACGACCATGAGATGGAGCTCACACTACCGCCAGCGAACGTGCAACAAGAGCAATCAGAGGAATGCACAGCTCCTGAGCTCAGGATTCAAGGACCCCCCGTACAATGCCACCTATCGCACCTCCTGCTGGCCTATAGATCCCGCCCGCACTTGCTCAAGGGGGTCCCGCCCCCTGCGCTACTCATGAAACGACACTCAAAACTCGGTTGTCCCTCATCCACCCAGTCGTGACCGACATAGTTGAGATCAAGCACAAGTCACAAAATGAGTACCATGACCGTAACTCAAGGGGGAGATGTATAGAAATAAATGATCCTGTATTCGTCCTCAATCACACCATGGGCCCAAATGGCTTGAGGGTTCTGTAATTGGCCCGGAATCACCACAGGTGACAGACACTCACGTCAGTGTCCAACAACCAGAGCCCCAACTGCGGCGCTCCACGAGGGAGCGTAAACCACCTGAAAGATTAAACTTATGATCCCAGTAAGACTTTCGGCGGGGGGAAGGTGATGTCATGTTTGTAACCACAAGGTAACACAATTGTATTACTGTATACACTCAACTCAGATGCACACCTTGACCACAGGGGGTGAACTTGTGGGAGACACTCCTTACCTGATCACACAAGTATATAAAGGGAGGTCCCACGCAGGGTCATCACTTGTGGAGTCCTCTAATAAAGAGTTAAGGTCACAAAGTGGCCTTGTCCCTGGAATATGCCTTGTGTGATTTCATGCTGTAGAGTAAGGACTTTACACTCCTCTTCCCTGATAGCAGTATCTGCATCGCCCCTCTCCTATGTGAAAACAGATACAACATATTCATTAAGAACCATACCCATATCTCCCGCCTCCACACACAGATCACCCTCACAGTTCCTAATAGGCCCTACCCTTTCTTTAATTATCCTCTTGCTCTTTATGTATTTATAAAACATCTTTGTGTTTTCCTTGATTTTACTTGCCAATAATTTTTCATGCTCTCTCTTTGCTTTCCTAATATCCTTTTTAATTTCACCCCTGTACTTTCTATACTCCTCTAGAAATTTGCAGTATTTAGCTCTTGGTATCTGTCATAAGCCTCCCTTTTTTTCTTTATCCTACCCTGTATGTCCCTAGACATCCAGGGGGCTCTAGATTTGTTAGTCCCACCCTTTTTCGTTAAGGGAACATATGTGGTCTGAACCCTCCGGATCTCCTCTTTGAATGCCTCCCACTGCTCTGACACTGATTTATCTTTAAGTATGCAAGATATGCACTGCCGCTGACCACTCAAATTCTGGGAGTATTAGTGCTGAAGAGCACTGTCAGTTATGAGCCTAATGTAACTGCCGGGTTCACAACCTGAAGAATTTCGTGCCCAGTATATTTGACTGATACACCATGAAGACCTCAAAAAAAAGTTTGGTCGACACATGCAGTGAATGAGAGTGGAGGTTGAGCTGCAAAGGTTTCCCTATGGGCTTTTTGCTAAGACGGTTAAGGGAAGAAAAATAAACATGCAGCACTGAAAGATTTCACTTTTGCGCCTTCACCTTGATCGAAGATGGATGATATCATAAGACTGTAATCTATTGTTTATCATTCATTACCTTACCAGCATGAACCTAGTGCTTTATTAGTTGTAAGACATATTTAATCTTACATTTCTGGTTGGACTATTTTCTAAGGAGTGGTTTAATATGAGTTTGTACTTTCATATTTATTTGTTGCATATCTTGAATCATTTGCTTAATGATGTATGAATTGTCTCAGATAGTATTAATAAAATTCAGTTACTATTTCCTAGTGTGACTGAAGATGAGAATTACTTTAAAACTATGCAGGGGAGTACTGAGACAATGCTGCTCTGTCAGAGGTGCCGTCTTTCAGAGGAGACATTAAAAACTGTAACCTTGTCTGCTCTCTCAGGTGGATGTAAAAGATCCCATGGCACTATTTCTAAGAAGAGCAGGAGAATTCTCCCCGGTGTCCTGGACAATCTTTGTCCCTTGACCAACATCACAAAAACAGATTATCTGATCGTCGGTGTAATGCTGTTTGTGGCAAATTGGCTGCCACGTTTGCTACATTACAACAATGTCTACCCTTCACAAAGTATTTCATTGCCTGTAAAGCACTTTGGGATATCCTGAAATCATGAAAGGTGTTATATAAATGCAATCTTTCTTTATTCTTTCTGTCTGCAAATGTGCCTTTTGCTTTATTTTTTAAATGTGAAACCAAGATGAGGAATACAAGTTATGATAAAGGACACCAACAAGATTGAAAAGGGTAAAGTGCAAAGTAAATCAAGAAGTAATGTTTAAGGTATGATCGCATACTTGAGCACTAAAGCTATAAAAGGAAAGTTTAGGACAGATGTCAGGTCGAACTTCATCATGCAGAGTATTGTCAACACTTGGAATGGTCTTCTGGGTAAGGGAGCAGCGACAAAAACAATCAGACTGAACCAGACTGTTCGCAACCTCGGCATTCTATTTGACCCTGAGCTGAGCTTCCAACATTATATCCTCTCCATCAAAAAAACCATGGGCTAGAACCTCCACTTTTTTTGCATGCTTAACGCCCACTTAATGCCCATTTTACCACTGAAATGACGTATAATGCCCATATATCGCCCATTTTGGCACAAAATGGAAAGTGACAGGCTTTTTTAGGAGACTTATCACCAAGGGTTATTTTCCCAATGGGCTTAATAGCAAGAAAAAATATTACCACCCGCTCACTTTTTTTGGGCAGAATCAGCAGAATGGGCGATTTCAACACCCATATTATCGCCCAGCATTACTTTCTGGACGAAATTAACGCTGAGATTCAATATTAACTGTTTTTTGTCATAAAGAGCGTATTTACTTAAATTAGCAATCATGGAGATCGGCCACCATCAATTTCACCACCTCACACACATATCGCCCAGAATATCGGCCACACAAAAAAACGCCCACAAAAAATGTAACTAACCGGGATGGACGCCAGCAGTGTGGCTGGCATTTGTTAAATCCCACTCTTACGTAAGGAGCTGATATCGCAAAGATTTGCCTGAAAGAGCGCCGATGTGAGTGAGAATGCTGACACACTGCTGTGTGTGTGCAGCTCAGACATCAATGGTACCCATCACCTTGGTGCCAGTTAAAGTTAACGTTTATTGATGTTAAGTTGTATTTAACCCTTTCATGATAAAGAATCACCAGTGTGTAATGGTCCAGCTATCTGAGACAATGCGCAATAAGGTTATGTTCAATAACAAAACTTTAATAGCAACATTGGTCTGAAATCATAAGTATCACAGCCAATAACACCCAACCCCTGCCCACACCAACTTTTTCCACCATTGACATAAATCACATGTTCAACATGTCCAGCAACACACACTACAAAGGCAAAGCAGGAGCCTGGTCCCCAGCCCCCATACATTGCAACAAATTTCATATACCCAGATGGAGATATAACACAGCCATCACCTGCGCATGCATCTCACTTTCCTTCCCCCCTTTCCTTCTTCTGCCCACCTCTACCCCTTCCCCTCCTCACTCCACGGCGCCTGGCTGATGAGCTCCTCAGGCAGTGCCTCATTAGGTGGGATGAAGGCAGATGTGGTGGTTGCATGGGTATGGGAGCGGGGGGTGCCAAGGGGGCAACATTCTCTGATGCAGAAGCAGGAACTTGGTCCTTGCTCTCATCTGTCGTTCGCAGTGGTGGGGTGGAACCTAGGAGTGGAGTGCTGTGCTCTGGGACCACTAGGAGGCCTGTGGCAGCAGTGTTCCTGGCTATTGCATCCAGGGACCCCGCCATGCGTGGAATGTACTTGGTCATGGTGGCCAGGTGTAGGGATATGCCTTTCAATGTCTTGATGAGCTAGTCACCAATGTCTACTCCTGGACAACTGTACCATCTCTCCGCTGTCATGTTGCGCTCGTGGAACAGACCTGCCACATCCACGAGGCCTCTGTGGGGTCGGCACCATCCTGGGGACAAATGGGGTGCCCTGTGGAGAGATGTTTGGGGCCGACACTTCCAGAGTGGAGGCAGGAATGACCGGAGGACCACTAGATGGCCTTGGGGCGGAATGGCTTCTGGAGCGTGGCTATGCAGGTTCATCGAAGTCCGCGCTCTCATCCGTGGAGAACAGACCCAGCAGATTGACGGGCAACAATCGGAGCTCCTCAGCACTAGATGTAGTAGGATCGTCCGCCGACTCCTGGCCCGCGCCCCCACCTTCTGGCCTCTATGGCCTTGCCTGGGGCTGTGCTGCTGGCTGAACTGCAACACACAAATAAGGTTATTAGAGGAGAAGAAAGTGCTAGGGTGACAAGGTGAGTCCAGTGCTACACACAGCATATGCACGACAAAAGCACCACTGCTATCAAAATCATCGCAGACATCACATTTCATGACCATCAACACATTCTGCATTGCAATGATTCTCATGAGGCCATCATTATTTATATGACACTTTTAGAAATCATCTATCATATATGATTATTCGGATATGAGTTGGTGTGGAATCTATTGACTTTAGATCACGCAATGGTGTAAACGTTACTCACATAGATTCACTTCAGGGTCTGCAGATGCATCCATGGCTGTCCGGGGGTACTTCCCCACGAGTGTAAGCACTCGCTCCTCCATCTCTGTGATGTCGCTGGGGACTGGTGGCCCCCCCACCCGTTCGCCTCTGCACGGACCTCATCGTCGATAGCTTCTTCTGTAAAAGGTACCAGGACGACATGGCATGAGATCATTGCATGATATCATTGCTCGGTACTGTCACAGAGACTGATACAGCACATAACCGACAGATGTAATCATGATTATTGTGATTATTATCATTCTTTACCTAAAGACGTGCACCGTGACCGCAGGCTTTGACTAAAACATTCCCGGTAAAAGTGCAAGACTTCACATCTGCTGATAGTTACTCATAACTGTTACAAATCAAATGATATAAATAAATAAGTACATGTAAATCAATGTAATACTTACTCTTGCACATCCCACAAGGTCGTTCCATCGTTTGCGGCATCGCACATCGTTGGTCGCCGACGAGATTACCTCTGCTATCTCGGTCCATATCCTCTGGTAGGCCTTTGGGGTGGGCTTCCCACGCCCTCCCTGTGTCAAATCACCCCAGCGTGACGCGACCTCCTGCAGGAGGGAGGCATTTGCCTCGTCCGAGAACCTCCTGGCTCTTTTGCGGCTCCAATGTGCTCCTCTCCCACCTCACTGCTCTCTCCAGTATCAGTCTCCACAACGTGCTGTGATGTCTCCTCCTCTCCCTCCATTATAGGGCAAATTCAGTCAAATATGTGGCTGGTAACAGCTAATTTTTGTTTGCCTACTTGCTGTGAAGCTCTAAAGTCTCCCTCCTTCCTCCCAAAGCAACCACACCACACCCAGGCACACTGTCAGTCCCTCTGAGCTCCCTCTCTCTCTGTCTCCTCTTCTGTGCATGTCATGGTGGCCCTTGACTTCCAGAATCGCGGGAATCGAGCGTTACCATGCCGTTGCGAAGGATGGCAGAAGGTCAGAAAAATTTAACGCTACCGCCCATTTGACATCGCTCGCGGTAACGCCCATTTTCAAAAATGCAAACTAGGTGTTTTGAGAATGGGCGAGAAGCTGGCAAACTGAAAACCCTTTTTTACCGCCCACGCCGGAAATAACGTCCATTTTTGGGCGATAAGCACAAAAGTGGGGGTTCTAGCCCCATCTACTTTCACCTCCATAATATCGTCCATCTCTACCCTACGTCAGCTTATCTGCTGCTGAAACCCTCAACCAAGCTTTTGTTACTTCTAACTTCAACTATTCAAATGCTCTTCTAATCGGCCTTCCACATACTACCCTTCAGAAACTTGGATTCATGTAAAACTCTGCTACCTGTATCTTAAACCACACCAAGTCCTGCTCACCCATCACCCACATGTTTGCTGATTGGCTACTGGTTCATCATTGCCTCGATTTAAAAATGTCCATTCTCATGTTTAAATCCCTCCATAGCTTTGCCCCTTCCCATCTCTGTAAACTTCTCCAACTCTGCCCTGTTGTGCATCCGCTAATCTCTTTACCTGACCATTGGCGACTGTGCCCTTAGCCATTTGTCCCTAAGCTGCGGAATTCGATCCTCAAATCTTTCTACTTCTCCACCTCTCTACCTCTCTCTCCTCCTTTAAAATTCTCCTTAAAACCTACCAAGGCTTGTATGAAGCATAAAAGGCTTGTGTGGAGCATAAACGCTGGCATGGACGAGTTGGGCCAAATGGCCTGTTACTGTGTTGTACATTCTGCATGATTCTTTCACCAAGCCTTTAGTTGCCAGTCCTAATATCTACTTCTTTGTGTCGGTGTCAATTTTTGTCTGATCACACTCCTGTGAAGCGCCATGGGACATTTTCCTACATTAAATGCAATATATAAATGCAAGCCCCTGTTGCTGAGTCAATTGGATGAGACAATATAGGGAATGTAAGCTTCTTATTTAGGATAGTTGAATAAGATGATATGAATGGTTAGCCTTGCAGGCACTGTGGACTGCTGCAGAATAAAAATGTCATGTAACTGCCTTGAAGCCAGACATTCGTGTGCAGGATGCTATTTCTCTGGTCTGAAATAACTTGCACATTTATGAAGTAGAATTCCTTCCTGTTGATTTGTATTAGGGTTGACATGTGGAGTCCTGATAGTAATATGGGTTGTATCTATAATGCCCTGCTCATATGGGAAGCAAACTAAGCAGCAAAGGTTCTGCACCCTTTCCTGTTGGTGTCTCCTTTCCACTGGAAAAGTGATTAAGATGTTGGACCTGCAAGCATGACATCAGTCACTTATTTTTGTACAAGATTGTACTGCAAGCAGGCCTATCTGGCATGTGCTGGAGTCTAGCATTCAAAGATTGGCAGAGAGGGCTTTGGGCCAAATGTTGAAGAGAGGCCAGTGCTTTCAGAGCATAGTCCTGCACAGGACCCATCATTAAAAGTTACATTTTGGGGGAAAATTTTGACAGCAGCTCACTTACCACTTCCTTCCATTGCCCTCAAGTCTCTGTTCCCATTGTGGCCTGAGACTGCTTCCCAAAATTAAATGATCCTCAGGCTGGAAATACAATGCCATATCTCCAGGATGGGCTGAAATCTCACCTCAATCAAAGTCGGGTTGGAAAGATTAGGCTGATGTGTCCTCATCAATTGATTCTCCTCATCCAATTTTCATGTAATTTTTAAAAAATAGTCAAAGGATCCTTATCCTCCCAACTTGTTTACCTGTCATTTGTAATAACGCAATATTTTGAAAAGATCTTGGAAAGTATATCTTAGTAAAATGAAGGTCTGAGCAAAAATGTTGAGGGACAAAAAAGTTGAAAAGTGTTCAAAGCACAGAGAAATGCTCTTGTGTCAATGTGATTTGGATAAGCAGTGTGATAGGGCCGAACTGTTTTATCTTGGAAAATTGAGCATGGGACCTGATTTGCACAATTTGCACAGGGTAAGGGGAAATTTGTATGCCAGTAGGACTGCCCCTTCATTCATATCAAAATTACCAGTTGTAAAATTGGGCACGCAAGATCCCAGCCCTAGTGGGGCCTAGTTCCACCAATGGGGACCTCATAAAATTGACACCTTTATTTGAACTATTTTAAGCAGAACTGTCTCTTGAATTCATTGTAAGATTACTTTGAATTCAGATGACACATCAAATCTCAGAGCTGTCAGTCTTGTCACATACTTGTCATATATCAAAAGCTACACGCTACAACCCTGAGGCTACAGAATAATTTGATGTTCCAACTGATGTACCAGTCTCTTACATTGTTAAGTTGGAAGCTGGCCTATATTGTGAAGTCAGTTTTAGACAAGTTTACCCCAGCATGTTGTAAGTTCTGTAAATTCCTCTTATCTGTGGGCATAATATTTCACCACAGAGAACAACAAAAGCATCAGCCACCAGCAAAGTGATTCGATCTTCTGGAAACAATTGAAGACAACAGAAAGTGCTGGGGATCTGTAAAGGCATCAACAGCAATGAGAGAATTACTTGTAGTTTAACATTAAACATCCATGGCAGTCAGGAGGATGCTGAATTCTACATAAGGGCTGTCAGCCATCATTGCATTTAGAAAGTCACACTGAATTCTAGACAAGACATTCAGACAGAAGAGTATGGTCAATTCTGAGGAGTCTGGTGTGAGGACATTGTGGGCAGATTTTAGATATGCTTAAAGTAAAGAAAATTTACACATTTTCTGTAAAATCATCCAACATGACAACACTATTATATTCTACTGGCAATGAAGAAGTACTACCTGCCATCATATAGGTGTTGAAATTTGGTATCGCTGATTTTGAGGCGGTGTCACCGGCTGAAATAATTTTTTACCGCCAGGCATTAGGTGCAGCCCCGCAACGCAAAATTCAGTTTTGCCGTCTGAAAAGTGGATTGCAGCATTAAATCATGGCGTTGCACACATACCTGGAGGCAGAAATATTCGCTTCCTACGCACTCACTCAGATGGTGAGGATGGCAGATCCAGCAGCAGCAGCTCGCCAGCGTGCGCATTGGTTCACAGTCGCCGCCATGGATGCACTCCTTGATGCCCTGGAGGGGCGTCGGGAGTTGTTCAGGACAGAGGCTGGGAGGAGACCGCAACCACAAACTTACAGACCGCTATGGAGGGAAATCGCAGAACGAGTGTCTGCAAGTGACACGGTGGCCAGGACAGCCACTCAATGCCGGAAAAAATGGAATGACAAGATGTGGCTGGTGAGGGTAAGTATCTTAAATCTTAAACGTCAACATGCTATGCTCTGAGGTCAATGTGCACGCTCTGCTCAATGTAGTGTTTCGGAATCCATGCTCTACGTGGGTGAGGCCAGATGACACGATGGGCCGAAATGGCCTCCTTCTGCGCTGTAAATTTCTATGTTTCTATATTTCTATGGTGGCATGGGCTATGGCTGATGTTGCAATGTCAATTGATCACCACCGGTTGCAATTTAGGCCTGCAGATTGTAATGTCGTCAGTGCGTGTTGGCATCAATGTACTGTGCTGCAGTCGCAGTCAGTCTTAATGCACAGGGAACTTGATTCCACAGATGCACTGACTGCTGCCATCCTGTCTGGGGTGCTATCTGTTCAATGGGGACCTTGCCAAACCAGGGCAGTAACCTGCGCTCACCCAGATTGCTGCAGATGATGAGGCTCTGCCCCGGGGGAGTAGCACCGTGTTGAATTGTTGGAACGTGATGTCGTCTCTCAGGGCGACGTCATTCCGCCTTTGCACCTGCCACTCTCTGCAACCCATCCACAACAGAGTGCTGCCGCCCATGCTGAGATGGGGCAGTCCGCAGTCGGGCTTTCGATGTGCCGCCAAGGTACCGGCCATTACATTGGGCGGGATTTTCAGGAAGAAGGTCCCTCGAAGGTTGGCGGGCGGCAAATGGAAGGCGCACGCCGCCAATCTAGGTGGCAGCGGGTGGGTGGTTGCATTCTTAGCGGCAGAGGCACTTGCCGCCCAAGTAAATCCTGTGACTGTACGGCCTCCTGCCCCGCCATCAGGGGTCTCTCCTCTGGCGAGCATCCACGTTTGCCATAAGCTATCTGTGCAGCTGGCGCCTTTGAAGTCTTCACCGCAGGATGACATGGTTTGCTATCACTGACCCCATAACGTTGCAGAGGTAACAACGATATGCTAGTTCCAAACTTATCCGGTCTTGAACACAACAATATCTCCGAAATGCTAGTACTGATGCTTAGGAGTCAGTAGCCGTTGGACGCCAGCACCTTCGCACTGTGAGAGCTGCCAATGCAGCATGGACCGCGAGCTTTCTGGGCCGGTTGCAACTTCCTTAAATAATGTCCTGGATTAGTTTCGTCCCCCTTGTGCACACCAACTTTTTCAGGCAGTATCAGCTGCTGGTAACAACTGAATTTCAATGCCATAAGCTTTAAAGTTAATTTATTAATTTATTCAACTTGTGAACTTAACTATCAGAAATAACCCAATATACCTATATAAGTGACCCTTTTCCCACTCTGGACAGTGGAAACAGTATCAATACATTGTTTTTAAAATAATTTGTTGGAATGGTCTTTAAAGTATATGAGGCAAAAATACATCTGCGCCCCTCTCCAGGCACTCACTCGCCACTGCACAAGCCATGTGTTCAAACTGAGGCACCCAAGGTCGGCCTGAAATTGGGCCTTGAGCCTCATCATAATATTCCGGCTGAGCTGCTGGCATCAACTTAACGTAAGTCCCGTTGGGGTGTGGGGATGGGAGTGCAGGCTGGGTGGGTGGGTAGGTGGGTAGGTCGTCAATAACAGACAGCAGGGAACATCAGACAGGCTGTGGAGCCGGAGGAGTACACTATCTTGAAATAAAAAAACATGTAATTTATATTTTTGGCAGCGGCCACTTCTGAAGCCACTTCCATGGCAACAAAAGCTGAGTGGAGCAGGCACAGCACCTGCTCCACTCTGGGCAGCCTAATTTCCTTGAGGGGTCCTAAAACAGACATTAAACTCCTCATTAGCATAGGCAAGAGGCCTATCACCTCTATTCGGTGGCTGCCCCGGATGCCTGAAATTTGTCTGAGGCCAATGTGCACATATTATCGCTGACTTCTTGAGCTTCTCTTCCTCTGTTACAGCTGGTCTCAGGACTTACAATGGACCTGGAAAGAGGGAAAATTAACAAGAATTAGCACTTAGTTGCAAGGGAAAGCAAGAATATAAGAGTGGCAGCTTTATGGACCACCAGGTTGTCATACAGAGTGGGTGAGGGAGAGAGTTCAGTCTCAAGAGAAAAGGAGAGGAAGATGGCCAAATGCCATGCAGGACATTTCCTTCACCATCCAGCATCCAGTATATTTTGTGCCCTCCCTCAGACATCGATGGCATAAGGACTTGCATTGCAGATGTCCTTCCTCCGGTTCTGGTTATTGTCCTCTTGTACATCAGCTGTTCCTGCAAGAAGAGTGGGAACATGGTCGTGCTTAGTCAGTTAAAGGGTTGTAAAGGTGTCTGTGGCAGCTTAGCATCATGTGCATGGTAAGAGAAACAAGCAGCAGGTTTGGGGAAGAGGACGCAGTTAATTGAAGGGCAGGAGCAGGTGCAGAGAGAGCAAGTGGAAGCAGAAGGAGGTGCCATGAAGTGTGGGGGTTTGATTGTAGGAGAGAAATGGGAAGCCGGCGTAGGAAGGTTGGTTTGTGTTGGGGCTACAGGGTGCAGAGCTGTCTCGACTATAGGAAAGCTGGGAATTGGAGTCTTACATTAGCAGTTCTTGTTGTCATTGAATCTCTTCTGGCATTTCTGCCAGGTCCTATGTGTGATGCTTCAGGCATTCACATGCTCAGCAACCTTTGCCCACTGTTTCCGGGCTATTTAGCAGGTACCGTGTGTCAATTTCTGGGGAAGATGCATAGTGCCTCCTGGTGACCTCCTCCATCAGGACCCCCATGGCACCATCAGAGAAAGGGAAGGGTGTCTCTGGCTGCAGTCACTGTAGAGAAGTGCACAGGTACAGAAGGCAGCTTTAACCGAACCCATGTCCCCTTTCAGTCTGCAGCTGCCTTTAAACAATGTAAGTCACACTGATTGGGCCTGCACTGGGTGTGCCTCTAATTACAAGAAAAATATATTCCAGTCAGGAGAAAAGGGTGGAAGAGAAAAGATAGCCATCCGTGGCTAACTAAAGAAATAAAGGACGGTATCCAATTAAAAACAAGAGCATACAAAGTGGTCAAAACTAGTGGGAGGACAGAAGACTGGGAAGTTTTTAAAAGCCAACAAAGAACGACTAAAAAAATGATTAAGAAAGGGAACATAGACTATGAAAGTAAACTAGCGCAAAATATAAAAACAGATAGCAAGAGTTTCTATAGGTATATAAGAAGGGATTGAGTGTAACGTAGCCAAATTTGCTGACGATACAAAGATGGGAGGAAAAGCAATGTGTGAGGAGGACACAAAAATTCTGCAAAAGGACATAGACAGGCTAAGTGAGTGGAAAAACATTTGGCAGATGGAGTATAATGTCGGAAAGTATGAGGTCATGCACTTTGACAGAAAAAAAAATCAAAGAGCAAGTTATTATTTAAATGGAGAAAGATTGCAAAGTGCCACAGTACAGCGGGACCTGGGGTTATTGTGCATGAAACACAAAGGATAGTATGCAGGTACAGCAAGTGATCAGGAAGGCCAATGGTATTGCAAAGAGGATGGTGTATAAAAGCAGGGAAGTCTTACTACAGCTATATAAGGTATTGATGAGGCCACACCTGGAATACTGCGTGCAGTTTTGGTTTCCATATTTACGAAAGGATATACTTGCTTTGGAGGCAGTTCAGAGAAGGTTCGCTAGGTTGATTCCGGGGATGAGGGGGTTGACATGAGGAAAGATTGAGTAGGTTGGGCCTCTACTCATTGGAATTCAGAAGAATGAGAGGTGATCTTATCGAAACGTATAAGATTATGAGGGGGCTTGACAAGGTGGATGCGGAGAGGATATTTCCACTGATGGGAGAGACTAGAACTAGAGGGCACAATCTTAGAATAAGGGGCTGCGCATTTAAAACAGAGATGAGGAGAAATTTCTTCTCTCTGAGGGTTGTAAATCTGTCGAATTCGCTGCCTCAGAGGGCTGTGGAAGCTGGAACATTGAAACATTTAAGACAGAAATAGACAGTTTCTTAAACGATAAGGGGATAAGGGGTTATGGGGAAGGAGCAGGGAAGTGGAGCTGAGTCCATGATCAGATCAGCCATGATCTTATTGAATGGCAGAGCAGGTTTGAGGGGCCGTATGGCCTACTCCAATTCCTATTTCTTATGTTCTTATGTGAGGCAGACACCTCAAAATGGCCTGTGCCTCATATAATCAGCTTTGGGCAAAACAGCGGACTCCTCACCCACATTGAAATATTGAAAAGTCCACCCAAAGACAACATGAAGATAATAGAGACAGGGACAAGGGCAGCCACATTCCACAACTCGCACTGCGCAATGCCATGGGAGAGCATTACTTTATATTAAAAAATTACTGTTGAGAAATAGGAGCACCTGTTGATCCATCTTACTCATCCAGTCATATCTTCAGATCACCTTTTGTGTGGTCCAGAATAAGTTAATCCCCAAAAATCCAGTACCTTTTTTATCTGATTTTTTTTTTAAAAGCACATATGTGTTAAATGATGAAAAAATATTCTTGCAGAATATTTTTGAAAATATATATTTCTTAATACAAAAGCATATGCTGCAGATGCTGGAAATCGGAGATGAAAACATAAAATGCTGGAAATACTCAGCAGGTCAGGCAGCATCTGTGGAGAGAGAAACAGAGTTAAAGTTTCAGGTCAATGGCCTTTCTTTCTTAATGTCGAGCTTTATTTATTCTTTCGGCAGTTTGTTATAGATGATTCAGTAGACCTAAAATTAGCAAATGAGATTTAGATGTTTTAATCACAAGTAAATCTTTTATTTGTTAGGTATTCACTTAAAAGGAGTTGCTGTATTATTGAAGTAGGAATTTTACCAAGCTTAGATTAGCAGTCCTTTAAAATTACGAGAATGATACCATCAAAAGTAAGTTTCTGCTATTGTCTTCAGAGAGCAATAAATGTGTGAATAGGATGAAACATATTCACTCCATGGTGTTGCAGATGATTGAGCAAACATTTTTGGTTTAGAGCTTTTAAATATGATAGAAGTATTTCTTCGGGCAGTGATTATTTTGATCAGTGAAATGTCATTAAAGACTTTTGCCTTGTCCGTTGCTGAACACAACAGTTTACTTAGCTGCTCTCTAATGTCCTGTTTTTATCATTTGTCAAACCTTTAGCTGTTGTGAATACAGAATTTCCTCTGGTGCATGGAGTGAGGGTGGAACAGCACTGCTATGAATTAGTAGCATGCAGATATTCTGCTCCTTAGTGCTGAAGATAATAACCAACAATGGGTTCTCAGCAGGTTATAAATGTAATTGAGGTTAGACTGAGGTCTGCTCATTATTAGAATCAAATCTTCCATAAAATTTACCAATTTCTCTTTTGACTATGTAAGGAGCTGCAGGGCCACGCAGTGGTCTGGAGGTCCTGCGCAGGCCGCTCACCGGCCTTTATATGGAAGAAAGTTTGAATGGGTCACGCAGCCAGTTAAAGGGACTGTGCACGAAAAAATTAGTGTCAAATAGCTCGGGAATAAATGAGAAAAAATGTGAATTATGTAATGACTACTAATCAGAATTAAAAATAACACTAAATATTCATATTTCCCCATTCTTATTATGAACATTATATAACCTCTTGCTTAAACATTATTTGGTGTTTATGATTTATTATAATGTCTCAAGTAATTCATGTTCTCAGTCAGATTATCATCTTTACATGATATATATGATATATCATGTTTGACAAATTTCTGCATGTGCTAATTGCTATTGTTGATTAGCAACCAGAAGAATGATTGCATCAATCTTCTGATTAATCAATCCATAGAGTTGTCATCAGCAGGTGATCTGAATGGCTGTTTTGACTTTGATATCTGCATATTTTTCCACAGAAACTATAATGAGTATTGAAATGTCAATTTTGCAGAGGATTTATTGGCAAATGCTAAATGTTAATGGGTGTGTTCTAAAGTACTAAATGAAGAAATTTCAGGTCGCTTTTTCACTTTCTAATATTTATAGTTGCTTTTATGCTGATCCTGCATCACCAGCTCCTGGCGCTTGGGGCTACTGTAGCTGTTGGCTAATAAAAATTAAATGGGTAGATATTTTTAGGTAACCAGAAGGCAAATAGACTCATTTTTGACTGGGACTTCCAGACTGCTGCTGTTGCTCATCCTCGGGCCAATAAACACTGCTGTTCCTGTAGAAGTGGTGTGTTTAATTACAGTGACGTTATGATCGAATGTCATGATATCATTGCATACATGCACAGTTATTCTCAGTTGTTCTTGTAGTTGCTCTCATTGGAGCAAGTAGCTGTATCAGTGGAGAAAGGCCCTATTAAATCCCTTTGCTCGATAGAATTAATAGAAGCCGTTCAGTAATACTGTGGATGCTGACAAAACCACAACTCCATAGCTATCCCTTGCTTTCCTTCACTGCTTTTAAATGTTGATGGGTCTGGCTTTGATTTTCATAGCTGCCTGTTCCAGCAACTAACCCAAAGCTGTGTTGAGTTTTAGCAGGTGGCTTCTAGGTGGAGCAAAGTGCCTCAAGGATGCAATACTAGATCAAATGTCTTTCGAGGGGATAAATAGGGAAATCTATTCATTAGTAATAAACATGTTTTACCATCTGGTTCATTCTAATTGTGTACATTCCAAATAATTATTATGCATTAAAAATTTGGAAGGGAAGCTTGAACGAATTCTTATCTATAACTATTTCTTAAAAAAAGGTTTGACGTTATTTTACACTGACCTATTGCTCTTGAGAACTTGTCATAATTTATTGAACAGCTTTGTTGAGATGAGAGAGTGTGCTGTTGTCAGATGTTGTTAGCTTACAAAGCCTGACATGAAAGAGGCATGACTTAGAACCATTTGTGATGTTTCACAGAACGAGCACAGTATGGAAGGATCAAGCGATTCCACGGTTAGAGTACCTTTGTATTGATGTGAATTTTAAGGCTAAATTCTACACGTTTCCTCCATTTTTGGCAAAAAGTTTAAAATGTTGCTCGCTTTGTTCTCTCTCAACATTTGCTCATCTCAAAAATAGCGATAGTTTGGAACTGAAACGCTTGTGAAACCATTTAGAACCGAACATGTTCTGAGATCTATGAAAGATGATGTTGTTTCAGGTGTGTATATATTGTACATTATCTGACGCATCACAGGAGCAGCTGTTGATTGTAACAGTTTTAATTTTATTTACCGATTTTATGTAGGGGAATCTCAGTCAGGCACCTGCAAAGAGGCATGAGGTAGCCAATGACAGAACTCAACTTGAGATGAGACATGAGCTGTTAGGGGGACGAAATGGAAGTTAGCAAAATTAAATCCTTCTGATTGAGGCACAATACAAATCAGTGATGAGCACTAGTACTTGCTTTGGTGTCTTGACTAGTATTCCTTTAGGAAAACTGGTTCAGGATCTGTGTGTGATGGGACAGTCTTACTGAGCCGCCCTGATTAAATATGGCACCAATTAATTTGATTTTTTAGTATGACGTAGTTATTGTATTGAACCTTTGTGAGTCAATATGGAGGAATTCCTGAGTTTCGGCTTCACATGAGTTTGAAACTTTGAACTGATGTTCATTGCAAACTATATTAATCTGGCAGAATCTAAGCTGTCTGAAACTTTGAATAGCTCATGGAGAGAACTAATAGAAACGTGGACCAAAATGATATATCAAGAGTCAATGAAAACAGGGAAAGAAATCCTATTGATACAATGGCTTATCTATTTACCAATGAGTTTAGTCTAACAGGGTATCTTGTTCTCTCATAGAAACATATCAGAGCAGCATCCGAGAAAGTGGTGGCAGGTCCTGCTTATCATTTTCTCAAACAGCCATATCAGAGGAGAGGTTTCAGAGGCACAACCTTTATAACACTAAATCACACACTGTCACATCAGTGCTGAAAATTCCAAGTTAATACCTGTGACATTCAAACTGTGATGTATCCGAAGAATAAAGCAGTAGCTGAGTTAGTGTGTAACATTCTGTCAGCCTGTCACATTGGAGCAGAGAATTTAGAGATTGCAAATGTAATATTCTTTCATATACTGTCTCCCTAGAGCTATTTGAAATTGCTGACATAATCATGTTGACTATATGGGAGGGATCACCTTCCCAGTAAAGCATTAAAACATGAATAAGTAATGCACTTTATTTATTTCCTGAAATAAGCCATTGAGGAGACCACCAACAAACCCGGCCCCACCCGCTGCACCGTGCCTCCTCCCCCCCACCTCCACTGGGCTCTCCTAAAACAAACTCACTCAGCCTGATTTTCCACAACATCAGAACATAAAAAAATGTAAATTGGAAAATAAATATTCATCCTATCAAGGCAGTTCCTCCTGCAAGCCATGTTTGCCCAAATTCTTGTGTTTGTCCAATAGGAGACCAATGGAACTTCCAGGTATGTCACACTATTTCAAGGAGCTTCCATTCAACCCTTCCAAGCAAAATGATGGCCATGAGGCAGAGCTATGTGCTGAAATTTCCAGCGCCAGCAGTTCCCACTTAGTAGGCTGGATTGGGACCCAACATTTCAGTGGAGGTCAGTACTTCAAGTAATTTGAGGCGTACCAGTCTTCACAAGGGCTTCTCTCAGCACCACAGTTGGTTGACTATGCTTTGGGGCTGAGGGAGGGGGGTGGGGGCCGGTGTCTAAGTCACCTCATCATCTCCAAGAGCAAACAGACATGTAAGTTTCCAGCAACTATAGACAGGCAAGCACGAGAAACATGCCTGATGTGGTGGCGGCATTTGCCTGTCGCGTGGTCATTATGTGCCCTCCCACTGACCCCACACGCTCTGGTAGGCTCAGTGCTGGAGAGCATCAAGAACTGGGATTCCGATTTAAATGCCAGGCTCGCAACCTGCAGATTTTCATTCCCATGAACTCTACCCAACTTACATAGTCTCCTCTGGGAAAGACATAGGGGGCGCAATTGCCCTGCGCCCCAATTTTGGGCAGTAAGCTTCAGGAGCAGGGACTTTTAGCGCCTGGTGCAGAATTTGCATCCCCGACGCTGAATTGGGCTTACCTCCCCTCAAAGGAAGCGGAGCGCTATCTCCGGTGCTCCACTTCCATTGGGGGCGGGTCCCGGGGCGATATTGAGGCGAAATGTTCAGCGCTATGCAGATTTTCCACGTAGCGCAGACGCGCTTCAACGCCCCACCCCTTCGCTTAAATGGGAGGGCCGCTGCGCACTCTGCACGGCCTCTGATCCCCTCCACTGGGCCACCAGAGCAGCGTGTGACAAGGTCAGCAGCCCAGCACCCAAGACGGAAATCCGGGCTGTATGATGACAGTCCGGACCACGCCAAGGCCACCATGGGCAAGCCGATCCAAAAGTCGGCTGACAAAAAAAGATGGCGGCCCGGGGCGCTGGCGCTCACCCCTTTAATCACTGCCCCGAGAGCGGATGTCAGCCAACTTCGCACCCCACAAAGCTGCCATTGACATCCGCTCATGCCACACTCATGGGGCAGTGAGGGGTTGCCGTGTAACCGGCAATGACGTCATCGCCGGTTGCACGGTGACCTGAGGCGCTAACCATGATGCACGCCACTGCCATGGTGGCGCCTCCACAATCTCACAGGCAATTTCCCGCCTCCTCCCCCGGGAGAAAGCTGCCTTGCTGACGGGGCTATAAAAAGGGGCAATTTCAATCCATAATTTCTTCCCCACTCCAAAGGTAATTGAGCAAAACTCAGGAAATTCTCTAACCTCACAGCTTTCACTGTTTAATTCTAGTTCTTTCCAAAGATGATCGCTCCATAGTTCCAGGTGAAGAGAAGCGTCATTATCTTTCATGTAATATATGATTATCTCTGCCTATATTTAGCCTCTCTCCTTCAATCCCATTCTGAACCACATATTTGATGGTTATTGTTTTTTTGCTCTAAATACCACATTCACTGTTTTGTGAGATTCTTGATCAGTTTTCACCACTAGTCCCTCTATTGGGTGAAGATAAGAAATAATAAGGGGAAGCAGTCACTTGTGGGCGTAGTCTAACAGTAGCTACAATGTTGGACAGAGTATAAATCAAGAAATAATAGAGGCTTGTAAGAAAGGTATGGCAATATTCATGGGCAATTTTAATCTTCATATTGATTGGACAAATTAAATTAGCCAAGGTAGCCTTGAGGAAGAGTTCATAGAGTGTATCCGGGATGGTTTCCTTGAACAGTACATTGCGGAACCAATCAGGGAGCAGACTATCTTAGATCTGGTACTGTGTAATGAGACAGGACTAATAAATTATCTCCTAGTAAAGGATCCTCTAGGAATGAGTGGTCATAGCATGGTTGAATTTCAAATTCAGTTGGAGGGTGAGAAAGTTGGATTTCAAACTAAGCTTAAATAAAGGAGACTACAAAGATATGAAGGCAGAGTTAGCTAAAGTGGACTGGGAAAATATATTAAAATGTAAACAGTGGCGGACATTTAAAGAGATAATTCATAACTCTCAACAAAAATATATTCCAGTGAGAAGGAAAGGCTTTAAGAGCAGAGAGACCCATTCGTGACTAACTAAGGAAATAAAGGATGGTATCGAATTAGAAACAATGACATACAAAGTGGTCAAGATTAGTGGCAGGCCAGAGGATTGGGAAACTTTTTTAAAAAAGCAAAGTAACACTAAAGAAATAATAAAGAGAGGGAAGATAGATTTTGAAAGTAAACTAGCAAGACATATAAAAACAGATAGTAAGAATTTCTACAAGTATATAAAAATGAAGAGAATGGCTAAAGTAAATGTTGGTCCCTAAGATGATGAGACTGGGAAATTAATAATGGGAAACAGGGAAATGGCAGAGACTTTGAACAAATATTTTGTATCGGTCTTCACGGTAGAAGACACTAAAAACATTCCAATAATGGATAATCAAGAGGCTATAAGGAGGGAGGAACTTAAAACAATCACTATCACTAAGGAAAAAGTACTCGATAAAATAATGTGACTAAAGGGGACAAGTCCCCTGGACCTGACGGTCTGCATCCTAGGGTCTTAAAAGAAGTGACTGCAGAGATAGTGGATGCATTGGTTGTAATCTACCAAAATTCCCTGGATTCTGGGTGTCATGTATGTAACCTTCATGTAACTGTAACCTTCATAACAACACTGTACACTGTATACACCTAAGAAATGCACACCTTGACCACAGGGGGTGAACTTGTGAGAGATACTCCTCACCTGGTCATCCAGGTATATAAACGGAGGTCCCACGCAGGGTCATCACTTCTTGGTCCTGTGAATAAAGGTTCAGGTCACAGGAGTGACCTGTCTGCAGAATGTGCCTCATGTGAATTTATAGTAGAATGTAAGGACATTCCACTGGGGATATCCCAGTGGATTGGAAAACTGTAAATATAACGCCCCTATTTAAAAAAGGAGGCAGACAGAAAGCAGGAAACTATAGACCAGTTAGCCTAACATCTGTCATTGGGAAAATGCTGGAGTCCATTATTAAAGAGCAGTGGCAGGACATTTGGAAAAACATAATATAGTCAAGCAGAATCAGCATGGTTTTATGAAAGGGAAGTCATGTTTGACAAATTTGCAGAAGTTCTTTGAGCATGTAATGAACAGAGTAGATAAGGGGGAACTTGTGGATATGGTGGATTTGGATTTCCAGAAAGCATTCGATAAGGTGCCACATAAAAGATTACTGCACAAGATAAAAGCTCACGAGATTGGGGTTAACATATTAGCATGGATAGCGGATTGGCTAACTAACAGAGAACAGAGAGTCAGGATAAATGAGTCATTTTCCCATTGGCAAACGATACCTAGTGGGGTGCCACAGGGTCCGGTGCTCGGGCCTCAACTATTTACAATCTATATTAATGACTTGGATCAAGGGATCGAGTATAATGTAGCCAAGTTTGCTGATACTACAAAGATGAGTGGGAAAGCAAGTTGTGAGGAGGCTAAGTGAGTGGGCAAATATTTGGCAGATGGAGTATAATGTGTGAAAGTGTGAGGTTATCCACTTTGGCAGGAAAAATAGAAAAGCTAATTATTATTTAAATGGAGACAAATTACAAAATGCTGCAATACAGAGGGACCTGGGGGTTCTTGTGAATGAGACACAAAAAGTTAGTATGCAGGTACAGCAAGCAATAAGGAAGACAAATGGAACTATTGGCTTTTATTGCAAGAGGGATGGAGTATAAAAGCAGAGAAGTCCTGCTATAACTGTACAGAGTATTGGTGAGGCCACACCTAGAGTACTGAGTACAGTTTTGGGCTCCATATTTAAGGAAGGATTAGCCGCAGTTCAGAGTAGGTTCACTCAATTGATTCCTGAGATGAGGAGGTTGACATATAAGGAAAGATTGAGTAGGTTGGGCCTATGCTCATTGGAGTTTAGAAGAAACGTATAAGATATTGAGGGGGCTTGACAAGGTAGATGCAGAGAGGATGTTTCCCCTTGCAGTGGAATCTATAACTAGGGGGCATAGTTTCAGAATGAGGGGTCGCCCATTTAAACTTGAGATGAGGAGCAATTTCTTCTCTAAGAGGGTTATAATTCTCTGCCCAGAGAGCTGTGGAGGCTGGGTCATTGAATATATTTAAGATGGAGATCGACAGATTTTTGAGCATTAAAGGAATAAAGGGTTATGGGAAGCGGGCAGGGAAGTGGAGCTGAGTCCATGATCGGATCAGCCATGATCTTATTGAATGGCGGAGCAGGCTCGAGGGGCCAAATGGCTTGCTCCTGCTCCTATTTCTTATGTTCTTATGTTCATATTATGACAGAACTGTTCAACTAATATCTTGTAATTTAAATATTATACAGAACTTGAGATAAAACTTCAAGAACAGAATTCAATGTTTTCAACCACCCTCCTCCCAAATGTTACATATTTTCTAGAGGTGAATTTAGTATTTTCACTCTATTATGTATGATGTTTGGTGCAGTTCAAGATTCTGACAATTTCGACGAGCCCTTTTTGTTTAAAATCACAGTATTATAGTGCTGAAATCCAAAACTGAGGAACTATAATATTGGGGTATTCACATCTATTTATTGTAACGTTTAACAAAATCAATCAAGGACTCTTAGCTTGCTCTATTTTCCTTGGTAATGCTGGATCAGTGAGAACTAAAGAAAGATCACTGATAATGATTAACTCAGCAACACAGTGAACTCACTCAAGCGGGAGTGTAAAGCACAGATTCCTGAACCAGGCCATCGCATTAATTTGTAATACAGACCAACCCCCCGCAGGAAACCACAGTGATCCTCAAGTACAGTGGGGGCTGACATAACCAGGTCCCACCCCAATTCCTGCCTCTGCTTGTTCTTGCCTACCTTGATAATGCACTCAGTTTGCCCCTATTGACAAGGAAATTCGAGCCATTATTTTTAAGACACTCCAGCTGTCAGCAGTAACTACTCGTCCACTATCTGGACATGAGAATGTTGGAATACACAATTGAGCAAGAGAAGATAATGCTGCCTTTGAGTTTAACTGATCTTCGTTGTGTTGCATTGTGATGAAAGCTGGATCAGAACACAAAGTTAATCTGCAGCAAATTAATACAAGGCACATTACAGCAGCCAGTGAAAACCCAGCGCAATTATAGATGGCTAGTAAAAGGCAAGTTGTGTGCCATTCTAAACTGTTAAGCGTGGTCAGTCTCCAGAACTCAGGTTTTTTTCAAAAAAAACTTCCAGTAAACCATTGATTTTATCCACTCATTCTCTGCTGTTGTTAGACTCTCATTAACTGTGCTTTTTATACATCTGTTTAATTACTTTTACATTCTCTGTAGATTAATTGTAATTTATTGATGCAAAACTCAGTTTAAGGAATTTATTTTTCCCCAGTCTCCCTGGCCATCTGCATCCTGTGGCCCGGAGTTTGGGCAGAGTAGCTAACTCGGTCTCGGCCCTCTGAAAATGCAGGTGGAAACCAGCATGGGGTGGGGGCTGGGCAGCTGGGCAGCTTGGGAGCAGAAATAGAGAGAGGACTGCAACTGCATTGCAGGATGATGATCCAGATTTTTCATTTCCCTGTGGAAGAAGTGCTAGTCTTCTGCTTTTTATATTTGCCTTAAAATACAGAGTACAGAAATTCTATGGCGTTGATTGAATCCATGTTCAGCTCTGCAGTGCTGCAGCATGTTGCTGTTCTACTGTGCTGCATCATTGTCCTGTGCCATTTAATGGTCTGTTAGGAGCCACAAAATAAGCTCAAATCTCCGGTTAAGGGAGTGGATTTTCACCCAGAGTGGTATCCAATAGGCTGACTGGCGAAACCAGACAGCAGGCTACTCAGCAGTCTTGTCGAGATGAACCGTCCATTTTGAGGCTCGTGCTATATTTGTATAAGGCCTTATGATTATGTCTTTTCATGCTTGGTATCTTCCCAGTTAGTCCATGTTACACCGCTTCACTCCCTCTTAATTCTCTTTATAATGGGGTGTCCAACATTATACACTGTATTACAACTGTGACTAATCAATGACTTGCCATCATCATAGGCTGTCCCTCGAAATCGAGGAGGACTTGCTTCAATTCTAAAAGTGAGTTCTCAGGTGACTGTACAGGCCAATACGGGAATTTCAATCTCTGTCACAGGTGGGACAGACAGTGGTTGAAGGAAAGGGTGGGTGAGGAGTCTGGTTTGCCGCACGCTCCTTCCGCTGTCTGCGTTTTGTTTCTGCATGATCTCGGCGACGAGACTCGAGGTGCTCAGCGCCCTCCCGGAAGCTCTTCCTCTACTTAGGGCAGTCTTGGGCCAGGGATTCCCAGGTGCCGGTGGGGATGTTACGCTTTATCAAGGAGGCTTTGATGGTGTCCTTGAAGCATTTTCTCTGCCCACCTGGGGCATGCTTGCCGTGTAGGAGTTCCGTGTAAAGCGCTTGCTTAGGGAGTCTCATGTCGGGTGTGTGGACGATGTGACCCGTCCAACGGAGCTGGTCGAGTGTGGTCAGTGCTTCGATGCTGGGGATGTTGGCCTGAGCGAGGACACTGACGTTGGTGCATCTATCCTCCCAGTGGATTTGCAAGATCTTATGGAGACATCATTGGTGGTACTTTTCCAGTGCTTTGATGTGCCTATATCAGTGTTCTCGCTCAGGCCAACATCCCCAGCATCGAAGCCCTGACCACACTCGACCAGCTCCGTTGGGCGGGCCACATCATCCACACGCCCTTCATGAGACCCCCTAAGCAAGCGCTCTACTCGGAACTCCTACATGGCACGCATGCCCCAGGTGGGCAGTGGAAATGCTTCAAGGACACCATCAAAGCCTCCTTGATAAAGCAAAACATCCCCACCGGCACCTGGGAATCCCTGGCCCAAGACTGCCCTAAGTGAAGGAAGAGCATCCGGGAGGGCGTTGAGCACCTCGAGTCTCGTCTCTGAGCCATATAGGAGGGGAGGAATCACTACTGTCCTGTAAACCATAAACTTGGTGCCAAATTTGAGGTCCTGGTCTTCAAACACTCTCTTCCTGAAGCAATCGAAGGCTGCGCTGGCACACTGGAGGTGGTGTTGGAACTCTTCATCGATGTCTGCCCTTGCTGATAGTAGATTCCCGAGGGATGGAAAATGGGCCACGATTTCCAACGTCGAACCATGGATTTTGATGACTGGGGGCAGTGCTGTGTGGCGGGGTCAGGTTGGTGGAGGACCTTTGTCTTACGGATGTTTAGCGTAAGGCCCATGCTTTTGTATGCCTTGGTGAAGTTGTTGACGATGCCTTGGAGTTCGGCCTCTGAGTGTGCACAGATTCAAGCGTCATTAGCATACTGTAGTTCGATGACAGAGGATGGGACAACTTTGGATCTAGCCTGGAGGTGACGTGGGTTGAATGGGTTCCCATTGATTCCATAGTTTAGTTCAACTCTAGCGGGGAGCTTGTTGAGAGTGAGATGGAGCATGAAGCAAGGAAGATCGAGAAGAGCTTTGGTGCGATGATGCAGTCCTGCTTGAGCTCGGTCCAGATGTGGATTGGGTCTGTGGTGGATCCATTGGTCAGGATCACAGTTTGCATGTCATCGTGGAGCAGGCGGAGGATGGTGACAAACTTTTGGGGGCAGCCGAAACGCTCCCTAGTCCCTCACGGTTGACAGTATCAAAGGCCTTTGTGAGGTCAACGAAAGCCATTTACAAGGGTTGGTGCTGTTCCCTGCATTTCTCTTGTAGTTGTCGCGTAGTGAAGATCACATCCGTTGTACCCCTTAGTGGACGGAATCCATATTGTGACTCTGGGAGGCGTTCTTCAGCCACAGAGAGAAGGCGGTTGAGGAGGATTCTTGCGAGGACTTTCTCAGTGGCCGACAACAGGGAGATTCCTCTGTAGTTGCCGCAGTCAGACTTGTCCCCTTTCTTGAAGATGGTCATGATTATGGCATCTCTGAGATCTCCTGGCATGCTCTCCTCCTTTCAAATAAGAGAGATGAGGTCATGCATTCGTGTCAATAGTGCTTCTTCGCCATACTTCAGTGCCTCAGCGGGGATTCCATCTGCTCCTGATGCCTTGGTGTTCTTGAGCTGAAGGATGGCCTTTTCTACCTCATGCAGGGCTGGGGTTTTGTTGAGATGGTGGTGGGGAGCATGTTGCGGGATAGAGTCAAGGACACTCAGGTTAAAGCAGAGTCTTGGTTAAGGCAATATTCGAAGTGTTCCTACCAGCGGGCCCTGACTGCCTCGGTGTCCTCAATGTGTGCCTGCAGTGGGGTGAGGCCTTGGGTGTTTGGGCTGTAGGTGGCCTTGACTGTGCTGAAGAATCCTCGCACATCATGGTTATTGGCCAGCTGCTGGATCTCCTGTGCTTTCTTCACCCACGATCTATTCTTTAGGTCACCGGTTTTTTGTTGGACTTCGGCCTTCAGCTGCCTGTAGAGCTGCTTTGCTGCTGCCGAGTTGGGTTGCTGCTTTATGTTCAGAAATGTCTTGTGCTTGCGGCTTATTAGCTCCTGGATCTCCTGGTCGTTCTCGTCAAACCAGTCTTAGTGTTTCCTGGTTGAATGACCGAGCGTCTCTTCGCAGGCGCTGGCTATGAAGGCCTTGATGGCAGACCAGGCGCTGTGGTCACTCTGTGTCTCAGGGTCATCGTGGGTCGCCAGGTTGGTCATCATCATAGGCAGGCCCTCGGAATCGAGGAAGACTTGCTTCCACAACATGAGTTCTTAGGTGGCTGTACAGTCAAATACGAGAACCACAGTCTCTGTCACAGGTGGGGCAGATAGTCATTGAGGGAAGGGCTGGGTGGGACTGGTTTGCTGCATGCTCTTTCCGCTGCCTGCGCTTGATTTCTCAATGCTCTCAGCGATGAGACTCAAGGTGCTCATCGCCCTCCTGGATGCGCTTCCTCCACTTAGGGCGAACTTTGGTCAGGGTTTCCCAGGTGTCAGTGGGGATGTTGCACTTTATCACGGAGGCTTTGAGGGTGTCCTTGTATCATTTCCACTGCCCACCTTTGGCTCATTTGCCGTGAAGGAGTTCCGAGTCGAGCACTTGCTTTGGGAGTCTCATGTCTGGCATGCGAACTATGTGGCCTGTTGGTAGTGAGGCGCTAGCTGTATAGGGCTTTCTTAACTGGGTCTTTGAGTGCCCTGGCGTTGATTTTTCTGCGGCATTGTTTCTGTTTCCATCGCCACTTTGGGGCTATATTGATGTTAATGATGGAGCGGATTAGGCAGCGTTCCATCCAGCAGTTGTCGGCTCCTGTCATGGCGCGAGTGATGTACATGTCCTTGCAGTCCCTTGCTCGGACGATGACGTAGTCGAGCAGATGCCAGTGCTTGGTGAGATTGTGTTGCCATGATGCCTTGTACTTGTCCCTCTGGCGAAACAAGGTGTTGGTGATGACAAGGTCGTGTTCTAGGCATTTTGTCAGGAGCAGGGTACCGATGAAGTTGGTTTTACCTACCCACTCTCTGTCGATCACGCCTCCCCAGAGTTCTGTGTCCTTACCGACTCTGGCATTGAAGTCGCCGAGGTGGATCAGTTTGTCGTCCGTAGGTACTTGAGACAGGGGTTGTTCGAGGCTGGAGTAGAATTCCTCTTTGGTCTCAACTGTTGTGTCGAGTGTTGATGTGTGTGCGCTGATAACTGTGGCGCACCGGTTCAGAGCTAGGGTGAGCCGGAGAGTCATGAGACATTTGCTTATCGCGCAGGGGGAGTCTCTGAGATGGCTCACTATCTCATTCTTGATGGCAAAGCCAACTCTATGGAGGCGATGTTCTTCTGGTTTACCTTTCCAGAAGAAGGTGTAATCACCACCTTGTTCTTTGAGCTGGACTTCCTCTGCGCACCGGATCTCACTTAGGGCGGCGATGTCGACGTTGAAGTGTCTGAGTTTCCGGACAACGATAGCAGTGAGACGTTCCAGTCTATCGCTGTTGGGGTTATCCATGAGGGTCCTGATGTTTCAGGTCCTGATCTTCATTTTGAAGGGTGCCTGTGTGTGTTATTTTAATGTGAGGTGGCTGTTGCACACCAGTTACCACACGGGCTTAGTAGAGCGAGGTCTTGGCCCAGTGGCACGGAGGTCCAAGTCGACTGGAGGCCAGGCTCTACTGTATGGGCCTAGTTGTCTACGGTGAGATGTGAGCCGTAAGCTCAGCACTGAGTACCGCCTTTAGGAGAGGTGTTGAGGGACCTGAGGTGTGGAGGGCGAAGGTGGGAGCTACTGGGGTCCTGTTCGCTTTTGTTGACTGCACCCCGCTCCATCTTGCTTCTTGGTGAGCCGCTGGAGAGGACAGGAAGGCCGCCGCCATTAAAAAACATAGAAACATAGAAAATAGGTGCAGGAGTAGGCCCTTCAAGCCTGCACCGCCATTCAATGAGTTCATGGCTGAACATGAAACTTCAGTACCCCATTCTTGCTTTCTCGCCATACCCCCTAGCACTAAGGACTACATTGAACTCCTTTTTGAATATATTTAGTGAATTGGCCTCAACAGCTTTCTGTGATAGAGAATTCCACAGATTCACCACTCTCTAGGCGAAGAAGTTTCTCCTCATCTCGGTCCTAAATGGCTTGCCCCTTATCCTTAGACTGTGACCCCTGGTTCTGGACTTCCCCAACATTGGGAACATTCTTCCTGCATCTAACCTGTCTAAACCTGTCAGAATTTTAAACATTTCTATGAGATCTCCTCTCATTCTTCTGAACTCCAGTGAATACAAGCCCAGTTGATCTAGTCTTTCTTGATATGTCAGTCCCGCCATCTGAGGAATCAGTCTGGTGAACCTTCGCTGCACTCCCTCAGTACCAAGAATGGCCTTCCTCAAGTTGGGAGACCAAAACTGTACACAATATTCCAGGTGTGGCCTCACCAAAGCCCTGCACAACTGTAGTAACACCTCCCTGCCCCTGTACTCAAATCCCCTTGCTATGAAGGCCAACATGCCATTTGCTTTCTTAACAGCCTGCTGTACCTGCATGCCTATCTTCAATGACTGATGTACCATGACATCCAGGTCTCGTTGCACCTTCCCTTTTTCTAATCTGTCATCATTAAGATAATAGTCTGTCTCTCTGTTTTTACCACCAAAGTAGATAACCTCACATTTATCCATAAGAACATAAGAACATAAGAATTAGGAACAGGAGTAGGCCATCTAGCCCCTCGAGCCTGCTCCACCATTCAATAAGATCATGGCTGATCTGGTCGTGGACTCAGCTCCACTTACCCGCCCTCTCCCCGTAACCCTTAATTCCCTTATTGCTTAAAAATCTATCTATCTTTGACTTGAAAACATTCAATGAGCCAGCCTCAACTGCTACCTTGGACAGAGAATTCCACAGATTCACAACCCTCTGGGAGAAGAAATTCTTTCTCAACTCGGTTTTAAATTGGCTCCTCCATATTTTGCGTCTGTGCCCCCTAGTTCTAGTCTCCCCCACCAATGGAAACAACCTCTCTGCCTCTACCTTGTCTATCCCTTTCATGATTTTAAATGTTTCTATAAGATCTCCCCTCATCCTTCTGAACTCCAAGGAGTAAAGACCCAGTCTACTCAATCTATCATCATAAGGTAACCCCCTCATTTCTCGAATCAGCCTAGTGAATCGTCTCTGTACCCCTTCCAAAGCTAGTATATCCTTCCTTAAGTAAGGTGACCAAAACTGCATGCAGTACTCCAGGTGCGGCCTCACCAATACCTGTATAGTTGCAGCAGGACCTCCCTGCTTTTGTACTCCATCCCTTTCGCAATGAAGGCCAACATTCCATTTGCCTTCCTGATTACCTGCTGCACCTGCAAACTAACCTTTTGGGATTCATGCACAAGGACCCCCAGGTCCCTCTGCACCACAGCATGTTGTAATTTCTCCCCATTCAAATAATATTCCCTTTTACTGTTTTTTTTCCCAAGGTGGATGACCTCACATTTTCCGACATTGTATTCCATCTGCCAAACCTTAGCCCATTCGCTTAACCTATCCAAATCTCCTTGCAGCCTCTCTGAGTCCTCTACACAACCCGCTTTCCCACTAATCTTAGTATCATCTGCAAATTTTGTTGCACTACACTCTGTCCCCTCTTCCAGGTCATCTATGTATATTGTAAACAGTTGTGGTCCCAGTACCGATCCCTGTGGCACACCACTAACCACTGATTTCCAACCGGAAAAGGACGCATTTATCCCGACTCTCTGCTTTCTGTTCGCCAGCCAATTCTCTATCCATGCTAATACATTTCCTCTGACTCCGCGTACCTTTATCTTCTGCAGTAACCTTTTGTGTGGCACCTCTATCCACCATGATCGTTATATCCTCAAAGAATTCCAGTAAGTTATTTTTCCCTTTCATGAATCCATGCTGCGTCTGCTTGATTGCACCATTCCTATCCAGATGTCCCGCTATTTCTTCCTTAATGATAGTTTCAAGCATTTTCCCCACTACAGATGTTAAACTAACCGGCCTATAGTTACCTGCCTTTTGCCTGCCCCCTTTTTTAAACAGAGGCATTACATTAGCTGCTCTTCAATCCGCTGGTACCTCCCCAGAGTCCAGAGAATTTTGGTAGATTATAACAAATGCATCTGCTATAACTTCCGCCATCTCTTTTAATACCCTGGGATGCATTTCATCAGGACCAGGGGACTTGTCTGCCTTCAGTCCCATTATTCTGTCCAGCACTACCTCCCTGGTGATAGTGATCATCTCAAGGTCCTCCCTTCCCACGTTCCTATGACCAGCAATTTTTGGCATGGTTTTTGTGTCTTCCACTGTGAAGACGGAAGCAAAATAATTGTTTAAGGTCTCAGCCTTTTCCACATTTCCCATTATTAAATCCCCCTTTTCATCTTCTAAGGGACCAACATTTACTTTAGTCACTCTTTTCCATTTTATATATCTGCAAAAGCTTTTACTATCTGTTTTTATGTTTTGCGCAAGTTTACCTTCGTAATCTATCTTCCCTTTCTTTATTGCTTTTTAGTCATTCTTTGCTGTTGCTTAAAATTTTCCCAATCCTCTAGTTTCCCACGAACCTTGGCCACCTTATACGCATTGGTCTTTGATTTGATACTTTCCTTTATTTCCTTGGTTATCCACGGCTGGTTATCTCTTCTCTTGCCGTCCTTCTTTTTCACTGGAATATATTTTTGTTGCGCATTATGAAAGAGCTCCTTAAAAGTCCTCCACTGTTCATTAATTGTGCCACCGTTTAGTCCTTGTTTCCAGTCTACTTTATCCAACTCTGCCCTCATCCCACTGTAGTCCCCTTTGTTTAAGCATAGTACGCTCGTTTCTGACACAACTTCCTCATCCTCAATCTGTATTACAAATTCAACCATATTGTGATCACTCATTCCGAGAGGATCTTTTACGAGGAGATCATTTATTTTTCCTGTCTCGTTACACAGGACCAGATCCAAAATGGCTTGCTCCCTTGTAGGCTCTGTTACATACTGTTCTAAGAAACAATCCCGTATGCATTCTATGAATTCCTCCTCCAGGCTACCCCCTGCGATTTGATTTGACCAATCGATATGTAGGTTAAAATCCCCCATAACTACTACCGTTCCTTTTTCACATGCCCCCATTATTCCCTTGATTATTGCCTGCCCCACCATGAAGTTATTATTTGGGGCCCAATAAACTACGCCGACCAGTGACTTTTTCCCCTTACTATCTCTAATCTCCACCCACAATGATTCAACATTTTGTTCATTGGAGCCAATATCATCCCTCACAACTGCCCTGATATCATCTTTTATTGACAGAGCTACCCCACCTCCTTTCCCTTCTTGCCTATCTTTCTGAATCGTCAAATACCCCTGTATGTTTAATTCCAAGTCTTAACCACCCTACAACCACGTTTCTGTAATGGCCACCAAATCATACCCATTTGTAATGATTTGTGCCGTCAACTCATTTACTTTGTTTCAAATGCTGCGTGCGTTTAGGTAAAGTGTTTTAATACTAGTTTTTAAACCATGATTTTAATGAGGTCCCCTCTCATTCTTCTGAACTCCAGTGAATACAAGCCCAGTTGATCCAGTCTTTCTTGACAGGTCAGTCCCGCCATCCCGGGAATCAGTCTGGTGAACCTTCGCTGCACTCCCTCAATAGCAAGAATGTCCTTCCTCAAGTTAGGAGACCAAAACTGTACACAATACTCCAGGTGTGGCCTCACCAAGGCCCTGTACAACTATAGCAACACCTCCCTGCCCCTGTACTCAAATCCCCTCGCTATGAAGACCAACATGCCATTTGCTTTCTTAACCGCCTGCTGTACCTGCATGCCAACCTTCAATGACTGATGTACCATGACACCCAGGTCTCGTTGCACCTCCCCTTTTCCTAATCTGTCACCATTCAGATAATAGTCTGTCTCTCTGTTTTTACCACCAAAGTGGATAACCTCACATTTATCCACATTATACTTCATCTGCCATGCATTTGCCAACTCACCTAACCTATCCAAGTCACTCTGCAGCCTCATAGCATCCTCCTCGCAGCTCACACTGCCACCCAACTTAGTGTCATCCGCAAATTTGGAGATACTACATTTAATCCCCTCATCTAAATCATTAATGTATAATGTAAACAGCTGGGGCCCCAGCACAGAACCTTGCGGTACCCCACTAGTCACTGCCTGCCATTCTGAAAAGTCCCCATTTACTCCTACGCTTTGCTTCCTGTCTGCCAACCAGTTCTCAATCCATGTCAGCACACTACCCCCAACCCCATGTGCTTTAACTTTGCACATTAATCTCTTGTGTGGGACCTTGTCAAAAGCCTTCTGAAAGTCCAAATATACCACATCAACTGGTTCTCCCTTGTCCACTCTACTGGAAACATCCTCAAAAAATTCCAGAAGATTTGTCAAGCATGATTTCCCTTTCACAAATCCATGCTGACTTGGACCTATCATGTCACCTCTTTCCAAATGCGCTGTTATGACATCCTTAATAATTGATTCCATCATTTTACCCACTACCGATGTCAGGCTGACCAGTCAAAATTCTCTGTTTTCTTTCTCCCTCCTTTTTTAAAAAGTGGGGTTACATTGACTACCCTCCACTCGATAGGAACTGATCCAGAGTCAATGGAATGTTGGAAAATGACTGTCACCAAGGCCACCTCCTTAAGTACTCTGGGATGCAGACCATCAGACACCGGGCATTTACCAGCCTTCAATCCCATCAATTTCCCCAACACAATTTCCCGACTAATAAGGATTTCCCTCAGTTCCTCCTTCTTACTAGACCCTCTGACCCCTTTTATATCCGGAAGGTTGTTTGTGTCCTCCTTATTGAATACCGAACCAAAGTACTTGTTCAATTGGTCTGTCATTTCTTTGTTCCCCATTATGGCTTACCCTGATTCTGACTGCAGGGGACCTACACTTGTCTTTACTAACCTTTTTCTCTTTACATATCTATAGAAGCTTTTGCAATCCGTTTTAATGTTCCCTGCAAGCTTCCTCTCGTACTCTATTTCTCCTGCCCTAATCAAGTCCTTTGTCCTCCTCTGCTCAGTTCTAAATTTCTCCCAGTCCCCGGGTTCGCTGCTATTTCTGGCCAATTTGTCTGCCATTTCCTTGGCTTTAATACTATCCCTGATTTCCCTTGATAGCCACGGTTGAGCCACCTTCCTTTTTTATTTTTACGCCAGACAAGGGTGTATAATTGTTGTAGTTCATCCATGCGGTCTCTAAATGTCTGCCATTGCCCATCCACTGTCAACCCCTTAAGTATCATTCGCCAATCTATCCTAGCCAATTCACGTCTCATACCTTTAAAGTTACCCTTCTTCAAGTTCTGGACCATGGTCTCTGAATTAACTGTTTCAGTCTCCATCCTAATGTCGAATTCCACCATATTATGGTCACTCTTCCCCAAGGGGCCTCACACAACAAGATTGCTAATTAATCCTCTCTCATTATACAGCACCCAGTCTAAGATGACCTCCCCGCTAGTTGGTTCCTCGACATATTGGTCGAGAAAACCATCCCTTATGCACTCCAGGAAATCCTCCTCCACCGTATTGCTTCCAGTTTGGTTAGCCCAATTTATATGCACATTAAAGTCACCCATGATAACTGCTGCACCATGTGCCATGAGTTCCGAAGGGATGCTGAGTTGCCGGTTCCAGGTGGGCCGAAGGGACGCCGAGTTCAAACCTGAGAGGTCCGTGAGAGGCCATAACTTCTTCCTGACATCCTGACCTGGAGATCCGGCTGGTAGAATTCACTGGCACCTGGTGTAGATGGTGGGGGGGAGATTGGGGGAACGATGTCCCCATTGACATGGACAGATTCATTAACATCTCTTGGCTTTTGTATTCAATACCTCTATATATAAAATTCAGAATCCATTGGCATTTTTCAGCTGAATTCTTGCATCTGTGCATCCCTAATCTTTCCATCCTTCCACTAACATTTAAAGGTATATTTTCATTGTCGTGGTGCATATAGGTACCAATGATATAGGTAAAAAGTGGGATGAGGTCCTACAAGCTGAATTTAGGGAGCTAGGAGTTAAATTAAAAAATACGACCTCAAAGGTAGAAATCTCAGGATTGCTACCAGCGCCATGTGCTAATCAGAGTAGAAATAGCAGGATAGCTAAGATGAATACATGGCTTGAGGAATGGTGCAAGAGGGAGGGATTCAAATTCCTGGGACATTGGAACCAGTTCTGGGGGAGGTGGGATCAGTACAAACCTGGACCAGGGCAGGACTGGAACCGATGTCCTAGGGGGAGTGTTTGCTAGTGCTGTTGAGGAGCGTTTAAACTAATAGGACAGTGAGATGGGAGACAGAGGGAAGGAAAATGAGGTCAGAAGCAAAAGGTAGAAAGGAAAAAAGGAAAAGTGGAGGGCAGAAAAATCAAAGACAAAGATCAAAAAGGGTCACATTACAGCGTAATTCTAAAAGAAGAAAGTGTGTTAAAAAACAAGCCTGAAGGCTCTGTGTCTCAATGCAAGGAATATTCGTAATAAGGTGGATGAATTAACTGCACAGATAGCAGTAAACGGATATGATGTAATTGGGATTATGGAGATATGGCTTCAGGGTGATCAAGGCTGGGACCTCAACATCCAAGGGTATTCAATATTCAGGAAATATAGACAGAAAAGAAAAGGAGGTAGGGTAGCGTTGCTGGTTAAACAGGAGATTAATGCAATATTAAGGAAGGACATTAGCGTGGATGAGGTGGAATCTGTATGGGTAGAGCTGCAGAACACCAAAGGGCAGAAAACGCTAGTGGGAGTTGTGTACAGACCACCAAACAGTAGTAGTGAGATTGGGGATGGCATCAAACAGGAAATTAGGGATGCATGCAATAAAGGTACAGCAGTTATAATGGGTGACTTTAATCTACATATAGATTGGGCTAACCAAACTGGTAGTAATATGGTGGAGGAGGATTTCCTGGAGTGTATAAGAGATGGTTTTCTCGACCACTATGTCGAGGAACCAACGAGAGAGCTGGCCATCGTACACTGGATGTTGTGTAATGAGAGAGGATGAATTAGCAATCTTGTTGTGCGAGGCCCCTTGCAGAGTGACGATAATATGGTAGAATTCTTCATTAAGATGGAGAGTGACACAGTTAATAGAGACTAGAGACCTGAACTTAAAGAAAGGTAACTTCGACGGTATGAGATGTGAATTGGCTAGCATGGACTGGCGAATGATACTTAAAGGGTTGACGGTGGATAGGCAATGGCAGACATTTAAAGATCACATGGATGAATTTCAACAATTGTACACCCCTATCTGGCGTTAAAAAAAAACGGGGAAGGTGGCTCAACTGTGGCTTATAAGGGAAATTAGGGATAGTGTTAAATCCAAGGAAGAGCTGGTGTGAACTGTGAGGAGGACGCTAAGAGGCTGCAGGGTGACTTGGCCAGGTTAGGTGAGTGGGCAAACGCATGGCAGATGCAGTATGATGTGGATAAATGTGAGTTGGCAAAAACACGAAGGCAGAATATTATCTGAATGGCAGCAGATTAGGAAAAGGGGAGGTGCAACGAGACCTGGGTGTCATGGTACATCAGTCATTGAAGGTTGGCATGCAGGTGGAGCAGGCAGTAAAGAAGGCAAATGGTATGTTGGCCTTCATAGCTAGGGAATTTGAGTATAGGAGCAGGGATGTCTTACTGCAGTTGTACAGGGCCTTGGTGAGGCCTCACCTGGAATATTGTGTTCACTTTTGGTCTCCTAATCTGAGGAAGGACGTTCTTGCAGCGAAGGTTCACCAGACTGATTCCCAGGATGGCAGGACTGACATATGAGGAGAAACTGGATCAACTGGGCCTGTATTCACTGGAGTTCAGAAGGATGAGAGGGGATCTCATTGAAACATATAAAATTCTGACGGGACTGGACAGGTTAGATGCAGGTAGAATGTTCCTGATGTTGGGGAAGTCGAGAACCAGGGGACATAGTCTAAGGATAAGGGGTAAGCCATTTAGGACTGAGATGAGGAGAAACTTCTTCACTCAGAGAGTTATTAATCTGTGGAATTCGCTACCGCAGAGAGTTGTTGGTACCAGTTCATTGGATATATTCAAGAGATAGTTAGATATGACCCTTACGGCTAAAGGGATCAAGGGGTATGGAGAGAAAGCAGGAAAGGGGTACTGAAGTGATCAATCAGCCATGATCTTATTGAATGGTGGTGCAGGCCCGAAGGGCCAAATGGCCTACTCCTGCACCTATTTTCTTTGTTTCTATGTTCCTAAAACACAACTTTAGTTTCCACATGTAAACCGATGACATCCAGCTCTACCTTACTGTTCTTGCCTCAGCTCATCCACTGCTGAAACCCTCATCCATGTCTTTGTTACCTCAAGACTTAAATATTACAATGCACTGCTTGTTGGCATTCCACATTCTACCCTACGTAAACTTGAGGTCATCCAAAACTCGGCTGCCCGTGTCCTAACTTGCACCAAGTCTTGCTCACCCATCACCCCAGTGCTCGCTGACCTACATTGGCTCCCACTTAAACAAAGCCTCAATTTCAAAATTCTCATCCTTGCTTTCAAATCCCTCCATAGATTTGCCCCTCCCTATCTCTGTAATCTCCTCCAGCCCCACAACCGCCCAAGATTCTTCCCTCTTGAGCATCTCTGATTATAATCGCTCAACCATTGGTGGCCGTGCCTTCTGCTGTCTTGGGGCTAGGGTGAATTCCCTGCCATAACCTCTCTGCCTCGCAACCTCTCTTTCCTCCTTTAAGACATTCTTTAAAACCTACCTCTTTGACCAAGCTTTTGGTCACCTGCCCTAATTTCTCCTTATGTGTCAATTTTTTTCTCTTATAATATAACTGTGAAGTGTCTTGTGACATTTTATTACATTAAAGGTACTATATAAATACAAGTTGATGCTGTTGTTTACTTCTTCCTTGCGTCTCACCAGAGCTTACGCCAGCTGAGAGTTCTAAAAAGGCCACAAATCTTTTACTGCTCATTCGATTGGGTGTCGTAGGTTAGAACAAGGCCACTTGTCTTCAGGACCTCGCTAAATCTCCTCTGACATTCTTCCAGCATTTCAAAGCAGCTGTCGCAAAGTTGCTCTTGCAGGTGAGGATTGATCGGCCGGGCCATGCAAATGACCCTAAACCCAGGATTTGGTCTGGGGCTAGGGTGGGCTAGAGTTCGGCTCTGCCTCATTTGCACTGGCAGAGCAGACCACCAGGAATTTTGGGTCCATCTGGTCCTGTTTTGATGACGACAGTTGGACACAGATAGGTTAGCGGAGCGGGCAGAGATATGACATGTACAATTCAGCATAGATCAGTGCAATTAGCCCATGTTGGGAAAAAGAACAGTCATAGAAACACAGAAATATAGAAAATAGGTGTAGGAGTAGGCCATTCGGCCCTTCGAGCCTGTACCCCCATTCAATATGATCATGGCTGATCATGCATTTCAGTACCCCATTCCTGCTTTCTCTACATACCCCTTGATCCCTTTAGCTGTGAGGGTCACATCTAACTCCCTTTTGAATATCTAACGAACTGGCATCAACAACTTTCTGTGGTAGAGAATTGCACATGCCCACAACTCTCTGAGTGAAGAAGTTTCCCCTCATCTCGGTCGTATATGGCTTACCCCTTATCCTTAGACTGTGACCCCTGGTTCTGGACTTCCCCAACATCGGGAACATTCTTCCTGCATCTAACCTGTCCAATCCCGTCAGAATTTTATATGTTTCTATGAGATCCCCTCTCATCCTTCTAAACTCGAGTGAATTCAGGCCCAGTCGATCCAGTCTCTCCTCATATGTCAGTCCTGCCATCCCGGGAATCAGTCTAGTGAACCTTTGCTGCACTCCCTCAATAGCAAGGGTGCTTCCTCAGATTAGGAGACCAAAACTTGACACAATATTCCAGGTGAGGCCTCACCAAGGCCCTGTACAACTGTAGTAAGACCTTCCTGCTCCTATATTCAAATCCTTTTGCTTTGAAGGCCAAAATGCCATTTGCCTTCTTCTCGCCTGCTGCACCTGCATGCCAGCCTTCAATGACAGATGTATCCTGACACCCAAGTCTCGTTGCACCTCCCCCTTTCCCAATCTGTCACCATTCAGATAATAATCAGCCCTCCTGTTTTTACCACCAAAGTAGATAACCTCACATTTATCCGCATTATACTGCATCTGTCATGTATTTGCCTACTCACCTAACCTGTCCAAGTCAGTCTGCAGCCTCTTAGCATCCTCCTCACAGCTCACACTGCCACCCAGCTTAATGTCATCTGCAAACTTGGAGATATTACATTCAATTCCTTCGTCTAAATCATTAATGTATATTGTAAATAGCTGGGGTCTCAGCACTGAGCCCTGCGGCACCCCACTAGTCACTGCCTGCCATTCTGAAAAGGATCCGTTTATCCCGACTTCTGCTTCCTGTCTGCCAACCAGTTCTCTATCCATGTCAGTACATTACCCCCAATACCATGTGCTTTGATTTTGCACACCAATCTCTTTTGTGGGACCTTGTCAAAAGCCTTTAGAAAGTCCAAATACACCACATCCACTGGTTCTCCCTTCTCCACTCGACCAGTTACATCCTCAAAAGATTCTAGAAGATTTGTCAAGCATGATTTCCCTTTCATAAATCTATGCTGACTTGGATCGATCCTGTCACTGCTTTCTAAATGCGCTGCTATTTCATCTTTAATAATTGATTCCAACATTTTCCCCACTACTGATGTCAGGCTAACCAGTCTATAATTACCCGTTTTCTCTCTTCCTCCTTTCTTAAAAAGTGGTGTTACATTAACTAACCTCCAGTCCATAGGAACTAATCCAGAGTCGATAAGACTGTTACAAAATGATCACCAATGCATCCACTATTTCTTGGGTCACATGCTTAAGTACTCTGGGATACAGACGATCAAGCCCCGGGGATTTATCAGTCTTCAATCCCATCAATTTCCCTAACACAATTTCCTGCCTAATAAGGATTTCCTTCAGTTCCTCCTTCTCACTCGACCCTCGTTCCCCTCGTATTTCCGAAAGGTTATTTGCATCTTCCTTCGTGAAGACAGAACCAAAGTATTTGTTTAACTGGTCCGCCATTTCTTTGTTCCCCATTATAAATTCACCTGTATCTGACTGCAAGGGACCTACATTTGTCTTCACTAATCGTTTTCTCTTCACATTGCTATAGAAGCTTTTGCAATCAGTTTTTATGTTTCCAGCAAGCTTCCTCTCATACTCTATTTCCCCCCTCCTAATTAAACTCTTTGTCCTCCTCTGCTGAATTATAAAATTCTCCCAGTCCTCAGGTTTGCGCTTTTTCTGGCCAATTTATATGCCTCTTCCTTGGATTTATCACTATCCCTAATTATCACTATCCTTGTTAGCCACGGTTGAGCCACCTTCCCCGTTTTATTTTTACTCCAGACAGGGATGTACAATTGTTGAAGTTCATCCATGTGATCTTTAAATATTTGTCATTGCCTATCCACCATCAACCCTTTAAGTATCACTCACCAGTTTATTCTAGCCAATTCACATCTCATACCATCGAAGTTACCTTTCCTTAAGTTCTGGACCCTAGTCTCTGAATGAATTGTTTACTCTCCATCTTAATGAAGAATTCTACCTTATTATGGTCGCTCTTCCCCAAGGGGCCTCGCACAACAAGATTGCTAATTAATCCTCCCTCATTACACAACACCCAGTCTAGGATGGCCAGCTCTCTAGTTGGTTCCTCGACATATTGGTCAAGCAAACCATCCCTTATACACTCCAGGAAATCCTCCTCCACCATATTGCTACCAGTTTGGTTTGCCCAATCAATTTGTAGATTAAAGTCACCCATGATAACTGCTGTAACTTTATTGCACGCATCCCTAATTTCTTGTTTGATGCTGTCCCCAAACTCACTACTACTGTTTGGTGTTCTGTACACAACTCCCACTCGTGTTTTCTGCCCTTTGGTATTCCGTAGCTCCACCCATACCGATTCCACATCATCCAAGCTAATGTCCTTCCTTACTACTGCGTTAATTTCCTCTTTAACCAGCAATGCTACCCCACCTCCTTTTCCTTTCTGTCTATCCTTCCTGAATGTTGATTACCCGTGGATGTTGAGTTCCCAGCCTTTGTCACCCTGGAGCCATGTCTCCGTGATGCCAATTATATCATGTTCGTTATTTGCTGCCTGCACAGTTAATTCATCCACCTTATTACAAATACTCCTCACATTGAGGCACAGAGCCTTCAGGCTTGTCTTTTTACACACTTTGCCCCTTTAGAATTGTGCTGTAATGTGGCCGTTTTTGCTTTTTGCCTCGGGTTTCTCTGCCCTCCACTTTTACTTTTCTTCTTTCTATCTTTTGCTTCTGCCCCCATTCTACTTCCCTCTCTCTCCCTGCATAGGTTCCCATCCCACTGCCATATTAGGTTAACCCCTCCCCAACAGCACTAGCAAAGGCCCCCCCCCCCCCATGACATTGGTTCTGGTCCTGCCCAGGTGCAGACCATCCAGTTTTACTGGTCCCACCTCCCCCAGAACTGGTTCCAATGTCCCAGGAATTTGAATCCCTCCCTTCTGCACCATTCCTCAAGACACATATTCATCTGAGCTATCCTGCTATTCCTACTCTGACTAGCATGTGGCAATCCTGAGATTACTACCTTTGAGGTCCTACTTTTTAATTTAGCTCCTAGCTTCCTAAATTCGTCTTGTAGGACCTCATCCCGTTTTTTACCTATATCGTTGGCACCGATATGCACCACGACAACTGCCTGTTCACCCTCCTCCTTCAAAATGTCCTGCAGCCGCTTTGAGACATCCTTGACTCTTGCATCAGGGAGGCAACATACCATCCTGAAGTCTCGATTGCAGCCGCAGAAATGTCTATCTATTCCCCTTATAATAGAATCCCATACCACTCTTTTTCCTGCCCTCCTGTGCAGCAGAGCCACCCACGGTGCCATGAACTTGGCTGCTGCTGCTCTCCCCTGATGAGTCATCCCCCTCAACAGTACCCAAAGCGGTGTATCTGTTTTGCAGGAGGATGACCGCAGGGGACCCCTGCACTACCTTCCTTTCACTGCTCTTCCTGTTGGTCACCCATCCGCTATCTGGTTGTGTAACCTTTACCTGCGGTGTGGCCAACTCACTAAATGTGCTATTCATGACATCCTCAGCATCACGGATGCTCTAGAGTAAATCCACCCGCAGCTCCAGTGCCGCAATGCGATCTCTCAGGAGCTGCAGCCTGATTCACTTCCTGCACATGTAGTTGTCAGGGACACTGGGAGCGTTCCTGACTTCCCACATAGCACAGGAGGAGCATGACACGTGTCCGAGCTCTTCTGCCATGACTCAACCCTAGATTAACTTAATTTGGCAACAACACTGTTAAAGGTTACCTTCTGATAAAAGAAAAAGAAAAACTACTCACCAATCACCAGCCAATCACTTACCCCCTTGGCTGTGATGTCATCCTTCAATTTCTTTCTGCTTCTTTTTTGCTTTCTCTCCCTGCTGCAGCTGCACCAGCTATCCTCCTCGACAATGATGTCGCCAAGGGGCAGAATGTAAATGAGAAATAGGAGAGACCAAGGATAGATCCTTGGGGGACACCAGATGTAATGATGTGGGAGCAGGAATAGAAGCCATTGCAGGTAATTTTTCTGGCTATGATTAAATAGATCAGAATGGAACCAGGCGAGTTCAGTCCCACCCAACTGGATGATGGTGGAGAGGCGTTGGAGAAGGATGAAGTCGTCAATCGTTTCATAGGCTGCAGACAAGTCAAGAAGGATGAGGAGGGATAATTTGCCTTTGTCACAGTCACAAAGGATGTCATTTGTGACTTTGATGAGAGTTGTTTCACTACTGTGGCATGCACGGAAACCGGATTGGAAGGATTCAAACATGGAATTTTTGGAAAGAAGGTCACGGATTTGGGAGGCGACAACACATTCAAGGAATTTGGAGAGGAAAGGGAGGTGGGAGATGGGCTGTAGATGGCAAGGACGGATGTGTCAAAGGTTGTTGTTTCGAGGAGAGGAGTGATGGTGCAGATTTGAGGGAGAGGGGAACAGTACCTGAAGTGAGAGAATCGTTAACAATGTCAGCTAACATGGGAGTGGTCAGCAGTTTGATGGGAATAGGGTCGAGGGAGAAGGAAGTGGGTCTCATGAACAAGATGAGCTCGGAAAGGTCATGAGAGGGTATCGGAGAAAAACTGGAGTATGATATGAGTTCAGCAGTAGGGCAGGAGGGAGCCTTAGAGGAAGTTTGGCCTGCTGGCTAGGGGAAGGAAGGGAAGTGGAAAAGGCAGCTGAATGGATAGTCTCAATCTTAGAAACAAAGAAGTCCATGAGCTCCTCGTCTTTGTTGTTGGATGTGATGGTGGAGGAGACAGAGGAGAGGAGTTTAAGGAGCTGGAGTTTATATTTGCAATCTGTATTAGAGCTCCACCTAGTCATCATCATCTATAGTTGTTTATTGATGTAATGCAACTACTGATGTATTAACAATAAAAGGTCATGTGGCAAAGTCACATGATGACAGTTTCTGTTAAGGAGCCATCATGTTGTTTGTGCTTGTTAGTGGTCTCTGTAAAGATATCACATATTGGTGTCAAGGATAGGATTTTTGGATTCCCTAGCTGATAGTTTTGTTGGTGAATAATCCAGTCAACTGATGGAGAGACTTTGAGAGGTTCTTTATTTTGCAGAACAGTTAAAAATCCAAGGTAAATTTCAATCACACTTGGCTGAACTGTTGACATTGCCAGAGTCCAGATGGCCATGCCTATGGGAATAATAGGGTCCTTGGGTGAGTTCCAACACAACCGAGAGACTTTTGGCGCTTATGTGGAGCGGCTAGACATGTTTTATACTGCGAATAGTATCGTCAAAGTCCCTGATGATGAAAACCGTAACCTAGTGGTTTTAGAAAGAAGATGGACTATTTCTTGATGGAAGCAGGCCCCGAGGTGTATGAAACCCTGAAAAGTATGCTTGTTCCTTATGGCGAGAAAGCAGGAATGGGGTACTGAAGTTGCATGTTCAGCCATGAACTCATTGAATGGCCATACAGGCTCAAAGGGCCGAATGGCCTTCTTCTGCACCTATTTTCTATGTTTCTATGTTTACCGTCAAGCCAAAGGACATGCCACTGATGGAGATTCTAACCAAGTTAGAACAGCAGTACAGTCTTGCACCCCTAGAAATTGCTGAAAGTTAACATTTTGGAACATGAGAGCAATTATATGATGAGCATATCAGTGAATACATTGTAGCTTTAAAAAACTATCTGTTCACTGTCATTTCAGAAACTTTCAGGACCGAGCATTGCATGACCGCTTTGTCTGTGGGATAAAAAATGAAGCAATCAGAAGAAAATTGTTGACCTACCCTAAATTGACTTTTGATTTAGCTTGTCAGACAGCTATGTTGATGGATATGGCTGACCAATACTCCCGAGAATTTCACGCCATTTCGAGTTATCAGACAACCGAGGTGAATCGTCTGCAGGCTAAAAGTAAAAGGCAGTTGGGCCTCAAGACCTCAGCAACTGGCCAGGGTAACAATACATTGAAGTCATACTATCGGTGTCTGGGACAACACCATGTTTAAAGCTGTCCATGTGTGAAGACAGAGTGTTTCTGCTGCAATAAAACTGGGCATCTTGCGTAGGCGTGCCGACTGAAGAGTAAACGAACTTTCAATGCTAAAAGTAGAAATCGTTTGACACTACATAGCATAACAGAACGAGGAGTTTCTGGAGATACACATCATCAGGAGCATGAGGGTATGTAACAGCGATTCGCTAGGTATCATCATCCAAGTAGACATTGCAGGAACCAAAATACCCATGGAAATCGACACAGGTGCATCCGTGAGCGTAGTACCAGAATCGCTATTTCTCGACAAGCTGATTGATTTTCGACTGGAGAAAGTGAAGGAGAGCAATTCCTTGTTATAGGAAGTATCACAATACCGGTGAAATACAAGGATCAGTTTCAGAGCTTGCCTCTCATAGTAGTGGCAGGAGACAAGCCTGCCTTGATAAGAAGAAATTCATTGTGATCACTGAAGCTGGATTGGAATGAGATTTTTCATGTGGAACCGAAATTAGCATCAAAAGATGATGTCATCAAGCAGTATCCAAAGGTTTTTCGCGAAACAGTCAGTCCGATCCAAAACTTTAAAGTGAGTGTGAGGGTACAGAAGGACACTAGACCAGTTTACTGCAAGCCACATCCCATACCATACGCACTCAAGGAGAAAGTTGAGCAAGAACTCAAAAGACTAGAAACTGAGAACATTGGGCTGGATTTTCGGCTTTGATATATTTGGGGGAATAACAGAGTCAGGGTGGGAAAGTTAGCACCCGGGAACTGTTTGCACCTCAGTAAGTAAGTTTGGGCAGTTAAGCCCCGAGTCAGGGGGTGTAGTGCGAAGGGAGGCATTATACACCTTTTTTACGGCGTTAGGATGGGAAATTCCCGAGCTAAAGAGCCGGGGCGGGAGACACCTGGGGAAGTGAGGGGAGGGAAACCCCCAAAAAACCCACAGAACCATGCCTAAGACATTGCCCACACCATCACAACATAAATCGTCAAAAAAATTAAAAGAAAAAACAATCACACTTACCTTAAGAGTGCATTACTTACATCTTCATTATCGGGATCGTTGGACCACCTGATTTCCCAGGCGGTCAGTGCAAGGCAAGCTTTGCTGCATACGGGTCAGGCTGAAGTTCAATCTCGCGTTGGTATCTCAACCAGGGCCATTGCATCCCGAGTGCAGCTCTTCCAGGTGGTGCTGCACAGTGTCACCACTAAATTAGACCTGAGAAGTGCTGCAGGGCGCTGGAGGCTGACTGCCCAGCCTAAACACCTCATTGCCGGCATTACCACCGCTCCGTGGGGAAAAATGGAGCGCAGAAAACACAAAGATCAAGCCCATTATCTCCAAGGTAGATCTAAGTAATTGGGCTACGCCCATTGTGGTTGTACCTAAGACAGATGGTAAGGAAAGGTTATGTGGTGATTATAAAGTAACCGTAAACCAAGTTCTGGAGTATAATCTATCCAATACGTTGCCAAATGTAGAAGATTTGTTCACAATGGTGAAAGGTGGCCAGATCTTCTCTAAATGTTAGATCTAACAAATGCCTGCTTATAACTTGAGCTAGATGAGGAGTCCAAGTCAGGCTTCACAATTTGGCAGATGGAGTATAATGTTGGAAAGTGTGAGGTCATGCACTTTGGCAGAAAAAAATCAAAGAGCAAGTTATTATTTAAATGGAAAAAGATTGCAAAGTGTTGCAGTACAGCGGGACCTGGGCGTACTTGTGCATGAAACACAAAAGGATAGTATGCAGGTCTAGCAAATGATCAGGAAGTCTAATGGAATCTTGGCCTTTATTGCAAAGGGCATGGAGTATAAAAGCAGGGAAGTCTTGCTACAGCTATACAGGGTATTGGTGAGGCCACACCTGGAATACTGCTTGCAGTTTTGGTTTCCATATTTAAAAAAGGATATACTTGCTTTGGAGGCAGTTCAGAGAACGTTCACTCGGTTGATTCCAGAGATGAGGCGGTTGACTTATGAGGAAAGGTTGAGTAGGTTGAGCCTCTACTCATTGGAATTCAGCAGAATGAGAAGTGATCTTATTGAAACGTATAAGATTATAAGGAGGCTTGACAAAGTGGATGCAGAGAAGATGTTTCAGCTGATGGGGGAGACTAGAACTAGAGGGCATGATCTTAGAATAAGGGGCCGCCCATCAAAAAACGAGATGAGGAGAAATTTCTTCTCTCAGAGGGTTGTAAATCTGTGGAATTCGTTGCCTCAGAGAGCTGTGGAAACTGGGACATCGAATAAATTTAAGACAGAAATAGACAGTTTCTTAAACGATAAGGGGATAAGGGGATAAGGGGTTATGGGGAGCGGGCAGGGAAAGGGACCTGAGTCCATGATCAGATCAGCCATGATCTTATTGAATGGTGGAGCAGGCTTGAGGGGCTGTATGGCCTACTCCTGTTCCTATTTCCTTATAATCTTATGTCTTATAATCTTGGCCTATATTAGTTAATAGGCTACCATTTGGAGTATCTTCTGCCCCGCCATATTCCAAGGGCTGATGAACCAGATTTTGCAACATATTGAAGTATGTTATTTAGAAGGGAAATGGACTCAACATTGAGTTCAACAATTTTAGATAACTTCTGTCCATTTTTTGGCTCCCTTCAACCCACTCCCCATCCACCCACTCCCCATCCACCCACTCCCCATCCACCCACTCCCCATCCACCCACACCCCATCCACCCACTCCCCATCCACCCACTCCCCATCCACCCACTCCCCATCCACCCACTCCCCATCCACCCACTCCCCATCCACCCACTCCCCATCCACCCACACCCCATCCACCTACTCCCCATCCACCCACTCTCCATCCAACCACTCCCCATCCACCCACTCCCCATCCACCCACTCCCCATCCACCCACTCCCCATCCACCCACTCCCCATCCACCCACTCCCCATCCACCCACACCCCATCCACCCACACCCCATCCACCCACTCCCCATCCACCCACTCCCCATCCACCCACACCCCATCCACCCACTCCCCATCCACCCACTCCCCATCCACCCACTCCCCATCCACCCACACCCCATCCACCCACTCCCCGCCCCCCACCACCCGATCTTATGGTTTTTTTTATCTCCAATGACAGCTGATCATTATTCCACCATTCACACCCTATCTAGACTAACCTTTTTCTAACTTCTATCATTACCATTTCAATTCGGCACATCATCCCTAATCTCCCTAATCTCTCTAATCTCTCCTGCCTTCCATTTTATCACATACCTTCCCTTTTGTTCTTTCTTCCTCTCCCCCTTTCAGTGCTCCTTAAGAATGTGCTCTTTTGGAATATTCACCAGTTCTGACGAAGGGTCATCGATCTGAAACTTTAACTCTGTTTTTCACTCCACAGATGCTGCCTGACCCGCTGAGATCTCCAGCATTTTCTGTTTTTAGTCCACAAATATTGTTTGGTCGTAAGTTTACAATCATTACTGACTAGAATTCCCTGACAGAAATCCACCATCCAAAGTCTGCAGTTCCAACCTTAGCTGCAGCCTGAATGCAGAGATGGACTTTGATTTTGTCAGCATATGACATTGACATTGAGTACAGACGATAAGCTGATCACAGTAATGCTGATGCTATGTCCAGGTTGCCATCCCCATCAGAAGTTACATCCAATAGGGAAGAAGTGTTTTATTTTTCATACATTGATGAGCTGACGGTCATAGCTGAAGAGATTGGTACAGCAACCAAACGGGACCCAGTTATGTCAAAGGTGCATGATTATATTGCAAATGGAAGACCAAACCATGTCTCAGAGGAGGATATTCATCAAAACTTTGTTTGTAGGGATGATTTTTCAGTGGACAAAGATTGTATCATGTGGGGTGCAAGAGTAGTTATTTCAAAAAAGTTCAGGTCCAAATTATTATGGGTGGCTCAGCTGCACAGGGGGGAGAGACGAAGAACAAAAGAGCCTGAGTGAGAGGGGATTCTATAGTTAGGGGAACAGACAGACGTTTCTGGGGCCGTAGCCGTGACTCCTGAATGATTTTGTGCCTCCCTGGTGCCAGGGTTAAGGATGTCACAGAGCGGACAGAGAGCATCCTGTGGGGGGAGGGTAAGCAGCTAGAGGTCATGGTACATATCGGGACCAACGACATAGGTAGAATGAGGGATGAGGTCCTACAGGAAGAATTCAGGGAGCTAGAAAGAAAATTAAAGGGTAGGACTTCAAAGATAGTAATCTCCGGGTTACTACCAGTGCCACGTGCTAATGAGTATAAGAATAGAAGGATAGGGAGGATGAACATGTGGCTAGAAAGTTGGTGTGGGAGGGAGGACTTTAAATTCTTGAGGCATTGGGACCGCTTCTGGGGGAGATGGGACCTGTACAAACCGAACGGGTTGCACCTCAACAGCGCCGACACCAATATTCTTGCGGGGAGTTTTGCTAGTGCTGTTGGGGAGAGCTTAAACTAGCTTGGCAAAGGAATGAGAACCTGAGAACAAATTCAAAAGGGAAGGAAGTAAAGCAGAAATTGGATAGCAAGAATCTAGAAAGTGAATCTGTAAGACAGAGGAAACAGGGCTTAGTGTGCAGTAAGCAAGGAGATCTTCCTGTGCTGAATGTTATATACTTTAATGCAAGGAGTATAGCGAATAACATAGAAACAAAGAAAATACATGCAGAAGTAGGCCATTCGGCCCTTCGAGCCTGCACCGCCATTCAATGAGTTCATGGCTGAACATGCAACTTCAGTATCCCATTCCTGCTTTCACGCCATACCCCTTGATCCCCCAAGTACTAAGGACTATATCTAACTCCTTTTTGAATATATTTGGTGAATTGGCCTCAACAACTTCCTGTGGTAGAGAATTCCACAGGTTCACCACTCTCTGAGTAAGAAATTTCTCCTCATCTCGGTCCTAAATGGCTTATCCCTTATCCTTAGACTGTGACCCCTGGTTCTGGACTTCCCCAACATTGGGAACATTCTTCCTGCATCTAACCTGTCTAAACCCATCAGAATTTTAAATGTTTCGATGAGATCCCCTCTCATTCTTCTGAGCTCCAGTGAATACAAGCCCAGTTGATCCAGACTTTCTTGATATGTCAGTCCTGCCATCCCGGGAATCAGTCTGGTGAACCTTCGCTGCACTCCCTCAATAGCAAGAATGTCCTTCCTCAAGTTAGGAGACCAAAACTGTACACAATACTCCAGGTGTGGCTTTACCAAGGCCCTGTGCAACTGTAGTAACACCTCCCTGCCCCTGCACTCAAATCCCCTCGCTAGGAAGGCCAACATGCCATTTGCTTTCTTAACCGCCTGCTGTACCTGCATGCCAACCTTCAATGACTGATGTACCATGACATCCAGGTCTCATTGCACCTCCCCTTTTCCTAATCTGTCACCATTAAGATAATAGTCTGTCTCTCTGTTTTTACCACCAAAGTGGATAACCTCACATTTATCCACATTATACTTCATCTGCTATGCAGTTGCCCACTCACCTAACCTATCCAAGTCACTTTCTTTTCCAACCAGTTCTCAATCCACATCAGCACACTATCCCCAATCCTATGTGCTTTAACTTTGCACATTAATCTCTTGTGTGGGACCTTATCGAAAGCCTTCTGAAAGTCCAAATACACCACATCAACTGGTTCTCCCTTATCCACTCTACTGGAAACATCCTCAAAAAATTCCAGAAGATTTGTCAAGCATGATTTCCCTTTCACAAATCCTATCATGTCACCTCTTTCCAAATGCGCTGCTATGACATCCTTAATAATTGATTCCATCATTTTACCCACTACTGATGTCAGGCTGACCGGTCAAAATTCCCTGTTTTCTCTCTCCCTCCTTTTTTAAAAAGTGGGGTTACGTTGGCTACCCTCCACTCCATAGGAACTGATCCAGAGTCTATGGAATGTTGGAAAATGACTGCTAATGCATCCACTATTTCCAAGGCCACTCCTTAAGTATTCTGGGATGCAGACCATCAGGCCCTGGGGATTTATCGGCCTTCAATCCCATCAATTTCCCCAACACAATTTCCTGACTAATAAGGATTTCCCTCAGTTCCTCCTTCTTACTAGACCCTCTGACCTCTTTTATATCTGGAAGGTTGTTTGTGTCCTCCTTAGTGAATACCGAACCAAAGTACTTGTTCAATTGGTCTGCCATTTCTTTGTTCCCCGTAATGACTTCCCCTGATTCAGACTGCAGGGGACCTACACTTGTCTTTACTAACCTTTTTTTCTTTTTGCATATCTATAGAAGCTTTTGCAGTCCGTTTTAATGTTCCTGCAAGCTTCCTCTCGTACTCTATTTTCCCTGCCCTAATCAAACCCTTTGTCCAACTCTGCTCAGTTCTAAATTTCTCCCAGTCCCCGGATTCGCTGCTATTTCTGGTCAATTTGTATGCCACTTCCTTGGCTTTAATACTATCCCTGATTTCCCTTGATAGCCACAGTTGAACCACCTTCCATTTTTTATTTTTACGCCAGACAGGGATGTACAATTGTTGTAGCTCATCCATGCGGTCTCTAAATGTCTGCCATTGCCCTTCCACTGCCAACCCCTTAAGTATCATTTGCCAATCTATCCTAGCCAATTCACGCCTCATACCTTCAAAGTTATCCTTCTTTAAGTTCTGGACCATGGTCTCTGAATTAACTGTTTCATTCTCCATCCTAATGTAGAATTCTACCATATTATGGTCACTCTTCCCCAAGGGGCCCTGCACAACGAGATTGCTAATTAATCCTCTCTCATTACACGACACCCAGTCTAAGATGGCCTCCCCCCTAGTTGGTTCCTCGACATATTGCACTCCAGGAAATCCTCCTCCACCGTATTGCTTCCAGATTGGTTAGCCCAATCTATATGCATATTAAAGTCACCCATGATAACTACTGCACCTTTATTGCATGCACCCCTAATTTCCTGTTTGATGCCCTCCCCAACATTACTACTACTGTTTGGAGGTCTGTACACAACTCCCACTAACGTTTTTTGCCCTTTGGTTTTCTGCAGCTCTACCCATATAGATTCCACATCATCCAAGCTAATGTCCTTCCTAACTATTGCATTAATCTCCTCTTTAACCAGCAATGCTACCCCACCTCCTTTTCCTTTTATTCTATCCTTCCTGAATGTTGAATACCCCTGGATGTTGAGTTCCCAGCCCTGATCATCCTGGACTCACGTCTCTGTAATCCCAATCACATCATATCTGTTAACATCTATTTGCACAGTTAATTCGTCCACCTTATTACGGATACTCCTTGCATTAGGACACAAAGCCATCAGGCTTGTTTTTTTAACACCCTTTGTCCTTTTAGAATTATGATATATTGTGGCCCCTTTTGTTTCTTGCCTTTGTTTACTCGGCCTTCCACTATTGCTTTTTACCTTTCTACCATCTGTTTCTGACTCCATATTTCTTCGCCGTGTCTCGCTGCATAGGTTCTCATCCCGCTGCCATATTAGTTTAAACACTCCCGAACTGCCGAATAAGGTGGATGAGTTAAGAGCACAGGTAGACACTTGGGAGTATGACATTATAGCCATTGCAGAAATATGGCTGAAAGAGGGGCAGGTTTGGCAGATCAATATTCCTAGTTACAGGATTTTTAGACAAGATAGAGAGCAGGGTAACAAGGGGTGGGGGGATTGTAGTACTGATTACAGAAACTATTACAACGGTTAAGAGGGATGATATGCAAGAGGGATCATCAAATGAGGACATATGGGTCGAATTGAAATATAAAAAAGGGGCGAACACACTGCTAGGCATGTATTATAGATCCCCAAACAGTGGGAGGGAGATAGAGGAGCAAATATGTAGGCAAATTGCAGTGAAGTCCAAAAACCATACGGTAGTAATAGTAGGGGATTTTAACTATCCAAATATTGATTGGGACAAATTTAGTATGAAGGGTATAGAGGGTGCAGAATTCTTGAAATGCATTCAAGAGAACTTTTTTAGTCAGTATGTAGCAAGCCCAACATGAGAGGGGGCGGTCTTGGATCTAGTTTTGGGGAATGAAGCTGGGCAGGTTGAAGGAGTATTAGTGGGAGAGCTGTTGGGTGCCAGTGACCATAATTCAGTCAGATTCAACTTGGTTATGGATAAGGAAAAGAATAGGCCTGGAATAAAAGTTCCGAATTGGGGAAGAGCTAATTTTGCTAAATTAAGGAGTGATTTGGCCATAGTGGACTGGAAACAGCTACTTGTGGGTAAATCAGTGTTGGAACATTGGGAGGCATTCAAGGAGGATATCCGGAAGGCTCAGGCCAAACATGTGCCCTTAAAGAAAAAGGCTGGGAAAAATAATTCTAGAACCCCCTGGATGTCTAGGGACTGACAGGCAGGGGGGGATTAAGAAAAAAAGGGACACTAAATACTTTAGAATCTTTAGAGGAACATAGGAAGTTAAGAGGCAAAATTAAAAAGGATGTTTGGAATACTAAGAAAGAGCATGAGAAATTCTTGGCCAGTAAAATTAAGGAAAACCCGAAGATGTCCTGTAAATATATTAAGAGTAAGAGGGTAACTAAAGAAAGGGTAGGGCCTATTAGAGACCATGAGGGTAATCTTTGTGTGGAGGTGGAATATGTTGGTAGGGTTCTTAACAAATACTTTGCATCTGTTTTCACAAAGGAAAGGGGTAATGCAGATACTGCTATCGAGGAGGAGTGTGATATCCTGAATGAAATAATTATAGTGAGAGAGGAGGTATTAAAGTATTACTTTGAAAATAGATAGGTCCCCAGGCCCGGATGAAATGCATCCCAGGCTGTTGAGCGAAGTAAAAGAGGAAATAGCAGAGGCCTTGACATCATTTTCCAGTCCTCTTTGGATTTGGACATGGTGCCAGAGGATTGGAGGACTGTTAATGTAGTACCCTTGTTTAAGAAGGGAAAAATGGTTGGCCGAGTAATTACAGGCCTGTCAGCCTAACCTGGGAAAATTATTGGAAAAAATTCTGAAAGACACGATAAATCTGCATTTGGAAAGGCAAGGATTAATTTGGAACAGTCAGCACGGATTTGTTATGGGAAGATCGTGTTTGAGTAACCTTATTGAATTTTTTGAGGAGGTAACCAAGAGGGTCGATGAGGGTAGTGCTTACGACATAGTATATATGGACTTTAGCAAAGCTTTTGATAAGGTCCCACATGGTAGACTGGTCATGAAGGTTAAAGCCCATGGGATCCAGGGCAAAGTGGCAAGTTGGATCCAAAATTGGCTTGGAGGTAGGAAGCAAAGAGTAATGATTGATGGATGTTTTTGTGACTGGAAGGATGCTTCCAGTGGGGTTCCGCAGGGCTCAGTACTGGGTCCCTTGGTTTTTGTGGTATATATCAACGATTTATATTTGAATATAGGGAGTATGATTAAGAAGTTTGCAGACGACAATAAAATTGGCTGTGTGGTTGATAATGAAGAGGAAAGTCATGGGCTGAAGGAGGATATCAATCTAGTGGTCAGGTGGGAAGAGCAGTGGCAAATGGAATTTAATTCAGAGAATTGTGAGGTGATGCACTTTGGGAGCGCTAATAAGGAACGGGTATACACATTAAGTGGTAGGCCACTGAATAGTGTAGATGAACAAAGGGACCCTGGAGTGCTTGTCCACAGATCCCTGAAAGTAGCAGGCCAGGTGGATAAGGTGGTTAAGAAGGTTACGGAATGCTTGCCTTTATTGGCTGAGGCATAGAATATAAGAGCAGGGAGGTTATGTTTAACTTGTATAATACTTTGGTTAGTCCACAGCTGGAGTACTACGTGCAGTTCTGGTCGCCATATTATAGCAAGGACATGATTGCACCAGAGAGGGTGCAGAGTAGATTTACTCGGATTCTGCCTGGAATGGAGAATCTTAGTTATGAGGACAGATTGGATAGGCTGGGTTTGTTCTCATTGGAACAGAGGAGGTTGAGAGGAGACCTCATTGAGGTATACAAAATATTGTGGGCCCTGGACATAGTGGATAGTAAGGGTCTATTTCCACTGGTGGAGGGGTCTATTATGAGGGGGCATAGTTTTAAGGTAGTTGGTGGAAGGTTTAGAGAGGAATTGAGGGGGGGTGGCGTTCTTTACACAGAAGGTTGTGGGGATCTGGGACTCGCTGCCTGGAAGAGTAGTGGATGCAGGAACCCTTACCACTTTTAAACAATTGTTGGATGGGCACTTAAAGTGCAGTAACCTGCAGGGTTATGGACCTAGATTGTGATTAGACTGGATGACCTTTTGTTGGACGGCGCAGATATAATGTTAAGTACTGCTGGGAATAGAATACGGCCAGGATGATCTCTTGGACTAGTTTAGATCGCCTGGATGGGTCGGAGAGGAATATTCCCAGATTTTTTTCTCCCTAAATTGGCCTGAGTTTTTATCTGGTTTTTGCCTCTCCCAGGAAATCACATGGTTCCGGTTGGGGTAGAGTGTAGAATGTTTCAGTATAAGGGGTGCCGCAGTTGTGTGAGGCAGACTGGTTTGGCTGGGTGCTCTTTGCCTTTCCGTCATTGTTCATAGGTTTATATATAACCTTTAGGGCTGCTGACCAAGGGTGTGCGGCTCTTGTCGGCCGGCGCGGACACGATGGGCCGAAATGGCCTCCTTCTGCGCTGTAAATTTCTATGTTTCTATGTTTCTATGTTTCTATTAGGAGATCTTCATGACCAGCACCTGGGAATGTGTTTGACCAAGAATTTTACATGTAGTTACTTATGGTGGACAGGTTTAGATAAAGATATGGAGTACATCGTTAGTCAGTGTACAACAGTAAACAAGAAACCATCATCAGTACTATTACAGCCGTGGAAATGGTCTCCCAGGGTGTGGCGAAGGTTCCATGTAGATTTTGCTGAGCTAGAGAGCAGCAATTGTTCATTGTAATTGATAGTCATTCGAAGTGGTAGATGCGGAAAATAACAACAAGTAAAACACTAGTCAATTTGCGATGATTGTTTTCTTCTTATGTCCTCCTAGAAGAAATTATGTCTGATAATGTGCCGCAATTTTTTTCTGATTATTTGTCAAAATAATCCTCATACAACTATTGGTAGAACACCAGCAGAGTTGTTTCTCAAACGACAGCCAAGAACCAGGTTCTTGTTGTTAAAGTCAAACTTGACACAGTCAGTAGAAGAGAAACAATTAAGACAGAAAGAGAGTCATGATCGGTCCTAGCACATATTTGGTCAAGATGTTTGATCATGGAAAGATTAGGTTTGTTGAAATTGACCATATTTTACCTACAGATGTGGAAGGAGTTAAAAGTTGGAATGATTTGATTATTTCTGATGAGTCAGATAGTCTTGTTACAAGTAGTGTACCAGTCCAGTAGCAAATCCTACATCAGATGTACTAGAAACAAGTCCAAGAGAAAGTCAGAATTTAAGTCTGAGTCCGAGTCAGGCAGATAAACTGTCTAGAGTTGTAAAAATGTCAAGGGTTGCCCTTGGAGGAAAACACTCCTCAGGATCAGCCTAGAATGAGTCTGAGTTCTACAACAAGATTGAAAAGTTCTGTTCAAGAAAGAAGGTATCCTCTTTGAAATAGAAAACCAGTGGTTAAGTTTGATTGGTAAATATGGCAAAATAAGTTCATATCTTTTGTTGTGTATACCATGCAAGTTATGTATAACAATTACTTTGTTATGGTTATTCTTCAATAAGGAGGGAGAAGTGAAATAGAGCTCCACCTAGTGGACTTTTGATGTAATGCCATTCCTGATGTATTAACAATAAAAGTCATGTGGCAGAGTCACATGATGATAGTTTCTATTAAGGAGCTATCTTGTTGTGTGTGCTTGTTAGTGGTCTCGATAAGGATATCACACAATCCAGAATGATTCTACAGTAGTGAGCAATTTTGGCAGACGAGAGCAGGATCCAATAATGTTTTATGTGGTCCAGCCAAATCTGGCAGTGATCATCATCACTGGCAGTCCCTCGAAATCGAGGAAGACTTGCTTCCATTCCAAAAATGAGTTCTCAGGTGACTGAACAGTTCAATACAGGAATTACTGTCTCTGTCACAGGTGGGCCAGACAGTGGTTGAAGGAAAGGGTGGATGGGGAGCCTGGATTGCCGCACGTTCCTTCCGCTCTCTGTGCTTGGTTTCTGCATGCTCTCGGTGACGAGACTCGAGGTGCTCAATGCCCTCCCGGATACTCTTCCTCCACTTAGGGCATTTCTGAGCCAGGGATTCCCAGGTGCCGGTGGGGATGTTGCACTTTAACAAGGAGGCTTTGAGGATGTCCTTGAAACGCTTCCTCTGCCCATCTGAGACTCACTTACCGTGTAGGAGTTCTGAGTAGAGCGTTTGCTTTGGGAGTCTTGTGTCGGGCATGCGGATGATGTGGCCCGCCCAATGGAGCTGGTCGAGTGTGGTTAGTGCTTCGATGCTGGGGATGTTGGCCTGATTGAGAATAATGATGTTGGTGCGTCTATCCTCCGAGTGGATTTGCAGGATCTTACGAAGGCAGCGCTGATTAAACCAGTTGTCCACAATATCCGTTGAAGTCTGCAACCCTTGGACTTAAGGGAGCAAAGATGAGGGCTATACCAAGGGGAATAGCCAGGGTGAGAGAGAGTAATTGTTTTAATAAGGACTTGAACATCAAATATGGTGGTGAGGCTGATGTTGAGCAGATCGGTAACTGCAGAAATGTCATGGTGTCATAAATGCAGTTGTGGGAGAGTTGAGAGACAGTTTTTTCCAGGGGCGGTTTTGGGGGTGAGGGGGTGGGGTGTGGTGGTGGAAAGGGGATGTGGGTGGAGAGAGATATGAGGAAGAGCTTTAATGTAGTAAAACAACTGTTTCACAGGAGTGCAATCAGACAAAAATTAACACTGAGGCAAAAAATGATACATTAGGACAGGTGACTTGGTAAAAGCTTGGTCAAAGAGGTAGATTCTAAAGAGCATCTTAAAGGAAGAGAGAGAGGGAGAGAGGGTTAGGGAGGGAATTTCAGAGTTTGGGATATAGACAGCTGATGGTACAGCTGGTAATGGTGTAGCAAAGAAAGTCTGGATGCGCAAGTGGCCAGAATTGGAGCAACGCAGGGATGTAAGCCTGCAGGAATTTACAGAGATAGGGAGGGATGATGTCATCGAGTTTGCTTTGAACATAAGGATGAAAATTTTAAATTTGAGGTGTTGGTGGACTGGGAACCAATGTTGGTCAGTGAGCACAGGGGTGATGGGTGAACGGGACTTAATACGAGTTAGCATACAGGCAGTTGCTGAAGGCAGTTGATTTGCCCACTCTCCACCCTTGATCCGGGGCAGAATTTCAGCACCAGTGATTTCTGTTCTGAGGATGGAAGATTATTCACTCTTGTTAACCAGTGTGACCATCAAACATTCAAAAGTTAGGTATTCCATAGTTTAGATTAATGGCTAAAACTTTGGCAATGTCAAATCAAGGGGGCAATTTTGGCCAAATATTTTAGGCGCTAAAGAGATAAAGAGTTGGCCAAGATGGGGTCTTCAGCTGTAATGCTAGTTTAGCCCGCGTTTAGCTCAAGACACCATCATGGTACTGAGTTGAAGCCAGTAATGGCCGCCCAGAGGATCGTTAAGGGGCTGATTGACAATTAAATTGTGTGCTAGCGCTCATTAAAGAGGCTTCACAGCATTTTGGTGGATATTGCTTCATTTAACAACCTCTCCTAACAGGAACCATTGCAACAGTATTAAACAAGTAATTGGTGAGAATTTCAAGCACTACTTAAAAGTATTTTCACCTTTTACTGTTCACTTGCTGCTGGAAGTTTGAAGAGTACTTTAGAAACACATCAGGATACTTTCTGGGACACTTTGTCAAGACTTCACTGACATTCTATCAACACTTATCCTGGAAATTCTCTGAGGACTTCACCTAAAAAGAATACGTGCTTTGCTACACTCTACCTTAATGAACATCTTGTAGGAGTCATCAGATATCACTGATATCTTCCAGGGGTCTGCCTTGGTCTGCAGGGGGAATGGGAGGAGGAAATGGAACAGAGGGACAGGAGGTTGAGGTGGACTACTTCCTCCCTGTGGGTGCAGGACATGCTTCTTCATCTGTACCTCTCCCACCAGGGCCTCCAGTGCAATATCCGAGAACCTGTGCACCCTCTTCCTCTGTCCCTGAGCCATCCTGAAACCTGCTGCTGTGTGTCAGCCAGAGCACTCTACACCTGCAATGGAAGTGGGTAAGAGGAGTCCACATATACTGCTCCACGAAAATTGTGTCTAATTAGCGCTTGAGTGCTAAACCTGCAGATTTCTGGTTAGCACCTGCAGGCACGTGCATACCATGATAGTCATCAATTAGCTCGAACATTGCCTTTTAAATCTGGGCTTTCAAACAGGCGTTTCTTATTAGTACAGCATCCGTTTAGCGCCTGATTTCACCCTTTGCCCAAAATAACTCCCCAAGTGTTCCCAGTGTCCATGTAGTATCAAACACTTCCAGATCAGGTTAAGTGTACAATAGACCTCCCTCTACACCCAGAAAATATTCCCAGGCCAGATAAGCACATGTTGTTCGCAGTATAAAGCTCGCTCTACCTTGCAACATGCTGGCATTTAACCCTAACCTTAAATAAAAGTGTCTTCTACTGCACCAACGTGATAATTCCTAACACCATACTAATTATCCGTATGGTCTCTGTGTGAATTTACTACTTAATTCCAACTTGTACTGAACTGTGAGCAGCTTTGTGTTGTGAACCCATTCCCACTGGGACTTGGATTGAGACCAATCCATTTCACATAGAACTCATACAGCCAGCAGAGAAAGGATACTTTCATCCCATTAATCTGAATGGATTCAAACCTATTTCCCACAGCTGAAAGCTAATGCACTGGACTATACAGTTCTCTGATCTCTGTCTCTTACAATTTTAGGCATGTACTACATTTTAGAAAAATGCAGAACACCAAATTAAACTAATTTAAATGCAAAGCAACCTTCCAGTTTGAAGTAGCATGTTTATTTGAGCATTCAATGTGAATTCAGTAATTTAAAAATGTTTCAGTTTATTCTCTCTGCTGAAAGCCTTTCTATTCCCGGCACCAGCTACTTTCAAAATTATAATTCAGATGCAAATTGCTCATAATTAAAAAATTGCATGATAAATATTAAATGAGTATTGTCATAATACCGGGACCTATCCAGCCAATTTAAGTTCCAAGACAGCCCACAAGAAGCACCCCAAAGATGGAAAGCAAGGCTTCTCTTAAACACCCCTCTGGGTTGGCTGGAGAGAGAGGAAGTTAGTAGAAAGTTGTTTCCTTCCATCGAGAGATTGCTGGGCCTTTATTGCTGCTTCCCAAAAGGCACCTGGAAGCAACGATAACTAGGGCAGAAATAAAGGAAAAAGGACCTAGGCCCCACCCCTCCTGCTGTCATTTGCATGTGGCAGTCAAGAAGGAAAGGGGCAGTCATCAGCAATTCTGGCAGGACAAAGAAAGGGCAATCCACTCAGGGCAGTGAGGCATTGATAAGCAGACTTTCTGACATTCACAATTTCAAGAATTGTGCATTTGTATAAGATGTATGTGTGACAGGGGATTTATTGTAAGATGATATTGTGTGCACCTTTGTCTAAAGTGCATTTTGAGATACCCTTCACAAGAGCCAGATCTCTTAGCATTGTTTATTTAATTAATTTATCGACGAAATGAGAGCTGAAGGCTTCTTTAATTTGATAATCTCTGTTGGTATAAGCACATAAAACCAAACAATGCACAGAGCACCTTGGGGTAACAGTAATAACAGCATCTGTCACAGTGGGAACTAGCATTTTGACATTAAGTTTGGTTCTGCAGGAAATAAAAAAAAGGCCAGTATAATTTCCAACTTCGTTATTTTCCACACCTTGTGAGCACTGATAATAATTCAAATGACAGAATCATACTTGGTAAAAACCAAAATGTGGTCATAAACAATATATGAAATAAAATGGCAGCCAATGCCATGATAAATCCAAAGCTCTCTTATAAATTCACTAAATGTAAGATTTAAGAAGGCAAATATACCTGCCAAATAATATTGGGCTCAATTTTCCCCAATGCCGTTTTTTGAAGTATTGTTGGAGTTACGTCCATTTTTCTTGGCCACAACTACTCCAAAAAAAAGCAGCAGGTTTCCTCACTCTATTTTTTGAAATTGGCTCCGTGCAGCCTGTCCTGTAGCTTCGGAGGGTGGAGCTTAATGTTTATACTGAAAAAATGATGTTGCCCCTTCTGCGCATGCGCGGGAAAAAAAGGATGTTCTTGACATGATTCCTATGGGTGTGCATGTGCAATACAGCTCCTGGTCTGCAGTCGGCCATTTTTAACGAGCCAGTTGTATGTGAGAACTTTAATTCTCATTGGTAAAATCGGAGCTGCAATACAAGATGCAACGCAGCGCAAGGACTATGTCATGTATGTAACCTTTATGCAACAACACTGCAATACTGTATATACATAAGAAATGCACACCTTAACCACACGGGGTGGACTTGTGGGAGACACTCCTCACCTGGTCATCCAGCGATATAAAGGGAGGTCCCACGCAGGGTCATCACTTCTTGGTCCTGTGAATGAAGGTTCAGGTCATGGAGTGACCTTGTCCATAGAATGTGCCTCGTGTGGATTTGTGTTATTGTGTAAAGACTTTACATTGGCGACGAGAAACGGGAATCAACAACCCATGAGAATGGCCACCGACAGTACAGATGAACGGTACTGTGTTGGTGAGGACTGGGACGATTTCAGTGAGAGGCTCCAGCAGAGTTTTGTCATGAAGGACTGGCTGGGAGACGCAGTGGCCAACAAGCGAAGGGCTCATCTGCTGACCAGCTGTGGACCTAAGACTTATGCGCTCATGAAAGACTTGCTAGCACCCGAGAAGCCGGCGGACAAAAGCTTTGACGAACTCAGCAAACTAATCGGTGAGCAGCTCAAACCGGCAAGCAGCTGGGGAGTGTCTCCCACAAGTTCACCCTCTGTGCTCAAGGTGTGCACTTCTTACGTATATACAGTATTGCAGTGTTGTTACATAAAGGTTATATACATGACATAGTCCTTGCGCTGCGTTGCATCTTATATTGCAGCTCCGATTTTTCCAATGAGAATTAAAGTTCTCACACACAACTGGCTCGTTAAAAATGGCCTACACAGATTCTATACCCAACGACGTCGGGAAGGCATACCGGATTTCGTTGCGGACCTCCGGCGCTTGGCCAGCCTCTGTAAGTTCACAGACGCCTGCAGGGGAGAGATGCTAAGGGATTTCTTTATTCAGGGCATCGGTCATGCTGGGATTTTCAGAAAGCTAATTGAGACCAAGGACTTGACCTTGGAAGTGGCGATGTTGATGGCTCAGCCTTTTAAGGCGGGGGAGGAGGAAACCAAGATAACATACGCGCGCAATTCTGCCTCCAATGATTGGTCAGGGAGTCAATATCATAAACGCGACACAGAGCCCCACAGGCAGGCAAGGGCAGTTCAACACACCCCAGGCAGCAATAGACCCAAGAGTAAGTCTCCAACAGAGACAATGGCAGGCTGAATGGACATTTACGCCCCCCCAGTGGACAATGCGGTCCGGGATGGGGCCACTGACACCCACTAACAGGGTGCTCAAGAGCAGTCAAAGGGACAATCAGCGAGGAATGCCTTGTAATAGCTCTTTTGTTCACAACAATGGGAATCTCAGTTCATGCTGGAGGTGTGGGGGCAGACATGCTGCCAGGACTTGCAGGTTTCAACAGTTCGTTGACAGAAATTGTAACCTCAGTGGCCATTTAGTCAGAATGTGCAGAAAGCCCGTAACTAGGCTAATATACGAGGCGGATGAACCAGATGAGGGGTCTGCGAGGCAGGATGACGCTTGGGGCAAATCAATGGACGCTGAAGTTCAGCGGGTTCATGTGGCAAACATTCACAGCTCACATAACAAAACGCCACCCATGATGATGAAAGTCCTATTAAACGGCATCCCTGTACGCATGGAGCTAGACACGGGGGCCAGCCGGTCACTCATGAGTGTTCACCAATTCAAAAAGCTGTGGCCACTCAAAGCCAGCAGACCCAAACTAGAACGCATTGAGATGCAATTATGGATGTACACCAAAGAAATCATTCCAGTGCTAGGCAGTGCAATGTTGGTGGTCACACACAATAGATCGGTGAACTGGCTGTCCCGGGCAATGGTCCCGCACTGTTGGGGAGGAGCTGGTTAGCTGAGATGAACTGGAAATGGAGGGATGTGCATGCCATGTCATCTGTGGAGTGAAATTCATGCTCACACAGGTCCTACAGCAATTTGAGTCACTATTTCAACCTGGCGTTGGGACGTTCAAAGGTATCAAAATAGTGATATGCATCACCCCGGACGCCAGACCAGTGCACTACAAAGCCAGAGCTGTGCTGTATGTGATGCGGGAGAAAATTGAGAGCGAGTTGGACCAGTTGCTGAGAGAGGGCATCATCTCGCCCATTGAATTCAGCGACTGGGCGAGCCCCATCGTTCCCGTCCTAAAAGCGGATGGCTCGGTCAGGATCTGTGGCGACTACAAGGCCACTATCAACCGGGTGTCCCTACAAGACCAATACCCGCTCCCGAGAGCAGAGGACCTTTTTGCCACACTGGCAGGCGGCAAGCTGTTCACCAAGTTGGACCTCACTTCAGCCTACATGACCCAAGAACTGGCCGACGAATCTAAACTACTGACCACCATCACCACACACAAGGGACTGTTTGTTTGCAACAGGTGTCCGTTTGGCATTCGATCAGCGGCTGCGATTTTTCAAAGAAACATGGAAAGCCTGCTCAAATCCATTGCCGGAACAATCATATTTCAGGACGACATCCTCATCACCGCTCGTGACACCGAGGAACACCTTCACAACCTGGAGGAGGTGCTATGCGAACTGGACCGGGTAGGCCTGCGACTCAAGAAGTCTAAATGTGTGTTCTTAGCTCCTGAGGTTGAGTTCCTGGGCAGGAGGGTTGCTGCAGATGGGATTCGGCCCACCAAATCCAAAACAGAGGCGATTCGACGAGCACCCAGGACCTGCAACACATCGGAGTTGCGTTCATTTCTGAGACTCTTGAACTATTTTGGAAACTTTCTGCTGAACTTAAGCACATTGTTGGAGCCGCTACATGTGCTCTTGCGTAAGGATTGCGATTGGTTTTGGAGGGATTGTCAGAAACGGGCTTTCAATCGGGCGCGGAACCTACTTTGTTCAAACAAGTTGTTGACCCTGTACGACCCCCGTAAGAAATTGGTTCTGACGTGTGATGCATCGTCCTATGGGGTTGGGTGCATGTTGCAGCAGGGTAGCGCTGATGGCCAACTGCAACCTGTGGCTTATGCCTCCAGGTCGCTCTCTCAAGCTGAACGGGGATATAGGATGGTTGAGAAGGAAGCACTCGCATGTGTCTATGGGGTGAAAAAGATGCATCAGTATCTTTTTGGCAGGAGGTTCGAATTAGAAACAGACCACAAGCCGTTAACATCCCTGCCGTCAGACAGCAAGGCTGTCAATGCCAATGCGTCAGCTCGCATACAGTGATGGGCTCTCACACTCGCTGCGTATGACTGCACCATCCGGCACCTGCCCGGCACCGAAAACTGCACTGGCCACCACTGAGGGGGCAGCGGAACAAAGCGCTGAGATGGTCATTGCTGTTGAAGCCTTTGACAGCACAGGCTTTGCCATCACAGCCCGCCAGATCAAAATCTGGACCAACAGAGGTCCCCTCCTTGATTAAGAAATGTGTCCTGACTGGGGATTGGGCGCCCGCACACGGATCATGCCGTGAGGAGGTCAGACCGTTTCACAGACGGATGGATGAGCTCTCCATCCAAGCCGACTGCCTACTATGGGGCAGCTGGGTAGTCATGTCCCAGAGGGGCAGGGAAGCATTCATCAGGGAACTCCACAGCGAGCACCCAGGCATCGTGCTGATGAAGGCCATTGCCCGGTCACGTGTGGTGGCCAGGAATTGATTCAGACCTCGAACACTGTGTTCATAGGTGCACGACATGTGCCCTCAGGGAGGCCCCGCTCAGCCCATGGCCCTGGCCCACCAGGCCACGGTCACGTATTCACGTAGACTACGCGGGCCCGTTGATGGGAAAAATGTTTCTCATTGTGGTCGATGCGTACTCGAAATGGATCGGTGCATCATTTTGAATTTGTGCACGACATCCACCACCGTGGAGAGTCTGCACGTGGTCTTTGCGACCCACGGCTTGCCAGACATCCTTGTTAGCGATAATGGCCCATGTTTCACAAGCTACGAATTCCGGGAGTTCATGTCGGGTAATGGCATTAACTATGTCAGGACAGCATCGTTCAAGCCAGCCTCCAATGGCCAGGCGGGACATGCGGTCCAAATCATAAAACAAGGCATGCTCCGGATTCAAGGAATCTCCCTTCAATGCCGCCTATCGCGCCTCCTGCTGGCCGATAGGTCACAACCGCACTCGCTCACGGGGGTCCCGCCCGCGGAGCTACTCATGAAACGAACACTCAAGACTCGGCTGTCCCTCATTCATCCAGTCCTGTCCGACATTGTTGAGGGCAAGCGCCAGTCCCAAAATGAGTACCATGACCGAAATTCAAGGGGGAGATGTATAGAAATTAATGCCCCTGTATTTGTTCTCAATTACGCTTTGGGGCCCAAATGGCTTGAGGGTACTGTAATAGGCAAAGAGGGGAATAGGGTCATAGTGGTTCAACTTAACAATGGGCAGATATGCTGCAAGCATCTGGACCAAGTAAAAAAAAGGTTCAGCATGGACACTGAGGAACCTGAGGAAGATCATGAGATGGTATTCACACCACAGCCAGTGAACGAGCAACAAGAACATTCAGCAGCATGCACAGTCCCTGCGGTCAGCCCGGACAGGCCGGAATCACCACAGGTGACAGACACATATACCAAGGCTCAACAACCAGCGCCCCAACTGCAGCACTCCACGAGAGAGCGCAGACCACCCGAGAGATTTAACCTATGATCCCAATAAGATGTTGAGGGGGAGGTGGTCATGTTTGTAACCTTTATGTAACAACACTGCAATACTGTATATACATAAGAAATGCACACCTTGAGCACAGGGGGTGAACTTGTGGAGGCACTCCTCACCTGGTCATCCAGGGATATAAAGGGAGGTCCCACGCAGGGTCATCACTTCTTGGTCCAGTGAATAAAGGTTCAGGTCATGGAGTGACCTTGTCCATAGAATGTGCCTCGTGTGGATTTGTGGTATTGTGTAAGGACTTTACAAACTAAGAATTTCTTACAAGATGAAGTGGAGGCACTAGTTACTGTGATTGAGGGCAGATAGCAGGGGCTGGACACCAGCAGACGTCACATAAAAGTTCCACCAAAAGAAATGAAGAAACGCTGGAACCAACTTGCACAAAATTACTGTGCAATGGTGACCACCGCGAGGTCTGGAGGACAGTGCAAAAATAAGTGGCAGGACATAAGATCATAAGAATTAGGAGCAGGAGTAGGTCACCTGGCCTCTCGAGCCTACTCGCCAGGGCTGGGAACTCAATATCCAAGGGTATTCAACATTCAGGAAGGATAGAATAAAAGGAAAAGGAGGTAGGGAAGCATTGCTGGTTAAAGAGGAGATTAATGCAACAGTTAGGAAGGACATTAGCTTGGATGATGTGGAATCTATATGGGTAGAGCTGCAGAACACCAAAGGGCAAAAAACGTTAGTGGGAGCTGTGTACAGAACTCCAAACAGTAGTAGTGATGTTGGGGAGGGCATCAAACAGGAAATTAGGGGTGCATGCAATAAAGATGCAGCAGTTATCATGGGTAACTTTAATATGCACATAGATTGGGCTAACCAAACTGGAAGCAATACGGTGGAGGAGGATTTCCTGGAGTGCAAAAGGGATGGTTTTCTAGACCAATATGTTGAGGAACCAACTAGTGGGGAGGCCATCTTAGACTGGGTGTTGTGTAATGAGAGAGGATTAATTAGCAATCTCGTTGTGCGAGGCCCCTTGGGGAAGAGTGACCATAATATGGTGGAATTATACATTAGGATGGAGAATGAAACAGTTAATTCAGAGACCATGGTCCAGAACTTAAAGAAGGCTAACTTTGAAGGTATGAGGCGTGAATTGGCTAGAATAGATTGGCGAATGATACTTAAGGGGTTGACAGTGGATGGGCAATGGCAGACATTTAGAGACCGGATGGATGAACTACAACAATTGTACATCCCTGTCTGGTGTAAAAATAAAAAAGGGAAGGTGGCTCAACTGTGGCTATCAAGGGAAATCAGGGATAGTATTAAAGCCAAGGAAGTGGCATACAAATTGGCCAGAAATAGCAGCGAACCCGGGGACTGGGAGAAAATTAGAACTGAGCAGAGGAGGACGAAGGGTTTGATTAGGGCAGGGAAATTAGAGTACGAGAGGAAGCTTGCAGGGAACATTAAGACGGACTGCAAAAGCTTCTATAGATATGTAAAGAGAAAAAGGTTAGTAAAGACAAACGTAGGTCCCCTGCAGTCAGAATCAGGAGAAGTCATAACGGGGAACAAAGAAATGGCAGACCAATTGAACAAGTACTTTGGTTTGGTATTCACTAAGGAGGACACAAACAACCTTCCGGATATAAAAGGGGTCAGAGGGTCTAGTAAGATGGCGGAACTGAGGGAAATCCTTATTAGTCTGGAAATTGTGTTGGGAAATTGATGGGATTGAAGGCCGATAAATCCCCAGGGCCTGATGGACTGCATCCCAGAGTACTTAAGGAGGTGGCCTTGGAAACAGCGGATGCATTGACAGTCTTTTTCCAACATTCCATAGACTCTGGATCAGTACCTATGGAGTGGAGGGTAAGCAATGTAACCCCACTTTTTAAAAAAGGAGGGAGAGAGAAAACAGGGAATTATAGACCGGTCAGCCTGACATCGGTCGTGGGTAAAATGATGGAATCAATTATTAAGGATGTCATAGCAGCGCATTTGAAAAGAGGTGACATGATAGGTCCAGGTCAGCATGGATTTGTGAAAGGGAAATCATGCTTGACAAATCTTCTGGAATTATTTGAGGATGTTTCCAGTAGAGTGGACAAGGGAGAACTAGTTGATGTGGTGTATTTGGACTTTCAGAAGGCTTTTGACAAGGTCCCACACAAGAGATTAACGTGCAAAGTTAAAGCACATGGGATTGGGGGTAGTGTGCTGATGTGGATTGAGAACTGGTTGGCAGACAGGAAGCAAAGAGTAGGAGTAAATGGGTACTTTTCAGAATGGCAGGCAGTGACTAGTGGGGTACCGCAAGGTTCAATGCTTGGGCCCCAGCTGTTTACATTGTACATTAATGATTTAGACAAGGGGATTAAATGTAGAATCTCCAAATTTGCAGATGACATTAAGTTAGGTGGCAGTGTGAGCTGTGAGGAGGATGCTATGAGGCTGCAGAGTGACATGGATAGGTTAGGTGAGTATGCAAATGCATGGCAGATGAAGTATAATGTGGATAAATGTGAGGTTATCCACTTTGGTGGTAAAAACAGAGAGAGAGACTATTATCTGAATGGTGACAGATTAGGAAAAGGGGAGGTGCAACGAGACCTGCGTGTCATGGTACATCAGTCATTGAAGGTTGGCATGCAGGTACAGCAGGCGGTTAAGAAAGCAAATGGCATGTTGGCCTTCATCGCGAGGGGATTTGAGTACAGGGGCAGGGAGGTGTTACTACATTTGCACAGTGTCTTGTTGAGGCCACACCTGGAGTATTGTGTACAGTTTTGGTCTCCTAACTTGAGGAAGGACATTCTTGGTATTGAGGGAGTGCAGCGAAGGTTCACCAGACTGATTCCCGGGATGGTGGGACTGACATATCAAGAAAGATTGGATCAACTGGGCTTGTATTCACTGGAGTTCAGAAGAATGAGAGGGGATCTCATAGAAACGTTTAAAATTCTGATGGGTTTAGACAGGTTAGATGCAGGACGAATGTTTCCAATGTTGGGGAAATCCAGAACCAGGGGTCACAGTCGAAGGATAAGGGGTAAGCCATTTAGGACCGAGATGAGGAGAAACTTCTTCACCCAGAGAGTGGTGAACTTGTGGAATTCTCTACCACAGGAAGTTGTTGAGGCCAATTCACTAAATATATTCAAAAAGGAGTTAGATGTAGTCCTTACTACTAGGGGGATCAAGGGGTATGGCGAGAAAGCAGAAATTGGGTACTGAAGTTGCATGTTCAGCCATGAACTCATTGAATGGCGATGCAGGCTCGAAGGGCCGAATGGCCTACTCCTGCATCTATTTTGTATGTTTCTATGTTTTAATGTTAATAAAATCATGGCCGATCTGATCGTGGACTCAGCTCCACTTCCCTGCCCACTCCCCATAATCCTTTATTCCTTATCACTCAAAAATTTGTCTATCTCCGCCTTAAATATATTCAATGACCCAATCTCCACCGCTCTCTGGGGCAGTGAATGCCATAGATTTACAACCCTCTGAGAGAAGAAATTCCTCCTCATCTCAGTTTTCAATGGGCAACCCCTTATTCTGAGTTTATGTCCCCTAGTTTTAGTTTCGCCTGAGTGAAAATATCCTCTCTGCATCCACCTTATTGAGCCCCCTCACTATCTTATATGTTTCAATAAGATCTCCTCTCATTCTTTGAACTCCAATGTGTATAGGCCCAACCTACTCAACCTATCCATAAGTCAACCCCCTCATCTCTGGAATCAACATCGTGAACCTTCTCTGAACAGTCTCCAATGCAAGTATATCCTTCCTTAAATACGGTGACCAAAACTGTACGCAGTACTCTAAGTTTGGTCTCACCAATACCCTGTACAGTTGTGGTCGGACTTCTCTGCTTTTATACTCTATCCCCTTGCAATAAAGGCCAACATTCCATTTGCCTTCCTGATTACTTGCTGTACCTGCATACTAACTTTTTATGTTTAGAAACATAGAAACATAGAAAATAGGTGCAGGAGTAGGCCATTCGGCCCTTCGAGCCTGCATCGCCATTCAATAAGATCATGGCTGATCATTCTCTCAATACCCCTTTCCTGCTTTCTCTCCATACCCCTTGATCCCCTTAGCCGTAAGGGCCATATCTGATTCCCTCTTGAATATATCCAATGAACTGGCATCAACAACTCTCAGCGGCAGGGAATTCCATCAGTTAACAACACTCTGAGTGAAGACGTTTCTCCTCATTTCAGTCCTAAATGGCCTACCCCTTATCCTAAGACTATGTCCCCTGGTTCTAGACTTCCCCAACATCGGGAACATTCTTCCCACATCTAACCTGTCCAGTCCCGTCAGAATCTTATACGTTTCTATGAGATCCCCTCTCATCCTTCTAAATTCCAGTGAATAAAGGCCCAGTTGATCCAGTCTCTCCTCATATGACAGCCCAGCCATCCCTGGAATCAGTCTGGTGAACCTTCGCTCCACTCCCTCAATAGCAAGAACGTCCTTCCTCAGATTCGGAGACCAAAACTGTACACAATATTCCAGGTGAGGCTTCACTAAAGCCCTGTACAACTGCAGTAAGACCTCCCTGCTCCTATACTCAAATCCCTTAGCTATTTGCCTTCTTCACCGCCTACTGTACCTGCATGCCCACTTTCAGTGACTGATGAACCATGACACCCAGGTCTCGTTGCACCTCCCCTTTTCCTAATCTGCCGCCATCCAGATAATATTCTGCCTTCGTGTTTTTCCCCCCAAAATGGATAACCTCACATTTATCCACATTATACTGCATCTGCCATGCAGTTACCCACTCACCTAGCCTGTCCAAGTCACCCTGCAACCTTTTAGCGTCCTCCTCACAGCTCACACCGCCACCCAGTTTCGTGTCATCCGCAAACTTGGAGATATTACACTCAATTCCTTCATCTAAATCGCTAATTGTTTCATGCACAAGGACCCCCAGGTCCCACTGTACTGCAGCACTTTGCAATTTTTCTCCATTTAAATTATAATTTACTTTCCTATTTTTTCTGCCAAAGTGGATAACCTCACACTTTCTCCATTATACTCCATCTGCCAAATTTTTGCCCACTCACTTAGCCTGTTTATATCCCTTTGCAGATTTTTTGTGTCCTCCTCACAATTTGCTTTGCCACCCATCTTTGTCAAGTAGTTAGTGTAAGTAATACTTTAATTTCCTCATTAGAATTGTAATTGTAGATGTGACCAGCTGTATATGTCCCACCCAGCAGAAAGACGCCCTCTCTAAAAAGTAATGTTTTCATCTTTGCAGAAGAAAGTGGCGCACAACAAATGAGAAAGAACTTGAACAGGAGGAGGCCTGGCAAATCTGCAGCCACTGACACCCTACGAAGACAGGGTCACTGCTTTGATGGATTCTGCCTGAAGAAAAGCAACCACCACTGCACAAGCTGGGCCCACACTCGAAGAAGAGGGTAAGTCCTGCAAATTCCACAGTCTAGCTTTGCTAAATGTTAAGTTTTGCGCAGGCTAGCTATGCTTCGGTTCATGGGGATGTCTACGTCCACTACGCTTCGGTTGATGCAATGTGCAATCATTCGTCGTGGTCCTTCAAATCAGCCTGCTGCCTGCACTGTGTGAGCCTACTTATGCCACCCACCCTGCCCCCTCCTCTGCTGCTAACCATTTGTCTGTTCTGTTATCATTTGCAGAACTTGAGGCCAACCCTGACAAGGCTGAAGAAGATTCAGACACGGACAAGCCTGAAGAGGAGAACATCTTCCAATCTCACCTTCCAGACCAGGAGGAGGGAGAGAGGAGGGGATGGATGGAGGCCCCACTGTTGTACTCACTCTGGAGAAAGTGCAGGTGTCGCCCATTGAGGTGCCAGCCCATTCCCTGAGTGGTTTGAGTGTTGGTGGGACATTCCATTGTTTCTCACAGTCCGAGACTGGGGATTCCAGTGAGGTGCAGTGAAGCACACCCAGGGCCCCACCGTCCCAGGCTGCAGGTCCCAGTGGGATGCATCGGGCATACCCAGGACCCACCGTCCGATGCTGCAGGTTCCAGTGGGATGCAGTGAGCCACACCCAGGATGAGGAGGGGAAGGAGAGCTCGACACCGCTCTCCTGAGATGCAGGATCTAAAAGATGTGGTTCATATGATGGCAAAGAGTGCAGAGTGCATTGACCTTACCTGATCACTCCTAGACACCATCAGTGGGGTGGGTGATGAGGTATCAGGACTGTCGGGAGAAGTAACAACACTCTCACGAGAAATGGGAATACTGTCCGGGAACCTGAGTCAGCCAAAACAATGTCGGTGCACATGAGGGAGGGAATGTTGCAGTTAGCTGATGCGCTGTCAGTGAACAAAAAGGAAGGAATGTTTCAGCAAGTTCAAACACTGTCAGTGAACATGTGGGAGGAAATGTTGAAGGTAGTTGACACACGATCGGGGCACATGAGGGAGGGAATGTCAGAGTTAGCTGCTGCAATAAGGGAACATGCCCAGACCCCACACCCATTGACAGAATCAACTGCCACTCCCACTCCAATCCCCAGACCGGACTATGAATAGGCCCAAGGCAGGCCTCCACATTACCGCCACCCACCCCTCACCCCTCTCGCAGCCCCCACCCCCGCCATCAAGAAGTGTGCATTAACTGAGATGTTCAAAAGAATAAGCTTGGTACCAACCCGAGAAACGTTGCGCCACCTCCTGCGGGTAGTGGTGGAGTCACCAAGACCAAGTGCAGCGGATGATCTTAGAATAAGGTGGAGGAGAGATGGGGGCAGCCTTTTTTTGCTGCTGTTGTTGTTGTTATTATTGTTGTTGTTACTGTTGTAACTGTTCTCAAATTAAAAGTTGTTTGTAAGTTAAGTAAATTTACAAGTTTACAAGTTTGTAAGTGATCCTAAAGTTTTTAAGTGATCTTAGATTTTGTAAATGATCTTCAAGCTTGTAAGTGATCTTAACTGAAAACTTTAAAGTTTGATACAAGAATAGTTTTATTAAAGTTAAGTTAAATACAAACAAATGTTTGTTAAACATTTGAATAAAATATATTTTACATTATAATTGAATTATTTATATTATTTTTTCCATTACTAACACAACTTTTTGAAGTAAACAAGAATCATTTCCATCATTTGTTCCATTAAAACAACATAACATTATGGAACAGGTCCAAACAGTAAAGATGGTCCATGTAGAATAGTTGCTGATGAGCCTTCAGGCAGAAAAGCGTTCACGGATGAGCTGGTGGTGCAAGGCTTGAGCAATTCTTAAAGGGGCACGACGGTCCGTCATTGACTCCGGGTTCAGATAGTTGTATGGCTTCCTCATCCTCGTCCTCATCCTCCTCCTCAGCATCTGCATCTTCCTCATCATCATCAGCCACTCTCACCTCAGGTGGTTGTTCTACTACCATCAGCTGCTGCCTCATGATGGCTAAGTTATGCAGCATGCAGCTCACAACAGTGAACTGACTGACAATCTCAGAGGAGTATTACAAGTAGCCTCCGGAATGATCCAGGCATCGGAAATGCTGTTTCAAGGTGCCAATGGTCCTCTCTATTATACTGCGCATTGCAATGTGCGACATGTTGTATTCCCGGTCGGCTTCCATCCGGGTTACGCGAAGGGGAGTCATGAGCCAGGTGGTGAGGCCATACCCTTTGTCGCCCAGTAGCCAGCTCTGCCCTTCTGGCTGCTGCTGAAACATGGCAGATATAATGCTCTCGCGTAGGATAAAAGCATCATGGGTGCTCCCATAATATCTTGCATCAACTGACATGATGCGATGCGTGTCATCACACATGAGCTGCACATTAATGGAGTGGAAGCCTTTTCTGTTCCTGTACATCTTGGAATCCTCCAAAGGTGCTCGCAAGGCAATAAGGGTACAATCAATGCAGCCCTGAATCTTTGGGAAGCCAGCAATCCTGGAGAAGCTCACAGCCCTTTCATGCATTGCCTGGGCAGTCATGGGGAACTTTATGTAGTCATTCCTCCGGGCATATAGTTCAGCAGTCACCTGCCGAATGCAGATATGTGGTGCATGTTGAGAAATGGTGCACACATCCCCAGTTGTAGCCTGGAACAATCCAGACGCATAGAATGAAAGCGCAGCTGTAACCTTCACTTCAACTGACAAAGCAGTCCTCCTGATGCTTCTCGGTTGCAGGTCTGCTTTCACCAACTCACTGATCTTAATTACAACTTCTTTGCGGAAACGCAGATTTCTGACACAGTCTGCATCACTAAGTTGCAGGTACCAGCGCTAGTCTCGATATACCTGATGTGGGTAAGGCCTCCTGCCCATCACCTTATGTGCTCTGAGGTTCCTCATGTGATGACGTTGAATCAATTGTCTTCTCCACAGCACCATCATGCAGAAGGCACATTGTCAGTATTGCCCCAATAATTAAATTGTACCTTTGCAAGAATCATAAATGGCAGCCAGGACAAGGTTCTTTGTTCTCTCTCCCCAAGGTCAATGCCGTAGTATGGACCACACCCAGGTATGAGCAGGCGCATTGATCGGAAAAACACCGCCACCCACCTCCCAGCCGCATTCCCCCGCACCGCCCCCCCCCCCCGCCCCGAGTTTCATTTGATGCATAGTGTAGGCTTCTCATGCCTTCCGTTCACCTTCCACAGCCCCCACACCCCCACCTGGGCTTCTTTTCAAGCCAAGCCCCGAGCCCCTGTGTCCAGGTGAGGGACCGATTCTGCCGGCCGACATTCTGACCCTCGAGCACGGTTTGGAGACGTTCGGTGGTGGCATGTCAGTTTTTTAAAAATTGAAAACTTAAAGAATTCCATTAAACTTCCATTTCCTGTGTTTTAAGTTTTAAAAATTTAAGCTTGCTTATGGTTATTTATGTGTTCTTGACTCCCTCCAAAACTTTGCATAAAAACAATGATGTCTTTCTGTGTCAACTTTTTAATGTGCGCTGGTTTCTCTTAAGTGCCCAGAAGGTTTTTCGGGAGTGGTCACATACGCCGTCCTAGGAGAAATTTAAATTGGCCAAACTTCCATAATTGTGAAAAACTGGCGCAGACTTCAGGTTACACCCCCATGAAGCAAAAAAAACAAACCTAAAAAAATTGTGACTAACTCAGTTACGCTGGTGCACAAAGATTGGGGAAATTTGAATTTTTAAATTTCGGCCAAAAAATGCGGCGCGCGCCAAAAAAACAACGCAGATCACTGGGGAAAATTGAGCACTAAAATTATAAGTGACAAAATTATCCTATAATTTGCAGCTCAGTGCTCACAATGTGTCATAATGAATTGTATGAGGAAAGTCAGGGGAAAGAGTAAGCATCAAAGCAAAATTTAATTTGTCTGTTAAGTGATTTAAAATTATTGGGGTATACTAAATAAATTAGCTTCCTTGACATGATTTAAATTGTATCCATTGCAGCATGTCAACATCTAATTGTGTCATACATCATTATATTCATATATTATTAACAGACACTGGCTTATTGTTCTCAGTACAATAGCTAATCAGGTCCAGAGAAATCTCAGCTAAAAGGTAAATTAATTCCTTAAACATCTTATTTGTCTCAATTTATCATGTTACTCACTTAGTGTAACAATGTAGCATGTAACAAAAAAGACAGAAATGTATTTAGTAGAACATTAAACAAATTCAATAAGCATGATTTGCAATTATCATTCCCCATCCTAGATGGATGATTTTATATTGAGTACATGTATTGATCAGCACAGGGGACTGTGATACTGCAGATTTTTTTATCCTGCACTCAGTAAAAGAGGCAAGCACTCACAAATTATGTTTCTCATTAGCCTCCCGTGATGTTCAGCTTCTACATTTTGTTTATACAGAATAAACTCATGCTTTCAAATAAATTTAGTTTTGTTTACAAAAATTACCGTGTTGGAGACAAAAACACATTTTTATATGGCACACGCAGATCAAGCACAGTGTAGAATAATGACACCGTTCTAGACATGGAGCAGCTTAATTCTAATTTCACCGCACCAAATAATGATTTTCTTGGATTTATCTGAAGAGCAGCACCTCAGGAGGCTGTGCTTAGGATAACACAGGGGACCGTGATTCTGCAGTTTAGATGCCAGTTGTGGCTTAATGGTAGTTGTGGCACTCTTGCTTCTGCGTCAGGAGGTTGTGGGTTCAAGCCTCACTCCAGGGGCTTGAGCACATAGTGCAGACTGACACTCCAGTGTGGTACTGAGGGAATGCTGCACTCAGCGATGCTGCAGACGAAATTGCCCTCAGCGGGAAATTGGAGAGGGCACTTCAATTTATCTGAAGATATACCGCCCGGTGGGAATCAGAGGGATGAGCCGGAAAATTCGGCTCTTTAACTCTGACACCGCCTCCCAGTGCTTTGGGCCGCTGTTTGAGGCGGTATCGGGGCGGGTTCGGGCCAGGAGCGGGGCGGTGTCCATCAGCGCGGCGGTGATGACGTCAACGTGATGCAGGCGTGCTGCCTCGCACTGATGCATCGCAATGTCCCTCTCCACTTTAAGAGAAGGGATGCTGCGAGGCCTGTGTGGAGCCCACTGGGCCACTAGGCAGGGTTTCGGCTGAACCAGCAGCTGACTCAGGAGTTGGCGGACAACTAAAACAAAATGGCAGCCCCCCGCAGCGGTGCGCCCTCCTCTTTCAGAGTGGCTGCACTGCCCAGCCATTGGCAGCTTCCAGGGGTACCAACCGATGGCGGTCGCGCTCCCGTGGGGCGGAAAAGAGGTCACCATTGGGCGGTAAGGGGTCGTCGTGCTGGGAAGGGCGGAAATACGGGGTACATGGCGGAAATCTGTTCAAGGCACTCCCGGCCCGGGGATGGGTAGGCCCCGCCGCCTGCCCCCAGTCGGAAAGGCATTACCGCCCCATTACCTCCTCTTAGAGGCGGTAATGGGCCTTAAAGAAGGGGTTAGGGTTAGGTGTCTTTCTGTTGTGACGTTAAACTGAGGCCCTGTCTATCCACTCAGGTAGATGTAAAAGATTTGGATGGCACAATTTGGAAGAGCATGGGAGTTCTTTATCCCTCAATCAACATCAGTAAAAAACAGATTATCTGGTCAATATCACCTTGCCGTTTGTGAGAGCTTGCTGCTATGTCTCCTATATTAACACAGTGACTACACTTCAAAAGTACTTAATTGGCTGTAAAGTGGTTTGGGATGTCTGGAAATTGTGAAAAATGCTATATAAATGCAAGTCTTTCTTTTTCTTTCTCCAGGCGGGTAGTTGTAAACCTCTGCAACCTCCTGCAACAAGACCTGCTGCCTGCACGACCAGGGGCTATATGTTGCCAGTGGTTGTCAAAATCACCACTTCTTTGACGCTAGCTTCTTCCAGTCTGCTTCGATAGAACCGTTTCCACTCCCATGGTGCTGAGACTCATCAATCACAGACTGTGGAACATCAGTTCTGCATTGGATTTGCCGCCAGTTCCTAATACAAACACTAAGGGTCTGAAAGTCTGTTGGCTAGCGCCAGCCGTTAACAACCCGGAGAGGCGGTAGGGCGCCGCTAATGGCTTAGCACCGTGTTTGGCGATGTCACCACCTGCTGCAAACTTCGGTTGAGTTCTTGTGGCGGCGCAAAGAACTACCGCCTCGCCCTTTACCACCAGGCAGATCGTGACATTGGTACGCGTGCAATGTCTCGCTTGCGCCCCTGACGAGAACTTTGGTTTTTGCGCCTCTCTTACCGGCTAGTGGTGAACTCGCCACAGAAAGCTGGCGTTCACAACTGACAGTGGTGATGCCGGGGTGTATATAAAGGGAGTAGGAAATGGGGTACAGAGGTCAGGGTGAATGCTACGCATTGTCCTAGCAGAGTGCGTAGATATTGGCGTGGTGTGGCTGTTGAGTACTTACCTTAACGACTACCATTTTGCTCCATTGATGAGCACCATCTCGTTCTTACCTTTGGCACATTAATGGGGGCAGTGCTGGCACACCAGGTCAAGTTGCGGCAGCTACTTTGAAGGCACTGGCTGCAGAGACGGGATATGGGCAATGTAGGTCCACACCTGAGCAGAGGCCGCAGACATTGGGGTAGGAGCCCCCAGGGTTTACCGTGCACATTCTTCGTACTTTGATATGTCCAAGGAGCAGTGCATAAGAACGCTGCGGTTCCACAAGGAGATGGTCACGGAGCTGTACCTTCTCCTGCAAACAGACCTTGAAGCTCAAAGCAGCAGCAGAACCTCACTGTCAGTGGCAGTGAAAGTGACAGTAGCGCTCAATTTCTATACTACCGGCTCGTTCCAGGCTCCTGGAGATGATATATGCAACATTTATCAATTTGCTGTGAATCGCTGCATTTGCCAGGTGACCAATGCTCTCTGCAGCCGACGAATGGACAACATGAAGTTCAGCATATCCAAGGAGAACCAGTAGGAGCGCTCTTGTGGCTTCATCAGGATAGCGGCCATCCCCATGGTTCAGGGCACCACTGATTGTATGCATGTGCTATTGCGCAAGGGCTACCACTCCATCAACATTCAGTTGGTGTGCGACAACGGGCAGATGATCCTCACTGTGAAGTATCAATATCCTGGCAGCAGCCACGATTTCTTCATCCTGTGGGAGTGCAGTCTGCCATGAATGTGACTAATAGAAAAGCAGGGTTGTAAATCTATGGAATTCTCTGCCCCAGAGAGCTGTGGAAGCTGGTCATTGAATATATTTAAGGTAGAGATAGACAGATTTTTGAGCGAAAAGGTAGTAAAAGGTTATGGGGAGCGGGCAGGGAAGTGGAGTTGAGCCCATGATCAGATCATCCATGATCTTATTAAATGGTGGAGCAGGCTCAAGGGGCCAAATGGCCTGCTCCTGCTCCTATTTCTTATGTTCTTATGTTCTTATGTTGCAGCCACCGCATGCTCAGCGACAAAGGATAATGGTCTCGCTACCTGACTGATGATACCCCTCCGCAACCCACCAGCCCTGCCGAGCAGCGCTACAACCACAGCCAGGACCATAATAGGGCAAACTGTCAGGGTGCTGAAGCAGTGTTTCCGTTGCCATGACCGCTCTGGAGGGACCCTTCAGTACTCCCCTGATAGAGTGTCCATGTTCACCGTTGTGTGCTGCATGTTGCACAACCTGGCCATCATGACATCATGAGGGGCCAGCCATTGCCACCAGGTTGGCAGCTGCACCTCAGGAGGACAAGAACAATGAGGCGAAAGATGAGGAGCATCAGTCACGGAGGAGACAGCCTGAGACTGTTGCCGCTGCAAGGGCTGCACGTCAGAGACTCATCGGCCAGCGATACCAGTAAATGACGCAACACAGGCTGAGTGGCCAGCCTCGTCACCTGGCCATGTGCTGAGGACATCGCACTCCACCCTGCAAGCCTCCGAGTACATAAATCACACCACAATAATGTAAAGTTGCAAATAATACTTTATTTACATGAAAAAGAGTGTGCTGTAAATGAGTACAACACAGAACCATCAGTAGCAGCAAATTATGAATGAAACAACTGCCCTGAAAACATAGTAGCCAACAAGCAATTGGACAATATACAAAGAAACAACCCTCCTGTCTAAAATAACAACACAACAGGCATGAACAAAATTGATGAAACCAGCCTTCCACACACAATAATGATTAAACAGCAACAACTATATACATGCCTTAATTTTTCAATAAAGTCCCCAAAAATTACCATGCTGCAATGAGTTTTTATTGGGACTTCCTCCCATATTATCCAACCCCTTACATTTTCCCTGCTCCAACACCTATTGCTCCTTTTTAATGTGGTCTCAGTGCCTGCAGCAAGGTTGCTTGAAGGCTGCCATGTCTGTGACGCAGACACTAATAATGGCCTAGCAGGATATCCCCTGGAAGGCCCGGCTGTGGACTGGACCACCTCAGGATGGGCAGCAGCAGTCTCGGCTGGATAGGGTGCAGACAGCGGCAGGTGCTATGGCGAAGTGGCAGTGGTGGGAGCCGGAATGATGTCCTCCTGAGAGAGGACATAACATTTCATGTTGAGCGACATGCTGCCACTCCACTGGGGCAGAGCCTCAGAATCTGGAGCAATCTGTTGGAGCTCAGATTGCTGGCCTGCTTCGGTACCATGAGCTCCCCGTTGGACTGCTGGGGACCAGACACGATGGGATCAGTCAATGCTTGTGTGGCATCGATATGACTCTGCATCAGAGCAGACAGCACATCGATGCCACCACGCACTGAGGACATGGCAGTATGTCGGCCTTGTGAGGCTTCAGCCTGGTGTTCAATGGTGACTGCCATGTCAGCCATGGCACGCACCATTATGTCTGGGACCCCATGGTGACTTGTGACTGCTAGCATCCGTTGGTATCTACCAAGAATGGGCTTGCTGGGTGGCTGAGAGGCAAGGGAAAATCTTGAGGTGGACTCCTCTAATCTCACAGCAAATGCACCCAGGCTCTTGGGCAGCCTTGCCAATGCACCCAACAGATCGCAATGCATTCTCACAGATTGTCTTGTGACAATCTCCAGCTCAGGGTTCTCATTGGAGTGCGGCTGAGCATCACTCAGGTGCACACTCACCCTCCGGGGAGTTTCGGCCTGAGTTTCCCTTCCCCCCCTGGCATTGCTGCAGGCCACTGGGTCCTGGTGCATCATCCACCTCCAAGCCCCCAACCATGCCCTCATCCATGGAGGGGCCAGAGGTACAGAAATGCCAGTTTCCTTGAACATGCGGAAGGATTGTGGTGTCAGGGCTAAGTGGTCCAATACAAGATGCAAAAGTCCTGAATATATCGTCACTGTCTCCAGGGGGCTCGGCCTCACCCACCGCCACCGCACCCTCTTGTGCGCCCATGAGGGCGGACACGCGTTCCACCAACTCGTTGAGGGTGTGTAGGTCAGTCTCCCCTCCTCCGGTCCACATCTGCTCCAGACGGTTATAAGCTGGCTTGGCCTGCAAGAAGAAACAGAACACCTAAGTTAGTGTGCTTCTATCCGTCTGTCCAAAGTGCCTTGCAGAGTTGACTAGTTGTTACTTTATGGTTGTAAAGTCCTTACTCTACAGCATGAAACCACACGAGGCACATTCCAGGGACAAGGCCACTCAGTGACCTTAACTCTTTATTACAGCACTCCAGAAGTGATGACCCTGCATGGGACCACCCTTTATATATCAGTGTGATCAGGTAAGGAGTGTCTCCCATAAGTTCACCCCCTGTGGTCAAGGTGTGCATCTGAGTTGAGTGTGTTTAGTAATACAGTGGTGTTACATTGTAGTTACAAACATGACATCACCTTCCCCCCTCCAAAGTCTAATTGGGATCATAGGTTTAGTCTTTCAGGCGGTCTACGCTCCCTCGTGGAGCGCCGCAGTTGGGGCTCTGGTTGTTGGACACTGATGTGAGTGTCTGTCACCTGTGGTGATTCCGGCCTGTCCGGGCTGACCTCAGGGACTGTGCATTCCTCTGATTGCTTTTGTTGCACGTTCACTGGCGATAGTGTGAGCTCCATCTCATGGTCTTCTTCAGGTTCCTCCGTGTCATTGCTGAACCTTTTTTTTACTTGTTCCAGATGCTTACGGCATATCTGGCCATTGTTGAGTTTTACCACAATGACCCTATTCCCTTCTTTGTCATTTGCGGTGCCCTCGAGCCATTTGGGCCCCATGGCATGATTGAGGATGAATACAGGATCATTTATTTCTATACATCTCCCCCTCGAATTACGGTCATGGTACTCGTTTTGTGCCTTACGCTTGCATTCAACTATGTCGGTCAGAGCTGGGTGGATGAGGGACAACCAAGTTTTGAGTGCCTGTTTCATGAGTAGCTCTGTGGGTGGGACCCCCATGAGCGAGTGCGGGTGGGACCTATAGGCCAGCAGGAGGCGCAATAGGCGGCATAGTAGGGAGGGTCCTTGAATCCTGAGCATACCTTGCTTAACGATTTGGACTGTACGTTCCGCCTGGCCATTGGAGGTCGGCTTGAACAGTGCAGTCCTGATGTGGTTGATGCCATTGCCTGACATAAACTCCTGGAATTCATAGCTCGTGAAACATGGGCCATTATCAATAACCAGGATTTCCGGCAAGCCATGGGTTGCGAAGATTGCACGTAGGCTTTCCACGGTGGTGGATGACGTGCATGAATTCAGGATGATGCACTCGATCCATTTCGAGTACGCATCTACAACGATAAGGAACATCTTCCCCATGAACGGGCCCACGTAGTCAACGTGAATGCGTGACCATGGCTTGGTGGGCCAGGGCCACGGGCTGAGCGGGACCTCCCTGGGGGCATTACCCAGCTGGGCACACGTCGTGCACCTGCAAACACAGTGTTCCAGGTCTGTGTCAATTCCGGGCCACCAAACGTGTGACCGGGCAATGGCCTTCATCATCACAATGCCTGGGTGCTCGCTGTGGAGTTCCCTGAAGAATGCCTCCCTGCCCTTCTGGGGCATGACTACCCGGCTGCCCCATAGTAGGCAGTCAGCTTGGATGGAGAGCTCATCCATCCGTCTGTAGAATGGTCTGACCTACTCAGGGCATGCTTCGTGTGCGGGCATCCAATCCCCAGTCAGGACACATTTCTTAATCAGGGTTAGGAGGGGATCCCTGTTTGTCCAGATTTTGATCTGGCAGGCTATGATGAGGGCGCCTGCACTGTCGAAGGCATCGACAGCCATGACCACCTCAGCGCTTTGCTCCGTTGCCCCGTCGGTGGTGGCCAGTGGGAGCCTGCTGAGCGCGTCAGCGCAATTTACAGTGCCGGGCCGGTGCCGGATGGAGTAGTCATAGGCCGCTAGCGTGAGAGCCCATCGCTGTATGCAAGCTGATGTGTTGGCATTGGCAGCCTTGCTGTCTGACAACAGGGATGTGAGTGGCTTATGGTCCGTCTCTAATTCAAACTTCCGACCAAAGAGGTACTGATGCATTTTCTTACACCATAGACACATGCAAGTGCTTCCTTCTCAACCATCCCATAGCCCCGTTCTGCTTGAGAGAGCGACCTGGAGGCATAAGCCACAGGTTGTAGCTGACCTTCAGCATTGCCCTGCTGCAACACGCACCCAACCCCATAGGACGATGCATCACATGTCAGAACTAAACTTTTGCAAGGGTCGTACAGGGTCAACAGCTTGTTTGAACACAGTAGGTTTCGCGCCCAATCAAAAGCCCGTTCCTGACAGTCCTTCCCAAAACAAATCGCAACCCTTACACAGGAGCACATGTAGCGGCTCCAACAACGTGCTCAAGTTCGGCAGAAAGTTCCCGAAATAGTTCAACAGTCCCAGGAATGAACGCAGCTCCGATGTGTTGCTAGGCCTGGGTGCTCATCGAATCGCATCTGTTTTGGAATTGGTGGGCCGAATCCCATCTGCAGCAATCCTCCTGCCCAGAAACTCAACCTCGGGAGCTAAGAACATGCATTTAGATTTCTTGAGTCGCAGGCCTACCCGGTCCAATCGGCGCAGCACCTCCTCCAGGTTGTAGAGATGTTCCTCGGTGCCTCGACCCATGATGAGGATGTCGTCCTGGAATACAATCGTTCCAGGGATGGATTTAAGCAGGCTTTCCATGTTGCGTTGAAAAATCGCAGCTGCTGATCGAATGCCAAACGGGCACCTGTTATACGCAAACAGTCCCTTGTGCGTGGTGATGGTGGTCAGCAGTTTAGATTCGTCGGCCAGTTCCTGGGTCATATAGACTGAAGTGAGACCCAACTTGTTGAACAGCTTGCCACCTTTCAACGTGGCGAAGAGGTCCTCCGCTCTTGGGAGCGGGTATTGGTCTTGTAAGGACACCTGATTGATAGTGGCATTGTAGTCGCCACAGATCCTGACAGAGCCTTCCGCTTTAAGAATGGGGACGATGGGGCTCGCCCAGTCGCTGAATTCAACAGGCGAGATGATGCCCTCTCGCAATAGCCGTTCCAATTCGCTCTCGATTTTCTCCTGCATCACATACGGCACCGCTCTGGCTTTGTGGTGCACTGGCCTGGCGTCCGGGGTGATGTGTATCACTACTTTAGTGCCTTTGAAAGTCCCGACGCCCGGTTGGAAAAGTGATTTGAATTGTAGGACTTGTGAGCACGAATTTTGCTCCACCGACGACATTGCATGAACATCCCCCAATTTCCAGTTCATCTCGGCTAACCAGCTCCTCCCCAACAGTGCGGGACCATTACCCGGGACAATCCAGAGCGGCAGCCAGTTCACTAACTCATTGTGCATGACAGCCAACATTGCACTGCCTAGCACCGGAATTATTTCTTTGGTGTAAGTCCTTAATTGTGTCTCGATACGTTCTAATTTGGGTCTACTGGCTTTGAGCGGCCATAGTTTCTCGAATTGTTGAACACCCATGAGTGACTGGCTGGCCCCCGTGTCCAGCTCCATCCGCACTGCGATACCGTTCAATAAAATCCTCATCATCATTGGTGGCGTTTTGGTGTATGAACTGTGAATATTCGCCACATGGACCCGCTGAACCTCGACGCCCATCGATTTGCCCCAAAAGTCATCCTGCCTCACAGAACCCTCATCTAGTCCATCTGCCTCATATATCAGTCTGGTTGCAGAGTTTTCTGCACATACGAGCTAAATGGCCACCGAGTTTGCAGTTTCTGCAGACAAACTGTTGGAATCTGCAAGATCTGGCTGAGTGTTTTCCCCCACACCTCTAGCACGAGTTAAAGTTTCCATTGTTGGGGAATTTCACACTGACTGTCCCTCTGACTGCTCTTAAGTACTCTATTAGTAGGTGTCAATGGCCCCATCCCGGGCTGCATTGTCCACTGTGATGGCGTGAACATCCGTTCAGCCTGCCATTGTCTCTGTTGAGGTCCTACTCTGGGGTCTATTACTGCCTGATGAATGTCGGACTGCCCCTGCCTGCCCGCGGGGCTCTGAGTAGCATTGAGGACGTTGATTCCCTGATCCATCGCCGCATTGGAGGCAGAATTGCGCGCGTAAATCATTTTCATCTCTTCCTCCCCCGCCATGAAAGTCTGAGCCAACAACGCCGCCGCTTCCAAGATCAAGTCCTTGGTCTCAATTAACTTGCAAAAAATTCCCGCATGACCGATACCCTCAATAAGGAAGACCCCCTGCAGGCGTCTATGAACGTACAGAGGCTGGCCAAGCACCTGAGGTCTGCTACGAAGTCCGGTATACTCTGTCCTTCATGACATAGGTGGGTGTAGAATCTGTGTCGAGCCATGTGTATGCTGCTCGCCGGCTTGATGTGCTCCCGAATCAACTTGCTAAGCACTTCAAAGGTTTTGTCCGACGGCTTTTCGGGTGCCAGTAAGTCCTTCATGAGGGCATAAATCTTTGGCCCGCAGCTGGTCAAAAGATGAGCCCGACGCTTGTCGGCCGCTGCATCCCCCAGCCAATCTTTCGTGACAAAGCTCTGCTGAAGCCTCTCAACAAGATCGTCGCAGTCTTCCCCAACACAGTACCATTCATCTGTGCTAGCGGTGGCCATTCTCGTGGGTCGTGAATTCCCATTTCTCCTCGCCAATGTAAAGTCCTTACTCTACAGCATGAAACTACATGAGGCACATTCATAGAAACATAGAAACATAGAAAGTAGGTGCAGGAGTAGGCCATTCGGCCCTTCTAGCCTGCACCGCCATTCAATGAGTTCATGGCTGAACATGCAACTTCATTACCCCATTCCTGCTTTCTTGCCATACCTCTTGATCCCCTTAGTAGTAAGGACTACATCTAACTCCTTTTTGAATATATTTAGTGAATTGGCCTCAACAACTTTCTGTGGTAGAGAATTCCACAGGTTCACCACTCTCTGGGTGAAGAAGTTTCTCCTCATCTCGGTCCTAAATAGCTTACTCCTTATCCTTAGACTGTGACCCCTGGTTCTGGGCTTCCCCAACATTGGGAACATTCTTCCTGCATCTAACCTGTCTAAACCCATCAGAATTTTAAATGTTTCTATAAGGTCCCCTCTCATTCTTCTGAGCTCCAGTGAATACAAGCCCAGTTGATCCAGTCTTTCTTGATAGGTCAGTCCCGCCATCCCGGGAATCAGTCTGGAGAACCTTCGCTGCACTCTCTCAATAACAAGAATGTCCTTCCTCAGGTTAGGAGACCAAAACTGTACACAATACTCCAGGTGTGGCCTCACCAAGGCCCTGTACAACTGTAGCAACACCTCCCTGCCCCTGTACTCAAATCCCCTCGCTATGAAGATTTGTCAAGCATGATTTCCCTTTCACAAATCCATGCTGACTTGGACCTATCATGTCACCTCTTTCCAGGGACGAGGCCACTCAGTGACCTTAACTCTTTATTACAGCACTCCAGAAGTGATGACCCTGCGTGGGACCCCCTTTTATATACCTGAGTGATCAAGTAAGAAGTGTCTCCGACAAGTTCACCCCCTGTGGTCAAGGTGTGCATCTGTGTTGAGTGTGTACAGTAATACAGTGGTGTTACACTGTAGTTACAAACATGACAATGGTAGTCTTCAGATGTTGATGTAATTCTGAACAGCTGCGCACATTTGATGTGGCACTGCTGGGATTTGGGGGCCACTGCTTAAGAGTTAAGGTAATGCAACAGTCTTCCACATGCATCTGAAGACTGATAAGGTAACAAGATGAAGGTTGGTCTCAACAGCGGAGCAGGAAGGAGAACTGCACCTATAGGCTCAGGGTGTGGCTGAGGCTGCAAATTTAAACTTTGCATCTGTGCTCACCAACGAAGAGCATGGGGTTCTAGACATACTGATTGAGGAGAGATTGTACACACCATACATTGTGCTCAGAGCATGGCATGCTAAGGTTAATGCAAAAGATACTCACCCTGACGAGCCACGTAAGAACATAACAAACTTGAGAAATAGGAACAGGCGAAGGCCATTTGGCCCCTCGCGCCTGCTCCGCCATTCAATAAGATCATGGCTGATCTGATCATGGACTCAGCTCCACTTCTCTGCCCGCTCCCCATAACGCTTTACTCCCTTAACACTCAAAAATCTGTCTATCTCTGCCTTAAATATATTCAATGACCCAGCCTCCACAGCTCTCTGGGGCAGAGAATTCCACAGATTTACAAACCTCTGAGAGAAGAAATGTCTCCTCAGCACAGTTTTAAATGGGTGGCTCCATATTTCATGACTATGTCCCCTAGTTTTAGTTTCCCCTATGAGTGAAAATATCCTCTCTGCATCCACCTTGTCGAGCCCCCTCATTATCTCATAAGTTTCAATAAGATCACCTCTCATTCTTCTGAAGTCCCATGTAAATAGGCCCAAGCTACTCAACCTATCCTCATAAGTCAACTCCCTCATCTCCGGAATCAACCGAGTGAACCTTCTCTGAACAGCCTCCAATGCAAGTATATCCTTCCTTAAATACGGAGACCAAAACTGTACTCAGTACTCTAGGTGTGGCCTCACCAATACCCTGTACAGCTTTAGCAGGACTTCTCTGCTTTTATACTCTATCCCCCTTACAATAAAGGCCAACATTCCATTTGCCTTCCTGATTATTTGCTAAACCGACATAATAACTTTTTGTGTTTCATGCACAAGGACCCCCGGTCTCTCTGTACTGCAGCACTTTGTAATTTTTCTCCACTGAAATTATAATTTTCTTTTCTATTGTTTCTGCCAAAGTGGATAACCTCACATTTTTCCAGATTATATTCTATCTGCCAAATCTTTGCCCACTCACTTAGCCTGTCTATATCCCTTTGCAGATGTTTTGTGTCCTCCTCATGATTTGCTTTCCCACCCATCTTTGTATCATCAGAAATCTTGACTACATTACACCCGATCCCATCATCCAAGTCATTAATATAGATTGTAAATAATTGAGGACCCAGCACCGATCCCTGCGGCACCCCACTAGTCACTGTTTGTGTACCAGAAAATAACCCATTTATCCCGACTTTCTGTTTTCTGTTAGTTAGCCAATCCTCTATCCATGCTAATATATTACCCCCAACCCCATGAGCTTTTATCTTGTGCAGTAACCTCTTATGTAGCACCTTATCGAATACCTTCTGGAATTCCAAATACACCACATCGACTGGTTCCCCCTTGTTATATATGTAGACTATAGATATACTCTCTGTGTAGTCACTGTATAGTTGCACAAGATGGAGACTTGTTTACCTGATGTACTATCAATAAGGTTTACACTGTGTATATACTATGCTGGCACCACTAGAGTGTGCAACTGATGGAGACTGGGGTTTCCTGCCCTAGTGGCAGGGGCTGTATAAACGGGTAGCCACCATGCAGCTGCCTCACTCTGGAGTTACGAGTAAAAGACCAAGGTCACTACAGTTTGAGTACAACACATTGCCTCGTGGAGATATTCATAAGTAAATTACAGACATAACAACTGGCTATGAGAATACACACTTTCACATGATTATGGCTACCTTTGGCACACTAAAAGACTTTGCAGAGGATGATGATTGGGATGCCTTCACGGAAAGGCTTGAGCTATATTTCGTGGCAAATGACCTGGCAGGGGAGACGGACGCATCGGCGGAGAAGCGCAAGGCAATACTGCTGACCAGTTGTGGGCCCGAGGTCTACTGCCTCACCAGGGACTTGCTGGCACGCACGAAGGCCAAGGATAAGACATACGATGAGCTGACTGAACTAATTCACGACCAACTAAAACCAAAACAGAGCATCCTCACGGCCAGGCACAGATTCTACACTCACCGCAGACCTGAGAGCCAGGAGGTTGCAAAATATGCTGCCGACCTCAGGAAACAAGCAGCACTGTGTGATTTTGGCATACACCTCAACGAAGCATTGCGAGCCATCTTTGTTATAGGAATTGGCCACGAGGGCCTCCTTCACATGCTATTATCTGCCGACACCACAGTCAATCTGCAGAAGACCATCAGCATCAGTCAGGCATTCATGACCTCAATCTGCAACACCAAGCAAATTATTCATCCGGCAAGTACTGTACACAGAATGGTGTCTTTCACAGGCTAGACTGTAGAACGTGGCTCTGCCCAAGGCAGAGAGCACAGACCTCAGGGTTCCAGAACTCAGAGTCTACCAAGGGGTGCTAATCGAGTAGCACCATGCTGGCGTTGCAGGGGAAACCATAGGGCTCACCAGTGTTGGTTTGCTGAGTATGTATGCAAAGCCTGTAACATGAAGGGCCACCTCCAGTGTATCTGTAAAAGAAATACGACTCACTGTCTAGCAGAGGAGCCAGTAGATGACTTTGAATCCAGCGGGGAGTATGATGATTTGGCCAGAGAGGCAGTTCAGCCCCAAGAAGTGTATGGAGTTATACCTGCACCACCGGTTGTCCTCTAGTGAAGATGGAAGTCGAGATAAACGGCGTTCCAGTCTTTATGGAAGTGGACACGGGAGTGAGCCAGTCAGTGATGAGCCAGGATGCCTTTTAGAGGCTTTGGAACGTAAAACGACCCGAGCTGGTTCCAGTACAGGAAAAGTTGCGCACCTACACCAAGGAGCTGATCCCAGTCCTTGGTAGTGCGGATGTAAGTGTAATCCATAATGGCGTGATACACAAGTTACCTCTGTGGATTGTTGCAGGTGATGGTCCAATGCTACTCGGAAGAAGGTGGATTGGGAAGATCCAGTGGAAATGGGAAAACCTCTTCACTCCAGCAATCGATGTCCCCCATGCTCAGAGGCAGAGCAAAACCTCACCTTCGCTTTGGCCAGGCACCAAAGAACAGACCAGCACAGCATCTGAGGCACAGACCGTCCATCACGACTGTGTGGCAATGATCCGATCAGAACGACCTAAAAGTACCTCCCGGCTCCAGTGGCAGGACTCCTGGGGAGGAAGATCGAATTCACAAGCACTCTTCCAGCTTTTGTGGCAGAATCGCGGGAGAGAAGGATCAAGGCAGACGACCTCGAGGACAGAGGCAAGATGGCGCCGCTGCTGCAGCGAGGTGCAAAGTGGCTGAAAGAAAAGATTGCCGCGGCCATATCACGAGGGACCAATACGTGGTGTCTAACAAAGGATTTGATTGGGGTAAAGCCAGCAGAGTTCTCCTAAAGGCGACCTGCAACCAACTGAACATAAAGAGACATTGTATGCATGGCAATCAATGTAACGAACCGATTAAGATTGTGAACAAAATGTTGTTGCGAGATGTCGGTACTATTCCTAATGTAAAGAACAAAATGTTGTTGCGAGATGTCGGGAATAGAGTGTACCCAAAAGTAGCAAGCGAGCGAATTCGGGAGGGTAAAGGTGCTGATCCTGATACCCTGCCCCAGGTCTATCCCATGCTGCAGGCACCCGAAGGCACTATTCGTCACGGACCTGGAAATGATAATGGTGCCAATACGCGCAGTAGGCCGCCGTTGCCCACCATCCGGGTGGAGACGGCGCAGCCCCCAGACCCAGTCGCTACCTCAGCCATGTCCGGGAGCGAAAGGTCAGAAGCAACAAGTTCCCCAAATGGGACCTGGAACAGCCAGGTTCCCAACATCGTTAGAGAGCAGCAAGAAGATTCTGCAGCCCTCAAAGGAGGACAGGGAGGCCACACATCTGTGGCTCTGCCCACCACTAGGCAACGGCAAAGGCCCTGAGTCCTGGCAAGTTGAGCAAACCAAGCCCACACCACTAGCAAGGGGTGCAGCGCCGCCATCAGACGACTAGGACCCCATCTGATTGCTCTGGAACAAGTGTCCTCGCATACCTGTACTGCCACCTTGGTACTGAACCATGAATGCAGTCTGCCCAATCCTGGCGCACGACCGTAAAATGTAACGAATGTAAGTCACTGAACCACGGTGTCATGATACAAACTGTTTTTTTTCTTCCTTTCTTTGTACTTGCACTGTGTCTGATCCTGTATGTTAATGTAACGGGCCAGCTGCATGATCTCACTCTGGTGGGTTGGGGGGGCAGTAATTGGATGTATGTAGCCATGGACACACACATGGACCACACCCAGAACCCACTGGAACCTCCACTGCATCATCGAACCATCCAAACTGGTAACCACTACCCAACATTATGGCAAAAGGACTTGAGGGTTAACAGGGAGAAAGCCAAGCCAAAGCACAGCCAAGGTGCAAGGGCTATTGGCACTTAAGTCTGGGGAGAGCTAAGCCAGAGCACATAGTGCAAAGGTAATTGGCACAACGGACTTGGGGGAGAGTGGTATTATATATGCAGACTATAGATACACGCTCTGTGTAGTCACTGTATAGTTGCATAAGACGGAGACTTGTTTACCTGATGTACTATCAATAAAGTTTACATTGTGTACATACAATGCTGGCACTGCTCGAGGGTACAACTTGTGGAGACCGGGGTTTCCTGCCCTGGTGGCAGGGGCTGTATAAAAGGGTAGCCACCATGCGGCTGCCTCACTCTGGAGTAACGAAGAAAGGACCAAGGTCACTACAGTTTAAGTACAATACATTGCCTCGTGGAGTCATTCATAAGTACATTACAGATATAACACCCCTTAACCACCCTACTCGCTACATCCTCAAAGAACTTCAGCAAATTTGTCAAACATGATTTCCCTTTCATAAAAACATGCTGACTCTGGTTGATTGAATCATGCTGTTCCAAATGTCCCGCTACCGCTTCCTTAATAATGGACCCCAGCATTTTCCAATGACAGATGTTCGGCTAGCTGGTCTATAGTTTCCTGCTTTTCTGTCTGCTTCCATTTTTAAATAGGGGCGTTACATTTGCAGTTTTCCAATCCAGCAGGTTGTTCAACTTCTTGCGACACTGTGTTGCTCTCCTGGGCACCGTGTTCCTTGCTGACACATGCTGTGCCACCTCCCTCCATAAACGACGAAAGGTCTGTGGCTGGGGCCTTCTGCCAGTATCAGACTACAGTAATTATCATCGCATCTCCACTGCGTCAAGTAGTACCTCCATGACGGTGTCGGAAAACCAGTGGTCATACTGACGGCCTCTAGCACCTGCCATCTTCCCCCTCTCAGTAAGAGTGCGCAGGCAGCGATGATGAGCATGAGGCTGTGCCACGTCATATAGCTGCCTCAATTGAATCCAGATGGTGCCAGTATGTCTGTTGCACAACTCCAAATGCAGAATACCATCCTGAGCTTACCGTTCCACTTACCGCCATTTAGCACCATGTGTAACGTCTGATTTACCGCTCCACTTCCCTCTTTAGGGGGTAAAACTGAATTTCATGGTAGATAGCAGTAAATACCACCAGGCAGTAAAATCACTGACCAGACGGGATTACCGCCTCTAACTGGGCATTCCTGAATTTCGGCTCCTAAAACTATCTGGTAAAAAGTTATGCAGTCTAATAGCAACCTACAGCAGGAACATTTGGAGAAAGCTCTGCATCTGTGCTTCATAAAATCAATCAAATTGAGCTCAAGATATAAAAAAATAAGAGCCTGCAACTTGATAAAAGGTCTTCAACCCTCATAAACTATATGAGCACTAAAGGAATCTTCAGATATATATTTTGCAGAACGCATACGCTCATTTTGCAGCTTAAATTATGATATGTTTCTTGAATTCATCATGTTTGACGGAAACTTAATTAAATGTATTATTGATTCTCAGTCGTACTTGATATTAAATTCAGGTTACAGTCAAACAGAGTATCAGCATGAGAGCTGCAAGTAAGTGCATAAATGAGTCCATAACCCTGCTGTGTGCTTCATTTAATGTTTTAAAGGAAGATGTGTAGGTTTGGAGACATTCACTGCTCACTTTTTCTTAGTCCCAAATATTACACTGAGGAAAAAGGATCCAAAAGTGGGTGAAATTGCCCTTTTTTATAGCCCCATGAACGCCTCCAGGGGAAGGGGTTGAAAGCGCCTCTGGGGAAATTGGCCTGGAGTTTTGGGGGGTGTTGTGCCATTAGCATCCCGGCTGGCGCACATACGGCAATGATGTAATCGCCATGTGCGCGCCAACCCCTCACTGCCACATGCCGACCTCTTTGCGCCCTGCGACAATGGAGGCCCTCGCCTTGACCGGGCCACCATCCTGCAGCCCGGCATTCCGCTTTGGGTGCCGGGTTGTTGGCCCGGTCGAGGACATCCCTGGTAGTATAGTGGCAATCTTTCATTAAAGTGGAGGGGCGTTCTGCCACTTCAGTGCTATGCAGAGCATCCGTGTAGCACTGACGTTGCTGGCGTGGCGGTGGTATCTGGGCCCACTGCCACTCTACCGCCCCGAAAGCATCTCTCCACAAACGCGAAGCGCCTCAGATATCACTCCACCTCTGTTGAGGGGCGGAAGGGCCAAATTCCACACCGGGGATGGAACTTCCAGGCCGGGCGATAAATGTCCTGGCCCCGAAAGGTTACCGCCTCCAAACGGGGCATGGGCAATTTTGCCCCTACAGTGTTTATTTAACCCAAAGCTTAAAATCTCACATCCTCTAACTTATAACAAACACACAGCTGCATACATAGAACTACATGGAATTAACACGCAGAAACAGACCATTTGGCACAACTGTTCTGTGCCGGTGGTTTTGCTCCACATCAATCTCCTCCCACCTTACTTCATCTCACCCTATCAGCATATCCTTCCATTCCTTTCTCCATCATATACTTATCTAGTTTCCCCTTAGATGCATCTATGCTATTCACCTCAGCCACTCCCAGTGGTTGAGGTGAATAGCCCCTGAATTCCTTACTGGATTTATTAGTGACTACCTTATATATATGACTCCTAGTTATGGACTCCGCCACAAGTGGAAACATTTCTTCTATGTCTACCCTATCAAACCCCTTCATACCTTTAAAGGCCTCTATTAGATTACCCCTTAAACTGCGCTTATGTATCTGTACCTTAGCTTAATTGTATATTACATTGTTGCACTCATGCATATGCCTCACAATTGCTCTGCATTTGCATTCATGCCACACTGTATCCACAAAAATAGCTTTTTTTCTTTCTTGTTGGAGCACACGAGGCTCATTAGACTTATCAAAAATATATTAATGATAACAAGGACTTTCTGCTCCCCATATTCAAGTAATTTGCTCCACCTGTCCACCATCATGGTTCTGTGCTTGTATAAACCAACTGTACATTCAACTCCTCTTCCTGTTCTGCAGCACCAGTGTTCTGAAAGAATTATTCCAGCAACTAGATAGGTTTCTTTGTCCATTTGTGGTTATTTTTAAAGTAAGATACCATGTGTTGTGTACCTGTAAAGCATGCACTCCCATGTTCTGCCACCAGATAGCTCATCCCCTGAAGTCCCAAGGGATCCCAGCATCCCTTGGGAGCACTGTATATAAGCCGGCCCCAAAGGCCTGTTCCTCACTCTGGAGTGTCTTAATAAAGACTGAGGTCACTGTTACTTTAACCTCGCTGTGTGCAGTCTCATCTGTGTTAGGAACATAAATAACTGGCGATGAGTATACGAATCCAACGCAAAGATGCAGCAAACTGTGGGCATCCTGGAGAAGTTCTCGGAGGGTGAGTACTGGGAAGCCTATGTCGAATGGCCAGACCAGTACTTTGTAGCCAACGAGCTGGATGGAGAAGGAAGCTCTGCAAAAAGGAGAGCAGTCCTCCTTACAGTCTGCAGGGCACCGATCTACAGCCTCATGAAGAATCTTCTGGCTCCGTTGAAACCCACAGATAAGTCATATGAGGAACTGAGTACATTGGGTCGGGAGCATCTTAACCCGAGGGAGAGTGTGCTGATGGCGAGGTATCGGTTTCTACATGTGCCTGCGATCTGAAGGTCAGGAAGTAGCGAGCTACGTCGCCGAGCTAAGGCGACTTGCAGGACAATGTGAGTTTGATGGCTACCTGGAGCAAATGTTCAGAGACTTTTTTGTACTGGGCATTGGCCACGAGACCATCCTATGAAAACTTTTGGCTGAAGAGACACCGATCCTCAGTAAGGCTATTGCAATAGCACAGGCGTTTATGTCCACCAGTGATAACACCAAACAAATCTCTCAGCACACAAATGCTAGCAATGTTCATAAATTAACTGGAACTGTGTTTGTGAGCAGAAATTTACAGGGCAGAAACCACGAGTCTGCAATTGTCAGCAGGCCTCAGGTGACCCAGATGACTCAGAGTCCGCAACAAAGGACAAATGCAAGGCAATTCACACCTTGTTGGCGTTGTGGAGGCTTCCATTCAGCCTATTCATGCTGCTTCAAAGTGTATGTTTGCAAGAGCTGTGGAACAATGGGGCACCTCCAACAAGCTTGCAAATGAGCTGCAAGCTCTGCAAAATCTGCGAACCACCACGTGGCAAAGGAAGATCGGTCCATGGTGGATCAAAGCAATTTCGAGCCTCAGACAGAGGAGGCAGATGCTGAAGTACACGGGGTGCACACATTTTTGACGAAATGTCCACCTATATTGCTAAATGTAAAATTGAATGGCTTACCTGTGGCCATGGAACTGGACACTGGTGCTAGCCAATCCATCATGAGTAAAAATATGTTTGAGAGGCTGTAGTGCAACAAGGCACTCAGACCAGCCCTGAGCCCCATCCACACGAAACTGAGAATGTACATCAAAGAGCTTATCACTGACCTGGGCAGCGCCATGGTCAAGGTCACCTAAGAGAGCACGGTGCACGAACTGCCACTCTGGATTGTCCCGGGCGATGGCCCCACACTGCTTGGAAGGAGCTGGCTGGGCAAAATCTGCTGGAACTGGGATGACATCCGAGTGCTATCACATGTTGATGAGGCCTCATGTACCCAGATTCTAAACAAATGTCCTTCCCTTTTTGAGCCAAGCATTGGAAACTCTTCCGTGGCAAAGAGTTTCCAATGCTTGGTCCCAGAGGCATGACCCATCCACCACAAGGCACGAGCAGTACCTCACATGATGAGGGAGAGAGTGGAAATCAAGCTGGACAGGCTGCAACGCGAGGGCATCATCTCCCCAGTGGAATTCAGCGAGTGGGCCAGCCCGATTGTTCCAGTACTCAAAAGTGATGGCACGGTCAGAATTTGGGGCGATTATAAAATAACTATTCATCGTTTCTCGCTACAAGACCAAGGCCCGCTACCTAAGGCAGACTACCTATTTGCGACACTGGCAGGAGGCAAGATGTTCACCAAGCTCGACCTGACTTCGACCTACATGACGCAGGAGCTGGAGGACTCTTCGAAGGGCCTCACCTGCATCAACATGCACAAGGGAATGTTCATCTACAACAGATGTCGGTTTGGAATTCGGTCGGCTGCAGCGATCTTCCAGAGAAACATGGAGAGCCTACTCAAGTTGGTACCACGCACGGTGGTTTTTCAGGACGACATATTGGTCACGGGTCGGGACACAGTCGAGCACCTACAAAACATGGTGGAGGTCTTCCAGCGACTGGATCGCGTAGAGCTGCGGCTGAAGAGGTTGAAATGCGTCTTCATGGCAACAGAAGTGGAGATTTTGGGGAGAAAGATCGCGGCGGACGGTATTCGGCCCACAGACACCAAGACAGAGGCTATCAGGAACACAGAATGTCATGGAGCTGCGGTCGTTCCGGGGTCTCCTCAAATATTTTGGTAACTTCCTACCAGGGTTAAGAATCCTCTTAGAGCCCCTACATGTGTTATTGCGTAAAGGTGAGAACTGGGTATGGGGAAAAAAACAAGTAATTGCTTTTGAGAAAGCCAGAAACATTTTATAGAAACATAGAAAATAGGTGCAGGAATAGGCTATTAGGCCCTTCGAGCCTGCAGCGCCATTCAATGAGTTCATGGCTTAACATGCAACTTCAGTACCCCATTCCTGCTTTCTCAGCATACCCCTTGATCCCCCTAGTAGTAAGGACTACATCTAACTCCTTTTTGAATTTATTTAGTGAATTGGCCATAACAACTTCCTGCGGTAGAGAATTCCACAGGTTCACCACTTTCTGGGTGAAGAAGTTTCTCCTCATCTCGATCCTAAATGGCTTACCCCTTAACCTTAGACATTGACCCCTGGTTCTGGACTTCCCCAACATTGGGACCATTCTTCCTGCATCTAACCTGTCTAAACCCGTCAGAATTTTAAACGTTTCTATGAGATTTCCTCTCATTCTTCTGAACTCCAGTGAATACAAGCCCAGTTGATTTAGTCTTTCTTGATATGTCAGTCCCGCCATCCCAGGAATCAGTCTGGTGAACCTTCGCTGCACTCCCTCAATACCAAGAATTTCCTTCTTCAAGTTAGGAGACCAAAACTGTACACAATACTCCAGGTGTGGCATCACCAAGGCGCTGTACAACTGTAGTAACACCAACCTGCCCCTGTACTCAAATCCCCTCACTATGAAGGCCAACATGCCATTTGCTTTCTTAACCGCCTGCTGTACCTGCATGCCAACCTTCAATGACTGATGTACCATGACACCCAGGTCTCGTTGCACCTCCCCTTTTACTAATCTGTCACCATTCAGATAATAGTCTGTCTCTCTGTTTTTACCAGCAAAGTGGATAACCTCACATTTATCCACATTATACTTCATCTGCCATGCATTTGCCCACTCACCTCCAACAAGCTGCTTGTATTGTATAACCCGTGTAAAAGACTTGTACTAGCATGTAATGTGTCGTCGTATGGAGTTGGGTGTGACGTTGTGGGGAAGTTGCAACCTGTCTCCTATGCCTCCAGCAGCTTGTCTAAGGCCAAGAGGGCCTACAGCATGATTGAGAAAGAGGCATTAGCGTGTGTGTTGGGGTTAAGAAAATGCATCAGTACCTGTTTGGCCTCAAATTTGAGCTGGAAACCGATCACAAGCCCCTCATATCACCGTTCGCTGAAAGCAAGGGGATAAATACTAATGCCTCAGCCCGCATACAAAGGTGGGCACTCGCGCTATCAGTGTATAACTATACTATCCGCTACAGGCCAGGCACCGAGAACTGTGCGGATGCTCTCAGTCAGCTACCATTGCCCACCACGGTGGTGGAAATGGCGCAGCCTGCAAACTTGTTGATGGTGGCGCAGCCCACAGACTTGTTGATGGTCATGGAAACGTTTGAAAATGATAAATCACCTGTCACTGCCCACCAGATTAGGACTTGGACCAGCCAAGATCTTCTGCTGTCCCAAGTAAAAAAAACTGTGTACTGCATGGGAGCTGGGCCTGCATCCCCGTTGAAATGCAAGAGCTAATCAAGCCATTCCAGCGGCGAGAGGACGAGCTGTCCATTCAGGCAGACTGCCTGTTGTTGGGTAACCACGTAGTGCTACCCAAAAAGGGCAGGGAGACGTTCATCTCGGATCTCCACAGCACACACCCGGGTACAGTAATGATGAAAGCGATAGCCAGATCCCATGTGTGGTGGCCCGGTATCGACTCTGACTTAGAGTCCTGTGTACGGCAATGCAGCGTGTGTGCTCAGTTGAGCAACGCGCCGAGAGAGGCACCACTAAGTTTGTGGTCCTGGCCCTCCAGACCATGGTCGAGGATCCATGTCGACTATGTGGGCCCGTTTCTTGGTAAAATGTTCCTGGTGGCGGTGGATGTTTTTTCAAAATGGATTGAATGTGAAATAATGTCGGGAAGCATCGCCACCGCCACCATTGAAAGCCTGAGGGCCATGTTTGCCACCCCTGGCCTGCCTGACATACTGGTCAGTGACAACGGGCCATGTTTCACCAGTGCCGAATTTAAAGAATTCATGACCTGCAATGGGATCAAACATCTCACCTCGGCCCCGTTTAAATCAGCCACCAATGGGCAGGCAGAGCGGGCAGTACAAACAATCAAACAGAGCCTTAAACGAGTCACAGAAGGCTCACTCCAAACCCGCCTGTCCCGAGTACTGCTCAGCTACCGCACGAGACCCCACTCGCTCACAGTGGTGCCCTCGGCTGAGCTACACATGAAAAGGACACTTAAAACCAGACTCTCGCTGGTTCACCCCAACCTGCATGATCAGGTAGAGAGCAGGCGGCAGCAACAAAATGTAAATGATGGTCGCGCCACTGTGTCACGGGAAATTGATCTGAATGACCCTGTGTATGTGCTAAACTATGGACATGGTCCCAAGTGGATCGCGGGCACTGTGATATCTAAAGAAGGGACTAGGGTGTTTGTAGTCAATCTAGACAATGGAGAAATTTGCAGAAAGCACCTGGACCAAATGAGGCTGTGGTTCACAGACTGCCCTAAACAACCCACAGCAGACTCCACCTTTTTTAAGCCCACAACACACACCCAAAGGATCAACGACACCACGCCGGACCAGGAAATCGAACCCATCATGCCCAACAGCCCAGCAAGGCCAGGCTCACCCAGCAGCCCTGCAGGGCCAACAACATGCCAGCCCAGCGAGGGCACAGCCAACACACCAGAACAGACATTTGTACCGAGGCGGTCCACCAGGGAAAGAAAGGCTCCCGACCGCCTCACTTTGTAAATAGTTTTCACTTTGACTTAGCGGGGGAGTGATGTTGTGTATCTGTAAAGCATGCACTCCCATGTTCCGCCACTAGGGAGTGCATCCCCTGAAGTCCCAAGTGATCCCAGCATCCCTTGGGAGCACTGTATATAAGCCGGCCCCTAAGGCCTGTTCCTCACTCTGGAGTGTCTTAATAAAGACTGAGGTCACTGTTGCTTTAACCTCCCTGTGTGCAGTCTCATCTGTGTTAGGAACACAATACTGTGGATGCTTGAAATCTTGTTGGAAATCAGGGGTATGCAAAATGTATATGTTTATGCAAATAAAACTGTGATGCAGAGAATGCTGTGTTTACATGGTTGTGTTGAACGGTATGAATGTGCAGATGTGATTTGTAGTATATGAAGCAATTAGCATGTGGAAATGCGGCATATCTGCCCATTGTTAAGTTTAACCTCTATGACCCTATTCCCCACTTTGTTTATTACACTACCCTCAAGCCATTTGGGCCCCAAAGCGTAATTGAGAATAAATACGGGTTCATGAATTTCAATACATCTCCCCCTTGAATTTCGGTCATGGTACTCGTTTTGGAACTGGTGCTGCCCTCAACAATGTCGGACTGGACTGGATGAATGAAGGACAACCGAGTTTTGAGTGTTTGTTTCATGAGTAGCTCCATGGGCGGGACCCCGTGAGCGAGTGCGGTCGGGACATATAGGCCAGCAGGAGGCGCAATAGGCGGCATTGAAGGGAGGGTCCTTGAATCCAGAGCATGCCTTGTTTTATGATTTGGACCGCACATTCCGCCTGGCCATTGGAGGCCGGCTTGAACGGTGCTGTCCTGACATGGTTAATGCCATTACCCGACATGAACTCCCGGAATTCGTAGCTTGTGAAACATGGGCCATTATCGCTAACAAGGATGTCCGACAAGCCGTGGGTCGCAAAGACCGCGCGCAGACTCTCCACGGTGGTGGATGTTATGCACGAATTCAAAATGATGCACTCAATCCATTTCAAGTACGCATCAACCACAATGAGAAACATTTTTCCTATGAATGGGCCCGCGTAGTCTACATGAATACGCGACCATGGCCTGGTGGGCCAGGGCCACGGGCTGAGCGGGGCCTCCCTAGGGGCATTACCTAGCTGGGCACACGTCGTGCACCTGCGAACACAGTGTTCCAGGTCTGAATCAATTCCCGGCCACCACACATGTGACCGGGCAATGTCCTTCATCAGCACGATGCCTGGGTGCTCGCTGTGGAGTTCTCTGATGAATGCTTCCCTGCCCCTCTGGGGCATGACTACCCGGCTGCCCCATAGTAGGCAGTCGGCTTGGATGGAGAGCTCATCCATCCGTCTGTGAAATGGTCTGACCTCCTCAGGGCATGCTCCGTGTGCAGGCGCCAATCCCTAGTCAGGACACATTTCTTAATCAAGGATAGGAGGGGATCTCTGTTTATCCAGATTTTGATCTGGCGGGCTGTGATGGGGGAGCCTGCGCTGTCAAAGGCATCGACAGACATGACCATCTCAGCGCTTTGCTCCACTGCCCGCTCAGTGGTGGCCAGTGGAAGCCTGCTGAGCGCGTCAGCGCAGTTTTCGGCGCCAGGCCGGTGCCGGATGGTGCAGTCATACGCAGCGAGCGTGAGAGCCCATCGCTGTATGCGAGCTGACGCATTGGCATTGACAGCCTTGCTGTCTGACAGCAGGGATGTTAACGGCTTGTGGTCTGTTTCTAATTCGAACCTCCTGCCAAAAAGGTACTGATACATCTTTTTCACCCCATAGACACATGTGAGTTATTCCTTCTCAACCATCCCAAATCCCTGTTCAGCTTAAGTGAGCGACCTGGAGGCATAAGCCAGTGGTTGTAATTGGCCCTCAGCATTACCCTGCTGCAACACGCACCCAATCCCATAGGACGATGCATCACGTCAGAACCAATTTCTTACGGGTGTCGTACATGGTCAACAACTTATTTGAACAAAGTAGGTTCCGCGCCCGATTGAAAGCCCGTTCCTGACAGTCTGCCCAAAACCAATCGCAACCCTTACGCAGGAACACGTGTAGCGGCTCCAACAATGTGCTTAAGTTCGGCAGAAAGTTCCCGAAATAGTTCAAGAGTCCCAGAAATGAACGCAACTCCGATGTGTTGCAGGGCCTGGGCGCTCGTTGAATCGCCTCCGTTTTGGATTCGGTAGGCCGAATGCCGTCTGCAGCAACCCTCCTGCTTAGAAACATGACTTCGGGAGCCAAAAACACACACTTTGACTTCTTGAGTCGCAGGCCTACCCGGTCCAGTCGGTGTAGCACCTCCTCCAGGTTGTGGAGGTGTTTCTCGGTGTCTCGACTCGTGATGAGGATGTCATCCTGAAATACGATTGTTCTGGGAATGGATTTGAGCAGACTTTCCATGTTCCTTTGAAAAATCACGGCCACTGACCGAATGCGAAATGGACACCTGTTGTAAACAAACAATCCCTTGTGTGTGGTGATGGTGTTCAGTAGTTTAGATTCGTCGGCCAGTTCTTGGGTCATGTAGGCTGAAGCGAGGTCCAACTTGGTGAACAGCTTGCCGCCTGCCAGTGTGGCAAAAAGGTCCCCGCTCTCGGGAGCGGGTATTGGTCATGTAGGGACACCTGGTTGATAGTGGCCTTGTGGTCGACACAGATCCTGACCGAGCCATCCGTTTTTAGGACAGGAACGATGGGGCACGCCCAGTCGCTGAATTCAATGGGCAAGATGATGCCCTCTCTCAGCAACCGGTCCAACTCGCTCTCAATTTTCTCCCGCATCATATGCGGCACAGCTCTGGCTTTGTGGTGCACTGGTCTGGCGTCCAGGGTGATGCGTATCACTACTTTGGTACCTTTGAACGTCCCGACGCCAGGTTAAAATAGTGACTCAAATTGCTGTCGGACCTGTGAGCATGAACTTCGCTCCACAGATGACATGGCGTGCACATTCCCCCATTTCCAGTTCATCTCAGTTAACCAGCTCCTCCCCAACAGTGCAGGACCATTGCCCGGGACAATCCAGAGCGGTAGCCGGTTCACCGATCCATTATGTGTGACCGCCAACATTGCATTGCCTAGCACTGGAATGATTTCTTTGGTGTACATCCGTAACTGCATCTCAATGCGTTCTAGTTTAGGTCTGCTGGCTTTGAGTGGCCACAGCTTTTCGAATTCTGCAGCTCCATGCATACAGGGATGCCGTTTAATAGGACTTTCATCATCATAGGTGGCGTTTTGGTATATGAGCTGTAAATGTTTGCCACATGAACCCGTTGAACTTCAGCGTCCATTGATTTGCCCCAAGCATCATCCTGCCTCGCAGACCCCTCATCTGGTTCATCCGCCTCGTATATTAGTCTGGTTATGGGCTTTTTGCACATTCTGGCTAAATGGCCACTGAGGTTACAATTTCTGCAGATGAACTGTTGAAACCTGCAAGTCCTGGCAGTATGTCTGCCCCCACACCTCCAGCATGAACTGAGATTCCCATTGTTGTGAACAAAGAAGCTGTTACGAGGCATTCCTCGCTGATTGTCCCTTTGACTGCTCTTGAGCACCCTGTTAGTGGGTGTCAATGGCCACATCCCGGGCTGCATTGTCCACTGGGGGGGCGTAAATGTCCGTTCAGCCTGCCATTGTCTCTGTTGGAGACTTACTCTTGTGTCTATTGTTGCCTGGGGTCGAACTGCCCTTGCCTGCCTGCGGGGCTCTGTGTCGCGTGGATGATTTTGACTCCCTGAACCATCGACACGTTGGGGGCAGAATTGCGCGCGTATGTTATCTTGGTTTCCTCCTCCCCCGCCATAAAAGTCTGAGCCATAAACGCCACCGCTTCCAAGATCAAGTCCTTGGTCTCAATTAGCTTTCTGAAAATCCCAGCATAACCGATGCCCTCAATGGCGTCTGTGAACTTACAGAGGTTGGCCAAGCGCTGCAGGTCCGCAACGAAATCCGATATGCTCTGTCCTTCCCGACGTCGGTGGGTATAGAATCTGTGTCGGTCCATGTGTACGCTGCTCGCCAGTTTGAGGTCCTAAAAATGCCCGCCAGTTTCCATTTTGTGCCAAAATGGGCGATATATGGGTGTTATACGTCATTTCAGCAGTAAAATGTGCGTTAAGTTGGCGTTAAGCAGGCAAAAAAAAGTGGAGGTTCTAGCCCTATGACTTGTGATTAGATGGTAAACTTCAACTTTCTTTACAATGTCTATTTTCTTTGTCTGCATCATTTTCGCTCGAAATGTATGTACTTAGTCGACATGATAGTGATTATAAGACTGAATTATAACTTTAACGGTAATTGCGTTTTGTAGGTAACAGAGGGTGGGAAAAGCCAGTACGACTCCAGTATAATGTGGTTTTGGTGGTGCCTCCTGTACCATGCTTTATGGATCTAACAGGACCTGTGCCAACACCTATGCTCAAGTGAAACCGACAGTAAATGAGATACTTAAGTATAAGCTGCACAATTATGTGGCACAATTTGGTGCAACATTCACATTGGTGGGATATTGGGGTTAATATATCAGCACATCCTTAAGTTCATATTATTTTACACGCTCTGGTAGTTCTCCAACTTGTAATAATAGTGTATTTGATATATAAGAAAATAAGAATATAAGAAATAGGCCATACGGCTCCTCGCGCCTGCTCTGCCATTTAATACGATCATGGCTGATCCGATCATGGACTCAGGTCCACCTCCCTGCCCACTCCCCATAACCCCTTATTGCCTTATCAGTTAAGAAACTGTCTATCTCTGTCTTAAATTTATTTGCTGCCTCAGAGAGCTTCCACCGCTCTCTGAGGTAGAAAATTCCACAGATTTAAACTCTCTGAGAGAAGAAATTCTCCCTCATCTCAGTTTTAAATGGGCGGCTCCTCATTCTAAGATTATGCCCTCTAGTTCTAGTCTCCCCGATCAGTGGAAACATTCTCTCTGCATCCATCTTGTCAATCCCCTCATATTCTTATACGTTTCGATAAGATCACCTCTCATTCTTCTGAATTCCAATGAGGCCCAACCTACTCAACCTTTCCTCATAAGTCAACCCCCCTCATCTCCGGAATCAACCTAGTGAACCTTCTCTGAACTGCATCCAAAGCAAGTATATCCTTTCTTAAATATGGAAACCAAAATTGTATGCAGTATTTTAGGTGCGGAGTAAGGTTACACACTTTCCCAGAAGGCACAGAAAGAGGCCACAAACTAAAAATTGATTAAATTGATTTAATGCATGCTTTTGGGATTGGCTGGACAAAGGGAGAAAAAGGTGGCAGCCTGGGGCAGGTGGTGACTCATCACCAATTAAGGACAATCACTGTGGTTGAGAACCAGACTGGTTTTATGCATAGAAATAATGGGTTTGATACATTTGAAATGAACTAACCGAAGAGCCCCTGAACTGATTGGCCACAGGGGAAGAAACAATTCTCTCTGGAGACTCCAAGTCTGTAAGGAACCAAAACAACAAAGGGACCCCACAAGGTGTACATTTTTGGAGGAAAGGATACTTAAGATGAGGAGTTATCTTTTGCCCTGTAGACTCCATGTGCAAATTGGGGACATCCAGGTTCATCATCACAGTTAGTCAAACAAATCACCACAAACAACGTATTGATCCAAACACATTATCGGAAACCGCAACACAGCGGGGGTGTTATTCATAAAATGGATATAAGTCTCGGAGCTAGAAGCAGCTCAGAGGAGAGGTACAGAAGCAAAGCGAAGTACGGAAGCAAACGGAAAGGAACAGAACTGAAGAGAACGACCAGAAGAGGGAACAATGGAACCAATGACCATGAACCTACAATCTACGATTACAGCTACGAACTGGACGGGTGATGGTATATCTTCAGTCAATTCTCTCAGAAGTCTAGTTCTGTAGTTTTTAAGTTTGTTTTTGCGTAATAATACTGACACTGGGTTAAGTCTAAACTTTGCGTCACATGTCGTCCTTTTTCCTGTAATTCCCGAGGTCTACAAATCAAGGTAGAGTGTAAAACAAACACCCTGCAGTGGCCTCACCAATACCCTGTATAACTGTAGCAAGACTTCCCTGATTTTATCCTCCATCCACTTTGCAATAAAGGCCAAGATTCCATTGGCCTTCCTGATCACTTGCTGTACCTGCATACTAACCTTTTGTGTTTCATGTACCAGGACCCCCAGGTCTTGCTGTACTGCAGCACTTTGCAATTTTTCTCCATTTAAATAATAACTTGCTCTTTGATTTTTTTCTGTCAAAGTGGATAACCTCACACTTTCCAACATTATACTCCATCTACACAATTTTTGCCCACTCACTTAGCCTGTCTATGTCCTTTTGCAGTTTTTTTGTGTCCTCGCACATTGCTTTTCCTCCCATCTTTGTATCGTCAGCAAACTTGACTACGTTACACTCAGTACCTTCATCCAAGTCGTTAATATAGATTGTAAATAGTTGGGGTCCAAGCACTGATCCCTGTGGCAACCCACGAGTTACTGTTTGCCAATCCGAGAATGACCAATTTATCCCAACTCTCTGTTTTCTGTTAGTTAGCCAATCCTCTATCCATGCTGTACCCTATGTAGCAAGAGTTTGATGCATAAGCCAATGTCTATGATTAACCAGCACTAAAAACAAATATATTAATTGAATACAATGAAAGAGAAGGTCCAAAGCAACACAGAGGAGACCCTGGGTGGGGTAAAATCAGAAAGATACAAGAAACAAAATACCTAAATGTCTATCAAATAAATCAAGCCTACTGTAAAATAGGAACATATATGTCACAGATAAATGGTACAGCTTTACAATATCTACTGTGAGTTGAATTAGAGAAAGGGATCGGAGGTTGCTCTTCCCCCTCAAAGGAATGGACTGTAAGAAAGACGGAAATCTTCATTTCTGAGTCTCCCTTATCGAAATTTAGAGCTGGCACGATGGATGCGCAACCGAAAATGAGAGGTCATAATAAAGTGTACTCCCTCAAGGTGGGGAATATGGTGGAAATCTGTGGTGTACAAAATGTATATGGTTATGCGAATAAAACTGTGATGCAAAAAGTGCTGTGTTTACATAGTTGTGGTGAACTGGAGATGAAGTGTCTCCTCAAACTGGTATTAGATGCTTAGAAATGCTAATGTTTGGTTCCCTGCTGAGATGTTATAGCATTCTGCACTATGACAACCATTATCTGTTGTTTTTAAGTTAAGACTTAAAATTTGTTTATGTATTTTTAAGACAATGTGTTATAGAAAGACTGAGAATGGATGGAAGTTGGGGGAGTTAACGTAAACAATTTGCTACTTCGTAAAGGAGATAACAACCCTGAAGCGAGCAGTTTTCTGGATTGGGCCTCATGATTGTACCCAAGAGGATAGGAACAAGCGAGATAAGACACAAATTCCAAAGGAAGAAACCCTAAGAAAGTATAAACAAAAGATATATGTGAACAAGAATATGAGACATCTTTAGGGAGGGCTTTGATTCAAGATCGAGGCAAAGAACTCGAAGCCCCATTGGGTATTGAGTATTATGGTGAACCTATATAGGTCAAAAAGTCTTGTTAATATTCTTTTTCAGGTCCACCCCTAAAAATAGAATAAAGTGGGCACCTACAGAGCTTTTCAGTGCAGACAGTGGATATGAGAGCAATACAGAAGTTGAGCTGGTTGACCATTCTTCGAGAGTGACCCCTTGCTTACCGAAGAAGGCTCTCAATGAAAGAAAGACAGGCTGCAAGTCAGGGAACTGCTCATGTGCGCCAGCTGTTTGTCCGATCTGATTGGTATCAGCTACTTGGCTATGTTTTTGCTGTATAACTAATGTGTTATATTCCATCTTAAACTCTGATTAAACACAATATTCCCACGATATTGGTTTACAGTCGATCCTGATTATTAAAGTGACCAGAGATAGCTGTATGTTGGCTATTTCTAACAATCTTCCATAAGGCATTTGACAAGGTTCCACATAAAAGGTTACTGCACAAGATAAAAGATCATGGGATTGGGGTTAATATATTAGCATGGATAGAGGATTGGCTAACAAACAGAAAACAGAAAGTCGGGATAAATGGTTCATTCTCGGGTTGGCAATCAGTAACTAGTGGTGTGCCGCAGGGATCAGTGCTGGGACCCCAACTATTTACAATCTATATTAACGACTTGGAAGAAGGGACTGAGTGTAATGTAGCCAGGTTTGCTGATGATACAAAAATGGGAGGAAAAGCAATGTGTGAGGAGGACACAAAAAATCTGCAAACGAACATCGACAGGCTAAGTGAGTGAGCAAAAATTTGGCAGATGAAGTATAATGTTGGAAAGTATGAGGTCATGCACTTTGGCAGAAAAAATCAAAGAGCAGGTTATTATTTAAATGGAGAAAAATTGCAAAGTGCTGCAGTACAGCCGGACCTGGGGTACTTGTGCATGAAACACAAAAGGTTAGTATGCAGGAACAGCAAGTGATCAGGAAAGCCAATGGAATCTTGGCTTTTATCGCAAAGGGGATGGAGTATAAAAACAGGGAAGTCTTGCTACAGTTGTACAGGGTATTGGTGAGGCCACATCTGGAATACTGTGTGCAGTTTTGGTTTCAATATTTATGAAAGGATATACTTGCTTTGGAGACAGTTCAGGGAAGGTTCACAAGGTTGATTCCAGAGATGAGGGGGTTGTCTTATGAGGAAAGGTTGAGTAGGTTGGGCCTCTACTCATTGGAATTCAGAAGAATGAGAGGTGATCTTATCGAAACATATAAAATTATGAGGGGGATTGACAAGGTGGATGCAGAGAAGATGTTTCCACTGATAGGGGAGACTAGAACTACAGACGAAAATCTTAAAATAAGAGGCCGCACATTTAAAACTGAGAGGTGGAGAAATTTCTTCTCTTAGAGGATTGTAGATCTGTGGAACTCACTGACTCAGAGAGCTGTGGGGGCTGAGACATTGAATAAATTTAAGACAAAAATAAACAGTTTCTTAAACAATAAGGGAATAAGGGGTTATGGGGAGCGGAAAGGGAAATGGACCTGAGTCCATGATTGGATCAGCCATGATCGTATTGACTGGCGGAGCAGACTCAAGGGGCCGTATGGTCTACTCCTGCTCCTATTTCTTATGTTCTTATGTTAAAAACAGAAAATTCTGGAAATACTCAGCAGGTTAGGCAGCACCTGTGGAGAAAGAAAGACTTGAATTTATATAGCGCCTTTCAAGACCACCGGACGTCTCAAAGTGCTTTACAGTTATTGAAGCATTTTTGGAGTGTAGTCACTGTTGTAATGTAGGAAACAGAGGTAACATTTCCAGTCACTGTCCTTTCATCAGTTCTGATCATTGTTCCCACAGTTTCAGTTTAAACAGGCTTTGAAATGACACCGATACCTTTGAATAGTGGAATAGAGCATGAGCGCTTACATATTTATAGGACATTTATTTTTCTACTATTCTAACAGAGGATTAACCCATTATTACAGATTTTCTTTTTACTAGGTTTATCATGGGAATAAACTCTGTAGGGAAAAACACCAGATTCTGATAGAATGTACAGCGAAAGTCTTACAGAAATAACCTGGCCAGTCCATGAAGAATTCATTGAGAGAATCTGGTAGCGGCCATGAAGTGTATCAGGATGAGCATTCAATGGGATTTATAATCCTTGGGAATAACATGGGTGATTTTCATTGAGGTTTTCTACAGGAGATGGCATGTAAATTAGTGACAAACAGGCAGAAAAAAATGTTTGCAGTGGTCACCTGTCTATAAAAGAATAACACCTGTTCGAGGCACAGTGAAGTTGTCCATTAACACAACCTAATAAACAGCCAGGATGAATTAACTATCTTTTAGTTTCCAAGGACATTTACACAGTGTTCCTCACAGTGACATCTCTTTACCCAAGGGGTGTATGTCACCTGTTCCAGCTACTTAGTTCTCCTGATATAGTGCCGGCATTCTGGCAGAGAAATAGAACAGCTCGTTTATAATAGGCTCGACTGCAGAAGGAGTCCATCCATCTTCTGATCTTTCAGAGTTGTCTTGCCTGCTGGTCTTATGATATAAATATTTTGCTTTTATTGGATTTATTCCTGCTGCTGAATGTGCTTGTGAAGCCATCCATTATAAGAAGAAATGTTTTGTGTTGAAATGTGTATTGCAGATCAGAAATGTGGATTTGCAGGCTGCTCTCAATCTCATTTTCTTTTATTTCATATGGCTTAAATTCTGCACATAGCAACCAAACTACACTAGTGTGAGGTAAATGCTGTAGTTGGGCAGAGACAGAAGTTTGTTACATTCAGACAGAGGGTTGCCTCTGCTGAGCAGCAAACCAATGGGACCTGTTTCCTGCTATGTGGACGCAAGGACTTGTACAGAAAATGGATCTCCATTTGGGAACTACATACAATTTTTTTCTTAAATTTTTATTATTAGTTCCTGGGTGTGGACATCACTGCCAGTGCCAGCATTTATTGCCCATCCCTAATTACCCTTGGGAAGGTGATGGTGAGCCACCTTCTTGAACCGTTGCAGTCCTTGTGGAGAAGGTACTCCCACAGTGCTGTTAGGGAGGGAGTTCCAGGATTTTGACCCAGTGACAATATATTTCCAAGTCAGGATGGTATGTGATTTGGAGGTGAATTTGAAGGTGTTCCCATGCGCCTTGTCCTTCTAGGTAGTAAAGGTCATGGGTTTGGGAGGTGCTGTTGAAGAAGCCTTGCCGAGTTGCTGCAGTGCATCTTGTAGGTGGTATACACTGCAGCCACAATGCGCCAGTGGTGGAGGAAGTGAAGGTTTAAGGTGGTGGATGGGGTGCCAATCAAGCGGGCTGCTTTGTCCTGTCAAGCTTATAAGAACATAATAAGAACATAAGAATTAGGAACAGGAGTAGGCCATCTAGCCCCTCGAGCCTGCTCTGCCATTCAACAAGATCATGGCTGATCTGGCCGTGAACTCAGCTCCACTTACCCGCTCGCTCCCCGTAACCCTTAATTCCCTTATTGGTTAAAAATCTATCTATCTGTGATTTGAATACATTCAATGAGCTAGCCTCAACTGCTTCCTTGGGCAGAGAATTCCACAGATTCACAACCCTCTGGGAGAAGAAATTCCTTCTCAACTCAGTTTTAAATTGGCTCCCCCCGTATTTTGAGGCTGTGCCCCCTAGTTCTAGTCTCCCCGACCAGTGGAAACAACCTCTCTGCCTCGATCTTGTCGATCCCTTTCATTATTTTAAATGTTTCTATAAGATCACCCCTCATCCTTCTGAACTCCAACGAGTAAAGCCCCAGTCTACTCAATCTATCATCATAAGGTAACCCCCTCATCTTCGGAATCAGTCGAGTGAATCGTCTCTGTACCCCCTCCAAAGCCAGTATATCCTTCCTTAAGTAAGGTGACCAAAACTGCACGCAGTACTCCAGGTGCGGCCTCACCAATACCCTGTACAGTTGTAGCGGGACCTCCCTGCTTTTGTACTCCATCCCTCTCGCAATGAAGGCCAACATTCCATTCGCCTTCCTGATTACCTGCTGCACCTGAAAACTAACTTTTTGGGATTCATGCACAAGGACCAATTGTGGAGCAGTGAAGGCGTGTCCTGCTCAGTTGGAGCTGAGCTGCTGAGAGAGGAGCAGCTACCAACCTTAGCTCCTGCCTGGCGAGCCCTGAGAACAGCCCAGGAAGAGAAGGAAGGAAGGGGCTTTCTACAATTCTAATCCATCTAGAGAGAGAGGAGGAGAGCTGCAAATTCAACCATCTTATTACTGCTACAGAGAGTTGGAGAGAGAGGAAAAAGAACACCATCCAGTGTGGAAGGAGGGAGAAATTTCAACAACCAAAGGTGGGTGTGTTTTGGTGCATTCCCCCTAAAAGACTTTGTTGTATTGGTGGGGGGAGGAAAGAAGACCACTCGAGGGCCGGAACATCGCAGGGGGTGTGTGTGTGTGGAAGTGTGTGTGGGGGCCTTGCTTACAACTAGGCCCCAAACACAATTGAAGCACCCCGCCCCCCCCATTGCCTAGCCTGGGATAGCTGGAGCTACCAGGCTGAAGATTCTGTAAGTAACATCGTCGGGAGTGTGTGCCTGGTTGGCTCTAGCTGCCCCAGGTGAAGACATCTTCTCCCCCCACCCGAAGACCACACCAAAGACTGTGCTTTGTTTTGTTTTTTGCCATCTGGGGAGTGCACCCACCCATTGCTGTGAGGGGAGACCTGCCCTCGCAGCCTCCCTCTTTCCCACACACCCTTACTCTATCTCTCTCTCTCTGTCTCTCCCCTCTCTCTCTGAGAGCCCTTTCCTCCAAATTTAAAAAAAAACAAACAAAAAAAAACAACTGAGCAGAGGGAGCAAGGCCCCTCCCCAATTGCCAACTAGGGGAGAGGTGTGCCTCGTTAAGAGCTCCTCTGCTCAGTCTTATCAAACGAGGCCAATCAAGACCATTAAGGCCTGTGACTTTGCGGTGGGTGTAGCCCTTAAAGGGACCCCGTGATGGCGACCCCATCCACGCCGGTGGCAGGGCCAGCAAGGACATATGCGCAGGTGGCAACCGCTTCCACGGCACCTCCTGCGCCACCCGCTGCCCTGCCACCATTCAGACTTATAACCAGGAAACACGGGGTCAAGAGCTACACTCACCCCACAATGAGCATCGAGGAGTGCGTGCGGGCGATGGCTGGGGTAGTCGGCCCCTCAGCCATTATCGCAGCCTCCAAGATGTCTGGGAAGGCTGTGTTCTTCCTGGGGTCGGAGCGGGCGGTGTCCCTGGCCCTCGAAAAGGGGCTCACGGTGGGCGGGACGTTCCTGCCGGTGGATCCTCTCAAGGCCACCGCGCAGAGGGCCATCGTGTCGAACGTCCCGCCCTTTGTTCCCACTGAGCTCCTCCTCCCTCACCTACAACAACTGGGAGAGGTAAGGTCGGGGATCAACCCCATACCGCTCGGCCTCAGGGAGAGCAGCCTGCGTCACGTGTTCTCCTTTCGCTGCCAGCTCTTTGTCCGGCTGGCGCGGGAGGACACGACGGAAGGGCACTTTAATGTGGTGCACGAGGGGACTGCCTACCGCGTCTTCTGGACGTCGGACGGCGTGCGGTGCCATGCCTGTAGGGAGGTGGGGCATGTTCGTAAGAACTGCCCCGCCTCCAAGGCCGCCAAACCACCGAAGGCGGCCAAGGCTGGCGCCACCGCCACCCCTCCCCCTAGTTGCGTCCGCGTGCCGGGAGCCGTAGGTGCGCGGGCATCGTCGGAGGCCTTTGTTTTCAGGGCCTCCGGCGGGGGGGAGGGAGAGCGTCCGACCGGAAAGAAGGCGCGGAACAAGGCGAAACATCTAGAGGCGGGTCCCCTCAGTGCGGCAGAAAGTTTGACCACCGCGCTCGGCCCAACCCAGTCACCGGCGAGCGCGGGGTGCCCTGAGCCCGTGCCCGAGCCCTTGAACAACACCACAGAGGGGCCCGGGCGCGGGCAAGAAAAGGAAAAGGGGGCGGCGGAGCGGGAGGCCTCGGCAGACATGGAGGTCTCCCTGCCTCAGCGCACCCCCAGCAACAAAAGGAGGCGCCGCTCCGTTGAGGCGGAGGGGGAACACCATCCCTCCGCGGAGGAGTCGGTGCCCGCCGCGTGTCCCGCGTCCCCCACCAGCGCCCCCAAGCAGCGCCGTAGGCGGGAGGAGTCTGTCCCCGGGGAGGGTGAGACAGTCGAGGCTGCCCAGCCTCTGCCTCCCGGGGATGGCGTGGAAGATCTGCCTGTCGGGGGGGGCGTGGGGACCGCGGAGGAATGCATTGCCGCCGGGCCGGGCGTCCCGGGGACTGAGGCGGGCGGGGCCGAAAAGGCCGAACCTGAGCCCGCCCAGCCAATACCCAACTTCCCCCGGGATTTGCTCGACCCGGCAGAAACCAAAATTAAGATTTTTTATGAAACTGTAGATGCTGGGCCGGGGGGTGGCAGCGGGGAGGGGGAGGAACACCCACCCTCGCCCCTTACTTTGGAGCTGGTGCACTTGCGGAGCCTGGGGATTTCCTATGGCCGGGTCTCTCCTTGTTCCCCGGTTCCTGGGGCGGAGGGGGAACCCCTTCCGCTGTCGTTTCCCGACCCAGCACCATTTTTAAATGAGCCCAGTGGGGACTCCTCTGCCGACGATCCTGGGGGTGGGATCGGGGCAGAGCCAGGGCCGGTTGGAGCGGCCGGGTCATTTGCCGTACCTTGTGCGGTCGATGGGCCGGCTGCTGGCGGCCACCTCCCGGAGGAGGACGGGGACTCGGTGGGGGACGCGGGAGAAGAACTAGAGACCACCGCCAGGGAGGCGGTGGATCTGCTCGCGGCCGCCGCTGAGGCCCTCCTCATTCCTGCAAAGGAACTCCGGGACTTTTTGGCCCAGAGCCGGGGTCGCTGCGACCAAACCCGACTGGCCCTGGAAAAATGGTCCGAGCCAGAGCTGATCAAGGGGTCCGTCCGCGCCGCCGCTAAAACCTTGGCCGCGGGCGGGCCCTTGACAAAGGAGCAACACCTTGAGCTGCGCGAGCTCGAGGGACTCCTCGCTGGGCTGCGGAGGGAGCGGAGTTCAACAAAAGGCTCCGCTCCCTCCCCCACAATAGGTTAAGGTAGAGGTTGCACTATGCTTTTGCCATGAAGATAACCATAGCCAGCCTCAACATCAACGGCGGCAGAGGGGCACGCCGTAGATTTGACAATTTTTCGCTCCTGCGGGAGGGGAAATATGCGGTGTGCTTCCTGCAAGAAACCCACACCGTTCCGGGAGACGAAGCCACGTGGCTCCTGGAATGGCAAGGAGAGGTCCGCATGAGCCACCTCACCGCCATTTCTAGTGAGGTGGCCATCTTGCTGGGCCCGCATTTTCAGCCGGAGATCTTGGGGGTCGAGGAGCCCATGCCAGGCCACTTGCTGCACGTAACGGTTCGCCTGGGGGACGTGCCGCTCCATCTCGTGAACGTGTACGCCCCTCAGCCCGGCCCGCAGCAAACACGCTTCTTTGAAGAGGTGTCCGCTCTTCTTGGCTCCGTCGACGTCGGCGACTGCATTGTCCTCGGAGGGGATTTTAACTGCACCCTCGAGGCGAGGGACCGCTCCAGTGCCCGGCAGTGCATGACGGCGATGGAGAAGTTGAGGGACCTGGTCGGGTCCTTCGACTTGGTGGACGTCTGGCGAAATCTCCACCCCGACTCCAGCGCCTTTACTTGGGTGAGGTCTGGAGTAGGATGGTCCAGAGTCGACCGCCTTTACGTGTCTCGGGCGTACGTTTCCTGCGTCCCGGCGGCCTCTATGCAGCCGGTGCCGTGTTCGGACCACCATCTGGTGTGGGCGGAGCTCGCTTCGCTCCGCGCGAGGACGGGGTCTGCGTACTGGCACTTTAACAACCGGCTGCTGGAGGACGTGCGGTTCCAGGACTCGTTCCGTCGATTCTGGTCCGACTGGAGAAGGAAGCAGGGGGGCTTCCCCTCCTTGAGGCTATGGTGGGACGTGGGCAAGGCTCACGTCCGCGTCTTCTGTCAAGAGTATGCGAGGGGGTCGACCAAGAGGCGGGCGGCCAGGGTCGGGCGCCTAGAAAAAGAGGTGCTCGACCTGGAATCCCGTCTCGGTCAAGTCGTCCAGGACCCGGCCCTGCGGACGGTGTACGAAGCGAAGAAGGCCGCGCTGAAGGACCTGCAGCTCGTCGGGTCCCGAGGCGCGTTCGTGAGGTCGCGGATCCGGTTCCTGCGGGATCTGGACCGCGGCTCCCCCTTCTTCTACTCGCTGGAAAAAAGGCAGAGTGTCCGTAAGCAGCTCTTGACGCTGCTGGCCGACGACGGCTCTCTCGTCTCGGATCCGGAGGGCGTCAACAACAGGGCCCGTGAATATTACGGGGCTCTGTTCTCTCCGGATCCGTCCAGCGAGGATGCGCGTAGCGTTTTGTGGGAGGACCAGCTGAAGGTCAGCCCGGAGTGCGCCGAAAATTTGGAAGGTCCGCTAAGCCTGGCGGAGCTGACCGGTGCCCTCGACCGGCTCTCGAGGGGAAAATCCCCGGGGCTGGACGGGCTGACCGTGGAGTTCCACAGGGTGTTCTGGGACGTCCTGGGGGGCGACTACGCGCGGGTCCTGGGGGAACGTCTGGCGACCGGGGAGATGCCCCTCTCTTGGCGCAGGGCAGTCATCATCCTGCTGCCTAAGAAGGGCGATCTCCGCCTCCTTAAGAACTGGCGCCCGGTCTCCCTCCTCAGCACGGACTACAAAATCTTCGCCAGGGCGATGTCTGCTCGCCTTGGTGCCATGCTGGACCACATGATCCACCCCGACCAGTCCTACACGGTCCCGGGCCGGACAATCCACGCCAACATCCATCTGGTCCGGGACCTCATCCATTGTTCCCAGGAGGCTGGTCTGTCGGTCGCCTTCCTATCCCTCGACCAAGAGAAGGCGTTCGACAGGGTGGATCACGACTATCTGCTCGGAACTCTGCGCGCTTTCGGGTTCGGGACGCATTTCGTCGCCCAGATCCGACTTTTGTACGCCGCCGCGGAGTGTCTGATTAAGGTTAACGGGTCCTTGACGGCGCCCCTTCGCTTTAGGAGAGGGGTGCGCCAGGGATGCCCCATGTCCGGCCAGTTATACGCCGTTTGCGTGGAGCCTTTCCTGCGCCTCTTGCAGACGAGGTTGACGGGACTGGCTCTGCAAGGGCCGGGCGTGGAGGTCGTCCTCTCGGCTTACGCCGATGACGTGCTCCTCGCGGTAGAGGATCCCGCTGACCTGCGGAGGATGCGTGAGTGCCAGGAGATTTACTCGGCCGCGTCCTCCACCAGGATCAACTGGGAGAAATGTTCCGGACTCCTGGTGGGTCAGTGGCAGGTGGACTCCCTGCCTTAGGAGCTCAGGCCTTTTGCCTGGAGCACGACCCATCTCCTCTATCTGGGAGTCTACCTTAGCCCCGACGAGGGAGCCTGGCCGGCGAACTGGCAGGAGCTGGAGGCCAAGGTCGCCGCTCGCCTAGGGCGCTGGACAGGACTGCTCCGAGTGCTGTCCTACAGGGGTCGAGCGCTAGTCATAAACCAGCTGGTGGCCGCAATTTTGTGGTACCGGCTGGTCACTTTGACCCCTCCCCCTGCGTTTGTCACCAAGATACAAAATAAGCTGGTGGACTTCTTCTGGAACAACAGGAAGCACTGGGTCTCTGCTGCGGTCTTGAGTCTCCCGCTTGAGGAGGGCGGTCAGTCGTTGGTGTGCGTCAGCGCCCAGCTCGCGACTTTCCGTCTTCAGACCCTGCAGAGATGCCTTTACATCGAGCCCCCTCCTAGGTGGTGTGCTCTGGCGACGTATTTCTTCCGCCAGCAGCGCGACCTCAATTACGACACGCAGCTCCTGTTTGTGAACTTGGGGGGTGTCAGGACCGCCCTCCGGGAGCTGCCTGTCTTTTACAAGGAACTCATCAGGGTCTGGAACAAAGTCTCCACCAAGTGCAGCTCTCCGCCAGCTGGAGTGGCGGCCGTCCTGCAGGAGCCGCTGCTCGGGAATCCATACCTCCACGACCGAGGTTTTATGTGGCGGTCGGAAGAGAGGGCTGTGGCTGGTGAGGTGACCAGGGTCAGGGACCTGCTCGATGGCGGAGGAGCGGGCTGGATGGCGCCAGACACGCTGGCGCGGCACCTAAATTCTGCCAACGTCCGCCACGCGGCCGATGCCATCGAGTCGCTAAAAACAGCTCTGGGCCCTGACTCCGTTAGGTGCATCGAGGAGGCTCAAGCACGTGGGGAGATCCCGTCCGAACTGACCCCCGTCCGGACGGAATTCCTCATCGGCGCAAAACCCCGGAACCTCCCTCGGGGGCCGGCGCCTCACAACTTGAGCCGCCTCGGGGAAATCCCCTCCGTGCCTTTCAGTTCCGCGCGGAGGGGTTTCTTGTACGGGCTGCTCCTGCACACTCTCAACTTTGCCATCCTCGCCTGCCATCCGGACACGCCATGGCGTACCATCTTGCAGTCCGGAGGAGGCGGGGGTCCCCGATGGAGGGCACTCTATGCAGGGGTCCTCCCACTATTCGTCAGGGACTTGACCTGGGGGGTGGTGCACGGAGCAGTGCCGTGCAACAAATTTTTATGCCGGTTCACGGACTTCCAGGCCGCCTGCAATTTCTGCGGTCTGGAGGAGTCCGTGTTCCATGTTTTTATTGAGTGCACGAGGTTGCAGCCCCTGTTCCATTATTTGAAGGGGCTGCTCCTGAAATTCTGGCTGCACTTCAGTCCCACTCTCCTGATCTTTGGGCACCCTGTGCGGAGGGGAGCGGGTAGGTCCGAGGGCCTCCTCGTCGGACTGCTCCTAGGCACGGCCAAGGGTGCCATCAGCCGGTCCAGGCAGCGGGCGGTCGAGGGGGTCGTTCAACCTGACTGCCTGCCTCTCTTCCGCTCTTACATCCGGTCCAGGGTGTCCTTGGAGATGGAGCACGCGGTGTCCACCGGTACGCTCGCGGCCTTCCGCGAGAGGTGGGCACCGGAGGGACTGGAGTGCATCATCACGCCCGGCAACCAAATTTTAATTTGATTTTACGTTTTAAAGTTTAATTTGTTTTAATTGCCGGTGCTTTTAGTGTCCCCCTCCCCTTTTATAGGGGGCACTTGGAAAAATGTGATTTTAGCGCCCAAAAAAAACCCCCAAAAAATAAAGAAAAGAAAAAAACCACAAAAATAGGAAAAAAAAAGGGGGCCTTGAAAATGTCTGCTGTGTCATCCAGGGCGGGTGGCACGGTTTAATGTTTATGTTTTTTTTTCAGGTAAACTCAAAAGAGTTTCATGCACAAGGACCTCCAGGTCACTCTGCACCGCAGCATGTTGTAATTTCTCCCCATTCAAATAATATTCCCTTTTTCTGGGTTTTTTTCCAAGGTGGATGACCTCACATTTTCCGACATTGTATTCCATCTGACAAACCTTAGCCCATTCGCTTAACCTATCTAAATCTCTCTGCAGCCTCTCTGTGTCCTCTACACAACTCGCTTTCCCACTAATCTTTGTGTCATCTGCAAATTTTGTTGCACTATACTCTGTCCCCTCTTCCAGGTCATCTATGTATATTATAAACAGTTGTGGTCCCAGCACCGATCCCTGTGGCACACCACTAACCACCGATTTCCAACCCGAAAAGGACCCATTTATCCTGACTCTCTGCTTTCTGTTAGCCAGCCAATTCTCGATTCATGCTAATACATTTCCTCTGACTCTGCGTACCTTTATCTTCTGCAGTAACCTTTTGTGTGGCACCTTATCGAATGCCTTTTGGAAATCTAAATACACTACATCCATCGTTACACCTCTATCCACCATGCTCGTTGTATCCTCAAAGAATTCCAGTAAATTAGTTAAACATGATTTCCCCTTCATGAATCCATGTTGCGTCTGCTTGATTGCACTATTCCTATCTAGATATCCCGCTATTTCTTCCTTAATGATAGCTTCAAGCATTTTCCCCACTACAGATGTTAAACTAACCGGCCTATAGTTACCTGCCTTTTGTCTGCCCCCTTTTTTAAACAGAGGCGTTGCATTAGCTGCTTTCCAATCTACTGGTACCTCCCCAGAGTCCACAGAATTTTGGTAGATTATTACGAATGCATCTGCTATAACTTCCGCCATCTCTTTTAATACCCTGGGATGCATTTCATCTGGACCAGGGGACTTGTCTACCTTGAGTCCCATTAGCCTATCCAGCACGACCCCCCTCGTGATAGTGATTATCTCAAGGTCCTCCCTTCCCACATTCCCGTGACCAGCAATTTTTGGCATGGTTTTTGTGTCTTCCACTGTGAAGACCGAAGCACAATAATTGTTTAAGGTCTCAGCCATTTCCACATTTCCCATTATTAAATCCCCCTTCTCATCTTCTAAGGGACCAATATTTACTTTAGTCACTCTTTTCCATTTTATATATCGGTAAAAGCTTTTACTATCTGTTTTTATGTTTTACGCAAGTTTACTTTCGTAATCTATCTTTCCTTTCTTTATTGCTTTCTTAGTCATTCTTTGCTGTCATTTAACATTTTCCCAATCTTCTAGTTTCCCACTAATCTTGGCCACCTTATACGCATTGGTTTTTAATTTGATACTCTCCTTTCTTTCCTTGGTTATCCACGGCTTATTATCCCTTCTCTTACCGCCCTTCTTTTTCACTGGAATATATTTTGTTGAGCACTATTGAATGTTGTTGGAGCTGCACTCATCCAGGCAAGTGGAGAATATTCCATCACACTCCTGACTTGTGCCTTGTAGATGGTGGAATGGCTTTGGGGATTCAGGTCATGCTGCAAAATACTCAGCCTCTGACCTGCTCTTGTAGTCACAGTAATTATGTGGCTGGTGACCCCCCAGGATGTTGATGGTGGGGGGATTGAGCGATGCTAATGCAATTAAATGTCAAGGGCGGTCATGAAACTCTCGCTTGTTGGAGATACTGATTGCCTGCATTAACGTGATGTGAATGTTACTTGCCACTTATCAGCCCAAGCCTAAATGTTGTCCAGGTTTTGCTGCATGCGGTCATGGACTGCTTCTTTGACATGAGGTAAAACAAGTGTTATACATCCAGGGAGCTGAAATTTGGCCATCCAGTTCCGCTATTGTAGAGTGAGCAGCTTGCATGCACTCATTATGAAGTCCACGCCATGGGCCAAGCGTTCAGCTTCATGATTCGCACTGGCGCCAAAAGGAGGTAGGCACGTTTCACATCCGCATCAAAAAAAATTGGACTGGATAGTTCCATAGAACCTTACAGTACAGAAGGAGACTTCTGTTCATCATGTCTGTGCCCGCTCTTAGCTCATCCCACTTGTATCTTTCTCTGCTTCAAATATTTGTCCAATGTTTCCTTAAGAGTTGTATTGATTTCTAGCTCAACCACTTCCTGTGGCAGAACATTCCATTCCCAAAAGACCATCCATGTAAATAAATTTCTCCCAACAACTTTCCTCACTCTCATTTTAAATTGTCGACCCTTCGTCACTGACTCGCCGACAACAAGAACTTATCATTCCCTAATCCATCTATTAAAACTACTACATCATTTCAAAATCCTATATTAAATATGCTTTGTATATCATTTCATCATTACTTTTGTACTTTAAAACCAAAAGTTTGATCAACTTTTTCTGGCTTTATGAACCTTTCAAAGATATCTGAGCTCTTAGATCTTTCTGATCATTTATATCCTTCAGTATCTGAAGTGCATCCTCCCTGTCCTCGTTTTTTCTCCCAAAATGTATTGCTTCACACTAATCTACATTGATTTGCATCTGCCACCTGTATGCCCATTTTGGTAGCCAGGCTATGTTTTCCTGATGTCTTTTAGCAGCCTTCACATGTTAAAAAAAACTTATTCTTGACTGCAGGACAAATGGCTGTCTGGAGCTCTGTAACACTGGGAGAGCAACACCTCAGCCATTTCTGCTTTTTATTTCCTTCTTGGTCTATAAATCAATTTCAAATTCTCCATAGACGCGTATAATATGATGGTCATAGTGGACATGATATATGCACTGCCTCTAAAGTAATAACTGTATGGTCATCACATTGACTCAGTCTTTACTTGCTAATATTACAGGTGAGATGCACCACTGCACATAGCCTGCCAAAGTAAGTAAAATTATTTGTGTTGTGGTAAGTGGATTTACATTATAAAATGTTTCATCAAATCACTGTTGCCATAAAACAATTGTACTAATTTTATTGCCCTAGCCATCAGACAACTCACTGGGTAAATTATTTTTTTTGTGACCACTGCTCATTGTTGTTCACCATTCTGCATCCACCAGTAGCAACTGCTTTGTTTGCATTTCCCAGAACCATTTCTTTCATAACTATTTCTCATTGCACAATATAATGAAATTCTATTGTGAAGTACTCAGCATCAGACATATGTAAAATGTCCTTTGTGCCAAATGCAGTTTACTGCTACAAGAAGCAAAATGTCTTCTTTTTTATGTACAAGATAACGATCAGATTAAATCGGCGTATTGTAAAGATCTTGGTGAATATTTCTGCCTAATTCTAAGGGATAATTGTTATTCATTCTCTTTTGTCCCTTTTTGCAGCTTTAATTTGTGAATTATGCAATTTAAGACAACTTCAATCAGTCTCTTTGAATGAACCATCATTAGTAATGTGGTAGAATACTGTAGAGTCCCAGTACAGCTCGCCATCTTAAAGGATTACAGGCAAGGAAATCAATGACCAGCTGCTTAGATTGCTATATTTTATCTAATATTTAGGTTTAACACCTTGTATGCTGGTACCCAATCATGATTAGATTTTGTGCAGCTATACTTATCGCAGTGTTATTAATGCACCTTCATATCAGTCTGACATTGTGTGAATGAAGAATTTATGCCTTGTGTGGTTTGACAAAAGCTTTCGCATATAAACTGAAGTATGAGTGGGAGTGCGTTACGAGACAGTAACACACTCCAGGGGCTCTAATGATGTAATAAATCATGAGAGAGTAGCAAGATACATTTATAAGTTTCTCAAGATTTTGAGAGTGATTTACTATGTGGCATTCAGGGTTCATTTTTCATTAATGTAAAATATAAATGTATTTGTTTCAGCAGCAACAGTTCTTTAATTTTTGAAGAATTTTACACTCATTAAGGTCAGTATTGGAAACACAATATTTCCAATTTTTTCCAATGCCACTATCAATTCGGGCCCTAACTTGATAGTGATTTAATTTCTTTGATAAATTTTGTTTTTTGATCTGGATTTGGTGTTGGTATTTGCCTTTGTAGTGAAGTGAGATGAAGTAAAATTCATTTGGACTGAAGGAAAGCAATCGTATGGTGGTAATAAGAAGAAAGGTAAGGATTGTGGGACTGTTGGTGAATGGGTAGACTGACTTAGTTGAGAAGCTCTTCAATAAGCTTGACTCTGCGAGATCAGACAGATAGGGGCTCTGTTAGTTGCAGCCTCTCCTCTTCCTCCTACTCACTGTACTTGTTGCGACAAAGGTGAAGTTGTGGAGAATGCAGCAGATGATGACAAATCTGGATACCTGCTCAGGGGTGTACTGCAAAACCCCTTTAAAGCTGTCCAGGTAGCGGAAGCGTTGCTTGAGCATGCCGATTGTTTGCTCAATGATGCAGCATGGCTCTCATTGTAGATGTGCTCTAAAGGTGTGCCCGGTTTCCTGACTGAAGTCATGAGCCATATCCTGAGGGGATATCTCTTGTTGTCCAATAGCCGTCCCGTAACTTGGTGGCCTGGTTAGAGTACAGGTGGCTCAGAGGACAGGCGCAGGATGAAAGAAGCAACCAGGATAGACGGCACAGACCAGCGTGTGGTCGCAAACCAGTTGTATGTTGAGGGAGTGGAATTCCTTTTGATTGATAAAGATGCCAGGCAGATAATAAGGAACATGCTAAGCAATGTGTGTGCAGTCAATGACACCTTGCACCATGGGAAAATAAAATGTCAACAATATTGGCAACCAATGACATAGAACAGCAATGGGAAACATTTAAAATGGTATTCAACAGAGTATATTCTACTAAGGAAAAAGAACAAACTAAGCACTAATGAGGCACCATGGATATATAAAGTTGTAAGGGAAAAAGTGAGGGTAAGAAAAGAGACATACATTACGTACACGGACAGCAGGGAAGTTCATGATAAGGGAGAATATGAAGAGATGAGGAGAGAAGTAAAACAAAAACAATTAGGTAGGCAAAGAGGAACTATGAAATTAAATTATCAAGGAACATAAAACGAAATAGTAAAATATTTTACAGGCACATCAATAAAAAAAGGAAGATCGGGATGGGAATATGGCCACTGAGGGATGGACAGGATAATATCACAGGCAACGATAGAGAGTTGGCAGAAATATTAAATAATTATATTGCTTTAGTATTTACCAGGGAGATAGAACAGGTGGACATGACATTGAATTATGAGATAGTAATGAGATAACTGCATTTAAAATAAAAAGAGGAGATAAAAAATAAACTAATCAAGTTCTAAAAGGATAAAACCGTTGATGGATTACATCCGCACATTTTAAAATAATCTAGGAAAGAGATAGAAGAGGCATTACTACACATTTTTAATAATTCGTAACAAAAAGATGTAGTGCCAGAGGACTTGCGGGTAGCTAATGTAATACCTATATTTAAGAAAGGAGATTGAACATGTCGAGGGAACTATAGACAAGCCACCTTAACATTGGTGGTAGGAAAAATAATGGAATCCCTTCCAAAGGATAAAATACAACAATAAGGAATAGTCAGCATGGATTTCAAAAGGGAAAGTCTTACTTGACCAAAATTATTGAATTTTTTGAAGAGGTAACAGCGAGAGTAGACAAGGGTAAAGTAGTAGATGTAATTTATCTAGATTTTCAAAAGAACTTTGATAAGGTACGACATAATAGACTAATGAACAAGGTCATAGAATGTGGAGTCAGGAAACAAGTAGCAGAATGGATAGATAGCTGGCTTCAAGACAGAAAGCAGAATATAAGGGTAAGAACATAAGAAATAGGAGCAGAAGTAGGCCATTTGGCCCCTCGAGCATGCTCCACCATTCAATGAGATCATGGCAGATCTGATCTTGACCTCAACTCCACTTCCCTGCCCACTCCCCATAACCCTTCACTCCCTTATCAGTTAAATATCTGTCTATCTCCACCTTAAATATGCTCAATGACCCAGCCACCACAGCTCTCTGGAGCAGAGAATTCCACAGATTTACAATCCTCTGAGAGAAAAAATTCCTCCTCATTTCCGTTTTAAATGGGTGACCCCTTATTTTGAAATTATGCCCCCTAGTTCTAGATTCCACCACGAGGGGAAACATCCTCTCTGCATCCACCCTGCCAAGCCCTTCTTCATAAGTCAACACCTTCATCTCAGGAATCAACATCGTGAACCTTCTCCGAACTGTCTCCAATGGAAGTATATCCTTCCTTAAATAAGGAGACCAAAACTGTATGCAGCACTCTAGGTATGGTCTCACCAATACCTTTTATTATTGTAGCAGGACTTCTCTGCTTTTATACTCCATCCCCTTGCAATAAAGGCCAACATTCCATTTGCCTTCCTGATTACTTGTTGGTTACTTGCTGTACCTGCATACTACCTTTTTGTGTTTCATGCACAAGGACCCCCAGGTCCCTCTGTGCTGCAGCATCTTGTAATCTCTCTCCACTTAAATAATAATTTGCTTGTTTATTTTTCCTGCCAAAGTGGATAACCTCACATTTTCCCACATTATACTCTATCTGCCAAATGTTTGCCCACTCGCTTAGCCTGTCTATATCACTTTGCAGATTTTTTGTGTCCTCCTCACAACTTGCTTTCCCACCCATCTTTGTATCATCAGCAAACATGGCTACATTACACTTGGTCCCTTCATCCAAATCATTAATATGGATTGTAAACAGTTGAGGCCCCAGCATCGACCGGTCCCTGTAGCACCCACTAGTTACAGTTTGCCAACTGAAAAGTGACCCATTTATCCCGACTCTCCGTTCTCTGTTAGTTAGCCAATCCTCTAGCCATGCTAATATATTACCCCCAACCCCGTGAGCCCTTATCTTGTGCAGTAACCTTTTATGTGGCACCTTATCAAATGCCTTCTGGAAATCCAAATCCACCACATCCACTGGTTCCCCTTATCCACCATATGCGTTACATCCTCAAAGAACTCCAACAAATTTGTCAAACATGATTTCCCTTACATAAAACCATGCTGACTCTGCTTGACTGTGTTATGCATTTCCAAATGTCCTGCTAATGCTCTTTAATAATGGACTCCAGCATTTTCCCAATGATAGATGTTAGGCTAACTGATCTATAGTTTCCTGCTTTCTGTCTGCATCATTTTTAAATAGGGGCGTTACATTTGTGTTTTTCCAATTCACTGGGACCTCTTCAGAATCCAGGAAATGTTGGCCATCCACTATCTCTACTGCCACTTCTTATAAGACCCTAGGATGCAGGCCATCAGGTCCAGGGGACTTGTCCACCTTTAGTCCCATTATTTTACCAAGTACTTTTTCTTTAATGATAATGATTGTTTTAATTTTCCCCCCTCCCTATAGCCCCTTGATTATCTTTTATTGGGATGATTTTTGTGTCTTCTGCCATGAAGACCGATACAAAATATTTGTTCAAAGTCTTCCCATTATTAATTCCTGAGTCTCATCCTCTTTAGCTACTCTCTTCCTTTTTGTATACCTGTAGAAGCTCTTGCTATCTGTTTTTATATTTCTTGCTGGTTTATTCTCATAATCCATCTTCTCTCTCATTATTATTTTTTTAGTCATCCTTTGCTGGCTTATAAACATTTCCCAATCCCCTGACCTCGAACTAATCTTGGCAACGTTATATGTGTTTTTTTTCAATTTGATACCATCTTTTACTTCCTTAGTTAACCATGGATGCTTCTCCCTTCTCATAAAGTATTTCCTTCTCACTGGAATATATTTTTGTTGAGAGTTATGAAATATCTCCTTAAATGTCTGCCATTGCTTATCAACTGTCTTATACTTTAATCTATTTTCCCTGTCCACTTTAGCCAACTCTGCCTTCATACCTTTGTAATCACCTTCATTTAAGATCAGGACACTGGTTTGAGACTCAACTTTCTCACCCTCCAATTGAATTTGAAATTCCACTATGCTATGATCACTCTTTCCTAGAGGATCCTATACTATGAGTGTTATGTTTGCAACCCTAGGTAACCTGTATCAATCCGCCATCAGAGGGCATACCTGTTGGAGTCCCAAGGGATCCCAGCATCCCTTGGGAGCACTGTATATAAGCAGGCCTCCCATGCTGTAGCAGCACTCTGGAGTTTGAATAAAGGAGCTAAGGTCATGCTTAACCATGTCTACAGTATTCAGTTACATTACTTTATTATGAACATAAAAACTGGCGACGAGATAACGAACAATCACGTGAAAATGCAGAGAACTGTTGGTATCCTGGAGAGATTCTCAGAAGGGGACGATTGGGAGGCCTTCGTGGAGCGACTCGACCAATACTTCATGGCCAATGAGCTGGAAGGGGATGAGAATGCTGCCAAACGAAGGGCGATCCTCCTCACCGTCTGTGAGGAAACAACCTATGACTTCATGAAGAATCTTCTAGCTCCGGTGAAACCAACAACCAAATCGTATAAAAAAACTGTGCACGCTGGTCCGGGAGTACCTAAATCTGAAGGAAAGCATTCAGATGGCAAGGTAACGATTTTACACATGTCAACGGTCTGAAGGCCAGGAAGTGGTGAGCTACGTCGCCAAACTAAGGCGCCTTGCAGGACATTGCGAATTCGATGGATTCCTTGAGCAAATGTTAAGTGACTTCTTTGTGCTTGACATTGGCCATGAGGTTATCCTTTGCAAACGATTGACTGTTGAAAACCGAGCCTGAGCAAAGCCATAACGGCAGCCCAGGCATTTATGTCCACCAGCGATAACACCAAACACATTTTGCAGCATAAAGAGGTTTTGGCAAGTACGGTACACAAACTAACATCGTTTTCAGGCAGGAATATATATGGTAGAACGTATATGCCTGCAGCTGCATGACCTCAGATGACCCAGAGTCCGCCATCAAACATTAATGCGAGGCAGTTAACAACTTGTTGGCGTTGCGGAGGTGATCATCGAGCCCATCAATGCCGCTTCAAACACTATGTGTGCAAAGGCTGTGGAACAATGGAACACCTCCAGTGAATGTGCAGATGAGCTGCAAACCCTGCCAACCACCACATTGCAGAGGAGGATCGGTCCATGGTGGATCAGGCTGAACTAGAGACTCGAACCTAGGAGGCAGAAGTGTACAGGGTACACACCTTCACCACTGATCATGCTAAACATCGAACTGGATCGAATTCCAGTATCCATGGAACTGGACACGGGTGCGAGTCAGTCTATCATAAGTAAAAAGGCCTTCGACAAGCTGTGGTGCAACAAGGCACACAGGCCCAAGCTTAGCCCCATTCATACCAAGCTAACAACTTACACTAAAGAGCTGATCCCTGTAATTGGCAGTGCAGCAGCAAATGTCTCCTATGAAGGGGCAGTGCACAAACTCCCACTATGGATTGTACCAGGAGATGGCCCCACACTGTTCGGCAGAAGCTGGCTGGGAAAAATCCACTGGAACTGGGACGACATCAGAGTGCTCTCATTTGTCGACGACGCCTCATGTGCCCAGGTTCTGAGCAAGTTCCCGTCGTTGTTTGAGTCAGGCATCGGAAGTTTCTCGGGGGCGAAGGTGCAGATCCACTTGGTTCCTGGTACATGACCCATCCACCACAAGGCACGGGTGGTGCCATTTATGATGTGAGAGAAAGTGAAAATTGAGCTGGACAGGCTGCAACGAGAAGGCATCATCGCACCGGTGGAGTTCAACGAGTGGGCCAGCCCGATTGTTCCGGTTCTCAAAGGCGATGGCACGGTCAGGATTTGTGGGGACTATGAAGTAACGATTAAATGTTTTTCGCTACAGGACCAGTACCCGCTACAGGCAGACAAACTATTTATGACCCTGGCTGGAGGAAAGACGTTCATCAAATTGGACCTGACCTCGGTCTACATGACGCAGGAGCTGGCAGAATCTTCGAAAAGCCTCACCTGCATCAACATGCACAAAGGTCTGTTCATATACAATAGATGCCCGTTTGGGATTCGATCGGCCGCAGCAATTTTTCAAAGGAACATGGAGAGCCTGCTAAAGTTGGTTCCGCGCACTGTGGTTTTCCAGGATGACATACTGGTCACAGGTCAGGACACCATCGAACACTTGAAGATCCTGGAAGAGGTTCTAAGTCGGCTAGATCGTGTGGGTCTCAGGTTGAAACACTCGAAGTGTGTTTTGCTGGTGCCAGAGGTCAAGTTCTTCGGGAGAAGAATCGCGGCAGACGGCATCAAATCCACCGACGCCAAGACGGAGGCCATCAAGAACGCGCCAAGACCACAGAACGTGATGGAGCTGCGGTTGTTCCTGGGACTCCTCAACTATTTCGGTAATTTCCTACCCGGGTTAAGCACCTTGCTAGAACCCCTACGTGTGCTGCAATGCAAGGGAGATGACTGGGTATGGGGGAATTCATAAGAGGCTGCTTTTGAGAAAGCCAGAAATCTGTTATGTTCCAACAAACTGCTTGTTCTGCATAACCCATGTAAACGTTTAGTGCTAGCTTGCAATGCGTCTTCGTACGGGGTCGGGTGCGTGTTACAACTAGCAAATGAATCGGGAACATTGCAACCGGTCGCTTATGCATCCAGCAGTTTGTCCAAGGCCGTAAGGGCCTACAGCATGATTGAAAAAGAAGCTCTGGCATGAGTTTACGGGGTGAAAAAAATGCACCAGTATCTGTTTGGTTTCAAGTTTGAGTTAGAAATTGACCATAAGCCGCTCATATTGCTATTCTCAGAGAGCAAAGGGATTAATACCAATGCCTCTGCCCGCACCCAAAGATGGGCATTAACTTAGTAATCTGCCACAGACCAGACACAGAGAACTGCGCTGATGCTCTCAGTCGGCTACCATTGCCCACCACCGGGGTGGAAATGGCACAGCCTGCAGACTTGTTCTTGGTGATGGATGCATTTGAAAATGAAAAGTCACCCATTATGGCCTGTCAGATCAGGACCTGGACCAGTCAGGATCCTTTACTGTCCCTTGTAAAAAACTGTGTCTTCCATGGGTGATGGTCCAGCGTCCCAGCGGAGATGCATGAAGAGATCAAGCCAGTCCAGCGGCGCAAAGACAAAATGTCCATACAGGCGGAGTGTCTTTTGTGTGAAATCATGTGGTTTTGCCTAAGAAAGGCAGGGAAATGTTCATAGGCGACCTACACAGTACCCACCCAGACCTAGTAATGATGACAGCTATAGCCAGATCCCATGTGTGGTGGCCTGGCATCGACTCAGATTTGGAGTTATGCGTGCGCCAATGCAACACTTGCTCTCAACTGAGCAATGCATCCAGAGAGGCACCGCTAAGTTTGTGGTCATGGCCCTCCAAACCATGGTCTAGAATCCATGTTGACTTCGCTGGCCCGTTTCTAGGCAAAATGTTTTTGGTTGTTGTGGATGCTTATTCAAAATGGATTGAGTGTGTAATAATGTCTGTAAGCACGTCCACTGCCACCATCGAAAGCCTACGAGCCATGTTTGCCACACACGGTCTGCCTGATGTCCTTGTCAGCAACAATGGGCTGTGTTTCACCAGTGCTGAATTCAAGGAATTCATAACCCACATTGGGATCAAGCACGTCACATCTGCCCCGTTCAAGCCCGCATCCAATGGCCAGGCAGAATGGGCAGTCCAAACTATCAAGCAAAGCTTGAAATGTGTGTCGGAAGGCTCATTGCAGACCCGCCTGTCCCGAGTCCTGCTCAGCTATCGCACCAGACCCCACTCGCGCATCGGGGTTCTCCCAGCTGAGGTGCACATGAAAAGGGCACTCAAAACAAGGCTCTCTCTTGTCCACCCTGATCTCCATGATAACGTCGAGGACAGGCGGCATCAATAAAGCATGTACCATGATCGCGCAAACTTGTCACGCGATATTTGAAGTCAATAACCCTGTATTTATACTCAACTGTGGACATGGTCCCAAATGGCTTGCTGGCACTGTCATAGCCAAAGAAGGGAGTAGGCTATTTCAGGTCAAACTTGCTAATGGACTAACTTGCAGAAAACATTTGGACCAAACCAAACTGCGATTCACAGACAGCCACGAGCAACCCAAAGAGGAAACCACCAACTTCGACCCTCCAACACACACACAAGTGGCAACCGACCACGAAGCTGAACTCACCATCCCCAGCAGCCCAGTAAGGCCAGCTGCCCAGCAGTCCAGCAAAGAACCAATCAACTCACCCACACCTGCATTTGTACCAAGACGATCGACCAGGGAGCGAAAAGCCGCAGATTGTCTCACCCTGTAAATAAGTGCACTATTGATTTTGGGAGGGAGTGATGTTATGTATGCAACCCTAGGTAACCTGTATCATACCGCCACCAGAGGGCATACCTGTTGGAGTCCCAAGGGATCCCAGCATCCCTTGGGAGCACTGTATATAAGCATGCCTCCCATGCTGTACCAACACTCTGGAGTTAGAATAAAGGAGCTAAGGTCACGCTTACTCATGTCTACAGTACTCAGTTCCATTACTTTATTATGAACATAACAATGAGATCATTTATTAATCCTGTCTCATTACACAGCACCAGATCTAAGATAGCCTGCTCCCTGATTAGTTCTGCAACATACTGTTCAAGGAAACCATCCCGGATACACTTTCTGAACTCTTCCTAAAGGCTACCTTGGCCAATTTGATTTGTCCTAAAATATGAAGATTAAAATCATCCATGAATATTGCCGTACCTTTCTTACAAGCCTTGCAGTATTTCTTGATTTATACTCTGTCCAACATTGTAGCTACTGTTAGGGGGCCTATAGATTATGCCCACCATCTTATCTGCACCCAAACTGATTCTATATCTTGATCTTCTGAGCCAATATCATTTCTCACTACTGCCCTGATCTCATCTTTATTAACAGAGCTACTCCACCTCCTTTTCCTTTCTGTTTATCCTTCAGAATTGTCAAATACCCCTGAATATTCAGTTTCCAGCATTGGTCATGATGCAACCACGTCTTTGTAATGGCTATCAGTTCATACCGATTTATATCTATTTGTGCCGTCAACTCATCTATCTTGTTACAAATGCTACGTGCATTCCGATAAAGAGCTTTTTATTTGTCTTTTTATCATTTTTCCCTGCTTTGACCCCACTTTCTGATACACTCTTATATGCATACACTCTGTCGCACTCTGGTTATCATTTCCCCCATCGCTACCCTGTCTTCTTTTTCTCTTTGACTTTTTACATTTCCGCTCACCTGAACCCCTACCCCCACTATTTAGTTTAAAGCCCTCTCTACAGCCCTAGTTATTTGATTCGCCAGGGCACTAGATAAAGCAAGATTCAAGTGAAGCCCGTCCCAATGGAGCAGCTCCCTCTTACCCCAGTATTGGTGCCAGTGTCCCATGAATCGAAACCCATTTCTCCCACACCAGTCTTTGAGCCACGTGTTCATCTCTCGGAACTTATTTACCCTATGCAAATTTGCTCGTAGCTCAGGTAGTAATCTAGAGATTATTACCTTAGTGGTTCTGCTTTTTAATTTAGCCCCTAGCTGCTCATACACCCTGAGCAGAACCTCTTTCTTTGTTCTACCTATGTCATTGGTACCTCATCATCATAGGCAGTCCCTCAGAATCGAGGAAGACTTGCTTCCACTCTTAAAATGAGTCCTTAGGTGGCTAAACAGTCCAATACGAGAGCCACAATCCCTGTCACAGGTGGGACAGATAGTCATTGAGGGTAAGGGAGGGTGGGACAGAGGGTGCGAGCTCTTTCCGCATCCTGTGTTTGCTTTCTGCATGCTCTCGGCGATAAGACTCGAGGTGCTCAGCGCCCGCCCGGATGCACTTCCTCCACTTAGGGCGGTCTTTGGCCAGGGACTCCCAGGTGTCGATGGGGATGTTGTACTTTATCAGGGAGGCTTTGAGGGTATCCTTGCAATGTTTCCTCTGCCCACCTTTGGCTCGTTTGCTGTGAAGGAGTTCCGAGTAGAGTGTTTGCTTTGGGTGTCTCGTGTCAGGCATGCGGACAATGTGGTCTGCCCAGCGGAGCTGATCAAGTGTGGTCAGTGCTTCAGTGCTGCGGATGTTGGCCTGGTCAAGGACGCTAATGTTGGTGCGTCTGTCCTCCCAGGGAATTTGTCGGATCTTGCGGCGACATCGTTGGTGATATTTCTCCAATGACTTGAGGTGTCTACTGTATATTGTCCATGTCTCCGAGCCATATAGGAGGGTGGGTATTACTACAGCCCTGTAGACCTTGAGCTTGGTGGTAGATTTGAGGACCTGCTCTTCGAATACTCTTTTCCTCAGGTGGCTGAGGCTGCACTGGCGCTCTGGAGGCGGTATTGAATCTCGTCATCAATGTCTGCTCTTGTTGACAAGAGGCTCCCGAGGTATGGGAAATGGTCCATGTTGTCCAGAGCGGCGCCGTGGATCTTGATGACTGGGGGGCAGTGCTGTGCGGCGAAGACAGGCTGGTGGAGGACCTTTGTCTTACAGATGTTTAGCTGAGGCCCATGCTTATGGACATGACAACTGGATCTTCCCCGTCCCACTCCAAGTTCCTCTCCAGCCCAGAGGAGATGTCCTCGACCCTGGTACCGGTATTCACGGTGGCAGAATGTGGGTAGTGGTGTTCCACAAGGATCAGCACTGGAACCACTGTTGTTCACAATTTATATTAACGATTTAGACTTTGGAATCAAAAACACAATTTCTAAATTTGTAGATGACACCAAATTCGGGGGGATAGTCAATATTGAGGAGGACTGCAACAAATTACAGGAGGACATTAATAAACTGAATGGGCATATAATTGGCAAATGAATTTCAACACAGATAAATATAAGGCATTACATTTTGGTAGGAAGAATAGGGAGATCACTTATTACTTGGAGGGTGTGAGTCTAAGTGGGGTAGAGAAACAAAGGGATCTGAGTAAAACATACAAATCACTAAAATTCGCGACACAGGTTACCAAGGCCATAAAAAAGCACTATGGTTTATTTCTAGAGAAATAGAATTGAAAAGTAGCAAAGTTATCCTAAACTTGTATCGAACCTGGGTTAGATCACACTTCGAGTACTATGTACAATTTTGGTCGCCATATTATAAAAAGGGTGCAGAGAAGATTTACAAGGATGATACCAGAAATGCGAGGGCATACATATAATGAAAGGATGAATAGGCTGGGTCTCTTTTCTCTTGGAACATGAAGGCTGAGGAGTGACCTAATAGATGTCTTTAAAATCATGAAAGGTTTTGATAGAGTGGATACAGTGCGAGTGGGGAAGAGCATGACTAGAGGTCATTAATATAAATTAGTCACCAAGAAATTCACTTGGGAATTCCGAAGGAACTTCCTTACCCAGAGAGTTGTGAGAATGTGCAACTCGCTGCCACAGGGAATGGTTGAAACGAATAGTGTAGTTGCATGTAAGGGGAGGCTAGACAAGCATATGAGAGAGAAGGAAATGGAGGGTTATGCTGATAGATTTATATGAACAAAGATGGGAGGAGGCTCGAGTGGAGCATAAACGCCAGCATGGACTGGTTGGGCCAAATGGCCTGTTTATGTGCCATATATCCTATGTAATCCTATATAATGGGGAAGCCGGTCATGTGTTACTCTATCAATATGGAAGGATATCTAAATATTTCTCTTGGTGTAGTTAACCTCGATGACCTCCCTGCTACATCAGTGCATGGAAAACTGTGAGATGTTGTTGATGTCCTCTGAAAGGAGCCAGTGGATAAAAGTTGAAAGCGACGGTGACCTCGACAGCCACAGGCAGTTCTGTCCATGCTTTAGTTTGTGGCTGGAGTTGTTGCTACAACAGATGACATAGCTCGGTGAAAGCCTTCATGGTGATGCAAAGGCCCCTCATATATTGCTCCTCAGTTACGTTGAGGTAGGAGAAGTGTTTCCTGAAAACCCTCTGTGGATGTGACCTCCTGTTCAGTGCTCTCCTCCTCTTCCTTTTGGCATCTTCTCCTGCCATGTGGTGTTTAACTTGGTACTTCCTCTTGTCCTCTATTCCTAAATGCAGCCCTACCAAACCACCCATGTCTGCAGTCAGACTATTTGTGAGGCAAAGAGCAAAAACAGTGCAAAAGCTGCAACATTTTTGCACAGAAAGTGAACATTCAAGAGATATAGGGCCCAAGTTTCCACATGATTTGCGCCTGATTTTTAGAAGCAACTGGTGGAGAACGGACTATCTTAGAAATCGCAATTCTCCACATTTTTTTTTCTGCAGTTCTAGTCAGGTAGAACAGTTCTACTTTGGAACAGAATTTTTTCTTCAAAAGGGGGCGTGTCCAGCCACTGACGCCTGATTTGAAAGTTTCCACAGTGAAAACGTACTCCAAACTAAAGTAGAATGGAGCAAGTGAAGATTTTTGTAGAACTGAAAAAACCTGTTCTACACATTAAAAAAATCAGGCGCAGGTTACAAATTAGGCGTCCAGAACGAGGTGGGGGAGGGGTGGGGGGAAGGGAAGTCATTAAATTCTATAATAAATCCTTATTTATACTTATACAAATATTATACAAATAAATCCAACCTGAATAAACATTTATAAGCAAAGAAAAGATTAAATAAATCATCTTCCTACCTGTGTGAAAGTGCTTCAGGCAGGCCTTTCGGGACCGAAGGCTGAACGGGCCGGCCCGAGACTTCGGGCAGGGCCGTCCCCAGCACCAGATTTACAGGTAGGTGGCGTTGGGTCGGGTCAGGTCGGGGAGGTTCGGGTCGGGGGGGAGGAGGGAGAGAGAGAGAGAGGGAGGGGGGAGGGGGGAAGGGAGAGGGGAGAGAGGGAGGGGGGGAGAGAGAGAGAGAGGGGGGGAGGGGGAGAGGGGGGGAGAGAGAGAGAGGGAGGGGGGGAGGGAGAGAGGGAGGGGGGGAGAGGGAGGGGGAGAGGGAGAGAGAGAGAGAGGGAGGGGGAGAGAGGGAGGGGGAGAGAGGGAGGGGGGGAGAGAGAGAGGGGGAGAGAGAGAGAGAGAGAGAGAGGGAGGGGGGGTGGGAGAGAGAGAGAGGGGGGGGAGGTCAGTTCGGATCCAGTCCGGGAGCGGGAGTCAGGTCGGGTCGGGTCCAGTGGGGGGGGTCGGGTCGGGTCGGGGGGCGGGAGTGCGGGTCGGGTCAGGTCCAGTCGGGGGGGTGGGGATCGGGAACAGGAGCGCGGGTCGGGTCGGATCCAGTCGGGGAGGTGGGGAGCGGGAACAGGAGCGCGGGTCGGGTCGGGTCGGGTCCAGTCGGGGGGATGGGGAGCGGGAACAGGAGCGCAGGTCGGGTCCAGTCGGGGGGGGGGGGGGCAGAGCGGGAACAGGAGCGCGGGTCGGGTCCAGTCGGGGGCGGGGGGGAGCGAGTGTCGAGTCTGGTCCGGAGGCAGGGGGGGGGCGGGGAGCGGGTGTCGGGTCTGGACTCCGGAGGCAGGGGGCGAGCGGGTGTCGGGTCTTGTCGGGGCGGGGGGGGAAGCAGGAGCTGGCCGTGGGAGGAGCCTTATTCACGCAGCCCCAGTGAGGCCATTCAGCCAGGGCTAGGGGCTGCGTGTTTCGGGCCCCTCCCACACAGTTCGGCGCCTGGATCTACTGCACTTGCGTGCCCACTGTAGCGCGCATGTGCAGAGGTCCCGGCACTGTTTTCAGCGCAGGAACCTGGCTCCGCCCCCCCCACAGCTCGTGCTGGCTGCGCCGAGGGCCAGAGGACCTGAGGTAGGTGGAGAATACCGAGGATTTTTTTAGGCGCACTTTGTGGCGCGAAAAACGTGCGTCCAGGTCGGGACTGCGCCGTTCTAGGCGCGTGTGGAAACTTGGGCCCATAATTTTGAAATAAATGCTTAGAAGCCAAGCAATAGCCAGAAATACTAAACCAGCAACTAATTGTAAGTACTGCATGCTGACTTTAAATGCTGGCAAGGGGGCTTTTAAGCCGGTGAGCACCACATTGTACTGAGTGAGGTCAGCACGTGACAAGTGAAGTGCTGGGGTCATCCAAAATGGAAAAGGGGGCCTGCAAGGAACACAGGGCTCTAATTTACATGTATCAATTTCTGCTCCGCCACCAGCTTAGACTCCTCTACCAATATGGCAGGTGGCGCAATTCCGCCTGGAAGTGTGCACGCGCTTCCTGCCCACTATATTGGGGGCTTAGTCGGTTGCTTAGCACCCGAAAAATGGACGCTACACTATCCAATTGCTAGGCCTATAACATTTAATTTGCCTTAGTTGCCATCAAGTTTTATGACACTCAATGTTTTGAAATCCAGAACACTAAGGTATGTTTATTATGTTTACCACCAATGTGTATTGCGTTATGCATCATAATACTCAATTACATTATGGTTTGTTACAGATCTCTGAATGTTATGCTTTTTCTCTGAGCATTCTGCTTTCACATGCAGCTGATCGCCTACAGATCATTTATAAATGTTATAAACCACAGAGGGCCCAGAACTCAACCTGAGGAAATAACACCGTTTACGGCCGTCTAATTAGCATTGCTACCACTGATTACTGCCCTTTGTTTTCTGTCATTTAGCCAATTTGTTAAGGGTGTTCTCATTCATTCCAATACTTTTTCACTAGCCATAAGTCTGCTATAAGATACTTTATCAAATTCCTTCTGAAAGGTATGAGCTGATACTTTCTGAGTACCCTCTAGAAGGCGAGGAGCTGCGTGCGCTATCAGCTTATATCGGGAAATCGCAGATGGGCTGCCTGTAATTCTCCAATGTGCACTGGTGGTGGGCATGTTTCTTCACTGTCACATTGCACTTTGGAAATTCATCCTATAAAATAATCATAATTTTTATCCTCATTCACAATTCGGTTACTTCCTCAAAGAATTCTAATGATTAATATTAATCTGTTGGCTTGGAATTATTGACTTAGTCTTGTTAAATGCTCTTGATTGATTCCTTAATGTTTTTCACTGTACAAATGCCAATCTAATAGGCTTATAACTTCTACAATCATATTTATGATCCTTTTATAAAAAATATTGGGAACATTAGCTATTATCTATGTTTGCAGGGATCAGATGCAGACACCATTGTATCCGAAAAGGTCTGATAAAGATTTCATTGTACACTTGAGGTCAGAAACACTATCCCCCAAATAGCAGATGAAAATCTACTCTCTACTCTCAAAATGAGATTAGTCCACTAGAGCTCTCATGAATAATGTAAGCATACTCTCAATAAACAACTCAGCAAAGGATATCTACCACCACACCAACAGGAATCAGACTCCCATAGAAGCCTACCAGGAATCAGGTGTCGCACTTCATACTGAACTAGTAGGTTCTAAAAACTAAACAATTAATAAATTCACCAAAAAAAAGGGAAAGGAACCTCTGGGGTCGATTTTAACTCTACCTGCCCAGGCGGGTGGGTAATTAAAATATTTACCTGCTCAAATTTCAATTATTCCTACTGTTAGCCTGCATGGTTTTGCTGGCAGATGAGATACCCACCTAAAGTAGGCAGTAGTCTCATAAATTTATTCTAATCGGGGTCCTTTGTTTTAAATGGAGATTTGAATGGAGGAGCTGCTGTGGCTTTTCTGCTCGGCAGAAGTAGGTTAGCAGCTGGTCTGAAGACAGAAGATGGCCTTCGGGCAAGTCTAAAACATTGCTTTGAGTGACCAGGAGGAACGGAAGTAATTCTCTGGGTCCCAAAGGAAAATTGTGTTCCTTCCTGTTCAGAGTTCCCACCCCCCAACCCCCCACAATCCCTCTGGCGAGACCCTCCCGAAACCGTGTCAGCCATGGTTCAGTTGGTAGCACTCTTGCCTCTGAGTCAGAAGGTTGTGGGTTCAAGTCCCACTTCAGAGACTTCAGCACAAAAATCTAGGCTGATACTCCAGTGCCGTACTGAGGGAGTGCTGCACTTTTGGAGGTACTGTCTTTCAGATAAGATGTTAAACCCAGGCCTCGTCTGCTCTCTCAGGTGGACATAAAAGATCCAATGGCACTATTTCGAAGAAGAGCAGGGGAGTTATTCCCTGCGCCTGGCTAATATTTATTCCTCAATCAACATCACTAAAACAGATTGCCCCGTATTTCACAGCCCCTACAGGTGCGTACAAGGTACGTATGCGTCCATAAGGGCCTGCAAGTTTTGGATTTCACGCAAGTGAAAACCTGGAACTTGCGATCTGTCAAGAATCTTCAACGCATCCCCGGGAAAACGGCATCTGCGGGAGGAGTGCAACTTCTGCCCAGTGACTGCTCTTAAAATTCTGTCTGATTTTACCAGCGCAAGAGTTTAATTGAACATAAAAATATTTATTTTCCAACCATTTAAACATTAAAAAACCTGTACGATAATGTGAGGTTATTTTTAGTCCCTTTAACACATTTAATTTTTTTTTTAATTACATTTTTATTTTAAATATTTAATTAAATAGCATTTTAAAATTAATTTTAAATATGTAATTTAAAAAAAAAATTATTTGATGTGTACGTGTATTTTTTGGGATATTCCCATTCATGCTTACGGAATCCCCATAAGCATAAATGGGGATTCCCTCTTCTGTCATTCGTTGGGTCAGCCCATATGATCCATGGGGCGCTTGCGAACCACATGTGCGCCTGGGATACGTGAACCTCTACCCATACGTATCTGGAGAGGCCGAGGAGCATGAGTCTCCGTGGATTCAGGACCATCAGGTAAATTCGTAGATTTTTTGCCGGTTGGAGCAACTGCCTACGCAAAGCCTTCGACCGCAAATCCAGGCCCAATATCTGATCATTATCACATTGCTGTTTGTGGATGCTTGCACAAATTGGCTGCCACGTTTCGTACATTACAACAGTGACTACACATCAAAAGTACTTCATTGACTGTAACCTGAGGTTTTTAAAAAGTGCTATATAAATGAAAGTCTTTCCTTCTTTTACCTGCCTGATCTTCACTATCGCTCTACGCCGTCTTCACACCCATTCTAATTGGTCCTTCTATTCCATGTGAAAGAAAATCTGGGCTGAACCAAAGTTCTATGTCACTCAGCACCCAATTAGCTAAAGTAGTGGTCTGTGTGCATCTCCTTCTACACTCCAACGACTGAAATTACATAGGATTACATTGGATATACAGCCCAGAAACAGGCCATTTGATCCAACCAATCCATGCCAGCATTAATGCACCACTCGAGCCTCCTCCCATCTTTCCTCATCTAACTCGATCAGCATAACCCTCTATTCCCTTCTACTTCATATGCTTGTCTAGCCTCCCCTTAAATGCATCTATACTATTCGCTTCAACCATTCCCTGTGGTAGCGAGTTGCACATTCTCACCACTCTCTGGATAAAGAAGTTCCTCCTGAATTCCCTATTTAATTTCTTGGTGACTATTTTATCTTGATGGCCTCTAGTTTTGCTCTTCCCCACAAGAGGAAACACTCTCACTGTATCTACTCTATCAAAACCTTTCATAATTTTAAAGACCTCTATTTGGTCACCCCTCGGCCTTCGTGTTCTAAGAGAAAAGAGACCCAGCCTGTTCATCCTATCCTGATAGTTATGCCCATGCATTTCTGGTATCATCCTTGTAAATCCTTCTTGCACACTCTCCATCTTTTTTGCACACCTCTATATCCTTTTTAGAATATGGTAACCAGAATTGTACGCAATACCCCAAGTGTGGTCTAACCAAGGTTTGATACAAGTTTAGCACAGCTTCTCTACTTTTCAATTCAATCCATCTAAAAATAAACCCTAGTGCTTGGTTTGCTTCTTATGGCTTTGTTAACCTGTGTTAGTACTTTCAGTGATTTGTGTATTTGTATTCTGAGATCTCTTTGCTCTTCTGCCCCACTTAGATTCATATTTTCCTATTTTTCTTACCAAAATGTAATACCTCACATTTATCTGTGTTGAATTTCATTTGCCAATTATATGCCTGTTCTTCAAGTTTATTTTCATCTTCTTGTAATTTGTTGCAGTATATCGCCTCCCCTCACCAGGACCACACCATTTTGGTGTCATCTGCAAATTTAGAAATTGTGTTTTTGATTTCAAAGTCTAATTTGTTAATATAAATCGCGAACAACAGTTGAGCTGAACCAAAGGTCTATGTCACTCAGCTTCCAATTAGCTGAAGAGGTGGTCTGTGTGCCTCTCCACTCCAACTAATGAAGTTATTTGTATGTTAGTGCTGCTTACTAAAATATCTTTTAAGCATTTAGCACAGAAAAATCCACTGTGTCACAACAATGTGGAGAAGGAATGAAAGGTTTTATAACAAAGCTATTTTTTGTTTCTTTTATCACTTACTTTACAAGAACCTTGTGCTTGAAGCCCTGGAGTAAGGAACTAATAGTAAAGACTAATGAACCATTTATTGTTCACATCAAAAAGCAGTGAAGTATTTCTCAGGGGGAAAGGCCATAATCTAGACAAATAATTTCCTAGCAGCAAATGGTGAAGGGCAAATGAAAGATATTGATTTAGAATCTGTCAATCAATCAAGTCCTGATTTTAACTCAGGGCATGATTCAGGTGGGTCAGGGTGGGATGAGAGGCAAGCCCCCATGTCGCCACTGGTGTGAGGCCCAGACTATTTTAACAATCAGATCTCATTTTAATATGATTGAAGTGCTGCCCATCTGATCATGTCGAGATTTTGCGGTGTAATTTCTGGCAGGCTGCCCAAGGCCTATTTAAAGCTGGAATGTAGCTCTTAAAGTTACGTTTCATTGGAACAGTGTGCATGCAATTCTCATCACAGTGATGAGTTGCAGCGTTACCCCAGGTTTTCAGATGCCTCCCTGGGAGGTACTGGTGTAGGCAGTCAGGCAGGAAAGAGCCAATGTTCCTCAACACCCACAGGAGCATCTCCAGGGTGACGAATTAGTAGGTCTGGACAGATGTATCTGACAGGTTCAGTGCCACTAGCATCACCGCTAGGACCTAACTTCAGTGTAGGAAGAGTTTCAATGACCTCACAAGAGCACCAAGGGTGAATACAGCTCTCTTAATAACACCTGCCACATACCTTTCACCCCCTCCCCTACCACACTCACCCCTTCCCCATCACTCAACAATTCCCATCCCATCATTACATCCTTCAACACTCAATCACAAGAGCACACTGCAACACCTCTTTCTTATTCCAAACGCACTAACTTCTGAATTTGCTGTCTTCATAGCACAGTCCATTCTCTTCTTGTATCCTAGCTGGACCGTGGCAATTGGAATCAGTGTTACCAACTTCTGTAGCTTTGGTGGAAGCTCAAATGGCTGCCATGCAGGTTCTGGGCTCCCTCTTGGAGAGACGGATGTCCACCTTGAATAGATTGGTGTACCAATAAGATAGGGGCTTTCAAGGAATCATATCTTCTGCAGGTTGCTCTCCCCCAGATCAATGGAACTGATGAGCCCCAGCCTCACAGCAGAAGTAGTGGCACAATGGGAGCAGTACATGCTGCCCTTTCTCAGAATGTGAAGAATGTGGCAGGCAATTACATTTCTGCAGAGTACTTAGCGCTCCGTTCATACTACATTCCTGCCGACCCCTATTTCAACCATCAGTTTTCTTAAGTCAACAAAAGTGCCCTCCAGAGACCTCATGAATACAGCAAATGGGGGTCCGAATGATATTTTAACATGAAATTGCCAAAGTCTCGCCCAGAGCCCAATCCACCAATAAGAGCTAATGGGATTGGTCTCTCAGACCAACTGGAAAGATTATTTAAAGGAGCACTCTGCTGGTGTGAGGTCCTTGCTGACTGTCCAGACATGCCTGCTAAAATGGCACAAGATGTGAAGCCAGCGAGGATCAGGTGAGTAGGTCATTGCAAGCATTTTAACGCCCCCTCTCCTCCATTGCAAGCCCCGTACTCAACAGTCATGAGGGTTAAAATCAGGGCCATTGACAGATTAATCACATCATATCTTACATCATATATGATGTGAATAAGATCAGCACATCATTAATTATATCATTATGTTGTGAGTTTAGAAATAGTTTCAAAACTTTCTGAACTACTTTACAGAGAAACCATGTTCTTTATCAAACATCAGAGAAAGAGAGGTGAGAGATCATTATTCTTTCTGCATGAACAGCAGATCAGTTATGGTTCTAAAGGGGAAAAGATTACCTTTCAGCGTAATGCTCTTCCAGTCCCTTATCGGATAGTGAAGATAAATGACACTTTTGTACCTTCTCTTTATTTTGTATTTTGAAAGTAAGTTATAATAGTGAAATGACTAATGCTGTAGTACTGAATGTAATCATGAATCTTCATTAGAAGTGAGGGAACATGACAGTTTTAGAATGATAAAATTCTGCTCGGCAGAAATGGTTCCATGTGTAGTAAATAGATGTGCAACAGACAGGAAAGGAGGCCATTCCTAAATAAGAAAATAAGAACATAAGAAATAGGAGCAGGAGTAGGCTATATGGCCCCTTGAGCCTGCTCTGCCATTTAAAATGATCATGGCTGATCCGATCATGGACTCAGGTCCGCTTCCCCGCCCGCTCCCTATAACCCCTTAATCCCTTATCGGTTAAGAAAATGTCTATCTCTGTCTTAAATTTATTCAATGTCCCAGCTTCCACAGCTCTCTGAATCAACGAATTTCACAGATTTACAACCCTCTGAGAGAAGAAAATCCTCCTCATCTCAGTTTTAAATGGGCGGCCACTTATTCTAAGATAATGGGCCCAAGTTTCCACATGATTTGCGCCTGATTTTTAGGAGCAACTGGTGGAAAACGGACTATCTTAGAAATCGCAATTCTCCACATTTTTTTTTCTGCAGTTCTAATCAGGTAGAACAGTTCTACTTTGGAACAGAATTTTTTCTTCAAAAGGGGGCGTGTCCGGCCACTGACGTCTGATTTGAAAGTTTCCACAGTGAAAACATACTCCAAACTAAAGTAGAATGGAGCAAGTGAAGATTTTTGTAGAACTGAGAAAACCTGTTCTACACATTAAAAAATCAGGCGCAGGTTACAAATTAGGCATCCAGAACGAGGTGGGGGGAAGGGAAGTCATTAAATTCGATAATAAATCCTTATTTATACTTATACAAATATTATACAAATAAATCCAACCTGAATAAACATTTATAAGCAAAGAAAAGATTAAATAAACCATCTTCCTCCCTGTGTGAAAGTGCTTCAGGCAGGCCTTTCGGAACCGAAGGCTGAACGGGCCGGCCCGAGACTTCGGGCAGGGCCCATCCCCAGCACCAGATTTACAAGTAGGTGGCGTTGGGTTGGGTTGGGGAGGTTTGGTTTGGTTTGGTTTGGTTCGGGTCGGTGGGGGGGAGGGAGGGGGTGAGAGAGAGAGAGGGAGGGGGGTGGAAGAGAGAGAGAGAGGGAGGGGGGGAGAAGAGAGAGAGAGGGAGGGGGGGAGAGAGAGAGAGAGGGGGGGAGAGAGAGAGAGAGAGGGAGGGGGGGAGAGAGAGAGAGAGAGAGAGAGGAGGGGAGAGAGAGAGAGAGAGAGGAGGGGGAGAGAGAGAGAGAGGGAGGGGGGAGAGAGAGAGAGAGGGAGGGGGGGGAGAGAGAGAGAGAGGGAGGGGGGGGGAGAAAGGAGAGGGAGGGGGGAGAGAGTGAGGGGGGAGAGAGAGAGAGGAGGGGTGAGAGAGAGAGAGGGGGAGGGGGGTAAAGAGAGAGGAGGGAGGGG